>NC_139224.1:50169749-51369749 GCF_055691185.1 Crinia signifera
CCTCCAGGGAAAACATTTGTGAATACAAGCTTACATCCCACTCTGATTCTCTGGGCTCACTGGCCATTCCAGTATTAAAAAAAACTTGAGTTCATTAAAAGGTCCTACTGGTGGCCCTCAATGAAGGCCGATGTCACGTCCTTCATTTCCTCCTGTCCTGTGTGTGCACGACACAAAACGTCTTGTCAGAAACCGTCCGGCCTTCTTCAGCCCTTGTCCATTCCAGAACAGCCCTGGACTCCTCTTTCGATGGAATTCATCACTGATTTGCCCGCTTCCCAAGGATTCAATACCATCTGGGTCGTGGTGGACCGTTTTTCTAAAATGGCACACTTTGTTCCCCTTAAGGGGTTACCTTCGGCTCCCAAGCTAGCCCAGCTTTTTATCAAAGAAATATTCCGACTCCATGGTCTGCCTGTAGAAATAATCTCTGATAGAGGGGTACAATTCGTAGCAAGATTTTGGAAGTCTTTATGCTCAGCATATGCTCAGCTCAGTGAAAGTGCAGGGGAGCGGGCGAGCTGGCGGTGACGGCACAGCTCCAGCGCCATGATAGCTTCCAGCGCCCGGAGCTGGTGCTCTACCGGCACCGCCCTCGCTATGCCTCTGGTGATACGCTACTAAAGCATGTATTTTAAAATAGAGGCAATGCTATCTAGTGCAAAAAGTTAAACCGTCATCTTCCCGCATCGGATTCTCGCGAGACCTGGGGATATATATAGTTCCCGGCGGTCGGCGCCATTTTCAAACAGGCTGGTGATTTCAGACAGCACGGATTTTTTTTCAATTACTGCTGCCAGTGCCCAGGGTGCCCGCATGTGTACTGCATCAGTCCAGGGGTGCCCACATGTGTACTGTATCCATCCAGGGGTGCCCACATCTGTGCTGTATTTGTCCAGGGGTGCCCACATTTGCCCACATGTGTGTTGTATTTGTCCAGGGGTGCCCACATGTGTGCTGTATCAGTCCAGGGGTGCCCGCATGTGTACTGTATCCATCCAGGGGTGCCCACATGTGTGCTGTATTTGTCCAGGTACCCGCTAACGGACTGGAGAGGCGCAGAGATCATCCGAATGATTCTATTGGCCGCCTAGCGGCCAATAGAATCATCCGGAGGAAAGGCGCGGAAGATGAAACATCTCTGCGCCTCTCTAGTCCGTGAGCGGGTACCAGCCGGGAGCAGCGCGTCTGCAGGAGAAGATGCCGGGGTCGTCGCCGGGGACCAGGTGAGTAGGATTTGCTTCCTTAGGTACCCCTTTTGGAATACTTCGGATCCTGGACCCCGGAGACATCAGCCCTGGAGCCCAGGACCCCGGACCAGCCCTGGAACCAGGACCAAGGCCCCGGAACCGGACTCTTCAGCCCTGGAGCCCCGGACCCCGGACCAAGGATCCAGGGACCGACCTACGGGCTCAAGGTAGGTAAGTATCAGTATGTGTGTGTTATGTATGTATTAAACTTTTATTTTTCAGGGTGTCAGTGTGTTTTATTTAACAATTTTTTGTACTGTAGAACTACAAGTGCCAGCGGGCCCTTTAATGCCCCGCATGCTGGGACTTGTGGTTCTCCAAGTCCCAGCATGCGGGGTAGGCTTGCTGGGACTCATAGTTCTACAGTATAAGACAATCGTTTTTATTCTTTTTTTTACACTTTTCATCAGCCCGATGCCCACCGCCCAGGGGCATCGGGGACAGCCCCGGACTTTCAGCATGGGCTGGTAAGTCCTGGAGGGGGGGGGACCCCTTCATTGGGGGGGTCCCCACTTCCCCAGGACCCCTGCCCATGCTGACCAGCCACGGGGATAATGCTTTGTGCGCGGGACCTTATATAATAAGTGTCCCCCGGCTGTGGCATTACCCTGCTGGCTGGTTGGGTCTGGTGCTGGTTCTTAAAATAC
Source organism: Crinia signifera (assembly GCF_055691185.1). Classification (NCBI taxonomy): domain Eukaryota; kingdom Metazoa; phylum Chordata; class Amphibia; order Anura; family Myobatrachidae; genus Crinia; species Crinia signifera. The sequence goes on from NC_139224.1 coordinate 50,171,647, forward strand.
GGGGGACCCCTAGTCATTTTGTCTCCCGTATTTTGGGAACCAGCGCTGGACCTTGAGCCTGATGCTGGTTTCATTAAATCAAGGGATCCCCTATTTGTTTGTCCCTCTGATTTTATGATACCAGCACCGGCTTTTTGAGCCCGGGGCTGGTTATGCTTAGGAGGGGGACCGCACGCCGTTTTTTTTTTCGTTTTTCAACACAACGCACAGTACTGAAAATGTGCCGATTTTCATGACTGAAAATCGCACATTTTCAGGACTTAAAAATCACCCGAAATCGCACCATATCGCACTTTTTTGCCGCAAATTCGCATCTCATTACATATGCGAATTCGCGGCAAAAAACGCGATTTTTAAAGGTGCGATTTGGTGTGATGTTAAAATCGCACCCTATTACATTTCGCCCAAGGTGTTTTTTTTACTGCAAGGGCTGTTAAATGCGCTGTAGTCCAGGGGAGAGCCAAGAGTGCTGTATAATTCATGGGGTGTTGCTAAGTCTGCCGCATAATTCCAGGTGTGCTGCTCTTTTTTATAATTAAAACAATACAAATTTTTATTTTTACTGCAGGAATTTGTCTGCCGTATAATTCCATGCCTGCCGCCATGCGTGCCGTATCAGTCCAGGGGTGCCGCCATCTGTGCCCTATAATTCCATGTGTGCTGTATCAGGTCAGGGATGCCCACATGTGTGACGCATAATTCCTGGGGTGAGCCAAGTGTGTCATATAATTCATGGGTTGCTGCAAAGTCTGCTGTTTAATTCATGGGGTGCTGCTAAGTGTGCTGTCACAGTCCTGGGGTGATGCTAAGTGTGCAGTATCAGTCCAGGGGTGAGCCATGTGTGCTGTATAATTTATGGGGTGATGCTAAGTCTGCTGTATCAATCCAGGGATGCTGCCATTTTTTTATTAAAAGAATAACTCTTTTTACTGCAAGAGTGTCACTATGTGTGCCATTTTTAAATAAAATTTCTGCAATTAAGTAACTGTTTTTTTGAAACATCTTACTCCAAGCGCCTGAGCTGTAGTGTTCCTCAAACCCCTATCCTTTCATATATGTGCCGTGTCGGCTGATTGAACTGGCTGGGGAACATATTCGGGCTGCTGGGGAAAGGGCGCACTAGACAAATCACACACCACCCTTGTACATGCATGTACATGTATGCATACACCATTTCAGTGCTGTGTCCGCAAAATGTTGCAGGCACTAAAGGTGCCCATACACGCTGCGAGAATCGCATAAGTTATGAGCTATATCGCATCCCATCGCACGGCATGCATGCAATGTGTGTGCGATGCGATCCGAAAGCAGTACAAAAAGTATGTGCAGCACTCGTGACTGAGGGGGAAAGGAGGGGCGAGAAGGAGGAGATGGAAGAAGAGGGGAGGAGATAGAGGGGGCGGAGTATTGAGGACTGGCAGTGGCACTGGCACAGCACACTGAGAAGAGGAAAGGAAGGGGAGGCAGCGCTGCTGCCTGTTAGTCATTTGATTGACAGCTGACAGGCGCAGGGAGCAATGGGTAGGGGGTGGATCCGGACATGACATGTCATCCAGGCATTCACAGACAGCGCTACATGCCTCAGCGCAAGTGTCCGTGAGGAAGAGGGGGCAGGTCGCAGGAGGAGGACAGTGTGTGTGCGGTGCAGGGAGCTGCTCAGCCTCTCCATACTGCCGCCCGCTGTCAGACAGGTGCTGCGGGCGGTGTGCAGGATGCAGTGAAAGTGAGGGCTGATGCAGCTTTAGCAGAGCAGGGAGGGATACAGCGCCTTTTCAGCATGGCACCTCCCTGCTTTGCAGGAGCTGCTGAGTGGGTAGCGCCGGTCCTGCCCTAAAAACAATATTGTGAGGTGTTCAGAATAGACTGGAAATGAGTGAAGATCAATGCTCTTGAGGTTAATAATAGCGTAGGAGAAAAAAAAACACCTAAATTCTGTTAATGTTTTTTATGCTTTAAAAAAATAAATAAATCAGAACCCAAAACCCAAAAACCAAAATGTTGAGGGGGTGTTTTGGCAAAACCTAGTAGAACCCAAAACCTGAAGGTAATCATAACCCAAAACGCGAAAAGTGGCCGGTGCACATCCCTAAATAAAACACTGTATATGGGCACCTTCACAGTCCAGGTTTTAAGGATATCCAGGCTCAAATTCAATAGACTGATGTAATTAAGTCACCTGTGCTCTCACATGGACATCCTTAAACCCTGGACAGTAATTGCAGAATTTGGGAAATTCGGCCTACACTGTTTTTCTAAGGATCATGTGGTGTTAATTCCAAGATGTATCGCAAGACCTGTGACACTGACCCACAATATCATGTAATATTCTGGAGCTCTATAAATCATGATAAAATGATTGTTACCCTGCAGCAGCTAATGTAAGCCCACATTTATACACACGTAAAACAATATTAATCCTATGTAAAATAATGACTTGGAGACATATTGGTGATGACAAGGGTCAGGTTTACTAATTAATAGCTGAAGTTTACCAGAGTTTAAATGTTCAAATTATTAAATTATCAATGAGTTGGGTTTAATTAACAACACTTTAAAAATAATTAGCAGCTTAGCAGCTCTTCCAACACACCCACGAGGTGGCTGCTCAATGTCGTTTTTTTTTTTGGGGTGTCGCCAGTAGCCCTAATCCCCAGCTTGTTCACGTCAATTCCCTCCAGTTTCAAAACAGAAAATTTAAGTAAAATAGAAAAACACTAAATGTGTAACAACGATTGTTGGAACTGGAGGGATCAGTGACAAGTCTTTTATTAATTTGAAAAATACAAAAACTAAATTGAAAAAAACACTGTAAAAGTGTAAAAACTTTTGAACTTTTAAACAGGAACTCACCGCTTTAGACCATGATCTTATGTTTGGTTGTTCTGCTTTGCTGGGGAGCCGTCAGTAAAGGTGGGAGAAATGATCCGGGTTCAAGAGTCTCACGCGGCACAGAGGGCAGATGTGGTTGACCTGCAGCCATTCTGTCAGACAGGGAACATGGAAGGTGTGGTGACAGTACGATACAGCCATTTCTGTACCTACCTCAATGCCAGAGATACAGATGGAGCAGTACTCTGGTTCCTCTCCGTCTGCAATGGTGCGCCTGCTGTAGGTGGGGAGATGGGACAGGACGAGCCGCAAGATGTTGTCCAGCAGGAGGTGATCTACTCTCTCTGCAACTGGCTGATGGTCTCTTCCTCTTCGTCCAGATCTTCCTCTTCCCGATGATGGTCCTGATCTTCTTGCTGACTGACTCCCACGGGATGGTCTGCGGCGTCCTGACCTCAGCCATGTCCCTCTGATATTCGGGCTGGGTCCATCTAAAACGATATTTTATATATTGTAGATATAACAAATAGCCATATGTGACATGTAAAGATCAGATATTGCTGGTGTACAATAAGACTTCCAGCAGTAACATGATTTATATATTATATTACTATACAACTGAAAAACAGAGCTGTAACAGTATGAGTGTATGGATTCAGGCCCCAATGCTTAGCGGCTTCTGATCTGTAACTGACAGCATGGGAGGTGCCAGCCAGTAACACAGGGACACTGGCCAGCCACCACTGCTATAATCCCTCCCACTACAAAGGCCAACTGCTACAGAAGAGACATTGGTCTAAAATTTAATTTACTGAACAAACATTTTACTGACCTTCATTTCCAATCAGCTGGGACAACTCTCGTCGGCTCATTGTAGCCGGAGGCAGAAGGTGATCAAATTAAAAAAAAAAAAAAATGGGGGAGAAAAGAGAAAGAAAAAGCACAGATGTAATTGTGCGCTGAGCTCCACTCACTGATAACTCACTAGGAGAATTTCTGGTAGCAAATAATCGCCTGCAAATTGTTCTCACCTGAGAGGCCTTTTCTCCTGCGTCCACATCAGCTGCTGCCCAGGAAATGCCAGTGTTATTGCTGTGCACTGAGGAATGCAATGTGGCATGCGGGCGGCAGTTGGTGATGGTCATGCGGCACATCACATCTACAGTATACCCCACATTATTCTCTTCCCTCTTATATTACCCACTTATATTCCCACTTATGGGAAACCCATGGGAAATTACCAAAAACAGGGTGTGTATAAAATGCACCAAGACCATTCTATTGAGTATGAGTTGAATCATTTTTACAAATTGAGAGGTCTTAAGGCCCCCTTACTGCAGAACGATTTTGGCCGATTTGGGCCAATTTTGATGTTTTGGGCCGATATATCGCCTGAAAAGTGCATCATCGTTTGTGTTTTCGATCCTATCCGATGCGCGGTTTTGTGAGAGTCGAATGGGAGCCTCTAGGTTGGTCGGACTGCACCTACAATTTGTCATAAACGGATGGAAAAAGGAGTGCTTTTGGCGCATGCGATATATCGTATGCAATATATTGTAGAAAGTATAGTACACATGCAATTTGGGCAGATAATTCGGTGAGTGTGTAGTTTCACGGCACCCGATATATCGGATGCGCTAGCGGCCGATATATCAGATGTGATATCAGCCGATATATCGATGCGATCCAAAGCGATTTTTTTACCTGTTCATAACCCACTATCCACTACGCATGGAGTTGATTTTAGTTGATTTTAGTGTGGCGAGCGCAGTAATCCGCGCCCCCTCGCGGGGCTCGCTACACTCGCCACGCTTCGGGCTCGGTGCCTCGCTGCGCTCGCCACACTGTATAATATAGTGGATAGTGGGGTTATGAACAGGTAAAAAAATCGCGTAGGATTGTATCGATAAATCGGCCAATATCGCATCTGATATATCGGCCAATATCGCAACCGATATATCGGGCGCTGTGAAACTACACAAGTACCGATAATTCTCATACAATTTATTGGACCAAATTGCATGCACAATGACACCAAAGTACCAAATTGGATGCAATCACTCCCAGGAAGGTCCAGGGGGAGTTCAAGGGAAATTGCATCCAATTTCAGCACCAGATATATCGTTATAATGTAAGGGGCCCTTTATTACCTTATTTATTGAACCACCCTTGTACACAACAGTTAAGGTGCCCATACACGTTACAATTATTGTATCCAATATTGGATACAATATCGCATCTCATCGCATCTCGGTTTTGCGATAAGATGAGATGAGATCTAGTACAAAAAGTACATGCAGCACATACATTTGTACTAGATCTCATCTCATCTTATCGCAAAACCGAGATGCGATGGGATGCGATATTGTATCCAATATTGGATACAATAATTGTAACGTGTATGGGCACCTTAACATTGTTAATATACAATGAACTGCACCCTCACTGACAAAATTTTGCATAATATATCATATTAAAGTGGCTTTTACAATGTTACAAATTAGGCTCCTGAGCAATAGAACAGATGTAGCTTCATAATAACCTGCCCAGGCAGTATTTAGGGACATCTCACCAAGGCTTTGTGTTGGTGGCCGGGTCCCAGTGGTGTAGCTAGGTGCCACGGTGCCCGGTGCAGAGGCATGTTTTGCCCCCCCCCCCCCCTGATTTCTAGTAAGCTGGGCTCTTGCACAGCTAAAAGGGGGCGTGGCCTAACATTATACCACACACCATAATGCCCATTGCACATTTTAACGGAGCGAACATTAACAAGCACACACACACAATAATGGGTAGATGCAGTGTAGGATGGAGAAGCACAGCGTTGCAGGGAGAGGAATTGTGAGGGAAAAAGGGGATACTGGGCTAGGGGAGTCGGTGAGATGGTGGCGAACGCTAGGCTGGAATGGAGGGCACTGAGTGAATAGGGGACTCTAGGCAGGATGGGAGGGGGGTATTACTGTGACAGGCAAGTTGGTGGTTTCTAGTTGCAGGGGCGGTGAAATGGGTGTAGTGGGCTGGTTGGTTAGGGAAGACAGGGAGACACTGGGACACTGTGAATGGGATGGGGAGGGGGGTCAGTAACAGTAGACTATAATCTGTCAGTGCTGCGCAGGGACCTGGTTCTCCTCAGAGTGTCAGGCTTCCTCACAGGCCTCTAGTTTTTCTGTACCCATCTCTCCCCACATACCTACACAGGTTTCAGCAGATCTGTCCTCCTGTACCCGGCTCCCTATGGTGGCAGCCTTCATCCCTCCTTCACCTTGCTCAGGGAAGCAGCTGAGGGTCCCGCTCCGCTCCACTTGGCACCCGGCGGTGGCTCCATACCCCCTCCACCCGATGGCTCCTTCCTTGATCCATGCTCCGCAGTTAAGGGTCGGAGAGGCACATGTCTTGGTGCCCTCCCTCTAAATCTGTTGCGACTCTCCCTGCCTCCTGTGATGATACAACAAATTTTACAAAAATTAACTGGATCTGGTAAAGGCGCGTGGTTCCAGGCACTTGAGCAGGGTGGCAGGAGGGCCTGGGCAGCCACTATTGTGCGTGGGTGGCGCTGCCCGCTCTGGCTGGTCGCCTTGTGTCGACGTGGGATGTCCTGGTTGGGATCCCAGCTCTGTTCCCTCGCTCTGGACCTGAAGTGACGGCGGGGCGGCGCCTGCAGTTCTACCGGCCGCCTGTGGGGACTTCACTGACACAGGGAACACCAGCTGAGCCGCAGCGTCTGCAGAAAGACGCCATTTTGTTAAAGTCCTCCAATAGCAACTCGGGCTGAAGTCTGCAGCCTATCAGAGACTCTCCAGGGGGATGAAAGACTTCTGTTTGTAACAAGCTGGCACCAGTGCTTTGCTTGTCACTCCTTAGGGAACCTCAGTGTCCAGTTCTCTCCTGACTACCTGTGCACCTCCATTTTGGGTGCAACCTGCTACAACCACCTGTGCACCTCCAGTTTGGGTGCAACCTGCTACAACCACCTGTGCACCTCCAGTTTGGGTGCAACCTGCTACAACCACCTGTGCACCTCCAGTTTGGGTGAAACCTGCTACAACCACCTGTTCACCTCCAGTTTGGGTGAAACTTGCTACAGCCACCTGTGAACCTCCAGTTTGGGTGCTACAGCCAACTGTGCATCTCCAGTTTGGGTGCAACTTGCTACAGCCACCTGTGCACCTCCAGTTGGGGTGCAACCTGCTACAGCCACCTGTGCACCTCCAGCTTGGGTGCAATCTACTACAGACACCTGTGTGCCTCCAGTTCGGATACAACTTATTCCTGATTCCTGTGTATCTTCACTCTTCTGTCATCTCTACCGTGACTACTTCTGGGACTAATCTTATGTGCCAGTGTCTACATGCTCTGAGCTCCTCCCAGGTTCCCCTATGAGAAGGACCTATATAAGCCCTGATACCTTCCGAGCTTCAATTGATCCTGATCGTCATCCGGGCCCACAGAATCCTCAGGTACTGACAGAAAGCACTGGCCAGATGGACCCAGCTTCAGGTCAGGAACCCTTATAGGAACTAATTGGCCGCTTGCAAGCCCTCGAGGAGGGTTAGCGGCAAGTAGCCCAAGCCCTGCAGGGAATCTCTCAGCGTCAGGACACTCTCCAGGCATCACTGTCTCAGGCTCCACCAACACCTCCTCCTGTGGTGGTTCAATCAAGTAACCCTGTTCGACCTCCGGGTGCCTCTACTCTGCATCTTCCAACCCCGGCTAAATTTGAAGGCACCCCTCGAGCCTGCAGGGGGTTTATTAACCAATGTGAAGTACACTTCTCACTCCAGCCCATGAACTTCCCCACGGACTTAACCCGGGTTGCATATATGGTTTCGTTGCTATCTGGGTCGGCCCTGGACTGGGTATCTCCCTTATGGGAGCGGTCGGTTCCTCTGCTCACAAACTATGCCAATTCCTTTGCTGATTTTCGGAGAATATTCGATGAGCCCGGTTGGGTTACTTCAGCGGCCACTGAGATCCTACGAGTACGTCAAGGTACCAGGTCTGTCGCTCAGTATGTCATACATTTCCAGACCTTAGACTCTGAATTATCCTTGGTTTCGACCTTCCTGGCGGGACTTTCCGATCGCCTCAAGGGCAAGTTAGCAACACGTGACCTTCCCAGTACACTCACTGCCATCATCTCCCTCTGCAATAAGCTAGACCTCCATTACCGAGAGAGACAGGTCGAGAGGTCCCAGCAAGAGCGGGTTCGATCTAAACCCACTCCCAGGTTAGCATCCTCAGTTTGTTCCTCCTCTTCCGAAGGGCCCATGCAGGTCAATAGGGCCCACTTGTCTCCAGAAGAACGACAGCGAAGACAACGCCAGAATCTCTGTCTGTACTGTGGGGAGACTGGGCATCTCATTGCATCTTGTCCACGCCGTCCGTTAAACCGACGGTCCTAGCTGGTCCTGGAGAAACCAGACTAGGACAAGCTGATATTTCTCCACTCAAGTCTGATTCTCTTTTATCTCTTCAACTCTTGGTACCTGGTGGACCAGTCAAAGTACAAGTTCTCCTGGACTCTGGGGCGGCGGAGAATTTCATTTCTTTACAGTTTGTTGGCCAGCATCATCTCAAAACAGTGTTATTGGATCAGGCCTATAGTGTTTCTGCTGTGGATGGCAGCCTCATTCCACAAGGTTCAATTACCCACCGTACCGTCCCTCTTTCAGTTCAAGTCGGCCTGCTGCACCACAAATTACTTCCCTTCCTAGTAATTCCTAAAGCCAGCCACCCAATCGTTCTAGGATTTCCTTGGCTCCCAAAACATTCCCCTCACCGAAGCTCCTATACTTTGTCAGCCAGATTCCTCACGACCATTCATATTAGAAGTGGACACCTCCTCAGTAGGAGTCAGAGCGGTGCTCTCCCAGAAGACTCCCGATGACAAGATCCACCCCTGTGGGTTTTTCTCCAAGAAGTTCTTACCAGCCGAAAAAAATTATCCCATTGGGGAACAGGAACTCCTTGCCATCAAACTCACCTTGGAAGAGTGGCGATACCTTTTAGAGGGGGATACATTTCCAGTATCCATCATCACGGACCATAAGAACCTCCTCTACCTGTGAAAAGCCCACTGCCTGAATCCCAGATTAGCCCGCTGGGCACTATTTTTTACAAGAGTCAATTTCTTTTTAACCTTTCGGCCTGGATCTCAAAATGGCAAGACTGACGCTTTGTCCCGATCTTTTTCTTCTTTGATAGAGGACCAAGCTCCCGGTCCAGTGCTCCCAGCTACCAGATTTGCCAAGAATAAACTGATTTCAATTCCTCCAGGGAAAACATTTGTGAATACAAGCTTACATCCCACTCTGCTTCTCTGGGCTCACTGGCCATTCCAGTATTAAAAAAAACTTGAGTTCATTAAAAGGTCCTACTGGTGGCCCTCAATGAAGGCCGATGTCACGTCCTTCATTTCCTCCTGTCCTGTGTGTGCACGACACAAAACGTCTTGTCAGAAACCGTCCGGCCTTCTTCAGCCCTTGTCCATTCCAGAACAGCCCTGGACTCCTCTTTTTTCGATGGAATTCATCACTGATTTGCCCGCTTCCCAAGGATTCAATACCATCTGGGTCGTGGTGGACCGTTTTTCTAAAATGGCACACTTTGTTCCCCTTAAGGGGTTACCTTCGGCTCCCAAGCTAGCCCAGCTTTTTATCAAAGAAATATTCCGACTCCATGGTCTGCCTGTAGAAATAATCTCTGATAGAGGGGTACAATTCGTAGCAAGATTTTGGAAGTCTTTATGCTCAGCATATGCTCAGCTCAGTGAAAGTGCAGGGGAGCGGGCAAGCTGGCGGTGACGGCACAGCTCCAGCGCCATGATAGCTTCCAGCGCCCGGAGCTGGTGCTCTACCGGCACCGCCCTCGCTATGCCTCTGGTGATACGCTACTAAAGCATGTATTTTAAAATAGAGGCAATGCTATCTAGTGCAAAAAGTTAAACCGTCATCTTCCCGCATCGGATTCTCGCGAGACCTGGGGATATATATAGTTCCCGGCGGTCGGCGCCATTTTCAAACAGGCTGGTGATTTCAGACAGCACGGATTTTTTTTTCAATTACTGCTGCCAGTGCCCAGGGTGCCCGCATGTGTGCTGCATCAGTCCAGGGGTGCCCACATGTGTACTGTATCCATCCAGGGGTGCCCACATCTGTGCTGTATTTGTCCAGGGGTGCCCACATTTGCCCACATGTGTGTTGTATTTGTCCAGGGGTGCCCACATGTGTGCTGTATCAGTCCAGGGGTGCCCGCATGTGTACTGTATCCATCCAGGGGTGCCCACATGTGTGCTGTATTTGTCCAGGTACCCGCTAACGGACTGGAGAGGCGCAGAGATCATCCGAATGATTCTATTGGCCGCCTAGCGGCCAATAGAATCATCCGGAGGAAAGGCGCGGAAGATGAAACATCTCTGCGCCTCTCTAGTCCGTGAGCGGGTACCAGCCGGGAGCAGCGCGTCTGCAGGAGAAGATGCCGGGGTCGTCGCCGGGGACCAGGTGAGTAGGATTTGCTTCCTTAGGTACCCCTTTTGGAATACTTCGGATCCTGGACCCCGGAGACATCAGCCCTGGAGCCCAGGACCCCGGACCAGCCCTGGAACCAGGACCAAGGCCCCGGAACCGGACTCTTCAGCCCTGGAGCCCCGGACCCCGGACCAAGGATCCAGGGACCGACCTACGGGCTCAAGGTAGGTAAGTATCAGTATGTGTGTGTTATGTATGTATTAAACTTTTATTTTTCAGGGTGTCAGTGTGTTTTATTTAACAATTTTTTGTACTGTAGAACTACAAGTGCCAGCGGGCCCTTTAATGCCCCGCATGCTGGGACTTGTGGTTCTCCAAGTCCCAGCATGCGGGGTAGGCTTGCTGGGACTCATAGTTCTACAGTATAAGACAATCGTTTTTATTCTTTTTTTTACACTTTTCATCAGCCCGATGCCCACCGCCCAGGGGCATCGGGGACAGCCCCGGACTTTCAGCATGGGCTGGTAAGTCCTGGAGGGGGGGGGACCCCTTCATTGGGGGGGTCCCCACTTCCCCAGGACCCCTGCCCATGCTGACCAGCCACGGGGATAATGCTTTGTGCGCGGGACCTTATATAATAAGTGTCCCCCGGCTGTGGCATTACCCTGCTGGCTGGTTGGGTCTGGTGCTGGTTCTTAAAATACGGGGGACCCCTAGTCATTTTGTCCCCCGTATTTTGGGAACCAGCGCTGGACCTTGAGCCTGATGCTGGTTTCATTAAATCAAGGGATCCCCTATTTGTTTGTCCCTCTGATTTTATGATACCAGCACCGGCTTTTTGAGCCCGGGGCTGGTTATGCTTAGGAGGGGGACCGCACGCCGTTTTTTTTCGTTTTACAACACAACGCACAGTACTGAAAATGTGCCGATTTTCATGACTGAAAATCGCACATTTTCAGGACTTAAAAATCACCCGAAATCGCACCATATCGCATTTTTTTGCCGCAAATTCGCATCTCATTACATATGCGAATTTGCGGCAAAAAACGCGATTTTTAAAGGTGCGATTTGGTGTGATTTTAAAATCGCACCCTATTACATTTCACCCAAGGTGTTTTTTTTACTGCAAGGGCTGTTAAATGCGCTGTAGTCCAGGGGAGAGCCAAGAGTGCTGTATAATTCATGGGGTGTTGCTAAATCTGCCGCATAATTCCAGGTGTGCTGCTCTTTTTTATAATTAAAACAATACAAATTTTTATTTTTACTGCAGGAATTTGTCTGCCGTATAATTCCATGCCTGCCGCCATGCGTGCCGTATCAGTCCAGGGGTGCCGCCATCTGTGCCCTATAATTCCATGTGTGCTGTATCAGGTCAGGGATGCCCACATGTGTGACGCATAATTCCTGGGGTGAGCCAAGTGTGTCACATAATTCATGGGTTGCTGCAAAGTCTGCTGTTTAATTCATGGGTTGCTGCTAAGTGTGCTGTCACAGTCCTGGGGTGATGCTAAGTCTGCAGTATCAGTCCAGGGGTGAGCCATGTGTGCTGTATAATTTATGGGGTGATGCTAAGTCTGCTGTATCAATCCAGGGATGCTGCCATTTTTTTATTAAAAGAATAACTCTTTTTACTGCAAGAGTGTCACTGTGTGTGCCATTTTTAAATAAAATTTCTGCAATTAAGTAACTGTTTTTTTGAAACATCTTACTCCAAGCGCCTGAGCTGTAGTGTTCCTCAAACCCCTATCCTTTCATATATGTGCCGTGTCGGCTGATTGAACTGGCTGGGGAACATATTCGGGCTGCTGGGGAAAGGGCGCACTAGACAAATCACACACCACCCTTGTACATGCATGTACATGTATGCATACACCATTTCAGTGCTGTGTCCGCAAAATGTTGCAGGCACTAAAGGTGCCCATACACGCTGCGAGAATCGCATACGTTATGAGCTATATCGCATCCCATCGCACGGCATGCATGCAATGTGTGTGCGATGCGATCCGAAAGCAGTACAAAAAGTATGTGCAGCACTCGTGACTGAGGGGGAAAGGAGGGGCGAGAAGGAGGAGATGGAAGAAGAGGGGAGGAGATAGAGGGGGCGGAGTATTGAGGACTGGCAGTGGCACTGGCACAGCACACTGAGAAGAGGAAAGGAAGGGGAGGCAGCGCTGCTGCCTGTTAGTCATTTGATTGACAGCTGACAGGCGCAGGGAGCAATGGGTAGGGGGCGGATCCGGACATGACATGTCATCCAGGCATTCACAGACAGCGCTACATGCCTCAGCGCAAGTGTCCGTGAGGAAGAGGGGGCAGGTCGCAGGAGGAGGACAGTGTGTGTGCGGTGCAGGGAGCTGCTCAGCCTCTCCATACTGCCGCCCGCTGTCAGACAGGTGCTGCGGGCGGTGTGCAGGATGCAGTGAAAGTGAGGGCTGATGCAGCTTTAGCAGAGCAGGGAGGGATACAGCGCCTTTTCAGCATGGCACCTCCCTGCTTTGCAGGAGCTGCTGAGTGGGTAGCGCCGGCCCTGCCCTAAAATCAATATTGTGAGGTGTTCAGAATAGACTGGAAATGAGTGAAGATCAATGCTCTTGAGGTTAATAATAGCGTAGGAGAAAAAAAAACACCTAAATTCTGTTTAGTGTTTTTTATGCTTTAAAAAAAAAAAAAAATCAGAACCCAAAACCCAAAAACCAAAACGTTGAGGGGGTGTTTTGGCAAAACCTAGTAGAACCCAAAACCTGAAGGTAATCATAACCCAAAACGCGAAAAGTGGCCGGTGCACATCCCTAAATAAAACACTGTATATGGGCACCTTCACAGTCCAGGTTTTAAGGATATCCAGGCTCAAATTCAATAGACTGATGTAATTAAGTCACCTGTGCTCTCACATGGACATCCTTAAACCCTGGACAGTAATTGCAGAATTTGGGAAATTCGGCCTACACTGTTTTTCTAAGGATCATGTGGTGTTAATTCCAAGATGTATCGCAAGACCTGTGACACTGACCCACAATATCATGTAATATTCTGGAGCTCTATAAATCATGATAAAATGATTGTTAGCCTGCAGCAGCTAATGTAAGCCCACATTTATACACACGTAAAACAATATTAATCCTATGTAAAATAATGACTTGGAGACATATTGGTGATGACAAGGGTCAGGTTTACTAATTAATAGCTGAAGTTTACCAGAGTTTAAATGTTCAAATTATTAAATTATCAATGAGTTGGGTTTAATTAACAACACTTTAAAAATAATTAGCAGCTTAGCAGCTCTTCCAACACACCCACGAGGTGGCTGCTCAATGTCGTTTTTTTTTTTGGGGTGTCGCCAGTAGCCCTAATCCCCAGCTTGTTCACGTCAATTCCCTCCAGTTTCAAAACAGAAAATTTAAGTAAAATAGAAAAACACTAAATGTGTAACAACGATTGTTGGAACTGGAGGGATCAGTGACAAGTCTTTTATTAATTTGAAAAATACAAAAACTAAATTGAAAAAAACACTGTAAAAGTGTAAAAACTTTTGAAATTTTAAACAGGAACTCACCGCTTTAGACCATGATCTTATGTTTGGTTGTTCTGCTTTGCTGGGGAGCCGTCAGTAAAGGTGGGAGAAATGATCCGGGTTCAAGAGTCTCACGCGGCACAGAGGGCAGATGTGGTTGACCTGCAGCCATTCTGTCAGACAGGGAACATGGAAGGTGTGGTGACAGTACGATACAGCCATTTCTGTACCTACCTCAATGCCAGAGATACAGATGGAGCAGTACTCTGGTTCCTCTCCGTCTGCAATGGTGCGCCTGCTGTAGGTGGGGAGATGGGACAGGACGAGCCGCAAGATGTTGTCCAGCAGGAGGTGATCTACTCTCTCTGCAACTGGCTGATGGTCTCTTCCTCTTCGTCCAGATCTTCCTCTTCCCGATGATGGTCCTGATCTTCTTGCTGACTGACTCCCACGGGATGGTCTGCGGCGTCCTGACCTCAGCCATGTCCCTCTGATATTCGGGCTGGGTCCATCTAAAACGATATTTTATATATTGTAGATATAACAAATAGCCATATGTGACATGTAAAGATCAGATATTGCTGGTGTACAATAAGACTTCCAGCAGTAACATGATTTATATATTATATTACTATACAACTGTAAAACAGAGCTGTAACAGTATGAGTGTATGGATTCAGGCCCCAATGCTTAGCGGCTTCTGATCTGTAACTGACAGCATGGGAGGTGCCAGCCAGTAACACAGGGACACTGGCCAGCCACCACTGCTATAATCCCTCCCACTACAAAGGCCAACTGCTACAGAAGAGACATTGGTCTAAAATTTAATTTACTGAACAAACATTTTACTGACCTTCATTTCCAATCAGCTGGGACAACTCTCGTCGGCTCATTGTAGCCGGAGGCAGAAGGTGATCAAATAAAAAAAAAAAAAAAATGGGGGAGAAAAGAGAAAGAAAAAGCACAGATGTAATTGTGCGCTGAGCTCCACTCACTGATAACTCACTAGGAGAATCTCTGGTAGCAAATCATCGCCTGCAAATTGTTCTCACCTGAGAGGCCTTTTCTCCTGCGTCCACATCAGCTGCTGCCCAGGAAATGCCAGTGTTATTGCTGTGCACTGAGGAATGCAATGTGGCATGCGGGCGGCAGTTGGTGATGGTCATGCGGCACATCACATCTACAGTATACCCCACATTATTCTCTTCCCTCTTATATTACCCACTTATATTCCCACTTATGGGAAACCCATGGGAAATTACCAAAAACAGGGTGTGTATAAAATGCACCAAGACCATTCTATTGAGTATGAGTTGAATCATTTTTACAAATTGAGAGGTCTTAAGGCCCCCTTACTGCAGAACGATTTTGGCCGATTTGGGCCAATTTTGATGTTTTGGGCCGATATATCGCCTGAAAAGTGCATCATCGTTTGTGTTTTCGATCCTATCCGATGCGCGGTTTTGTGAGAGTCGAATGGGAGCCTCTAGGTTGGTCGGACTGCACCTACAATTTGTCATAAACGGATGGAAAAAGGAGTGCTTTTGGCGCATGCGATATATCGTATGCGATATATTGTAGAAAGTATAGTACGAATGCAATTTGGGCAGATAATTCGGTGAGTGTGTAGTTTCACGGCACCCGATATATCGGATGCGCTAGCGGCCGATATATCAGATGTGATATCAGCCGATATATCGATGCGATCCAAAGCGATTTTTTTACCTGTTCATAACCCCACTATCCACTACGCATGGAGTTGATTTTATATAGTGTGGCGAGCGCAGTAATCCGCACCCCCTCGCAGGGCTCACCACACTCGCCACGCTTCGGGCTCGGTGGCTCGCTGCGCTCGCCACACTGTATAATATAGTGGATAGTGGGGTTATGAACAGGTAAAAAAATCGCATAGGATTGTATCGATAAATCGGCCAATATCGCATCTGATATATCGGCCAATATCGCAACCGATATATCGGGCGCTGTGAAACTACACAAGTACCGATAATTCTCATACAATTTATTGGACCAAATTGCATGCACAATGACACCAAAGTACCAAATTGGATGCAATCACTCCCAGGAAGGTCCAGGGGGAGTTCAAGGGAAATTGCATCCAATTTCAGCACCAGATATATCGTTATAATGTAAGGGGCCCTTTATTACCTTATTTATTGAACCACCCTTGTACACAACAGTTAAGGTGCCCATACACGTTACAATTATTGTATCCAATATTGGATACAATATCGCATCTCATCGCATCTCGGTTTTGCGATAAGATGAGATGAGATCTAGTACAAAAAGTACATGCAGCACATACATTTGTACTAGATCTCATCTCATCTTATCGCAAAACCGAGATGCGATGGGATGCGATATTGTATCCAATATTGGATACAATAATTGTAACGTGTATGGGCACCTTAACATTGTTAATATACAATGAACTGCACCCTCACTGACAAAATTTTGCATAATATATCATATTAAAGTGGCTTTTACAATGTTACAAATTAGGCTCCTGAGCAATAGAACAGATGTAGCTTCATAATAACCTGCCCAGGCAGTATTTAGGGACATCTCACCAAGGCTTTGTGTTGGTGGCCGGGTCCCAGTGGTGTAGCTAGGTGCCACGGTGCCCGGTGCAGAGGCATGTTTTGCCCCCCCCCTGATTTCTAGTAAGCTGGGCTCTTGCACAGCTAAAAGGGGGCGCGGCCTAACATTATACCACACACCATAATGCCCATTGCACATTTTAACGGAGCGAACATTAACAAGCACACACACACAATAATGGGTAGATGCAGTGTAGGATGGAGAAGCACAGCGTTGCAAGGAGAGGAATTGTGAGGGAAAAAGGGGATACTGGGCTAGGGGAGTCGGTGAGATGGTGGCGAACGCTAGGCTGGAATGGAGGGCACTGAGTGAATAGGGGACTCTAGGCAGGATGGGAGGGGGGTATTACTGTGACAGGCAAGTTGGTGGTTTCTAGTTGCAGGGGCGGTGAAATGGGTGTAGTGGGCTGGTTGGTTAGGGAAGACAGGGAGACACTGGGACACTGTGAATGGGATGGGGAGGGGGGTCAGTAACAGTAGACTATAATCTGTCAGTGCTGCGCAGGGACCTGGTTCTCCTCAGAGTGTCAGGCTTCCTCACAGGCCTCTAGTTTTTCTGTACCCATCTCTCCCCACATACCTACACAGGTTTCAGCAGATCTGTCCTCCTGTACCCGGCTCCCTATGGTGGCAGCCTTCATCCCTCCTTCACCTTGCTCAGGGAAGCAGCTGAGGGTCCCGCTCCGCTCCACTTGGCACCCGGCGGTGGCTCCATACCCCCTCCACCCGATGGCTCCTTCCTTGATCCATGCTCCGCAGTTAAGGGTCGGAGAGGCACATGTCTTGGTGCCCTCCCTCTAAATCTGTTGCGACTCTCCCTGCCTCCTGTGATGATACAACAAATTTTACAAAAATTAACTGGATCTGGTAAAGGCGCGTGGTTCCAGGCACTTGAGCAGGGTGGCAGGAGGGCCTGGGCAGCCACTATTGTGCGTGGGTGGCGCTGCCCGCTCTGGCTGGTCGCCTTGTGTCGACGTGGGATGTCCTGGTTGGGATCCCAGCTCTGTTCCCTCGCTCTGGACCTGAAGTGACGGCGGGGCGGCGCCTGCAGTTCTACGGGCCGCCTGTGGGGACTTCACTGACACAGGGAACACCAGCTGAGCCGCAGCGTCTGCAGAAAGACGCCATTTTGTTAAAGTCCTCCAATAGCAACTCGGGCTGAAGTCTGCAGCCTATCAGAGACTCTCCAGGGGGATGAAAGACTTCTGTTTGTAACAAGCTGGCACCAGTGCTTTGCTTGTCACTCCTTAGGGAACCTCAGTGTCCAGTTCTCTCCTGACTACCTGTGCACCTCCATTTTGGGTGCAACCTGCTACAACCACCTGTGCACCTCCAGTTTGGGTGCAACCTGCTA
Source organism: Crinia signifera (assembly GCF_055691185.1). Classification (NCBI taxonomy): domain Eukaryota; kingdom Metazoa; phylum Chordata; class Amphibia; order Anura; family Myobatrachidae; genus Crinia; species Crinia signifera. The sequence goes on from NC_139224.1 coordinate 50,189,422, forward strand.
CAACCACCTGTGCACCTCCAGTTTGGGTGCAACCTGCTACAACCACCTGTGCACCTCCAGTTTGGGTGAAACCTGCTACAACCACCTGTTCACCTCCAGTTTGGGTGAAACTTGCTATAGCCACCTGTGAACCTCCAGTTTGGGTGCTACAGCCAACTGTGCATCTCCAGTTTGGGTGCAACTTGCTACAGCCGCCTGTGCACCTCCAGTTTGGGTGCAACCTGCTACAGCCACCTGTGCACCTCCAGCTTGGGTGCAATCTACTACAGACACCTGTGTGCCTCCAGTTCGGATACAACTTATTCCTGATTCCTGTGTATCTTCACTCTTCTGTCATCTCTACCGTGACTACTTCTGGGACTAATCTTATGTGCCAGTGTCTACATGCTCTGAGCTCCTCCCAGGTTCCCCTATGAGAAGGACCTATATAAGCCCTGATACCTTCCGAGCTTCAATTGATCCTGATCGTCATCCGGGCCCACAGAATCCTCAGGTACTGACAGAAAGCACTGGCCAGATGGACCCAGCTTCAGGTCAGGAACCCTTATAGGAACTAATTGGCCGCTTGCAAGCCCTCGAGGAGGGTTAGCGGCAAGTAGCCCAAGCCCTGCAGGGAATCTCTCAGCGTCAGGACACTCTCCAGGCATCACTGTCTCAGGCTCCACCAACACCTCCTCCTGTGGTGGTTCAATCAAGTAACCCTGTTCGACCTCCGGGTGCCTCTACTCTGCATCTTCCAACCCCGGCTAAATTTGAAGGCACCCCTCGAGCCTGCAGGGGGTTTATTAACCAATGTGAAGTACACTTCTCACTCCAGCCCATGAACTTCCCCACGGACTTAACCCGGGTTGCATATATGGTTTCGTTGCTATCTGGGTCGGCCCTGGACTGGGTATCTCCCTTATGGGAGCGGTCGGATCCTCTGCTCACAAACTATGCCAATTCCTTTGCTGATTTTCGGAGAATATTCGATGAGCCCGGTTGGGTTACTTCAGCTGCCACTGAGATCCTACGAGTACGTCAAGGTACCAGGTCTGTCGCTCAGTATGTCATACATTTCCAGACCTTAGACTCTGAATTATCCTTGGTTTCGACCTTCCTGGCGGGACTTTCCGATCGCCTCAAGGGCAAGTTAGCAACACGTGACCTTCCCAGTACACTCACTGCCATCATCTCCCTCTGCAATAAGCTAGACCTCCATTACCGAGAGAGACAGGTCGAGAGGTCCCAGCAAGAGCGGGTTCGATCTAAACCCACTCCCAGGTTAGCATCCTCAGTTTGTTCCTCCTCTTCCAAAGGGCCCATGCAGGTCAATAGGGCCCATTTGTCTCCAGAAGAACGACAGCGAAGACAACGCCAGAATCTCTGTCTGTACTGTGGGGAGACTGGGCATCTCATTGCATCTTGCCGTTAAACCGACGGTCCTAGCTGGTCCTGGAGAAACCAGACTAGGACAAGCTGATATTTCTCCACTCAAGTCTGATTCTCTTTTATCTCTTCAACTCTTGGTACCTGGTGGACCAGTCAAAGTACAAGTTCTCCTGGACTCTGGGGCGGCGGAGAATTTCATTTCTTTACAGTTTGTTGGCCAGCATCATCTCAAAACAGTGTTATTGGATCAGGCCTATAGTGTTTCTGCTGTGGGTGGCAGCCTCATTCCACAAGGTTCAATTACCCACCGTACCGTCCCTCTTTCAGTTCAAGTCGGCCTGCTGCACCACAAATTACTTCCCTTCCTAGTAATTCCTAAAGCCAGCCACCCAATCGTTCTAGGATTTCCTTGGCTCCCAAAACATTCCCCTCACCGAAGCTCCTATACTTTGTCAGCCAGATTCCTCACAACCATTCATATTAGAAGTGGACACCTCCTCAGTAGGAGTCAGAGCGGTGCTCTCCCAGAAGACTCCCGATGACAAGATCCACCCCTGTGGGTTTTTCTCCAAGAAGTTCTTACCAGCCGAAAAAAATTATCCCATTGGGGAACAGGAACTCCTTGCCATCAAACTCACCTTGGAAGAGTGGCGATACCTTTTAGAGGGGGATACATTTCCAGTATCCATCATCACGGACCATAAGAACCTCCTCTACCTGTGAAAAGCCCACTGCCTGAATCCCAGATTAGCCCGCTGGGCACTATTTTTTACAAGAGTCAATTTCTTTTTAACCTTTCGGCCTGGATCTCAAAATGGCAAGACTGACGCTTTGTCCCGATCTTTTTCTTCTTTGATAGAGGACCAAGCTCCCGGTCCAGTGCTCCCAGCTACCAGATTTGCCAAGAATAAACTGATTTCAATTCCTCCAGGGAAAACATTTGTGAATACAAGCTTACATCCCACTCTGCTTCTCTGGGCTCACTGGCCATTCCAGTATTAAAAAAAACTTGAGTTCATTAAAAGGTCCTACTGGTGGCCCTCAATGAAGGCCGATGTCACGTCCTTCATTTCCTCCTGTCCTGTGTGTGCACGACACAAAACGTCTTGTCAGAAACCGTCCGGCCTTCTTCAGCCCTTGTCCATTCCAGAACAGCCCTGGACTCCTCTTTTTTCGATGGAATTCATCACTGATTTGCCCGCTTCCCAAGGATTCAATACCATCTGGGTCGTGGTGGACCGTTTTTCTAAAATGGCACACTTTGTTCCCCTTAAGGGGTTACCTTCGGCTCCCAAGCTAGCCCAGCTTTTTATCAAAGAAATATTCTGACTCCATGGTCTGCCTGTAGAAATAATCTCTGATAGAGGGGTACAATTTGTAGCAAGATTTTGGAAGTCTTTATGCTCAGCATATGCTCAGCTCAGTGAAAGTGCAGGGGAGCGGGCGAGCTGGCGGTGACGGCACAGCTCCAGCGCCATGATAGCTTCCAGCGCCCGGAGCTGGTGCTCTACCGGCACCGCCCTCGCTATGCCTCTGGTGATACGCTACTAAAGCATGTATTTTAAAATAGAGGCAATGCTATCTAGTGCAAAAAGTTAAACCGTCATCTTCCCGCATCGGATTCTCGCGAGACCTGGGGATATATATAGTTCCCGGCGGTCGGCGCCATTTTCAAACAGGCTGGTGATTTCAGACAGCACAGATTTTTTTTTCAATTACTGCTGCCAGTGCCCAGGGTGCCCGCATGTGTGCTGCATCAGTCCAGGGGTCCCCACATGTGTACTGTATCCATCCAGGGGTGCTCACATCTGTGCTGTATTTGTCCAGGGGTGCCCACATTTGCCCACATGTGTGTTGTATTTGTCCAGGGGTGCCCACATGTGTGCTGTATCAGTCCAGGGGTGCCCGCATGTGTACTGTATCCATCCAGGGGTGCCCACATGTGTGCTGTATTTGTCCAGGTACCCGCTAACGGACTGGAGAGGCGCAGAGATCATCCAAATGATTCTATTGGCCGCCTAGCGGCCAATAGAATCATCCGGAGGAAAGGCGCGGAAGATGAAACATCTCTGCGCCTCTCTAGTCCGTGAGCGGGTACCAGCCGGGAGCAGCGCGTCTGCAGGAGAAGATGCCGGGGTCGTCGCCGGGAACCAGGTGAGTAGGATTTGCTTCCTTAGGTACCCCTTTTGGAATACTTCGGATCCTGGACCCCGGAGACATCAGCCCTGGAGCCCAGGACCCCGGACCAGCCCTGGAACCAGGACCAAGGCCCCGGAACCGGACTCTTCAGCCCTGGAGCCCCGGACCCCGGACCAAGGATCCAGGGACCGACCTACGGGCTCAAGGTAGGTAAGTATCAGTATGTGTGTGTTATGTATGTATTAAACTTTTATTTTTCAGGGTGTCAGTGTGTTTTATTTAACAATTTTTTGTACTGTAGAACTACAAGTGCCAGCGGGCCCTTTAATGCCCCGCATGCTGGGACTTGTGGTTCTCCAAGTCCCAGCATGCGGGGTAGGCTTGCTGGGACTCATAGTTCTACAGTATAAGACAATCGTTTTTATTCTTTTTTTTACACTTTTCATCAGCCCGATGCCCACCGCCCAGGGGCATCGGGGACAGCCCCGGACTTTCAGCATGGGCTGGTAAGTCCTGGAGGGGGGGGGACCCCTTCATTGGGGGGGTCCCCACTTCCCCAGGACCCCTGCCCATGCTGACCAGCCACGGGGATAATGCTTTGTGCGCGGGACCTTATATAATAAGTGTCCCCCGGCTGTGGCATTACCCTGCTGGCTGGTTGGGTCTGGTGCTGGTTCTTAAAATACGGGGGACCCCTAGTCATTTTGTCCCCCGTATTTTGGGAACCAGCGCTGGACCTTGAGCCTGATGCTGGTTTCATTAAATCAAGGGATCCCCTATTTGTTTGTCCCTCTGATTTTATGATACCAGCACCGGCTTTTTGAGCCCGGGGCTGGTTATGCTTAGGAGGGGGACCGCACGCCGTTTTTTTTTTCGTTTTTCAACACAACGCACAGTACTGAAAATGTGCCGATTTTCATGACTGAAAATCGCACATTTTCAGGACTTAAAAATCACCCGAAATCGCACCATATCGCACTTTTTTGCCGCAAATTCGCATCTCATTACATATGCGAATTCGCGGCAAAAAACGCGATTTTTAAAGGTGCGATTTGGTGTGATTTTAAAATCGCACCCTATTACATTTCGCCCAAGGTGTTTTTTTTACTGCAAGGGCTGTTAAATGCGCTGTAGTCCAGGGGAGAGCCAAGAGTGCTGTATAATTCATGGGGTGTTGCTAAGTCTGCCGCATAATTCCAGGTGTGCTGCTCTTTTTTATAATTAAAACAATACAAATTTTTATTTTTACTGCAGGAATTTGTCTGCCGTATAATTCCATGCCTGCCGCCATGCGTGCCGTATCAGTCCAGGGGTGCCGCCATCTGTGCCCTATAATTCCATGTGTGCTGTATCAGGTCAGGGATGCCCACATGTGTGACGCATAATTCCTGGGGTGAGCCAAGTGTGTCATATAATTCATGGGTTGCTGCAAAGTCTGCTGTTTAATTCATGGGGTGCTGCTAAGTGTGCTGTCACAGTCCTGGGGTGATGCTAAGTGTGCAGTATCAGTCCAGGGGTGAGCCATGTGTGCTGTATAATTTATGGGGTGCTGCTAAGTCTGCTGTATCAATCCAGGGATGCTGCCATTTTTTTATTAAAAGAATAACTCTTTTTACTGCAGGAGTGTCACTATGTGTGCCATTTTTAAATAAAATTTCTGCAATTAAGTAACTGTTTTTTTTTAAACATCTTACTCCAAGCGCCTGAGCTGTAGTGTTCCTCAAACCCCTATCCTTTCATATATGTGCCGTGTCGGCTGATTGAACTGGCTGGGGAACATATTCGGGCTGCTGGGGAAAGGGCGCACTAGACAAATCACACACCACCCTTGTACATGCATGTACATGTATGCATACACCATTTCAGTGCTGTGTCCGCAAAATGTTGCAGGCACTAAAGGTGCCCATACACGCTGCGAGAATCGCATACGTTATGAGCTATATCGCATCCCATCGCACGGCATGCATGCAATGTGTGTGCAATGCGATCCGAAAGCAGTACAAAAAGTATGTGCAGCACTCGTGACTGAGGGGGAAAGGAGGGGCGAGAAGGAGGAGATGGAAGAAGAGGGGAGGAGATAGAGGGGGCGGAGTATTGAGGACTGGCAGTGGCACTGGCACAGCACACTGAGAAGAGGAAAGGAAGGGGAGGCAGCGCTGCTGCCTGTTAGTCATTTGATTGACAGCTGACAGGCGCAGGGAGCAATGGGTAGGGGGCGGATCCGGACATGACATGTCATCCAGGCATTCACAGACAGCGCTACATGCCTCAGCGCAAGTGTCCGTGAGGAAGAGGGGGCAGGTCGCAGGAGGAGGACAGTGTGTGTGCGGTGCAGGGAGCTGCTCAGCCTCTCCATACTGCCGCCCGCTGTCAGACAGGTGCTGCGGGCGGTGTGCAGGATGCAGTGAAAGTGAGGGCTGATGCAGCTTTAGCAGAGCAGGGAGGGATACAGCGCCTTTTCAGCATGGCACCTCCCTGCTTTGCAGGAGCTGCTGAGTGGGTAGCGCCGGCCCTGCCCTAAAAACAATATTGTGAGGTGTTCAGAATAGACTGGAAATGAGTGAAGATCAATGCTCTTGAGGTTAATAATAGCGCAGGAGAAAAAAAAACACCTAAATTCTGTTTAGTGTTTTTTATGCTTTAAAAAAATAAATAAATCAGAACCCAAAACCCAAAAACCAAAACGTTGAGGGGGTGTTTTGGCAAAACCTAGTAGAACCCAAAACCTGAAGGTAATCATAACCCAAAACGCGAAAAGTGGCCGGTGCACATCCCTAAAAAAAACACTGTATATGGGCACCTTCACAGTCCAGGTTTTAAGGATATCCAGGCTCAAATTCAATAGACTGATGTAATTAAGTCACCTGTGCTCTCACATGGACATCCTTAAACCCTGGACAGTAATTGCAGAATTTGGGAAATTCGGCCTACACTGTTTTTCTAAGGATCATGTGGTGTTAATTCCAAGATGTATCGCAAGACCTGTGACACTGACCCACAATATCATGTAATATTCTGGAGCTCTATAAATCATGATAAAATGATTGTTACCCTGCAGCAGCTAATGTAAGCCCACATTTATACACACTTAAAACAATATTAATCCTATGTAAAATAATGACTTGGAGACATATTGGTGATGACAAGGGTCAGGTTTACTAATTAATAGCTGAAGTTTACCAGAGTTTAAATGTTCAAATTATTAAATTATCAATGAGTTGGGTTTAATTAACAACACTTTAAAAATAATTAGCAGCTTAGCAGCTCTTCCAACACACCCACGAGGTGGCTGCTCAATGTCGTTTTTTTTTTTGGGGTGTCGCCAGTAGCCCTAATCCCCAGCTTGTTCACGTCAATTCCCTCCAGTTTCAAAACAGAAAATTTAAGTAAAATAGAAAAACACTAAATGTGTAACAACGATTGTTGGAACTGGAGGGATCAGTGACAAGTCTTTTATTAATTTGAAAAATACAAAAACTAAATTGAAAAAAACACTGTAAAAGTGTAAAAACTTTTGAACTTTTAAACAGGAACTCACCGCTTTAGACCATGATCTTATGTTTGGTTGTTCTGCTTTGCTGGGGAGCCGTCAGTAAAGGTGGGAGAAATGATCCGGGTTCAAGAGTCTCACGCGGCACAGAGGGCAGATGTGGTTGACCTGCAGCCATTCTGTCAGACAGGGAACATGGAAGGTGTGGTGACAGTACGATACAGCCATTTCTGTACCTACCTCAATGCCAGAGATACAGATGGAGCAGTACTCTGGTTCCTCTCCGTCTGCAATGGTGCGCCTGCTGTAGGTGGGGAGATGGGACAGGACGAGCCGCAAGATGTTGTCCAGCAGGAGGTGATCTACTCTCTCTGCAACTGGCTGATGGTCTCTTCCTCTTCGTCCAGATCTTCCTCTTCCCGATGATGGTCCTGATCTTGTTGCTGACTGACTCCCACGGGATGGTCTGCGGCGTCCTGACCTCAGCCATGTCCCTCTGATATTCGGGCTGGGTCCATCTAAAACGATAATTTATATATTGTAGATATAACAAATAGCCATATGTGACATGTAAAGATCAGATATTGCTGGTGTACAATAAGACTTCCAGCAGTAACATGATTTATATATTATATTACTATACAACTGAAAAACAGAGCTGTAACAGTATGAGTGTATGGATTCAGGCCCCAATGCTTAGCGGCTTCTGATCTGTAACTGACAGCATGGGAGGTGCCAGCCAGTAACACAGGGACACTGGCCAGCCACCACTGCTATAATCCCTCCCACTACAAAGGCCAACTGCTACAGAAGAGACATTGGTCTAAAATTTAATTTACTGAACAAACATTTTACTGACCTTCATTTCCAATCAGCTGGGACAACTCTCGTCGGCTCATTGTAGCCGGAGGCAGAAGGTGATCAAATAAAAAAAAAAAAAAATGGGGGAGAAAAGAGAAAGAAAAAGCACAGATGTAATTGTGCGCTGAGCTCCACTCACTGATAACTCACTAGGAGAATCTCTGGTAGCAAATAATCGCCTGCAAATTGTTCTCACCTGAGAGGCCTTTTCTCCTGCGTCCACATCAGCTGCTGCCCAGGAAATGCCAGTGATATTGCTGTGCACTGAGGAATGCAATGTGGCATGCGGGCGGCAGTTGGTGATGGTCATGCGGCACATCACATCTACAGTATACCCCACATTATTCTCTTCCCTCTTATATTACCCACTTATATTCCCACTTATGGGAAACCCATGGGAAATTACCAAAAACAGGGTGTGTATAAAATGCACCAAGACCATTCTATTAAGTATGAGTTGAATCATTTTTACAAATTGAGAGGTCTTAAGGCCCCCTTACTGTAGAACGATTTGGGCCGATTTGGGCCAATTTTGATGTTTTGGGCCGATATATCGCCTGAAAAGTGCATCATCGTTTGTGTTTTCGATCCTATCCGATGCGCGGTTTTGTGAGAGTCGAATGGGAGCCTCTAGGTTGGTCGGACTGCACCTACAATTTGTCATAAACGGATGGAAAAAGGAGTGCTTTTGGCGCATGCGATATATTGTAGAAAGTATAGTACACATGCAATTTGGGCAGATAATTCGGTGAGTGTGTAGTTTCACGGCACCCGATATATCGGATGCGCTAGCGGCCGATATATCAGATGTGATATCAGCCGATATATCGATGCGATCCAAAGCGATTTTTTTACCTGTTCATAACCCCACTATCCACTACGCATGGAGTTGATTTTATATAGTGTGGCGAGCGCAGTAATCCGCGCCCCCTCACGGGGCTCGCTACACTCGCCACGCTTCGGGCTCGGTGGCTCGCTGCGCTCGCCACACTGTATAATATAGTGGATAGTGGGGTTATGAACAGGTAAAAAAATCGCATAGGATTGTATCGATAAATCGGCCAATATCGCATCTGATATATCGGCCAATATCGCAACCGATATATCGGGCGCTGTGAAACTACACAAGTACCGATAATTCTCATACAATTTATTGGACCAAATTGCATGCACAATGACACCAAAGTACCAAATTGGATGCAATCACTCCCAGGAAGGTCCAGGGGGAGTTCAAGGGAAATTGCATCCAATTTCAGCACCAGATATATCGTTATGATGTAAGGGGCCCTTTATTACCTTATTTATTGAACCACCCTTGTACACAACAGTTAAGGTGCCCATACACGTTACAATTATTGTATCCAATATTGGATACAATATCGCATCTCATCGCATCTCGGTTTTGCGATAAGATGAGATGAGATCTAGTACAAAAAGTACATGCAGCACATACATTTGTACTAGATCTCATCTCATCTTATCGCAAAACCGAGATGCGATGGGATGCGATATTGTATCCAATATTGGATACAATAATTGTAACGTGTATGGGCACCTTAACATTGTTAATATACAATGAACTGCACCCTCACTGACAAAATTTTGTATAATATATAATATTAAAGTGGCTTTTACAATGTTACAAATTAGGCTCCTGAGCAATAGAACAGATGTAGCTTCATAATAACCTGCCCAGGCAGTATTTAGGGACATCTCACCAAGGCTTTGTGTTGGTGGCCGGGTCCCAGTGGTGTAGCTAGGTGCCACGGTGCCCGGTGCAGAGGCATGTTTTGCCCCCCCTGATTTCTAGTAAGCTGGGCTCTTGCACAGCTAAAAGGGGGCGCGGCCTAACATTATACCACACACCATAATGCCCATTGCACATTTTAACGGAGCGAACATTAACAAGCACACACACACAATAATGGGTAGATGCAGTGTAGGATGGAGAAGCACAGCGTTGCAGGGAGAGGAATTGTGAGGGAAAAAGGGGATACTGGGCTAGGGGAGTCGGTGAGATGGTGGCGAACGCTAGGCTGGAATGGAGGGCACTGAGTGAATAGGGGACTCTAGGCAGGATGGGAGGGGGGTATTACTGTGACAGGCAAGTTGGTGGTTTCTAGTTGCAGGGGCGGTGAAATGGGTGTAGTGGGCTGGTTGGTTAGGGAAGACAGGGAGACACTGGGACACTGTGAATGGGATGGGGAGGGGGGTCAGTAACAGTAGACTATAATCTGTCAGTGCTGCGCAGGGACCTGGTTCTCCTCAGAGTGTCAGGCTTCCTCACAGGCCTCTAGTTTTTCTGTACCCATCTCTCCCCACATACCTACACAGGTTTCAGCAGATCTGTCCTCCTGTACCCGGCTCCCTATGGTGGCAGCCTTCATCACTCCTTCACCTTGCTCAGGGAAGCAGCTGAGGGTCCCGCTCCGCTCCACCTTGTGTCGGCGTGGGATGTCCTGGTTGGGATCCCAGCTCTGTTCCCTCGCTCTGGACCTGAAGTGACGGCGGGGCGGCGCCTACAGTTCTACCGGCCGCCTGTGGGGACTTCACTGACACAGGGAACACCAGCTGAGCCGCAGCGTCTGCAGAAAGACGCCATTTTGTTAAAGTCCTCCAATAGCAACTCGGGCTGAAGTCTGCAGCCTATCAGAGACTCTCCAGGGGGATGAACGACTTCTGTTTGTAACAAGCTGGCACCAGTGCTTTGCTTGTCACTCCTTAGGGAACCTCAGTGTCCAGTTCTCTCCTGACTACCTGTGCACCTCCATTTTGGGTGCAACCTGCTACAACCACCTGTGCACCTCCAGTTTGGGTGCAACCTGCTACAACCACCTGTGCACCTCCAGTTTGGGTGCAACCTGCTACAACCACCTGTGCACCTCCAGTTTGGGTGAAACCTGCTACAACCACCTGTTCACCTCCAGTTTGGGTGAAACTTGCTACAGCCACCTGTGAACCTCCAGTTTGGGTGCTACAGCCAACTGTGCATCTCCAGTTTGGGTGCAACTTGCTACAGCCACCTGTGCACCTCCAGTTTGGGTGCAACCTGCTACAGCCACCTGTGCACCTCCAGCTTGGGTGCAATCTACTACAGACACCTGTGCACCTCCAGTTCGGATACAACTTATTCCTGATTCCTGTGTATCTTCACTCTTCTGTCATCTCTACCGTGACTACTTCTGGGACTAATCTTATGTGCCAGTGTCTACATGCTCTGAGCTCCTCCCAGGTTCCCCTATGAGAAGGACCTATATAAGCCCTGATACCTTCCGAGCTTCAATTGATCCTGATCGTCATCCGGGCCCACAGAATCCTCAGGTACTGACAGAAAGCACTGGCCAGATGGACCCAGCTTCAGGTCAGGAACCCTTATAGGAACTAATTGGCCGCTTGCAAGCCCTCGAGGAGGGTTAGCGGCAAGTAGCCCAAGCCCTGCAGGGAATCTCTCAGCGTCAGGACACTCTCCAGGCATCACTGTCTCAGGCTCCACCAACACCTCCTCCTGTGGTGGTTCAATCAAGTAACCCTGTTCGACCTCCGGGTGCCTCTACTCTGCATCTTCCAACCCCGGCTAAATTTGAAGGCACCCCTCGAGCCTGCAGGGGGTTTATTAACCAATGTGAAGTACACTTCTCACTCCAGCCCATGAACTTCCCCACGGACTTAACCCGGGTTGCATATATGGTTTCGTTGCTATCTGGGTCGGCCCTGGACTGGGTATCTCCCTTATGGGAGCGGTCGGATCCTCTGCTCACAAACTATGCCAATTCCTTTGCTGATTTTCGGAGAATATTCGATGAGCCCGGTTGGGTTACTTCAGCGGCCACTGAGATCCTACGAGTACGTCAAGGTACCAGGTCTGTCGCTCAGTATGTCATACATTTCCAGACCTTAGACTCTGAATTATCCTTGGTTTCGACCTTCCTGGCGGGACTTTCCGATCGCCTCAAGGGCAAGTTAGCAACACGTGACCTTCCCAGTACACTCACTGCCATCATCTCCCTCTGCAATAAGCTAGACCTCCATTACCGAGAGAGACAGGTCGAGAGGTCCCAGCAAGAGCGGGTTCGATCTAAACCCACTCCCAGGTTAGCATCCTCAGTTTGTTCCTCCTCTTCCGAAGGGCCCATGCAGGTCAATAGGGCCCACTTGTCTCCAGAAGAACGACAGCGAAGACAACGCCAGAATCTCTGTCTGTACTGTGGGGAGACTGGGCATCTCATTGCATCTTGTCCACGCCTTCCGTTAAACCGACGGTCCTAGCTGGTCCTGGAGAAACCAGACTAGGACAAGCTGATATTTCTCCACTCAAGTCTGATTCTCTTTTATCTCTTCAACTCTTGGTACCTGGTGGACCAGTCAAAGTACAAGTTCTCCTGGACTCTGGGGCGGCGGAGAATTTCATTTCTTTACAGTTTGTTGGCCAGCATCATCTCAAAACAGTGTTATTGGATCAGGCCTATAGTGTTTCTGCTGTGGATGGCAGCCTCATTCCACAAGGTTCAATTACCCACCGTACCGTCCCTCTTTCAGTTCAAGTCGGCCTGCTGCACCACAAATTACTTCCCTTCCTAGTAATTCCTAAAGCCAGCCACCCAATCGTTCTAGGATTTCCTTGGCTCCCAAAACATTCCCCTCACCGAAGCTCCTATACTTTGTCAGCCAGATTCCTCACGACCATTCATATTAGAAGTGGACACCTCCTCAGTAGGAGTCAGAGCGGTGCTCTCCCAGAAGACTCCCGATGACAAGATCCACCCCTGTGGGTTTTTCTCCAAGAAGTTCTTACCAGCCGAAAAAAATTATCCCATTGGGGAACAGGAACTCCTTGCCATCAAACTCACCTTGGAAGAGTGGCGATACCTTTTAGAGGGGGATACATTTCCAGTATCCATCATCACGGACCATAAGAACCTCCTCTACCTGTGAAAAGCCCACTGCCTGAATCCCAGATTAGCCCGCTGGGCACTATTTTTTACAAGAGTCAATTTCTTTTTAACCTTTCAGCCTGGATCTCAAAATGGCAAGACTGACGCTTTGTCCCGATCTTTTTCTTCTTTGATAGAGGACCAAGCTCCCGGTCCAGTGCTCCCAGCTACCAGATTTGCCAAGAATAAACTGATTTCAATTCCTCCAGGGAAAACATTTGTGAATACAAGCTTACATCCCACTCTGCTTCTCTGGGCTCACTGGCCATTCCAGTATTAAAAAAAACTTGAGTTCATTAAAAGGTCCTACTGGTGGCCCTCAATGAAGGCCGATGTCACGTCCTTCATTTCCTCCTGTCCTGTGTGTGCACGACACAAAACGTCTTGTCAGAAACCGTCCGGCCTTCTTCAGCCCTTGTCCATTCCAGAACAGCCCTGGACTCCTCTTTTTTCGATGGAATTCATCACTGATTTGCCCGCTTCCCAAGGATTCAATACCATCTGGGTCGTGGTGGACCGTTTTTCTAAAATGGCACACTTTGTTCCCCTTAAGGGGTTACCTTCGGCTCCCAAGCTAGCCCAGCTTTTTATCAAAGAAATATTCCGACTCCATGGTCTGCCTGTAGAAATAATCTCTGATAGAGGGGTACAATTCGTAGCAAGATTTTGGAAGTCTTTATGCTCAGCATATGCTCAGCTCAGTGAAAGTGCAGGGGAGCGGGCGAGCTGGCGGTGACGGCACAGCTCCAGCGCCATGATAGCTTCCAGCGCCCGGAGCTGGTGCTCTACCGGCACCGCCCTCGCTATGCCTCTGGTGATACGCTACTAAAGCATGTATTTTAAAATAGAGGCAATGCTATCTAGTGCAAAAAGTTAAACCGTCATCTTCCCGCATCGGATTCTCGCGAGACCTGGGGATATATATAGTTCCCGGCGGTCGGCGCCATTTTCAAACAGGCTGGTGATTTCAGACAGCACGGATTTTTTTTTCAATTACTGCTGCCAGTGCCCAGGGTGCCCGCATGTGTGCTGCATCAGTCCAGGGGTGCCCACATGTGTACTGTATCCATCCAGGGGTGCCCACATCTGTGCTGTATTTGTCCAGGGGTGCCCACATTTGCCCACATGTGTGTTGTATTTGTCCAGGGGTGCCCACATGTGTGCTGTATCAGTCCAGGGGTGCCCGCATGTGTACTGTATCCATCCAGGGGTGCCCACATGTGTGCTGTATTTGTCCAGGTACCCGCTAACGGACTGGAGAGGCGCAGAGATCATCCGAATGATTCTATTGGCCGCCTAGCGGCCAATAGAATCATCCGGAGGAAAGGCGCGGAAGATGAAACATCTCTGCGCCTCTCTAGTCCGTGAGCGGGTACCAGCCGGGAGCAGCGCGTCTGCAGGAGAAGATGCCGGGGTCGTCGCCGGGGACCAGGTGAGTAGGATTTGCTTCCTTAGGTACCCCTTTTGGAATACTTCGGATCCTGGACCCCGGAGACATCAGCCCTGGAGCCCAGGACCCCGGACCAGCCCTGGAACCAGGACCAAGGCCCCGGAACCGGACTCTTCAGCCCTGGAGCCCCGGACCCCGGACCAAGGATCCAGGGACCGACCTACGGGCTCAAGGTAGGTAAGTATCAGTATGTGTGTGTTATGTATGTATTAAACTTTTATTTTTCAGGGTGTCAGTGTGTTTTATTTAACAATTTTTTGTACTGTAGAACTACAAGTGCCAGCGGGCTCTTTAATGCCCCGCATGCTGGGACTTGTGGTTCTCCAAGTCCCAGCATGCGGGGTAGGCTTGCTGGGACTCATAGTTCTACAGTATAAGACAATCGTTTTTATTCTTTTTTTTACACTTTTCATCAGCCCGATGCCCACCGCCCAGGGGCATCGGGGACAGCCCCGGACTTTCAGCATGGGCTGGTAAGTACTGGAGGGGGGGGGACCCCTTCATTGGGGGGGTCCCCACTTCCCCAGGACCACTGCCCATGCTGACCAGCCACGGGGATAATGCTTTGTGCGCGGGACCTTATATAATAAGTGTCCCCCGGCTGTGGCATTACCCTGCTGGCTGGTTGGGTCTGGTGCTGGTTCTTAAAATACGGGGGACCCCTAGTCATTTTGTCCCCCGTATTTTGGGAACCAGCGCTGGACCTTGAGCCTGATGCTGGTTTCATTAAATCAAGGGATCCCCTATTTGTTTGTCCCTCTGATTTTATGATACCAGCACCGGCTTTTTGAGCCCGGGGCTGGTTATGCTTAGGAGGGGGACCGCACGCCGTTTTTTTTTTCGTTTTTCAACACAACGCACAGTACTGAAAATGTGCCGATTTTCATGACTGAAAATCGCACATTTTCAGGACTTAAAAATCACCCGAAATCGCACCATATCGCATTTTTTTGCCGCAAATTCGCATCTCATTACATATGCGAATTCGCGGCAAAAAACGCGATTTTTAAAGGTGCGATTTGGTGTGATTTTAAAATCGCACCCTATTCCATTTCGCCCAAGGTGTTTTTTTTACTGCAAGGGCTGTTAAATGCGCTGTAGTCCAGGGGAGAGCCAAGAGTGCTGTATAATTCATGGGGTGTTGCTAAGTCTGCCGCATAATTCCAGGTGTGCTGCTCTTTTTTATAATTAAAACAATACAAATTTTTATTTTTACTGCAGGAATTTGTCTGCCGTATAATTCCATGCCTGCCGCCATGCGTGCCGTATCAGTCCAAGGGTGCCGCCATCTGTGCCCTATAATTCCATGTGTGCTGTATCAGGTCAGGGATGCCCACATGTGTGACGCATAATTCCTGGGGTGAGCCAAGTGTGTCATATAATTCATGGGTTGCTGCAAAGTCTGCTGTTTAATTCATGGGGTGCTGCTAAGTGTGCTGTCACAGTCCTGGGGTGATGCTAAGTGTGCAGTATCAGTCCAGGGGTGAGCCATGTGTGCTGTATAATTTATGGGGTGATGCTAAGTCTGCTGTATCAATCCAGGGATGCTGCCATTTTTTTATTAAAAGAATAATTCTTTTTACTGCAAGAGTGTCACTATGTGTGCCATTTTTAAATAAAATTTCTGCAATTAAGTAACTGTTTTTTTGAAACATCTTACTCCAAGCGCCTGATCTGTAGTGTTCCTCAAACCCCTATCCTTTCATATATGTGCCGTGTCGGCTGATTGAACTGGCTGGGGAACATATTCGGGCTGCTGGGGAAAGGGCGCACTAGACAAATCACACACCACCCTTGTACATGCATGTACATGTATGCATACACCATTTCAGTGCTGTGTCCGCAAAATGTTGCAGGCACTAAAGGTGCCCATACACGCTGCGAGAATCGCATACGTTATGAGCTATATCGCATCCCATCGCACGGCATGCATGCAATGTGTGTGCGATGCGATCCGAAAGCAGTACAAAAAGTATGTGCAGCACTCGTGACTGAGGGGGAAAGGAGGGGCGAGAAGGAGGAGATGGAAGAAGAGGGGAGGAGATAGAGGGGGCGGAGTATTGAGGACTGGCAGTGGCACTGCACACTGAGAAGAGGAAAGGAAGGGGAGGCAGCGCTGCTGCCTGTTAGTCATTTGATTGACAGCTGACAGGCGCAGGGAGCAATGGGTAGGGGGCGGATCCGGACATGACATGTCATCCAGGCATTCACAGACAGCGCTACATGCCTCAGCACAAGTGTCCGTGAGGAAGAGGGGGCAGGTCGCAGGAGGAGGACAGTGTGTGTGCGGTGCAGGGAGCTGCTCAGCCTCTCCATACTGCCGCCCGCTGTCAGACAGGTGCTGCGGGCGGTGTGCAGGATGCAGTGAAAGTGAGGGCTGATGCAGCTTTAGCAGAGCAGGGAGGGATACAGCGCCTTTTCAGCATGGCACCTCCCTGCTTTGCAGGAGCTGCTGAGTGGGTAGCGCCGGCCCTGCCCTAAAAACAATATTGTGAGGTGTTCAGAATAGACTGGAAATGAGTGAAGATCAATGCTCTTGAGGTTAATAATAGCGTAGGAGAAAAAAAAACACCTAAATTCTGTTTAGTGTTTTTTATGCTTTAAAAAAATAAATAAATCAGAACCCAAAACCCAAAAACCAAAACGTTGAGGGGGTGTTTTGGCAAAACCTAGTAGAACCCAAAACCTGAAGGTAATCATAACCCAAAACGCGAAAAGTGGCCGGTGCACATCCCTAAATAAAACACTGTATATGGGCACCTTCACAGTCCAGGTTTTAAGGATATCCAGGCTCAAATTCAATAGACTGATGTAATTAAGTCACGTTCTCACATGGACATCCTTAAACCCTGGACAGTAATTGCAGAATTTGGGAAATTCGGCCTACACTGTTTTTCTAAGGATCATGTGGTGTTAATTCCAAGATGTATCGCAAGACCTGTGACACTGACCCACAATATCATGTAATATTCTGGAGCTCTATAAATCATGATAAAATGATTGTTACCCTGCAGCAGCTAATGTAAGCCCACATTTATACACACGTAAAACAATATTAATCCTATGTAAAATAATGACTTGGAGACATATTGGTGATGACAAGGGTCAGGTTTACTAATTAATAGCTGAAGTTTACCAGAGTTTAAATGTTCAAATTATTAAATTATCAATGAGTTGGGTTTAATTAACAACACTTTAAAAATAATTAGCAGCTTAGCAGCTCTTCCAACACACCCACGAGGTGGCTGCTCAATGTCGTTTTTTTTTTTGGGGTGTCGCCAGTAGCCCTAATCCCCAGCTTGTTCACGTCAATTCCCTCCAGTTTCAAAACAGAAAATTTAAGTAAAATAGAAAAACACTAAATGTGTAACAACGATTGTTGGAACTGGAGGGATCAGTGACAAGTCTTTTATTAATTTGAAAAATACAAAAACTAAATTGAAAAAAACACTGTAAAAGTGTAAAAACTTTTGAAATTTTAAACAGGAACTCACCGCTTTAGACCATGATCTTATGTTTGGTTGTTCTGCTTTGCTGGGGAGCCGTCAGTAAAGGTGGGAGAAATGATCCGGGTTCAAGAGTCTCACGCGGCACAGAGGGCAGATGTGGTTGACCTGCAGCCATTCTGTCAGACAGGGAACATGGAAGGTGTGGTGACAGTACGATACAGCCATTTCTGTACCTACCTCAATGCCAGAGATACAGATGGAGCAGTACTCTGGTTCCTCTCCGTCTGCAATGGTGCGCCTGCTGTAGGTGGGGAGATGGGACAGGACGAGCCGCAAGATGTTGTCCAGCAGGAGGTGATCTACTCTCTCTGCAACTGGCTGATGGTCTCTTCCTCTTCGTCCAGATCTTCCTCTTCCCGATGATGGTCCTGATCTTCTTGCTGACTGACTCCCACGGGATGGTCTGCGGCGTCCTGACCTCAGCCATGTCCCTCTGATATTCGGGCTGGGTCCATCTAAAACGATATTTTATATATTGTAGATATAACAAATAGCCATATGTGACATGTAAAGATCAGATATTGCTGGTGTACAATAAGACTTCCAGCAGTAACATGATTTATATATTATATTACTATACAACTGAAAAACAGAGCTGTAACAGTATGAGTGTATGGATTCAGGCCCCAATGCTTAGCGGCTTCTGATCTGTAACTGACAGCATGGGAGGTGCCAGCCAGTAACACAGGGACACTGGCCAGCCACCACTGCTATAATCCCTCCCACTACAAAGGCCAACTGCTACAGAAGAGACATTGGTCTAAAATTTAATTTACTGAACAAACATTTTACTGACCTTCATTTCCAATCAGCTGGGACAACTCTCGTCGGCTCATTGTAGCCGGAGGCAGAAGGTGATCAAATAAAAAAAAAAAAGAAAATGGGGGAGAAAAGAGAAAGAAAAAGCACAGATGTAATTGTGCGCTGAGCTCCACTCACTGATAACTCACTAGGAGAATCTCTGGTAGCAAATAATCGC
This sequence comes from Crinia signifera, assembly GCF_055691185.1. Taxonomy (NCBI): domain Eukaryota; kingdom Metazoa; phylum Chordata; class Amphibia; order Anura; family Myobatrachidae; genus Crinia; species Crinia signifera. Next base: position 50,208,152 of record NC_139224.1, read on the forward strand.
CTGCAAATTGTTCTCACCTGAGAGGCCTTTTCTCCTGCGTCCACATCAGCTGCTGCCCAGGAAATGCCAGTGTTATTGCTGTGCACTGAGGAATGCAATGTGGCATGCGGGCGGCAGTTGGTGATGGTCATGCGGCACATCACATCTACAGTATACCCCACATTATTCTCTTCCCTCTTATATTACCCACTTATATTCCCACTTATGGGAAACCCATGGGAAATTACCAAAAACAGGGTGTGTATAAAATGCACCACGATCATTCTATTGAGTATGAGTTGAATCATTTTTACAAATTGAGAGGTCTTAAGGCCCCCTTACTGTAGAACGATTTTGGCCGATTTGGGCCAATTTTGATGTTTTGGGCCGATATATCGCCTGAAAAGTGCATCATCGTTTGTGTTTTCGATCCTATCCGATGCGCGGTTTTGTGAGAGTCGAATGGGAGCCTCTAGGTTGGTCGGACTGCACCTACAATTTGTCATAAACGGATGGAAAAAGGAGTGCTTTTGGCGCATGTGATATATCGTATGCGATATATTGTAGAAAGTATAGTACACATGCAATTTGGGCAGATAATTCGGTGAGTGTGTAGTTTCACAGCACCCGATATATCGGATGCGCTAGCGGCCGATATATCAGATGTGATATCAGCCGATATATCGATGCGATCCAAAGCGATTTTTTTACCTGTTCATAACCCCACTATCCACTACGCATGGAGTTGATTTTATATAGTGTGGCGAGCGCAGTAATCCGCGCCCCCTCGCGGGGCTCGCTACACTCGCCACGCTTCGGGCTCGGTGGCTCGCTGCGCTCGCCACACTGTATAATATAGTGGATAGTGGGGTTATGAACAGGTAAAAAAATCGCATAGGATCGTATCGATAAATCGGCCAATATCGCATCTGATATATTGGCCAATATCGCAACCGATATATCGGGCCCTGTGAAACTACACAAGTACCGATAATTCTCATACAATTTATTGGACCAAATTGCATGCACAATGACACCAAAGTACCAAATTGGATGCAATCACTCCCAGGAAGGTCCAGGGGGAGTTCAAGGGAAATTGCATCCAATTTCAGCACCAGATATATCGTTATAATGTAAGGGGCCCTTTATTACCTTATTTATTGAACCACCCTTGTACACAACAGTTAAGGTGCCCATACACGTTACAATTATTGTATCCAATATTGGATACAATATCGCATCTCATCGCATCTCGGTTTTGCGATAAGATGAGATGAGATCTAGTACAAAAAGTACATGCAGCACATACATTTGTACTAGATCTCATCTCATCTTATCGCAAAACCGAGATGCGATGGGATGCGATATTGTATCCAATATTGGATACAATAATTGTAACGTGTATGGGCACCTTAACATTGTTAATATACAATGAACTGCACCCTCACTGACAAAATTTTGCATAATATATCATATTAAAGTGGCTTTTACAATGTTACAAATTAGGCTCCTGAGCAATAGAACAGATGTAGCTTCATAATAACCTGCCCAGGCAGTATTTAGGGACATCTCACCAAGGCTTTGTGTTGGTGGCCGGGTCCCAGTGGTGTAGCTAGGTGCCACGGTGCCCGGTGCAGAGGCATGTTTTGCCCCCCCCCCCCCCCTGATTTCTAGTAAGCTGGGCTCTTGCACAGCTAAAAGGGGGCGCGGCCTAACATTATACCACACACCATAATGCCCATTGCACATTTTAACGGAGCGAACATTAACAAGCACACACACACAATAATGGGTAGATGCAGTGTAGGATGGAGAAGCACAGCGTTGCAGGGAGAGGAATTGTGAGGGAAAAAGGGGATACTGGGCTAGGGGAGTCGGTGAGATGGTGGCGAACGCTAGGCTGGAATGGAGGGCACTGAGTGAATAGGGGACTCTAGGCAGGATGGGAGGGGGGTATTACTGTGACAGGCAAGTTGGTGGTTTCTAGTTGCAGGGGCGGTGAAATGGGTGTAGTGGGCTGGTTGGTTAGGGAAGACAGGGAGACACTGGGACACTGTGAATGGGATGGGGGTCAGTAACAGTAGACTATAATCTGTCAGTGCTGCGCAGGGACCTGGTTCTCCTCAGAGTGTCAGGCTTCCTCACAGGCCTCTAGTTTTTCTGTACCCATCTCTCCCCACATACCTACACAGGTTTCAGCAGATCTGTCCTCCTGTACCCGGCTCCCTATGGTGGCAGCCTTCATCCCTCCTTCACCTTGCTCAGGGAAGCAGCTGAGGGTCCCGCTCCGCTCCACTTGGCACCCGGCGGTGGCTCCATTCCCCCTCCACCCGATGGCTCCTTCCTTAATCCATGCTCCGCAGTTAAGGGTCGGAGAGGCACATGTCTTGGTGCCCTCCCTCTAAATCTGTTGCGACTCTCCCTGCCTCCTGTGATGATACAACAAATTTTACAAAAATTAACTGGATCTGGTAAAGGCGCGTGGTTCCAGGCACTTGAGCAGGGTGGCAGGAGGGCCTGGGCAGCCACTATTGTGCGTGGGTGGCGCTGCCCGCTCTGGCTGGTCGCCTTGTGTCGGCGTGGGATGTCCTGGTTGGGATCCCAGCTCTGTTCCCTCGCTCTGGACCTGAAGTGACGGCGGGGCGGCGCCTGCAGTTCTACCGGCCGCCTGTGGGGACTTCACTGACACAGGGAACACCAGCTGAGCCGCAGCGTCTGCAGAAAGACGCCATTTTGTTAAAGTCCTCCAATAGCAACTCGGGCTGAAGTCTGCAGCCTATCAGAGACTCTCCAGGGGGATGAAAGACTTCTGTTTGTAACAAGCTGGCACCAGTGCTTTGCTTGTCACTCCTTAGGGAACCTCAGTGTCCAGTTCTCTCCTGACTACCTGTGCACCTCCATTTTGGGTGCAACCTGCTACAACCACCTGTGCACCTCCAGTTTGGGTGCAACCTGCTACAACCACCTGTGCACCTCCAGTTTGGGTGCAACCTGCTACAACCACCTGTGCACCTCCAGTTTGGGTGAAACCTGCTACAACCACCTGTTCACCTCCAGTTTGGGTGAAACTTGCTACAGCCACCTGTGAACCTCCAGTTTGGGTGCTACAGCCAACTGTGCATCTCCAGTTTGGGTGCAACTTGCTACAGCCACCTGTGCACCTCCAGCTTGGGTGCAATCTACTACAGACACCTGTGCACCTCCAGTTCGGATACAACTTATTCCTGATTCCTGTGTATCTTCACTCTTCTGTCATCTCTACCGTGACTACTTCTGGGACTAATCTTATGTGCCAGTGTCTACATGCTCTGAGCTCCTCCCAGGTTCCCCTATGAGAAGGACCTATATAAGCCCTGATACCTTCCGAGCTTCAATTGATCCTGATCGTCATCCGGGCCCACAGAATCCTCAGGTACTGACAGAAAGCACTGGCCAGATGGACCCAGCTTCAGGTCAGGAACCCTTATAGGAACTAATTGGCCGCTTGCAAGCCCTCGAGGAGGGTTAGCGGCAAGTAGCCCAAGCCCTGCAGGGAATCTCTCAGCGTCAGGACACTCTCCAGGCATCACTGTCTCAGGCTCCACCAACACCTCCTCCTGTGGTGGTTCAATCAAGTAACCCTGTTCGACCTCCGGGTGCCTCTACTCTGCATCTTCCAACCCCGGCTAAATTTGAAGGCACCCCTCGAGCCTGCAGGGGGTTTATTAACCAATGTGAAGTACACTTCTCACTCCAGCCCATGAACTTCCCCACGGACTTAACCCGGGTTGCATATATGGTTTCGTTGCTATCTGGGTCGGCCCTGGACTGGGTATCTCCCTTATGGGAGCGGTCGGATCCTCTGCTCACAAACTATGCCAATTCCTTTGCTGATTTTCGGAGAATATTCGATGAGCCCGGTTGGGTTACTTCAGCGGCCACTGAGATCCTACGAGTACGTCAAGGTACCAGGTCTGTCGCTCAGTATAGTATGTCATACATTTCCAGACCTTAGACTCTGAATTATCCTTGGTTTCGACCTTCCTGGCGGGACTTTCCGATCGCCTCAAGGGCAAGTTAGCAACACGTGACCTTCCCAGTACACTCACTGCCATCATCTCCCTCTGCAATAAGCTAGACCTCCATTACCGAGAGAGACAGGTCGAGAGGTCCCAGCAAGAGCGGGTTCGATCTAAACCCACTCCCAGGTTAGCATCCTCAGTTTGTTCCTCCTCTTCCGAAGGGCCCATGCAGGACAATAGGGCCCACTTGTCTCCAGAAGAACGACAGCGAAGACAACGCCAGAATCTCTGTCTGTACTGTGGGGAGACTGGGCATCTCATTGCATCTTGTCCACGCCGTCCGTTAAACCGACGGTCCTAGCTGGTCCTGGAGAAACCAGACTAGGACAAGCTGATATTTATCCACTCAAGTCTGATACTCTTTTATCTCTTCAACTCTTGGTACCTGGTGGACCAGTCAAAGTACAAGTTCTCCTGGACTCTGGGGCGGCGGAGAATTTCATTTCTTTACAGTTTGTTGGCCAGCATCATCTCAAAACAGTGTTATTGGATCAGGCCTATAGTGTTTCTGCTGTGGATGGCAGCCTCATTCCACAAGGTTCAATTACCCACCGTACCGTCCCTCTTTCAGTTCAAGTCGGCCTGCTGCACCACAAATTACTTCCCTTCCTAGTAATTCCTAAAGCCAGCCACCCAATCGTTCTAGGATTTCCTTGGCTCCCAAAACATTCCCCTCACCGAAGCTCCTATACTTTGTCAGCCAGATTCCTCACGACCATTCATATTAGAAGTGGACACCTCCTCAGTAGGAGTCAGAGCGGTGCTCTCCCAGAAGACTCCCGATGACAAGATCCACCCCTGTGGGTTTTTCTCCAAGAAGTTCTTACCAGCCGAAAAAAATTATCCCATTGGGGAACAGGAACTCATTGCCATCAAACTCACCTTGGAAGAGTGGCGATACCTTTTAGAGGGGGATACATTTCCAGTATCCATCATCACGGACCATAAGAACCTCCTCTACCTGTGAAAAGCCCACTGCCTGAATCCCAGATTAGCCCGCTGGGCACTATTTTTTACAAGAGTCAATTTCTTTTTAACCTTTCGGCCTGGATCTCAAAATGGCAAGACTGACGCTTTGTCCCGATCTTTTTCTTCTTTGATAGAGGACCAAGCTCCCGGTCCAGTGCTCCCAGCTACCAGATTTGCCAAGAATAAACTGATTTCAATTCCTCCAGGGAAAACATTTGTGAATACAAGCTTACATCCCACTCTGCTTCTCTGGGCTCACTGGCCATTCCAGTATTAAAAAAAACTTGAGTTCATTAAAAGGTCCTACTGGTGGCCCTCAATGAAGGCCGATGTCACGTCCTTCATTTCCTCCTGTCCTGTGTGTGCACGACACAAAACGTCTTGTCAGAAACCGTCCGGCCTTCTTCAGCCCTTGTCCATTCCAGAACAGCCCTGGACTCCTCTTTCGATGGAATTCATCACTGATTTGCCCGCTTCCCAAGGATTCAATACCATCTGGGTCGTGGTGGACCGTTTTTCTAAAATGGCACACTTTGTTCCCCTTAAGGGGTTACCTTCGGCTCCCAAGCTAGCCCAGCTTTTTATCAAAGAAATATTCCGACTCCATGGTCTGCCTGTAGAAATAATCTCTGATAGAGGGGTACAATTCGTAGCAAGATTTTGGAAGTCTTTATGCTCAGCATATGCTCAGCTCAGTGAAAGTGCAGGGGAGCGGGCGAGCTGGCGGTGACGGCACAGCTCCAGCTCCATGATAGCTTCCAGCGCCCGGAGCTGGTGCTCTACCGGCACCGCCCTCGCTATGCCTCTGGTGATACGCTACTAAAGCATGTATTTTAAAATAGAGGCAATGCCATCTAGTGCAAAAAGTTAAACCGTCATCTTCCCGCATCGGATTCTCGCGAGACCTGGGGATATATATAGTTCCCGGCGGTCGGCGCCATTTTCAAACAGGCTGGTGATTTCAGACAGCACGGATTTTTTTTTCAATTACTGCTGCCAGTGCCCAGGGTGCCCGCATGTGTGCTGCATCAGTCCAGGGGTGCCCACATGTGTACTGTATCCATCCAGGGGTGCCCACATCTGTGCTGTATTTGTCCAGGGGTGCCCACATTTGCCCACATGTGTGTTGTATTTGTCCAGGGGTGCCCACATGTGTGCTGTATCAGTCCAGGGGTGCCCGCATGTGTACTGTATCCATCCAGGGGTGCCCACATGTGTGCTGTATTTGTCCAGGTACCCGCTAACGGACTGGAGAGGCGCAGAGATCATCCGAATGATTCTATTGGCCGCCTAGCGGCCAATAGAATCATCCGGAGGAAAGGCGCGGAAGATGAAACATCTCTGCGCCTCTCTAGTCCATGAGCGGGTACCAGCCGGGAGCAGCGCGTCTGCAGGAGAAGATGCCGGGGTCGTCGCCGGGGACCAGGTGAGTAGGATTTGCTTCCTTAGGTACCCCTTTTGGAATACTTCGGATCCTGGACCCCGGAGACATCAGCCCTGGAGCCCAGGACCCTGGACCAGCCCTGGAACCAGGACCAAGGCCCCGGAACCGGACTCTTCAGCCCTGGAGCCCCGGACCCCGGATCCAGGGACCGACCTACGGGCTCAAGGTAGGTAAGTATCAGTATGTGTGTGTTATGTATGTATTAAACTTTTATTTTTCAGGGTGTCAGTGTGTTTTATTTAACAATTTTTTGTACTGTAGAACTACAAGTGCCAGCGGGCCCTTTAATGCCCCGCATGCTGGGACTTGTGGTTCTCCAAGTCCCAGCATGCGGGGTAGGCTTGCTGGGACTCATAGTTCTACAGTATAAGACAATCGTTTTTATTCTTTTTTTTACACTTTTCATCAGCCCGATGCCCACCGCCCAGGGGCATCGGGGACAGCCCCGGACTTTCAGCATGGGCTGGTAAGTCCTGGAGGGGGGGGGGACCCCTTCATTGGGGGGGTCCCCACTTCCCCAGGACCCCTGCCCATGCTGACCAGCCACGGGGATAATGCTTTGTGCGCGGGACCTTATATAATAAGTGTCCCCCGGCTGTGGCATTACCCTGCTGGCTGGTTGGGTCTGGTGCTGGTTCTTAAAATACGGGGGACCCCTAGTCATTTTGTCCCCCGTATTTTGGGAACCAGCGCTGGACCTTGAGCCTGATGCTGGTTTCATTAAATCAAGGGATCCCCTATTTGTTTGTCCCTCTGATTTTATGATACCAGCACCGGCTTTTTGAGCCCGGGGCTGGTTATACTTAGGAGGGGGACCGCACGCCGTTTTTTTTTCGTTTTTCAACACAACGCACAGTACTGAAAATGTGCCGATTTTCATGACTGAAAATCGCACATTTTCAGGACTTAAAAATCACCCGAAATCGCACCATATCGCACTTTTTTGCCGCAAATTCGCATCTCATTACATATGCGAATTCGCGGCAAAAAACGCGATTTTAAAGGTGCGATTTGGTGTGATTTTAAAATTGCACCCTATTACATTTCGCCCAAGGTGTTTTTTTTACTGCAAGGGCTGTTACAGACGGCGCCGGCCTTATGCTTGCTGGCGAATCGCCAGCAACACGGCGCGCCATCTGACTGAGACGCGCGTGCGTCCCCCACGCACGCGCGTCTCAGTATCCGGGCGGCCGGCCGGCGAGGCGGACGCAATACTGTCCGCCTCCCGCTCGAGGGGGGCTGGGGGGACCCGAGGAGGCTGTGGGGGGGTGCGGGCGCCCGGTGTGGGCACCGGGCGACCGTCGGAAGGGGACGGCAGCACCGTCGGAAGGGGACGGCAGCACCGTCGGAAGGGGACGCGCGCGCACCTCGTGCGCGCGCGTCCCCTTCCGACACACAGATGGCGCGGGAGCAGGGAATGGCGATGGCATCCCCTGCAAAAATTACATTTCGCCCAAGGTGTTTTTTTTACTGCAAGGGCTGTTAAATGCGCTGTAGTCCAGGGGAGAGCCAAGAGTGCTGTATAATTCATGGGGTGTTGCTAAGTCTGCCGCATAATTCCAGGTGTGCTGCTCTTTTTTATAATTAAAACAATACAAATTTTTATTTTTACTGCAGGAATTTGTCTGCCGTATAATTCCATGCCTGCCGCCATGCGTGCCGTATCAGTCCAGGGGTGCCGCCATCTGTGCCCTATAATTCCATGTGTGCTGTATCAGGTCAGGGATGCCCACATGTGTGACGCATAATTCCTGGGGTGAGCCAAGTGTGTCATATAATTCATGGGTTGCTGCAAAGTCTGCTGTTTAATTCATGGGGTGCTGCTAAGTGTGCTGTCACAGTCCTGGGGTGATGCTAAGTGTGCAGTATCAGTCCAGGGGTGAGCCATGTGTGCTGTATAATTTATGGGGTGCTGCTAAGTCTGCTGTATCAATCCAGGGATGCTGCCATTTTTTTTATTAAAAGAATAACTCTTTTTACTGCAGGAGTGTCACTATGTGTGCCATTTTTAAATAAAATTTCTGCAATTAAGTAACTGTTTTTTTGAAACATCTTACTCCAAGCGCCTGAGCTGTAGTGTTCCCCAAATCCCTATCCTTTCATATATGTGCCGTGTCGGCTGATTGAACTGGCTGGGGAACATATTCGGGCTGCTGGGGAAAGGGCGCACTAGACAAATCACACACCACCCTTGTACATGCATGTACATGTATGCATACACCATTTCAGTGCTGTGTCCGTAAAATGTGTAGACACCCAAAAGGAGGAGTTACCTTATAGATGCGGTGGGGGCCGTGCCTCCCCAACCTCACGGATCTCAGTCTGGAGTCTTCTCTTGATACAGGAATGGGCACAGAACACTCGACCACTGGGTTAGGTTGACCTTTTATTTTCAAAGCAGTCACTATGGACGTCAACCTCTTTCAGTTAACAACTTAACAATATTATCACAACAAGTGAACAAATTGTAATAACATTCAAGTAAACGGACATGTTTTACAGTGCAGTAAACATTCAAGTAAAAGGAAATGTTTTACCATAATGTCAGGCAATACAGAGAAGGAAACGTTTTACCAGCATACTAAACAGTGCAGACAAGGAAATGCTTTACCATAATACTAGGCATTACTCCTATAATCAATCAGTACTTCTGACCTCTATTTACTGTAGATTCTTTGCATGCATATAACCTAGGGTTACCGGTAACCATTACCCTAACTAAAGTCCCGGATTGCAGGTCCTAATAACCTGACCCGTGCACAGGGGTTTCAGTGGGGCCCAAGCGGTGCTCCTATCTGAAGATGGGCCAGGGGAAAAACAATATAAGAAGGGCTCTTGGTTTGCTGTAAGCGGGGTCGCTTTACTAGGGCGTGGGTGAATCCCACTTGGAGTCCTGGAAGGGTTAGATCACTCTCAAGTGTTGGTAAGGAGGCCTTTGGGCCCTTATAGTTACCCTGTTTCCTTACCCAGGCGTCCGGCTGGGATCAGTAAGTCTTCACCAGTGCTGTGTACCCTCCTGGGAGTGCTAGTGTGGGCGCCTAGACGTTGCCACAATCAGCTACACAGGACTACTGGCCACTGGCCTGCACTGTGGCTCTCTATGCGGCCTCAATGGGTACAACCCTGTCATGCGCTAGGGGTGTCCATGGGTCCCTGACCCTATAATGTGCCTGGCGGGCGATATAATAGGGGTGGTAGGCAGGGGCACAGTGTGCAGTAAGGTACCTGTATCGGCTGCAGGTGCTGGTTCCAACCAGTCTCGATCTCCCGGACTCTGTCACCGCTGATCTGTCCCTGGTGACTGCATCAATGGTGCCTCTGCTGTCCAGGCTCTGCTGCTGCTTACACCATGCTGCTGGGCTCTGGCTACTATGCTCTGTGCTACCCACGTGCTGGCTGCTGGGCTCTGGCTGCTGGGCTCTGTACTGCCCACGTGCTGGCTGCTGGGCTGGCACTTAATATTTACTGCAGGGCTCTGGCAGCTTGACACTGTGACTGCTGTGTTCTCTTGAACAGTTTGCACGCTGCCTGACTGGCTCCTTCTCTCACAGGCTGGGCTGCCACTCATTACTGGAGCTCTGTGCTGCTCAAGTGTCTTTCAGGCTGCATGGAGAAGTCTCCTCTCTCTGTGTTAGCTTCCCACTTCCTCACTCACGTTGCTGGCTCAGGTCACCTCTGACCTCTCTCTTCCTGTCACACTCCAGCCTGTCTGTGTTTAACTCTTTAGGTCTGAGCTGTGCCTAGTGCTGATGTATATTAACCCCTGGTTAACTGGAATGCACGGCACCTATTATTCCACAGTTATGGGGTGTTACATCTGTTACAGGCACTAAAGGTGCCCATACACGCTGCGAGAATCGCATACGTTATGAGCTATATCGCATCCCATTGCATGGCATGCATGCAATGTGTGTGCGATGCGATCCGAAAGCAGTACAAAAAGTATGTGCAGCACTCGTGACTGAGGGGGAAAGGAGGGGCGAGAAGGAGGAGATGGAAGAAGAGGGGAGGAGATAGAGGGGGCAGAGTATTGAGGACTGGCAGTGGCACTGGCACAGCACACTGAGAAGAGGAAAGGAAGGGGAGGCAGCGCTGCTGCCTGTTAGTCATTTGATTGACAGCTGACAGGTGCAGGGAGCAATGGGTAGGGGGTGGATCCGGACATGACATGTCATCCAGGCATTCACAGACAGCGCTACATGCCTCAGCACAAGTGTCCATGAGGAAGTGAGGAAGAGGGGGCAGGTCGCAGGAGGAGGACAGTGTGTGCGTGGTGCAGGGAGCTGCTCAGCCTCTCCATACTGCTGCCCGCTGTCAGACAGGTGCTGCGGGCGGTGTGCAGGATGCAGTGCACAGTGAGGGCTGATGCAGCTTTACCCGAGCAGGGAGGGAGACAGCGCTTTTTCATATGGCGCCTCCCTGCTTTGCAGGAGCTGCTGAGTAGGTAGCGCCGGCCCTGCGTTAGTGGGTAATACCAGTGCAGCATTTACCTGATCACTGGGCTCTGATCACTCACAGCCCGGTGAGCAGGTCTGAATTGGGCCCCATGTGAACACATGTGAATGGTAAGAAACCGAGGCTAAAACAGATTTCATTAGCTTTGACTTTGCACTGTGGTGGCCAGGGATTTCCGCAATGTCTTAGCTACTACCATCACCATGGCACCTGAGCATGTTGCACTTTTTTCTTTGAATAACGCAATGACTGCCATAGGAAAGGAGTGAATTAAACATCCAAGGCTGTGTGTACACAATAGAGCATGTGACTCGGAGCCAATAGGAAAGCAGGGGAGGGCAGAGTTAGCTGGGGATAATAGGGACAGGGAAGGAGGAGTCTTCCTCTTATCCCTGTGGAATTTCACTGGAATGGCTCTGGTGAGTGATACTCCTTATTTACACTATTAGGCACCCCTACACTAGAATTGAGGCCTAGGTTTTAAATTATCAGTAAGAGTGCAGGGGTTAAAGCAAGACAAGGCTTATAGCACCGTTATACAGGGACTTTTTACAGGAGTTATACAGGGATGGTAAATGGAACACTGCTTGCTCTGCATCCGCCGGCCTGATCAATGGCGTCCACCCACCCACAACGTTTTTCCCGGCCGCCCGCATGCTTCACTGCGGACACCGGTCTAGCCACAACAAACCCGGCCACATTAGTTTATCCCCCGCTTCACCCTGCTGCCGGCAAAAGACGCAATCCCACACGGACATGGCCGAGCGTGGCCGCGCTGACCGGCACATCAGCAGGGTCTCCACCGCACCGCTCATCGCCACCCCTTACCTCCCTTCACCGGCAAGGTCACACGGTGGCAGCGTCCGGACACAAGGGAGGGGGGGAGAGTGTCATCTACCGCCGCTGCCACACACGCTAGACTGTGTTTGGCAGCAGGTAGGGGGAGGGCGTCTGGTGCACGGAGCAGCGGCGAGGGGAGAGAGTCGTGAGCAACGGGTGAGGTACACGGGGCTGGAGTCACGGAGGAAGCCAGGGGTCAAGGGTCGACGGTGGGCGGGCACACATGACATAGAAGGGATCAGAGGATGCAGGCAAAGTGAAAAACTTGCATGGTCCTGGCCGCCGCACACTTCACTGCGGACGCCGGTCCGGCCACAACAAACCCGCCCACATTGCTGCATCCCCCACATTGCCCCGCTGCAGGCAAAAGTCGCAATCCCCAACAGCGCCGAGCGGTGCCGCGCTGACCGACACTTCAGCGGGGCCTCCGCCGCACCGCTCGGCGTCACTCCTTACCTCCCTTCTCCGGGCGGGTCACACTGTGTCAGGTTCCGGCCGCTGGAGTGTGGGGAGAGTGTCAGCTACCACCGCTGTCGCACACGGTAGTCCGTGTTTGGTGGCGGGTAGGGGGAGGGCGTCTGGCGCACGGAGCGGCGGCATGGGGAGGGAGTCGACAAACAGCGACCAAGGTGCACCGGGCTGGAGTCCGGTGCAGGAGGGAGCTGAGTCAGCTCAGGCACCGCGACCCCAAGAATCAATGTGGCGGAAGCCAGGGGTCAAGGGTCGACGGTGGCCGAGCGCACATTACATAGGAAGGGGGAGAGAATGCCTGCAAAGGCAAATAGCTTGCAGTACCGGGGTAGGCCAGAAGGAGCAGACTCACCACATAGTCACAGGGAAAGGAGAAGCATAAGAACAGTAGAGGGGAAACGCAGGGTATAGAGACAGGGGAGCACTCCAGGTCCTCTGTCAGGTCTGGTAGTGACTATGGAGCAACCTCCCCTGCTCCCGCATGTAACCCCTACATGCTGGCTACTTTCCTTAATTCAAGAGCACGGCCGTTGGCACCACCGATGGAGGGATCATGTATGGTTACAGGCACGGGGAGAAAAGAGGTAGAACCCCTGCCACAGGGAGGAGAACCCGCAGGGGCCCCCGTGCGGGGAATGAAGTTAAAGAGCCATGCCCCTGATAAGAGCCATCCAAGAGAGGGTAGGGCCGCAAGGCATTAGCAAGGGTGGCCATGCTCCAAGGGCAAAGCTTGCATTGCAGAATAAAAAGACCATGCAGTACATTAGCTATTACAGGGGCGGAGTTTTACTTCCCATGTTCAGGGAAATGGCGTGTAGCAGCGCCTGAAGGCGAAGGGATATTTACCATTGCCTAATTATTCCCTATAAATCTCCCTCATTTGCAACTAAGCCGCATTACACTGTTACATTATGTCGCTAAGCAACTGCTTTGGATCTTATCTACATTTGGTTATAAGGCACTTTAAAAGATTCCTCACAGATGTAGCAGTACAAACCCCCGCTACTATTAGGAGCCACGTTCACAATCTCTCCTTATATAGAACTAGACACGGCCTTCGGAGGGTGCAGGACACCCCGCCTCAGGGGAACACTTTGCGACATTATATTACCAACTATAATCCTCATTAAGCTAGCTGTTAAAAGTAGCCTAGGATGTCCCAGGATAACAATTGCAAGGGTGACAACACTGGTGGGAACCCAGAGGCCACTGATGTTATATGGTAATTTGTTGGCGCATAGATGCAGGCGGGGGGCTCCAAGGTTAATAGCACACCGCCAAGACGGGCGCACTTATAATTATATACTGGTACAATTATAAAAAGACAAGCTCTCCGATAAATGAGTGGACAAGGTATTGCAGTTATACAAGGGCCCTGCTGGTAACAGTGTTGCTAATCACTGCACCACCCAACCGTACATTGGCCGTCACGCTGCAACTAACAGCAAACTTCCTTCTACAATTGTCACATTTGCGCTTATATTTATTGATTTGCAGTTTCCGATATAACGCAGCAGATTCTGTCGCGCTTTATAATCAGAGACAGGGGGGAAACAAACGGGGTAACAGACAGACTAACTGGGAGGTGGGAGGCCCCTGCTGCAAGCTTACAATCTATTGATATGCTGGCATATTGCCCACTAACCGCAATATCTTGCTATAACTGACACTTGGCCCTTCGTAATTTATGTCTCAATAACATCATCCGCAATCCCTAGGTATACAGTTCTCAACAAAAGGTGTTTTGGCTTAGGGATCACCGTTCTCCAGGCATTGGTCCAAAAAGTGGGGCCTTATAACGGCATGATAAATAGAGGACATAATATGACGGTAGAGGTACAGAGCACCGCATAATGAGTAGTTAAGACCACTAGCCTTTAATGGTCTGAGTAGCGGCATTCTAGGACAGAAGAGCGCCATCTGCTTCACAGATCTACAATTATTAACAGCAACGGCAAAGTTATGGCAGGTTCGGCTAAAAGGACACAAAAGTAATGTACAGGGACAGAGCTAGGTTCCCGCACATATATTCACTATGACTTCCCGACTATGTCGGAGGCAGCACAATAACTAAAGTTAAAACCGCTAGCATTACGCTAATAACCAATAGTCCCAATTATAATATTCCACACTCATACTTGGGCATTCATTGGGTGCCAACAACGAAATAAGCGTTGGTGGACATATGCGTCCAGATGGAAGGAAATATAGAGTTTAAGATCCAGGGCAGTGCGCAATTGCAAGAATACATACATTGGGATGATAACATCCTCCAACCTATTATTCGCTAGCCATGGTGGAAGGGGCTGGCGTATATGGCCATATGTTGCAATACCATATTAACATTTTGATCCCACCCACCAGAACCCTACCTTACCCTTTACTGTTCACACTATATATTCGTATATAACATAACTCCAGCATTAGGCAAGTGTGAGGGCAGTAGGACAGGGACCAGTCACATGTCTCCACAGATGGCAAATTGCTCGAAAAAACGTGGAAGGAATTGGAAATCGAAGACAAATCGAACAAAGAGGTTGATGAGGTGTGGACAGCCGAGTCACAGCAAGCAGGTGACGGTCCTTCCAGTGGTGAGACAATGTTTTTTGGTTTTCTTCTTTTTCTGCGCATGCTGGGTCTCACTCCAGCCACTCTTGATAGGAAGGGGCCGGGAGTAAATAGCATGGCCAGAGCTCCCAAGTGCACAGCCAGCCAGGTATGCCAGTATGCGGGCGAGCAAGCAAGGACACAGCAATAAGGGCAGGAGGGCGGCTTAGCCAGGAGCGGTCCAATACGCAACACCACAGATCCGCAAGGCTTGAAAGAGAGCTGCGGGCACAACTTCAGGGGGCTAAGGCATACTAGCGCAGCAGGGAAGCTGCGGGCCCTGACCTGTTAAGTGGTCAGTTGGCCATGGGCACAGCATGGAAGCTGGGGGCCCACGACCTTGACTGGTCTGATGCATATTAGCGCAGCAGGGAAGCTGCGGGCCCTGACCTGTAAGTGGTCAGATGGCCATTGGGCACAGCATGGAAGCTGTAGGCCCATTACCTTGAGGGTTCAGGTGCATATTAGCACAGCAGGGAAGTTGCGGGCCCTGACCCAGAAGTGGGGTACCCATTCAGCTGGATGTTGCACTGATGCCTTGAGGGGTTAGGCCTCTCCTCAAGGGAATTCTGCACACACTCTCACAGAATAGGGGCAGCTACAACCGCGGCAAGGGCAAGCCGCACAGCGAAAAAAATTTAGGGCCTTAGGCCGATGGCGTACCGCTAGTTACAATAAGTACATCTGCCCGCATCTACTGCCATGAGGGCAGTGCGCCAGCCAGATCGCGCTAGCGCTTGGGTGGATGTTTGTACGTCATTTGTGCCCATCCTACTCGGGGATTAACTACGCTCTGTTGTTGGGCAGAGCGTCCGGAGTTTTCACGCTTTTTTACCTGAACTGACAGACTGAATTCTATAGTCAATAGTCCCTCAGCAGGTCCAGACGTTTTTGTCCTCCGGCCGAGTAATCCCCTTTCCCCAGAACCCTTCCCCCTTTGTGTCAAAAATGGGCGTTCTATTGGTACTTTACCAAATTATATGCAACCAAAATTGGGCATCAGAAATTTTATTTTCTTTGGCAGATCCTCCTAAAATACGCTAACATATCATAGCCTTACAAACCAGTGCACAATTCTGGTAGCCACCCATAAGGGGTCGGGAAGAGATAGTATCGGGGTATGGAGGGCAGGTCACACCTTAGTCCAAAGGGAAGCTGTAAGCCCAGACCTCAAGTGGTCTGTTGGCCACTAGCGCAGGATGGTAACCACAGGCCCTGACCTTCAAGTGGTCAGTAGGCCATGGGCACAGCATGGAAGCTGGGGGCCCACGACCTTGAGTGGTCTGATTCATATTAGCACAGCAGGGAAGCTACGGGCCCTGACCTGTAAGTGGTCAGTTGGCCATTGGGCACAGCATGGAAGCTGTGGGCCCATGACCTTGAGCGGTCTGATGCATATTAGCGCAGCACGGAAGCTGCGGGCCCTGACCTGAAAGTGGACAGTTGGCCATTGGGCGCAGCATGGAAGCTGTGGGCCCATGACCTTGAGGGGTCTAATGCATATTAGCGCAGCAGGGAAGCTGCAGGCCCCGACCTAGAAGGGGTCAGCTGGCCAAGTGATGCACACTAGCGCAGCAGGGAGATGCGGGCCCTGACCTGGAGAGGTCCAATGGCCATTAGCACGGCATAGGAACTGCGGGCCTCGACCTTTAGTAGTCTGATGGCCATTAGCGCATCATGACTTGCCCGCATCATAATTTGGACTTGCATCATGCCTCAGTTTGGGTTAGAAAGGTTAGGGGTAGGTCAAGGCAGCACGGTGGGCCCGGCTGCCCAAGGTGCAGGCGCCACACATGGGCAAATGAAGTTTCATTGCCACCATGGGTTTCTCCCTGTTAGAATCCCCTATGTAAACAAAGGGAGGCTCAGATTTGTGGAGGATCTATTTCTAGGAGCGTCCTTTTGGTGCTCTAGTCTGGTGGCGGGGGTGTCCCGGGACCAGGACCCCCGCTTTGGCGGGAAAGAACGGCAGATTAATTGATTTAGGTCTTCAGTAAGCGATGTTTATACATCACATCGGTTGTTTTCGGTGCGCTCACCTTCATTGACTATAGGCCTGCGCTAGATCACCCGCTCGGGGGACAGCGAGACCACCCGGTCGGGTTGGCAGTCAATGGAGTAGGTGGAGCCATACCGCTTGTGTAGGTAATACGTTATTACATACGTCAGTCGTGGGGTGGAGCTTAGATCACTAGCCGTTCTTTCTGGGCCACCATTTAATTAAGAAATTCTAATACAAACAATTAGCTTAAAATGTTTTAAATAAATTCAGCTAACAATTTCTGCCAGATCCAAGTCTCCGAGTCGTTATTTCAGGTTTATATAAGTAAGTGTTGAAATATGAAAATGTATACATGCACAAGGTCACACATCAGATGCTAGGATGTTTAATAATATTCCAGGGTTGCCTACTTTCACAGTCTCTTCTCCAGGAGAGAAGACTGTCAGCAGAACTGTGGGGGTCCTGATATCAGCATCATGAAGCCCCGCCCCCAGTTCGGCAAATACTGGGACTCGTAGGTCTTCGATGACAGGGCGGGGCTAAATGATGTCATGTTAGCCCCGCCCCTCACAAAAAGCCTCAAATCATGGTATTTAAACACCACACCGCAGTATTTAAACAACAGGACGAGGGTGAGTGGGTGGGCGCAGCGGAAACCGGGAGGTTTGCCCACCTTTCCGGGGGGCTGGGAGGGAGACCTGATTTCCAGGACCCTCCCAGCCAATCTGGGAGGGTAGGCAACCCGGTAATATTCAAAGCAAAAGCTCAGATTTATGATCATTAATTTTGTAGCCTGAGTGCTCCCCAAATTTAGTAAATCCAGAGAATAAAATGAAGAATCCGGACGCTTATTAAAAAAATAGGTCATTAATTTAAATATATACAGTAGGTTTATGGACTCCTATCAAAAATCAGTCTCTCAAAAGAGAAAGACAAACAGCATAAAGTTGATAAAGTTCACGTCAGGAACTAAACGCATTAGAGAACTATGGGATACCCGAACATTGCTGACTGCTGATTCATTCGAGCACTGCTGTGTAAAAAAGGTGGACAAAGGGGTGTATGTATGAAGCAGTGATAAGGGAGGAGAAGTTGCCCATGGCAACCAATCAGCTGCTCTGTAAAATTTTATATTATGCAAATTATAGATGTTACTTCAGTGCTGATTGGTTGCCTTGGGACACTTTTCCTCAAACTAATGCCGGTTATTAGAGGACAGATCACATTTTTTCAACCTTTCTGTAATACTAAAAATATATACAGTATATTTGTTTTTTTCTTTTGTTTTTAATGCATTGTTTATTAGAAGTTTTAGATATAATAAATCAATAGACATATACATTATTAAGGGAAAAGGGAAGGGGAAAACAGAAATAGAAAAAGGGGAAAGAGGGTGGGGGGAGGGGGAGAATTGCTATTTGACAAGCATAACACTGTCATTACTCTATATCCATCATATTCAGAGTTAAAATGCATAAAAAAAAGAAATTGACAAAAAACAAGCCACTACTAAAGATATCCGGTTCTCCCTGTCCTATCACTTCCTATCCCCCTGTACCCTAGGGTTATACACAGAGTGAGTAAGGAGGTGGTATGTTATAATATGTTAACCACGGAGCACAAATCTCTTTGAAAGGTGAAGGTTTATCTTAAACAATACTGGAAATATATTTCATATGGTACACGTCCCAGATTGCTGCAACTATTGCACTCCTAGATGGGATAGATTGTAATTTCCAAAGGGAGGCTATTCCACTGCACTGGGCATGAACCATATAAGTTTTTGGGTGGTGTTTGAGATCTCAGGGACAGGGCCGGCGCCACCACTAGGCAAATCTAGGCATTTGCCTAGGGCGCCGGCCACTGGAGGGCGGCATTTTGTGCCGCCTGGGTACCTGTCGTTCGGCGCTGTCTATTTAAATCTGGCGGCGGAGGCAGCGGGGGTCCCTGCAGTCCATTAAAAATCACGAGCGCTATCCGCCGGGCTATGCGGAAGCGCTTCTAGTGTGAAAACTCTGGCAGCACGGCGCACGCTGATCTCAGCCAATCAGCGTGCTGCCAGTGTTTTCACACTAGAAGTGCTTCCGCATAGCCCGGCACCTACCCCCCCCCCCCGGCACCGGGGCGCCCCCAGCCCGACTCACCGGCCCTGCTTAGGGATAATTTGAGGTATTAAAAAGAAAGCATGGGAAAATGGGATAGCTAACTCTGTGATTTGTGATATTAAGCCGTTGATAAATTTCCATAGGCCTACTACTCTGTGGCGTTCCCAAAGATATGGAGCAAAGTACCTCTTAACCCGCACATTCTCCAACAAGAGTCAGAGACATTTGGGTAGATGTGGGATAACCTCATAGGGGTCATATACCAATGAGTATATAACATATGCATTTTTTCTATATCGGATGCCGGGGGTTCTGTTTCATTTGGGCCCATGTTTCGGGTTCTAACTGGATGCCTAGATCTGTTTCCCATGCCAATTCATATGAAGGACGAATTGGGTTCCCATATTTGAGGAGAAGTTGATAAATAATCGAGATTAGACCTTTGGAGTTTGCACGTTTCTGGCAGAGAGCTTCCAGTTTAGTTTTAATCAATGGGTTATGAAAAGGATGGAGTGACGTATAATAGCTACGAAACTGCAAAAATTGGTAAAGACACTGGGTAGGGATGCCATATTTTTTTGTAACTCCGCAAATGATGGAAACTTATGCAGAAGAGCGATATCATTGATGAATAAAAATTCAGTTTTGAAAAATTCAGAAAATGTCTATCTTTTCCAACAGGAAAACCTGGATTATACCAGAGTGGGGAGAGCGCCAGGGGAGAGGATAATAATTTAGAAGATTTCGTTAATCTATCCCATGGGGCAAGAGTGAACAATTGGGGTGCTCTTTACATTTATGGGCCTCTGATTTTTTGACAGCCAGAGTAATGTAGATGCCGGATAAAGCTGAAGAATTTCAGATTCCAGTTGTGTGTTTCTTATTTTTTATGTTTCTGTATATGTTACGTGATAATAATATATATTTTTTAGGATAAGTTTTGTATTGTTATATTGGTTGTATTGACCATTTACCACCAGTATTATACTGTATAAAGATTTTTTATTATTCATTGAGTGTTGTTTGCAGTTCTTCCGTGTCAGCGTATATACACTTATATATTGTGGGGGAAATTTACTAAGAATACGAATACAAAAAATTGTATTCGTATTCTTGCTACGAACGAATACGACTGCATACGTCGTATGCAAAGTCGTGTTCCGGAGGGGAATTTACAAAGCAGTCAACTACGACTGCTTTGTAACCCTCCGATGTCATATTAATTCGTATTAACGGCCGTATATACGGCCGCTAATACGAATTCCTAAAGGCAGTCTGCACAGATCAGTCAGATCCGTGCAAGCTGCAAGGTGTAGAAAAAAGTCAGGGCTGGTTCCCAAAATACGGGGGACAAAATGAGTAGGGGTCCCCCGTATTTTAAGAACCAACCTCAGGCCAAACCAGCCAGCAGGGTAATGTCACAGCCAGGGGACAATTATTGTATAAGGTCCCGCGGCCAAAACATCACCCTACCGACCAGTCAGCCTGGCCAGGGGCCCTGGGGGAGTGGGGACCCCCCCCCCCTCCAGGACTTACCTGACCAGGCTGACTGTTTTGAAAACACTTGGGTTTGAAAACACTTGCCGCACGCTGATTGGCTGAGATTCAGCCTATCAGTGTGCGGCAAGTGGTTTCTAAATCAGAAGCGCTTCCCGCGCTGCCGCACGCATAGCACTAGTTATTCTCTATTCACTGCAGGGACCCTGCCGCCAGCAGCTTTATACCCAGTGACAGCGCCGCAGGTACCCCCGCGGCACGGACGACACCCCTGCCCGCTCCAGCACCTGCATGGATTGGACGCTGACAGCTATATGAACAGTGCCACCGGCCCTGTACATACTGATACTTACCTATCTTGAGCCCGGAGGTAGGTCCCTGGGTCTTGGTCCGGTGTCCTGTCCTGGTCCGGATCCATGTCGGCATTCGGCTCCATGTTGATGTCCAGGTCCATGTCGGCGGTGTCTGTCGGCGTCCGGTCCGAGTCTGAAGAAATCCAACGTGGGGGACCTGTGGAAGGAAATCCAACTCACCCAGGTCCTCCTGTGAAGATCTGTCGTCTTGATCCACCGTAGTCCTGGTCTTCTGGCCAGAGGCGTAACTAGAACTTTGTGGGCCCCATAGCAAAATTTATAATGGGGCCCCCCTAACTCGGATCTCTACCAGTGCGCATCGCACCATGTGTGGCCACCATTAGTGTGAAAACTAAAAATGTGCCCCTCCAATAGATATTTTAAAAATAAACACATTCTAAAAAAAAAAAAAAGTGTGGCCTTGGTTCAAAGGGTAATGCCCCATACACATTATGTGACACACCGCGATGCCCAATACACATTATGTGACACACCGCAATGCCCATTATACATTATGCGACACACCGCGATGCCCATTACACATTATGCGACACACCGCGATGCCCATTACACATTATGCGACACACCGCAAAGCCCATTACACATTATGTGACACACCGCAATGCCCATTACACATTATGCGACACACGCAAAGCCCATTACACATTATTGGACACATCGCAAAGCGCATTACACATTATCGGACACACCGCAAAGCCCATTACACATTATCGGACACACCTCAAAGCCCATTACACATTATGCGACAATTACAAACTTACCAACATTCTTTCTTCTGTCCCATGCTGCTCCTCAGGCACGGCAGCTCCTCTCATGTGCCTGTGCACCTTACTGCTGGAGTGGGGGGCAGGCAGGCAGGCATGATGCTGCAGAGCCACCATCAGGAGGTGGTCAAATAGGACTAGTGCCTCAGGCCCAAAGACAGGGGGCACGGCCGGAGATTGTGCACCCAAATATAAAGCTACTCAGCTGCAGGAGACCACTGCTACTGCAGCTCCTAGGACTGAGACACTCGAGCAGATCGGGGACTGGCAGCCACATTTGTAGAGACAGCGCAGCGGCATTTTGAAGGTGCCGCTCTCCTGAAGCAAATCACAGCTCACAGGCCGGCAGCCAATAAGGAGCGACTGCCGATCTGCGAGCAGTGATTAGTTAACAGGCAGTCCTAGGGAGCGGAAGTAGCAGCGGTCTGGTGGTCTCATTCAGCTTAGGAGCTTCCAATCATTGTCCACGCCGGATCCACTAGTGGGGAGCATGAGGAGGGCTGGATGGCAGCGGCGACCGCAGTGGGTCTAGGCGGGACCTTATATAATAAGTGTCCCCCAGCTGTGACATTACCCTGCTGGCTGGTTTGGCCTGGGGCTGGTTCTTAAAATACTGGTGACCCCTACTCATTTTGTCCCCCGTATTTTGGGAACCAGCCCTGGACCTGGAGCCTGGGACTGGTTTTAAAAAACCGGGGAACACTGATTTGTCGGGTTTCCTGATTTTTTATTACCGGCCCCGGGTCTCTTTCAGCCTGGTGCTGGTTACAGCTGTGGGGGGGACCCCATGCTTTTTTTATTTATTTCTCTATTTTTTTTAACACTGAAGCCTGCACGGATCTGACTGATTAAATACAAATACGAAATGTCCCATCATTAAGAATACGAAAATACGTATTTTTGGCATAGTAAATGGCAAAAATACGTATGATTTCACAATTTTTTTTTTTATTTCCCCTTTAATGTTCAGTGCAGAGAACCATTTCCTTTTCTATAAATCTAGAGAATGTATGTAAAGTTTGTCCTATTTATGAGAGGTGCTGACTGTTCGGTACTCTTTACCTAGAACGGCGCCCATCGCGGGCATCGCGGCCATCAAATGCACTAAAAAACGGGTGCGACGCGATGGCCACGATTTCCCATAGGGAGCAATGTTAAAAGTGTGATTGGACGCGATTTTACTGTTCAATGCCTCAATGGCCGCGATTTTTCCATAGGAAAAATCGCGCATCTGGCTCTTTGTCATCCCAGTGGGCATAGAGGGAGAATATAATAGTGTCAGCCATGAGTTGGGGCGCAGTACACTTGACTGTCGGCCTGGACACTGTCGATCGAATGACCCATACCGGAAAATGCAGTGTAATATGAATAGAGAGGTCAGAACGACTGTAAAGCTGTGCGGATGCCAATCCCGAAGTACAGTGACAATGTCTAGTCATGGTGAGGCAGCTGAGCTGAATGGTTCCCCCACACTGTGATTTGAACATTTTTTTTGGCCAGCAGATTACAGAGCCCTGCCCAAATATCAGCAAATATTTAAACAGTGAAAGAAAGGCATTGTGTATGCAAGAGCTTATCATGTGTATAATATATTAATGTGCATAAAGCACAGTCACAATTACAACAAGAAAAAAGTATTACCAATCAGTGAGGTGCTCTGAGGTCAATGGCTGGGGGGGGGGTACTGTATACTGTACTGTATACTGTATATGTGATTGGTTGTGTGTTTTGTTTATAGAAATGATTAGAAAAATACAAAAATACAAAGATGATTAGAAAAATACAAAAATAATCTTTATAAAATAATCAATATCTTCAGTAAATTATTCTAACCATTTTTATAGTCAAAACTGGCATATACTCAGGGCCGGCGCAAGGCACCGGAGTGCCCCAGGCGAGTCGGGGTTGGGGCGCCCCAGTGCCGGGGGAGGGAACCTGTCCTGCGGCGCTGTGTATTTAAAGCTGGCGTCAGTGACAGAGAGGGGTCCCTGCAGTCAACGAGCGCTATCCGCCGGGCTATGCGGAAGCGCTTCTGTTGTGAAAACACTGGCCGCACGGCGCATGCTCATTGGCTGAATCTCAGCCAATCAGCGTGCGGACAGGGTTTTCACAACAGAAGCGCTTCCGCATAGCCCGGCGGATAGCGCTCATTATTTCTTCTTATTGACTGCAGGGACCCCTTGCTGCCGCCGCCAGATTTAAATACACAGCGCCGCAGGACAGGTACCCCCGCGGCACGGGGGGGCAAAATGCTGCCCTCCAGTGGCCGGCGCCCTAGACAAATGCCTAGATTTGCCTAGTGGTGGCGCCGGCCCTGCATATACTGGAGTATGACAGGTGGAATCGGCAATGCTTGTTGCAGTAGATATGCCTTAGGAGTGTCCTTCTCATGGGATATTTGTGTCATGGTGGTAATATACTAACTACATCCCTTCACCTTTATTGTTCCTTCTTGTCACTTTCACTGTTTTTTATATCTACTAAGTAAAGGTACTTATGTTTGTTGGTGTTATATCCAACACAAAATTTGATCTAATTTACACAGCAGAACACACATTTGAAGTATCTGAAGGCAAATGAAAAGGAAAGAAAGAAAAACTACACCTAACCATTAATACCACTTTTACACCAAAATGCCAGGTCACACCCATGTTTTTCGACCCGGCTCCAACCCTGGTGCGATTCGGCGTTTGACCCCTTTAAACGGCGTCCCCACCCGGCATAATACTGGGCGGGAGACGTCAGCGGAGGAAGGTACTGGGAAGGCACTTGGAGATGACATCATCTCCAAGCGCCGGATAATCTGCCAGCCGGGACCCCCACAACACTATTGGACACGTTGGGGGCAAGCCCAGCACCGGGGAAAGCTGCTGGGCTGCCAACAGCCTCCGTCCGTGAGGTGAATGGATCCATCTCCTTCCCAGCTCCGCTGCTGTCTGCATGTGTAGGGGACACATAAAGTCTCCGCTGCTGTACTATGCAGACCGGATGCTGCAGTCAGAAGGTATGAGCTCCCCCCATTGGTATAAACAGATCCTGGGTTGAATGACCCAGGTTACCAGTTTACACTGCCCCTGAACATGGGTCTCACCCATGTTCATTCCGGAACATTTCCCGCATTGAATTGTCGGGTCTTTGGACCAGGGTTATTTTTAAGGGGCCCATTTCCACGAGCCCCGACCCGGGTCGACCTGGCTATAACCCAGGAAATGTTGGTGTAAAAGGGGTATGAGTAACAGGGCCAGCAAGTACAGACCAATAATATAACGATGCCTGAAGGAGGAAAGCCATTTTAAACTCTTCTATTGCTTTTCTACTTGTAATGGCATCTGATCATGGCAGTTGAGGGGGGGGGGGGGGTACCAATGGCCTGATGGAGAGGCCTGGCAGGGGCCCTGGTCCAGAATGCACTCCCCCTCCCTCCCAGCCTGCAGTTATGTGATGGGAGGGGGAGGGGGTCTCTTCACAAGTGTAAGGTTAACCCCCTTTAAAATATATATATATATATATATATATACACTTCTGGGGGATGGCGGCACTCCAAATAACGATTGTCCACACTCAAGTAGGATACCGACGTTTCTGGGCTATTACAGCCCCTTTATCAAGGTGCAAGGAAGAACACTGTGTACACAAATATACAAAACATTTATACATTACCGCTCCGTCCGTGCTGCCCGCCGTCTCCCGCGCCGGCGTCTGATGCTGACGTCACCCGCTGGTTGACGCTACGGATCGCACGGAGGGAAGCGCCGTGCTGTAGCGTTGCCCAGCAACCACTCAAACAACTACGTGTCAAGCTGTCAGCTGGGCTATACGCGAACTGAAAGGGACAAATACAAAATTACAACGATTATACATGACAATTAAAAAACAATAATACACCATAAAAAAAAACCCTAATCAAAGTGCTGTATTGTGCAGGAGCTGTTCGTGGACTAAAAGCTACGCTGTTTATATTAAACTGTTGATTGGCGGACTTAGGTGTCTCCCTTACTATAGTCACGCTGTAATTTTATAATAATATTAATAGAAGGCACCTCAGACTAGGAAATGAAAAGGAGTACAAACATAACTGGGTTATAAAACAATCCAGATTACAGAAAACAAGACAAACCCAGGTTTTCATTCAAGCCTCTAGGGCTCAGAGTGTCTAGGGTGAAAATCCACCTGCTTTCTAACTGCAGGAGTCTAAGGGACCTGTTACCACCTCTTTTTAATGGGGGCACGTGGTCAATAATGCGGTAGCGGAGAGTGGCTAGATTGTGCCTGGATTCGACAAAATGTCTCGCCACCGGTTGTTCGCTGACGCCTGTTGCAAGGGCTGTTTTTATGGACGAGCGATGGGCAGCCGCTCTTTCTTTAAACATCCTCTCTGTTTTGCCCACGTAGTGGTTACCACATGGGCAACTAATCAGGTATACCACGAATTTGGTATCACAGCTTACCCTGTGATGCATTTTATACTTTTTCCCTGAATACGGGTGAAAAAATGCATCTCCCTGTGCCATGTAATTACATGTGATGCATCCACTGCACCTGTAGCAACCCATTTTGGCCGCACCCCAAAATGTGATATTTTGTTTAGGGGGAGGAAAGCAGATGTCATTTTTTACCACATAATCACGGATACTTTTTCCTCTGGTATATGAGTGCATGAGAGATTTATTTTTAAACACAGGTAATGCCGGGTCGGTGGTGAGTAATGGCCAGTGCTTCTTGGCTATTTTACTCATTGGAGGGCTGTTCGGTTGAAATGAATTAACCCAGATGATTTTATCATCTGTTTTTTTGGCTGACTGCTTGGGAATGGCCCCAAGCACACAGCAGCCCACGGTACCGCGAGTACACGAGGAGGGGGGGCCAAAATAAGAGAACCAAGAGTCAAAACCAGAACCCAGCCATCCAGACATCCAAAGAAATAATATTCAATTTGTCTTCCAGAAAATTGACGGACACAGAGACAGCTGTATTATCTAAAGGGTTAAATTATGTACCGACTACAAGAACGGACCCATTCAACATTAAAGTAGAACAATTTAAGTTACAGAGACAGCTTAAGATCCGTGAATTTTTCCAAGACAAAAACGATAAGGCTAATACATCCAGCTCAATCGACAATTATCCTAAAACACTGAAAAAGAAATCCAAGTTTGATCCTCCCTCGTTTAATCCGTCGATAAAGACATTTTCAAGATTATTGGAACAAGACACTACCAGATTATTAAAAACTCCTTCGCCAGTGAGATCCAACCTTACCAAGGACGAATGGTCAGCCCTTAAAAGTCTGCAAGATGACACATCCATCACGATTCGGGGAGCAGACAAAGGTGGAGGCATAGCCATATTAAACACCTCAGAATACGTGGCTGAAATCAACCAACAATTATTGGACACTGACACTTACCGCCCCTTACCGGGAGATCCCACAATAAGTTACAAAACAGAGTTAGACCGCATTTTAGAGCAGGCTGTGTTAGAAGGACTCATTGATGTTCCCACTAGAAAGGCACTAGAGGTTGAGTTCCCTGTCATTCCTGTTCTATACTCTATTCCAAAGCTTCACAAAAACCCAGAGAAACCCCCGGGCAGACCCATCATCTCTGCCCGGGGTTCTCTCTATCAAACCATTTCTATTTTTTTGGATTATTTTTTACAGCCATGTGTCAAAGGGGATGCTAATTATCTACAGGATACAACACATCTGTTACTTAAACTTAAAGAGTTGGGCGAAGTACCCAGTGATTGTACCCTCAGCACTATAGACGTCACGAGCCTGTATACGTGCATTCCGCACGGTGCGGGCTTGGAGGCAGTTAAAACACTAATTGTGGATAATCCTTTGTACACTGGCCCTGACGTGCAGTTGTTTTTACGTTTGCTTGAGTTAACACTCAAAAGAAATTATTTCAAATTTAATGGAAAATTTTTCCTGCAACTACGAGGATGCGCGATGGGGTCCTCAGTGGCCCCGTCGTTTGCTAACTCATATATGTTCATCATTGAACAATCCTTGTTCACCAAAAATTCAGCTATCAGGGGGTCTCTATTGCTGTACACGCGGTATATAGATGACCTCCTGATATTTTGGACAGGTGATAACACTGCACTGTCATCTTTGATAGATGAGCACAATAATACCAATTCGCCTATTAAGTTCACATACAATATGGACAAACAGTCCATACACTATCTGGACGTAAATATTTGTTTATCTATGGGCAGCATTGTGACCTCATTATATAGCAAACCGACCGATAGAAACAATATCTTATCATTTTCCAGTTTCCACCCTACCTCATTAAAAATGGGACTCCCTTATTCCCAGATGCTCCGGGCCCGGAGGATCACCAGTAATCAAAGGGAATTAGAAGATTGTCTAATTAACATGTCCATCAAATTTGCGGAAAGAGGATACGATGAGGCTCTTCTCAAAGATACTAGGAATAAAATTCTGAATACCACCAGAGAGGAGGCCTTCATTCCCAAGCAGTCAGCCAAAAAAACAGATGATAAAATCATCTGGGTTAATTCATTTCAACCGAACAGCCCTCCAATGAGTAAAATAGCCAAGAAGCACTGGCCATTACTCACCACCGACCCGGCATTACCTGTGTTTAAAAATAAATCTCTCATGCACTCATATACCAGAGGAAAAAGTATCCGTGATTATGTGGTAAAAAATGACATCTGCTTTCCTCCCCCTAAACAAAATATCACATTTTGGGGTGCGGCCAAAATGGGTTGCTACAGGTGCAGTGGATGCATCACATGTAATTACATGGCACAGGGAGATGCATTTTTTCACCCGTATTCAGGGAAAAAGTATAAAATGCATCACAGGGTAAGCTGTGATACCAAATTCGTGGTATACCTGATTAGTTGCCCATGTGGTAACCACTACGTGGGCAAAACAGAGAGGATGTTTAAAGAAAGAGCGGCTGCCCATCGCTCGTCCATAAAAACAGCCCTTGCAACAGGCGTCAGCGAACAACCGGTGGCGAGACATTTTGTCGAATCCAGGCACAATCTAGCCACTCTCCGCTACCGCATTATTGACCACGTGCCCCCATTAAAAAGAGGTGGTAACAGGTCCCTTAGACTCCTGCAGTTAGAAAGCAGGTGGATTTTCACCCTAGACACTCTGAGCCCTAGAGGCTTGAATGAAAACCTGGGTTTGTCTTGTTTTCTGTAATCTGGATTGTTTTATAACCCAGTTATGTTTGTACTCCTTTTCATTTCCTAGTCTGAGGTGCCTTCTATTAATATTATTATAAAATTACAGCGTGACTATAGTAAGGGAGACACCTAAGTCCGCCAATCAACAGTTTAATATAAACAGCGTAGCTTTTAGTCCACGAACAGCTCCTGCACAATACAGCACTTTGATTAGGGTTTTTTTTTATGGTGTATTATTGTTTTTTAATTGTCATGTATAATCGTTGTAATTTTGTATTTGTCCCTTTCAGTTCGCGTATAGCCCAGCTGACAGCTTGACACGTAGTTGTTTGAGTGGTTGCTGGGCAACGCTACAGCACGGCGCTTCCCTCCGTGCGATCCGTAGCGTCAACCAGCGGGTGACGTCAGCATCAGA
Source organism: Crinia signifera (assembly GCF_055691185.1). NCBI lineage: Eukaryota > Metazoa > Chordata > Amphibia > Anura > Myobatrachidae > Crinia > Crinia signifera. Next base: position 50,237,314 of record NC_139224.1, read on the forward strand.
CGCCGGCGCGGGAGACGGCGGGCAGCACGGACGGAGCGGTAATGTATAAATGTTTTGTATATTTGTGTACACAGTGTTCTTCCTTGCACCTTGATAAAGGGGCTGTAATAGCCCAGAAACGTCGGTATCCTACTTGAGTGTGGACAATCGTTATTTGGAGTGCCGCCATCCCCCAGAAGTGTATGTACAGCAGCCGCAGTGCTGCATTCCGGAGGGCACCCGTTTTCTTTCACTTAAATACCAAGCTTTGCCAGCATTTGCCTTAGTTGGAGTGCCGCCCATCATTGTATATATATATATATATGAGAAAAAAGAGGGGGATGCAAGGCGCCACTTGTGTCCTGAGCAACTCAATAATATTATGTAAAATGAACACAGGTATACCTTTAAGAATAAAGGGTGTCAGCTGACCTCTAAATAAAAGACACCTTGGTGAGGGGTGTATTATGAAAGGTATGGCAGGTTGGATAAAGGTCTAAGCGACTACAAAATACCTGTTTAAGAAACGTAATTCTTTCAAAAAATATAGAATTTTATTTTATACATATAAAAAAATGCACAATAGCATTAAATATGAGAACAAAACAGTACAAGAGAAAAGGTATAGAAAAAATACACAGCGATGTAAAAAAATGCGTATCTAGTTTAAAAAGGCCTACATATGTTAGCGCTAAAAAAGGGGGGGAGATAGTAGCTAAGAATTTGTAAAAATTGAAAAAAGATAAAAAAGGGTTATGAAAGAGGACTTATCTATTTCTGGAGGAGTCAGCAGGCTGTACCCAACGCGTTTCGTCGATTAGGACTTCATCAAGGGGTGTGAGGGAGATGTGCCTGGTGCTCTATTTATACTATGGGAGTCTAGTGCTCCTAATTATGATGTCACATCCTGTGGGTGTGGCTACCGTTTCTAAAAAACGAAGGGCATAGCTAAAACATTTAATCACTTATATTAGTGTTAAGATCGGGTTAGTATAATGCTATTGCTGTAGTGCAGTGGTTAAAAAACAAAGCAAGGATAACAGAAAGTGCTTATTTCGTTTGCGGGGATGCGCATCCCCATATCCGGCGGGCGGACGTCACTTCCGCCCCGCTTCCTGTGTCTTTTGTAAGTACACAGTTCTGTGTCTTCCGCCTCTCTCGGGCGGACGTGCGGCTGCGCCCCACTTCCGGTTATTGCGGAGCTCCGTCTCATTGGTTGCCATAGTTGTCATTCATTGAGGAGTGTTGATATGTGGAGTCGCTTGCGGTATTTGTCTCCAGTCAGCGGCCATTTTGTAGGGGACTTTTCCTATCTTTCGTATAGGGAATCGGCCATCTTTTTGGATACTGGTCAGTTACAAGTTCGTATTTTCGTATGTGCCACTTTTTCAGTGGGAATTCCACTTGGGACATAGGAATAGAGAGTACAGTGTATTAGTATTCTGTTTTAACATAGAACATAGGACATTGCAATGGAGGATACGATCTATTGTTAATAATCTATGTATATATTCACTATATTATGTATGGGAGCGTTCCTTTGCTCATGCTGGATATATAAATATATAAATAAATAAATAAATAATGGGGAACAATTATCAATGGGTATACATACATATATATACACGATAATAAATAAATATATAATATGAACAGGAGGTAATAAATCGATAAAAAATCGATAACAATTTTTTTTTTTTTTTTTTTTTTAAAAACATTTTAAATATTTCTAAGGCTGACAGCAGGTTATTTCTGGAAGGAATCAATAAAGTGTTATATTTGGTGAGTCTTTAGTAAAAAGACTAGCAGCTAGAAGGTGTGATCCAAAATGATATTTTATAATTGATTAATCATGTGAACCAGTGTGGTGTTTTTAGCAATAAAGTGCAAGGTGCTTTGACTACTAAATATAATATAAATAATTAGAGTGATTTACGTGATTTTTAATTCATTTATTCATATAAGTTACAGTGATTATCTCTATAGAAAAATGGAAAAAAGAAGAAGAAGGGAAAGAAGGGGGACATTTGTAGTGAGTCTAGTGATTGTTAATCAGCTGCGGGAGTGATGAGCATTGGTACTTCTGTTTCGTCCTTCTCACGAGGTATTCTTTATATTTTCTGTACATTACAGTACCCGTTCTTCTCGGGTAGTCTCCCGTCCCGATACTGGACGGGCCCAGAATCACTGCTTGGCTGCCAAGATCGGACGGGGTTGGGCATTGCCAGTGTGGTATGACTGTAATGTTTGTTTCCATGTTCCAAGACCTCTCAGACTGAGATACCTTACTGCTCATATGTTGGAACCAAAGTTTTATAGGAAGAAAGAATAGAAAGTGTGATCAAGTATGTGAAAGGACAGTGGGGTTCGTTTTGGGAGTTTTACATAACCTTCACAGGAAAGGTGCAATTTCATATCCTTCGTTTAAGCCGTTCGGGTGCAGTGTCTGTAGCTGGAAAATCCAGTACATCTCCCTTTGCGACAATTTCTTTGCCAAGTCACCTCCTCTCTCCCCTAGTTGAACATGTTCAATTGCTTTGAAAGTCATTTCTTCAGGGTCCGATGCATGAGTGGTAATAAAATGTCTGGGGATAGCATGATTGTCCATTTTGTTTTTTATACTTCTTACATGTTCTTGGATTCTAATTTTCAGGGGGCGTTTTGTCTTGCCTACGTATTTCTTCCCGCAAGTACATTCTATCAGGTAGATAACTGAGGTGGAGTTGCAGTTGATGAAGTCCTTGATTTTAAATTCGTTGTTGTTCCCTGTGTCAGTAAAGCTTTTCCTATTTGGGTGGAGATACTTACATATAATACATTTGCCACACTTGTATGATCCTTTACATTTTGGTAGTTTGGTTGGTGGTTGGAGTGTTTTTAGCATGCTAGGTGCTAAGATGTCCTTCAGATTCTTGGATTTTCTGTACACAATGTCTGGTTTCGGGGGGAGGATCTCTTTTAGTACTGGATCCATAAGAAGTATCTCCCAATGATTGGTTAGAGATTTTTTGATAGTGTCTTCGTGCCTATTGTAGGTGGTGATAAATGTTACTGATTCCTTTTTTTCTTTTTTCTGTTTATATGCGAGTAATGATGTTCGATCTGTGTTCCGTGTTTTTTCTGCTGCTTTTTCCATTAAGCCCCTTGGGTATTCCTTTTCTGTGAATCTTTGTCCATACAGAGTCAGTTGTTCCTCCATGTCTTCAGGTTTGCTACAATTCCGCTTAATCCTGTGGAATTGGGAGAACGGTATATTGTCTTTCCATCGTTTTAAGTGATTGCTTTTATGATGTAAATAGCTGTTCTTGTCCACACTCTTTACATAATTTTTAGTCACTACTTTGTTGTTTTCATGTGTCAAGACTAGATCAAGAAATTCGATGGATTCTTTCTGTATATTTGATGTAAATTTGAGATTCATATCATTGTTATCCAGGTTTTCAAAAAATTCTAGGAAGTTTGAGTTCGTCCCGTCCCATACAATTAAAATATCGTCTATGTAACGTTTGTATAAGATTATTTCTTTTTTAAAATTCTGGTTGTTATAAATATACATGTTTTCCCAGTGGCCCATAAAAAGATTCGCGAAACTTGGCGCGAAGATAGTCCCCATTGCTGTTCCGCATTGCTGGAGATAAAATCGATCTTGAAATTTAAAATAATTGTGATGGAGAATAAAAAACATAACATCGCAGATAAAATTTCTATGTTCAGGTGAGATTGAGACGTCTTCTTCTAAATACCTTCTGCAGGCTTCAACTCCTTTCTTATGCTCAATGCAGGTGTACAACGATTGCACATCTATGGTTACCCATTGATATGAGTCCTTCCATTCAAAGCTTTCCATTGTGTTGAGTACAGATGTTGTATCTTTTAAGTACGAGGGTAGGTCTTTTACGTATTTATTAAGAAAGATGTCCACATATTGAGACAGATTCGAAGTCAATGAGTCTATTCCCGCCACGATCGGTCTTCCGGGTGGGTTTTTTAGGCACTTGTGGACTTTTGGTAAAAAGTAAAAGATCGGGGTAATGGGGTCTAGTCTTAGTAAAAATTGGTATTCGTCCTTTGTTAAAATATTGTTCCTGAGGCCATGTAGTAGAAGGATACGAAGTTCCTCAATGTATGTCTCTTTCGGATCATTGTGGAGCACAGTGTATGATTTTGTATCATTCAGGAGCCTTTCTGCCTCCTTGACATAGGCTTCCCGATCCATAATGACCAGGCCCCCCCCTTTGTCAGCTGGTTTTAGCACTAGGTCTTTGTCCTTTTGTAATTTTTTCATTGCTTCTTTCTCGGAATTTGTCAGATTTTTTGTTTTGACCGGTGCCTGTTCTCTGTCACATAGATCTTTCTTGACGAGATCATAGAAGATGCTGATGTTTGATCCTTTTGACTCAAGTGGATAGTACTTTGATGTCGGCTTTAGACCTGATTTTGATTGATTTTCATAGTTTGACGTAATGGCGTCATCTTTTCTTAGGAAGTGTCTCTTTAGCGTCAGTTTCCGTACAAATTTATTTAAATCAATGTATGTTTCGAATCTGTTCAAGTTACTTGTGGGTGCAAATGATAATCCTTTTCCCAGTAGGGTCACTTCTGGTGCTGTAAGTACATGCTTTGAAAGATTGAAGATGCCTTTATTCTTTGCCATAGTTGCGATGTCTTCTGGTTCTGTTATGCCGCTCTTTTTTTGGGATCTCTTCCTCCCGCCGCCTCGTTTTCCTCTTCTTCTGTGTGTCTTCTTTTCAGTGGGGATGCTTGTTTTACATTTTCTTTTAGGAAGACCCTCCAATCCTCCTTCTTTCTCGTTCCTGTGCTTGGGGATAAAAAAGAAGAGGAAGACGAGGATGATGGTTCTTGTTCTCCATTTGACCTTAGTCTGTGTAGGGCCGTAAATCTGTTACTGGTCCTTATAGGTACGTTGTTTGGTGAGTCATAGCTCCTGTGTCTCACTGATGATTTTTTATGTGTGACTTGTTTCCATTTGTTTCTGTTATCCTGTGGTGGTAGATGTTCGATGTTGTTGAATCTGTTCCAGTTCTTGACTTTTCCTTGGTCATAGTCTGTTTTATCCCTCACGAATTTCTTTTCTTTGCCTTTGATGACATCCTCCTCAATTCTTTCTAGTTTTTTGTTAAGAACTTTTTCATTGATTCTATAGTCCTCTGTGTCTTTGTAAGTTTCCAAAACCCCTTCCTGTGTTTTTATGTCAACTTCCAATTCTGACAGAGTTTTCTGTTTCTCTTCAATTAGTAGTTTCATCAAACTCAGGGAGCAAGCGTGAAGGGTGGCGTCCCATTTTTCCATAAATGGGGAGTCTTGGTTTCCAAAGGTGGGTTGTTTTTGGATCCTTAGACCTCTTGGAATCCTATTTACTGAGATATAATGTTGCAGTCCTTGTATATCCCACCAAGCTTTTATCTCCTTTGTAAGTGTTTTTTCTATAGCCCAGAACAAATCGTCCAGGTCTTGTGATGGTACGGTCTCATTAGTCTGCTTGTTCTCATTAAAGATACTTTTACACAAAATGTCTCTTTTTGTGGTACGCTCGTTATTTCTAAACATGTTTATAGAGTGTTCTAACACCAGGCTGCCCTGCAAAAAAACCAGCAGTGTCCAAGAAAAAAGAGGGGGATGCAAGGCGCCACTTGTGTCCTGAGCAACTCAATAATATTATGTAAAATGAACACAGGTATACCTTTAAGAATAAAGGGTGTCAGCTGACCTCTAAATAAAAGACACCTTGGTGAGGGGTGTATTATGAAAGGTATGGCAGGTTGGATAAAGGTCTAAGCGACTACAAAATACCTGTTTAAGAAACGTAATTCTTTCAAAAAATATAGAATTTTATTTTATACATATAAAAAAATGCACAATAGCATTAAATATGAGAACAAAACAGTACAAGAGATAAGGTATAGAAAAAATACACAGCGATGTAAAAAAATGCGTATCTAGTTTAAAAAGGCCTACATATGTTAGCGCTAAAAAAGGGGGGGAGATAGTAGCTAAGAATTTGTAAAAATTGAAAAAAGATAAAAAAGGGTTATGAAAGAGGACTTATCTATTTCTGGAGGAGTCAGCAGGCTGTACCCAACGCGTTTCGTCGATTAGGACTTCATCAAGGGGTGTGAGGGAGATGTGCCTGGTGCTCTATTTATACTATGGGAGTCTAGTGCTCCTAATTATGATGTCACATCCTGTGGGTGTGGCTACCGTTTCTAAAAAACGAAGGGCATAGCTAAAACATTTAATCACTTATATTAGTGTTAAGATCGGGTTAGTATAATGCTATTGCTGTAGTGCAGTGGTTAAAAAACAAAGCAAGGATAACAGAAAGTGCTTATTTCGTTTGCGGGGATGCGCATCCCCATATCCGGCGGGCGGACGTCACTTCCGCCCAGCTTCCTGTGTCTTTTGTAAGTACACAGTTCTGTGTCTTCCGCCTCTCTCGGGCGGACGTGCGGCTGCGCCCCACTTCCGGTTATTGCGGAGCTCCGTCTCATTGGTTGCCATAGTTGTCATTCATTGAGGAGTGTTGATATGTGGAGTCGCTTGCGGTATTTGTCTCCAGTCAGCGGCCATTTTGTAGGGGACTTTTCCTATCTTTCGTATAGGGAATCGGCCATCTTTTTGGATACTGGTCAGTTACAAGTTCGTATTTTCGTATGTGCCACTTTTTCAGTGGGAATTCCACTTGGGACATAGGAATAGAGAGTACAGTGTATTAGTATTCTGTTTTAACATAGAACATAGGACATTGCAATGGAGGATACGATCTATTGTTAATAATCTATGTATATATTCACTATATTATGTATGGGAGCGTTCCTTTGCTCATGCTGGATATATAAATATATAAATAAATAAATAAATAATGGGGAACAATTATCAATGGGTATACATACATATATATACACAATAATAAATAAATATATAATATGAACAGGAGGTAATAAATCGATAAAAAATCGATAAAAAATTTTTTTTTTTTTTTTTTTTTTTTTTTAAAACATTTTAAATATTTCTAAGGCTGACAGCAGGTTATTTCTGGAAGGAATCAATAAAGTGTTATATTTGGTGAGTCTTTAGTAAAAAGACTAGCAGCTAGAAGGTGTGATCCAAAATGATATTTTATAATTGATTAATCATGTGAACCAGTGTGGTGTTTTTAGCAATAAAGTGCAAGGTGCTTTGACTACTAAATATAATATAAATAATTAGAGTGATTTACGTGATTTTTAATTCATTTATTCATATAAGTTACAGTGATTATCTCTATAGAAAAATGGAAAAAAGAAGAATAAGGGAAAGAAGGGGGACATTTGTAGTGAGTCTAGTGATTGTTAATCAGCTGCGGGAGTGATGAGCATTGGTACTTCTGTTTCGTCCTTCTCACGAGGTATTCTTTATATTTTCTGTACATTACAGTACCCGTTCTTCTCGGGTAGTCTCCCGTCCCGATACTGGACGGGCCCAGAATCACTGCTTGGCTGCCAAGATCGGACGGGGTTGGGCATTGCCAGTGTGGTATGACTGTAATGTTTGTTTCCATGTTCCAAGACCTCTCAGACTGAGATACCTTACTGCTCATATGTTGGAACCAAAGTTTTATAGGAAGAAAGAATAGAAAGTGTGATCAAGTATGTGAAAGGACAGTGGGGTTCGTTTTGGGAGTTTTACATAACCTTCACAGGAAAGGTGCAATTTCATATCCTTCGTTTAAGCCGTTCGGGTGCAGTGTCTGTAGCTGGAAAATCCAGTACATCTCCCTTTGCGACAATTTCTTTGCCAAGTCACCTCCTCTCTCCCCTAGTTGAACATGTTCAATTGCTTTGAAAGTCATTTCTTCAGGGTCCGATGCATGAGTGGTAATAAAATGTCTGGGGATAGCATGAAAAAGCAGCAGAAAAAACACGGAACACAGATCGAACATCATTACTCGCATATAAACAGAAAAAAGAAAAAAAGGAATCAGTAACATTTATCACCACCTACAATAGGCACGAAGACACTATCAAAAAATCTCTAACCAATCATTGGGAGATACTTCTTATGGATCCAGTACTAAAAGAGATCCTCCCCCCGAAACCAGACATTGTGTACAGAAAATCCAAGAATCTGAAGGACATCTTAGCACCTAGCATGCTAAAAACACTCCAACCACCAACCAAACTACCAAAATGTAAAGGATCATACAAGTGTGGCAAATGTATTATATGTAAGTATCTCCACCCAAATAGGAAAAGCTTTACTGACACAGGGAACAACAACGAATTTAAAATCAAGGACTTCATCAACTGCAACTCCACCTCAGTTATCTACCTGATAGAATGTACTTGCGGGAAGAAATACGTAGGCAAGACAAAACGCCCCCTGAAAATTAGAATCCAAGAACATGTAAGAAGTATAAAAAACAAAATGGACAATCATGCTATCCCCAGACATTTTATTACCACTCATGCATCGGACCCTGAAGAAATGACTTTCAAAGCAATTGAACATGTTCAACTAGGGGAGAGAGGAGGTGACTTGGCAAAGAAATTGTCGCAAAGGGAGATGTACTGGATTTTCCAGCTACAGACACTGCACCCGAACGGCTTAAACGAAGGATATGAAATTGCACCTTTCCTGTGAAGGTTATGTAAAACTCCCAAAACGAACCCCACTGTCCTTTCACATACTTGATCACACTTTCTATTCTTTCTTCCTATAAAACTTTGGTTCCAACATATGAGCAGTAAGGTATCTCAGTCTGAGAGGTCTTGGAACATGGAAACAAACATTACAGTCATACCACACTGGCAATGCCCAACCCCGTCCGATCTTGGCAGCCAAGCAGTGATTCTGGGCCCGTCCAGTATCGGGACGGGAGACTACCCGAGAAGAACGGGTACTGTAATGTACAGAAAATATAAAGAATACCTCGTGAGAAGGACGAAACAGAAGTACCAATGCTCATCACTCCCGCAGCTGATTAACAATCACTAGACTCACTACAAATGTCCCCCTTCTTTCCCTTCTTCTTCTTTTTTCCATTTTTCTATAGAGATAATCACTGTAACTTATATGAATAAATGAATTAAAAATCACGTAAATCACTCTAATTATTTATATTATATTTAGTAGTCAAAGCACCTTGCACTTTATTGCTAAAAACACCACACTGGTTCACATGATTAATCAATTATAAAATATCATTTTGGATCACACCTTCTAGCTGCTAGTCTTTTTACTAAAGACTCACCAAATATAACACTTTATTGATTCCTTCCAGAAATAACCTGCTGTCAGCCTTAGAAATATTTAAAATGTTTTTAAAAAAAAAAAAAAAAAAAAATTTTTATCGATTTTTTATCGATTTATTACCTCCTGTTCATATTATATATTTATTTATTATCGTGTATATATATGTATGTATACCCATTGATAATTGTTCCCCATTATTTATTTATTTATTTATATATTTATATATCCAGCATGAGCAAAGGAACGCTCCCATACATAATATAGTGAATATATACATAGATTATTAACAATAGATCGTATCCTCCATTGCAATGTCCTATGTTCTATGTTAAAACAGAATACTAATACACTGTACTCTCTATTCCTATGTCCCAAGTGGAATTCCCACTGAAAAAGTGGCACATACGAAAATACGAACTTGTAACTGACCAGTATCCAAAAAGATGGCCGATTCCCTATACGAAAGATAGGAAAAGTCCCCTACAAAATGGCCGCTGACTGGAGACAAATACCGCAAGCGACTCCACATATCAACACTCCTCAATGAATGACAACTATGGCAACCAATGAGACGGAGCTCCGCAATAACCGGAAGTGGGGCGCAGCCGCACGTCCGCCCGAGAGAGGCGGAAGACACAGAACTGTGTACTTACAAAAGACACAGGAAGCGGGGCGGAAGTGACGTCCGCCCGCCGGATATGGGGATGCGCATCCCCGCAAACGAAATAAGCACTTTCTGTTATCCTTGCTTTGTTTTTTAACCACTGCACTACAGCAATAGCATTATACTAACCCGATCTTAACACTAATATAAGTGATTAAATGTTTTAGCTATGCCCTTCGTTTTTTAGAAACGGTAGCCACACCCACAGGATGTGACATCATAATTAGGAGCACTAGACTCCCATAGTATAAATAGAGCACCAGGCACATCTCCCTCACACCCCTTGATGAAGTCCTAATCGACGAAACGCGTTGGGTACAGCCTGCTGACTCCTCCAGAAATAGATAAGTCCTCTTTCATAACCCTTTTTTATCTTTTTTCAATTTTTACAAATTCTTAGCTACTATCTCCCCCCCTTTTTTAGCGCTAACATATGTAGGCCTTTTTAAACTAGATACGCATTTTTTTACATCGCTGTGTATTTTTTCTATACCTTATCTCTTGTACTGTTTTGTTCTCATATTTAATGCTATTGTGCATTTTTTTATATGTATAAAATAAAATTCTATATTTTTTGAAAGAATTACGTTTCTTAAACAGGTATTTTGTAGTCGCTTAGACCTTTATCCAACCTGCCATACCTTTCATAATACACCCCTCACCAAGGTGTCTTTTATTTAGAGGTCAGCTGACACCCTTTATTCTTAAAGGTATACCTGTGTTCATTTTACATAATATTATTGAGTTGCTCAGGACACAAGTGGCGCCTTGCATCCCCCTCTTTTTTCTTGGACACTGCTGGTTTTTTTGCAGGGCAGCCTGGTGTTAGAACACTCTATAAACATGTTTAGAAATAACGAGCGTACCACAAAAAGAGACATTTTGTGTAAAAGTATCTTTAATGAGAACAAGCAGACTAATGAGACCGTACCATCACAAGACCTGGACGATTTGTTCTGGGCTATAGAAAAAACACTTACAAAGGAGATAAAAGCTTGGTGGGATATACAAGGACTGCAACATTATATCTCAGTAAATAGGATTCCAAGAGGTCTAAGGATCCAAAAACAACCCACCTTTGGAAACCAAGACTCCCCATTTATGGAAAAATGGGACGCCACCCTTCACGCTTGCTCCCTGAGTTTGATGAAACTACTAATTGAAGAGAAACAGAAAACTCTGTCAGAATTGGAAGTTGACATAAAAACACAGGAAGGGGTTTTGGAAACTTACAAAGACACAGAGGACTATAGAATCAATGAAAAAGTTCTTAACAAAAAACTAGAAAGAATTGAGGAGGATGTCATCAAAGGCAAAGAAAAGAAATTCGTGAGGGATAAAACAGACTATGACCAAGGAAAAGTCAAGAACTGGAACAGATTCAACAACATCGAACATCTACCACCACAGGATAACAGAAACAAATGGAAACAAGTCACACATAAAAAATCATCAGTGAGACACAGGAGCTATGACTCACCAAACAACGTACCTATAAGGACCAGTAACAGATTTACGGCCCTACACAGACTAAGGTCAAATGGAGAACAAGAACCATCATCCTCGTCTTCCTCTTCTTTTTTATCCCCAAGCACAGGAACGAGAAAGAAGGAGGATTGGAGGGTCTTCCTAAAAGAAAATGTAAAACAAGCATCCCCACTGAAAAGAAGACACACAGAAGAAGAGGAAAACGAGGCGGCGGGAGGAAGAGATCCCAAAAAAAGAGCGGCATAACAGAACCAGAAGACATCGCAACTATGGCAAAGAATAAAGGCATCTTCAATCTTTCAAAGCATGTACTTACAGCACCAGAAGTGACCCTACTGGGAAAAGGATTATCATTTGCACCCACAAGTAACTTGAACAGATTCGAAACATACATTGATTTAAATAAATTTGTACGGAAACTGACGCTAAAGAGACACTTCCTAAGAAAAGATGACGCCATTACGTCAAACTATGAAAATCAATCAAAATCAGGTCTAAAGCCGACATCAAAGTACTATCCACTTGAGTCAAAAGGATCAAACATCAGCATCTTCTATGATCTCGTCAAGAAAGATCTATGTGACAGAGAACAGGCACCGGTCAAAACAAAAAATCTGACAAATTCCGAGAAAGAAGCAATGAAAAATTACAAAAGGACAAAGACCTAGTGCTAAAACCAGCTGACAAAGGGGGGGGCCTGGTCATTATGGATCGGGAAGCCTATGTCAAGGAGGCAGAAAGGCTCCTGAATGATACAAAATCATACACTGTGCTCCACAATGATCCGAAAGAGACATACATTGAGGAACTTCGTATCCTTCTACTACATGGCCTCAGGAACAATATTTTAACAAAGGACGAATACCAATTTTTACTAAGACTAGACCCCATTACCCCGATCTTTTACTTTTTACCAAAAGTCCACAAGTGCCTAAAAAACCCACCCGGAAGACCGATCGTGGCGGGAATAGACTCATTGACTTCGAATCTGTCTCAATATGTGGACATCTTTCTTAATAAATACGTAAAAGACCTACCCTCGTACTTAAAAGATACAACATCTGTACTCAACACAATGGAAAGCTTTGAATGGAAGGACTCATATCAATGGGTAACCATAGATGTGCAATCGTTGTACACCTGCATTGAGCATAAGAAAGGAGTTGAAGCCTGCAGAAGGTATTTAGAAGAAGACGTCTCAATCTCACCTGAACATAGAAATTTTATCTGCGATGTTATGTTTTTTATTCTCCATCACAATTATTTTAAATTTCAAGATCGATTTTATCTCCAGCAATGCGGAACAGCAATGGGGACTATCTTCGCGCCAAGTTTCGCGAATCTTTTTATGGGCCACTGGGAAAACATGTATATTTATAACAACCAGAATTTTAAAAAAGAAATAATCTTATACAAACGTTACATAGACGATATTTTAATTGTATGGGACGGGACGAACTCAAACTTCCTAGAATTTTTTGAAAACCTGGATAACAATGATATGAATCTCAAATTTACATCAAATATACAGAAAGAATCCATCGAATTTCTTGATCTAGTCTTGACACATGAAAACAACAAAGTAGTGACTAAAAATTATGTAAAGAGTGTGGACAAGAACAGCTATTTACATCATAAAAGCAATCACTTAAAACGATGGAAAGACAATATACCGTTCTCCCAATTCCACAGGATTAAGCGGAATTGTAGCAAACCTGAAGACATGGAGGAACAACTGACTCTGTATGGACAAAGATTCACAGAAAAGGAATACCCAAGGGGCTTAATGGAAAAAGCAGCAGAAAAAACACGGAACACAGATCGAACATCATTACTCGCATATAAACAGAAAAAAGAAAAAAAGGAATCAGTAACATTTATCACCACCTACAATAGGCACGAAGACACTATCAAAAAATCTCTAACCAATCATTGGGAGATACTTCTTATGGATCCAGTACTAAAAGAGATCCTCCCCCCGAAACCAGACATTGTGTACAGAAAATCCAAGAATCTGAAGGACATCTTAGCACCTAGCATGCTAAAAACACTCCAACCACCAACCAAACTACCAAAATGTAAAGGATCATACAAGTGTGGCAAATGTATTATATGTAAGTATCTCCACCCAAATAGGAAAAGCTTTACTGACACAGGGAACAACAACGAATTTAAAATCAAGGACTTCATCAACTGCAACTCCACCTCAGTTATCTACCTGATAGAATGTACTTGCGGGAAGAAATACGTAGGCAAGACAAAACGCCCCCTGAAAATTAGAATCCAAGAACATGTAAGAAGTATAAAAAACAAAATGGACAATCATGCTATCCCCAGACATTTTATTACCACTCATGCATCGGACCCTGAAGAAATGACTTTCAAAGCAATTGAACATGTTCAACTAGGGGAGAGAGGAGGTGACTTGGCAAAGAAATTGTCGCAAAGGGAGATGTACTGGATTTTCCAGCTACAGACACTGCACCCGAACGGCTTAAACGAAGGATATGAAATTGCACCTTTCCTGTGAAGGTTATGTAAAACTCCCAAAACGAACCCCACTGTCCTTTCACATACTTGATCACACTTTCTATTCTTTCTTCCTATAAAACTTTGGTTCCAACATATGAGCAGTAAGGTATCTCAGTCTGAGAGGTCTTGGAACATGGAAACAAACATTACAGTCATACCACACTGGCAATGCCCAACCCCGTCCGATCTTGGCAGCCAAGCAGTGATTCTGGGCCCGTCCAGTATCGGGACGGGAGACTACCCGAGAAGAACGGGTACTGTAATGTACAGAAAATATAAAGAATACCTCGTGAGAAGGACGAAACAGAAGTACCAATGCTCATCACTCCCGCAGCTGATTAACAATCACTAGACTCACTACAAATGTCCCCCTTCTTTCCCTTCTTCTTCTTTTTTCCATTTTTCTATAGAGATAATCACTGTAACTTATATGAATAAATGAATTAAAAATCACGTAAATCACTCTAATTATTTATATTATATTTAGTAGTCAAAGCACCTTGCCCTTTATTGCTAAAAACACCACACTGGTTCACATGATTAATCAATTATAAAATATCATTTTGGATCACACCTTCTAGCTGCTAGTCTTTTTACTAAAGACTCACCAAATATAACACTTTATTGATTCCTTCCAGAAATAACCTGCTGTCAGCCTTAGAAATATTTAAAATGTTTTTAAAAAAAAAAAAAAAATTTTATCGATTTTTTATCGATTTATTACCTCCTGTTCATATTATATATTTATTTATTATTGTGTATATATATGTATGTATACCCATTGATAATTGTTCCCCATTATTTATTTATTTATTTATATATTTATATATCCAGCATGAGCAAAGGAACGCTCCCATACATAATATAGTGAATATATACATAGATTATTAACAATAGATCGTATCCTCCATTGCAATGTCCTATGTTCTATGTTAAAACAGAATACTAATACACTGTACTCTCTATTCCTATGTCCCAAGTGGAATTCCCACTGAAAAAGTGGCACATACGAAAATACGAACTTGTAACTGACCAGTATCCAAAAAGATGGCCGATTCCCTATACGAAAGATAGGAAAAGTCCCCTACAAAATGGCCGCTGACTGGAGACAAATACCGCAAGCGACTCCACATATCAACACTCCTCAATGAATGACAACTATGGCAACCAATGAGACGGAGCTCCGCAATAACCGGAAGTGGGGCGCAGCCGCACGTCCGCCCGAGAGAGGCGGAAGACACAGAACTGTGTACTTACAAAAGACACAGGAAGCGGGGCGGAAGTGACGTCCGCCCGCCGGATATGGGGATGCGCATCCCCGCAAACGAAATAAGCACTTTCTGTTATCCTTGCTTTGTTTTTTAACCACTGCACTACAGCAATAGCATTATACTAACCCGATCTTAACACTAATATAAGTGATTAAATGTTTTAGCTATGCCCTTCGTTTTTTAGAAACGGTAGCCACACCCACAGGATGTGACATCATAATTAGGAGCACTAGACTCCCATAGTATAAATAGAGCACCAGGCACATCTCCCTCACACCCCTTGATGAAGTCCTAATCGACGAAACGCGTTGGGTACAGCCTGCTGACTCCTCCAGAAATAGATAAGTCCTCTTTCATAACCCTTTTTTATCTTTTTTCAATTTTTACAAATTCTTAGCTACTATCTCCCCCCCTTTTTTAGCGCTAACATATGTAGGCCTTTTTAAACTAGATACGCATTTTTTTACATCGCTGTGTATTTTTTCTATACCTTATCTCTTGTACTGTTTTGTTCTCATATTTAATGCTATTGTGCATTTTTTTATATGTATAAAATAAAATTCTATATTTTTTGAAAGAATTACGTTTCTTAAACAGGTATTTTGTAGTCGCTTAGACCTTTATCCAACCTGCCATATATATATATATATATATATTTTTTTTTTTTTTTTTTTTTTTTTTTTTAATGGAGCTCAAAACTCCATCACAGGCAGCAACTGGGATGAAGTTGCACTTGTGACCCCCTCCCACCGCATAACAGAATTTTGAGTCATTCTGTGTGGCATAACATGGAATTTGGCTCATTCCATGTAGCAAAATATGAATTTTGTCGCATTCCATATGGCAAAATGAGAATTTTGGCTCATTTCATGTGGCGTAATATGAATTTCGCCAGATTCTGTATGGCATATTGCAAATATTGGCTCATATTGTGTGGCATAATGTGAATTGTGGCTCCTTCTGTGTGGCAGAATGTTAATTTTTGCTCATGCTGTGTCGCTAATTTGTGAAATTCAGCTCATTCCATGTGGCAAAATGTGAATTTTGCCTCATTCCCTATGGCATAGTATGAATTCCGTGTGGCGGAATGTGAATTTTTGCTAAAACTATGTGGCATAATGTGAATTTTGGCTCATTCTGTGTGGCATACTGTAATGTGAATTTTGGATTATTCCGCATGGCAAGGCTGCGAATTTCGGTGGTGAGAGCCCAGGGATGTTTACCATTAGTCTTAGAGGACTTTGTGGGCTGGGTTCTTGTGAAAGACTGTCCCCTACTCCTGCCCTGAAAGCGAAAGGACTGGAAAGCAGCACGGGGACGTGGTATAGGAGTGGACAGTAGGAAATCTGCTTTGGAAGCAGCCACGATTTTGTCCAATTCTGATCCAAATAAGAACCCTCAAAGGGAAGAGCCTCTAAGGTTTTCTTATTATCAGAATCCGCCTTCCATGAGCAGAGCCACAGAGTCCGACGTGCCGCCACAGCCGAGGCGGACATGTGGGAGGTAAGGGTAGCTGCATCCAGTGCAGCCTCTCCTAAATAGAGTGCAGCCTGATGCATAATGTCAATAGTAGGCAACAGGTCATCTGCACAACCACCTCTGCAACAGTATTTACGAGGGCAGTAGTTCACTCCACCATGGCTTTAGCCACCCCACCCAGGAAGGCGCCAAGGTAGGCCGAGCCACCACTGTGGAAGTTGTATATATGAGCTTAAGGAAGTTCTCCAACTTCCGGTCAGCGGAATCCTTAAGGGACGTGGTTGGAATGGGGAGAGCAGAGGAGCACACAATCTTAGCGACATGTGCGTCCACCCTGGGGGCTGTATCGCGGCGGACCCTGTCCTCCTGGGGGAGGGGATAAAGGGTGGCAATCTTTCTATTAGGTATCTCCTAGGCCTCTGAGAGGGAATCCACTAAGTCCTTAGACTTATGGAAGACAGACAGAGTCTGCTTGGGAGGCTTAGAAGTCGGTCCAGAGGACCGAGGGGGTTCAGCAGTGTCCTGCAAATTTAAGACCTCTCTGACCACTATTACCAAGGCCCCTACATTGATGCGTGACGAGGCATCACCCTTTGGGGAGTTGGCATCATCATCATCCCTTTCATCAACAAGTTGTCCCTCCTCATCATCACTGTCCATATCAGTGTCCTGATG
Source organism: Crinia signifera (assembly GCF_055691185.1). NCBI lineage: Eukaryota > Metazoa > Chordata > Amphibia > Anura > Myobatrachidae > Crinia > Crinia signifera. The sequence goes on from NC_139224.1 coordinate 50,254,654, forward strand.
GAGGAGGTGTTTGAGGGAAGGGGCCCCCCTGACCGGAGCCATACGCCTTCCAGTCTTACTTTGTAAAGATATCTGGATGCCCCGGACAGAGGCTGCTAAAGCACACGCCCAGGCAGGCTCTACCTCAAGGGGGCAAACACTGCAGATTTGGATGGTCTCACTGGCTGCAGGGACGGTGCAGATGAGAGCTTAACTACTAACTGCGACATAACCTGTAAGGTTACTTAGTAAGTAAGGGACTTAGCCCAAGTAGGCTCCTGTGAGGAAGCCGCAACAGTGGGCTGAGCCTGCACATTGAGACACCTTTGGCATAAAGCAAAAAAAATGTGTTGGAGCGCTCAAGAATGTGTATCAATTAGGTATTACAATAATATATTTATTCAGTATTTAAAAGTAGTATTATGGTGTGTACACACGATCAGATCGTGGATAATATCTGAAGGCACATCCGATTTGCATACAAGTCTGACTATATAGTGCAGATCTGCACTATATAGTCAAGGCAGACAAGAGTTTCTGCCTTGCGATACGTGAACGCGCATCGGAATCGGTTCGGGATCTGAAGGGTTAAAACCCTTGCGATCTGCATCAGATTCCGATCCGATATATCGTCAACATCGGAAGGCAAAAAGTACCGTGTGTACACACCATTAGTCTAGCAGCAAGTGTAATAGACAATAAAACAATTTAAAATAAATAAATAAAATACAGTGATATATAAGGACAAGAGAAGTTTTATACTCATACCACTTTCACACTGCCAGTACTTAAAACGGGTCTGAGCCTTCACATTGCAGTAGATTACCATTTTAAATACCGTTTAAATACCATTCACATCAGTCAACCCATTTGATCCCCTGAACACGTTTCAAGGCAGAATGCAGGGGACAGCCTATCACAGGTCTGTAAGCTGTTGTTTTTACTAAATACTGTTTCAGAGCCATTCTCACTGCATAAAAAACGGCTCTGAAATGGGATCCAGCGCATGCCGGGTGACCCCAAGTACTGGTGCCGCTGCCCACACAAATCTCCCTGGTGGTCCAGCGGGATGGAAGGTGGCAGTAGGGCCAATCTCCCCCCCCGCCAAGCTGTAACAGTCACTAGTCACATGCGTGCGTGCCAGTCAGAGAGCGGGTTACTTTCATCCTGAAGTGCCAGGCGCGGCTGCGGTCCCCCAAGTTCCCGGGGCCAGTCACGGTCAGGCACCTGGGAGTGGTGTGCAGCTGCCGAGCTCGGGTGATGGAGCAGCAGTGCAGGTGTCTCAAGACCCCCAGCACTGCTGCCTTTGTCACTGAACATTGCCCATAGGCGCCGATTCCGTGGGTGCTCTGGGGACAGAGGCAGCTGCCTTATGGAAGAGTCGGCCCTGGTGCTAAGATATCTGTGCCAACTAGATCACTCAACCCAAAAGATCACACTGTGGGGCTTAAGACTGTAAAGCTGTGTACACACGGGCAAAAATTGCTGGCAATATGGTAGCTGAGCGACCATATTGCCAGCGATTGGAGTGTGCACCAGCGATAAATTGCTGGGTGCGCGCTCCCATTTTCAGCCCCCTAAACGGGACACTGAGCAATAGGATTGCTGAGCAATATATTGCCAGCGATCATATTGCTCCGTGTGTACACAGCATAAGATCATAAAATACGTTCTAGGAGGTACTGTATCTGTAATAATGGAACACCATGGGGAAATTTACTAAGAATACGAATATTGGTATTCTGAATTCGAATGAATGTGACTGGCATCTTTCATTTACAAACTCGTATTCAAGGGAAACTTACAAAGCAGTCGTATTTGACGGCTTCATATTTTTGCCAATACGAATTCATATTTTAAATACAAATTTGTAGCAGCAGCCTGCATGGATGAGTCAGATCTGTACAGGCTGCAGAGTAAAAGGAAAAATGGTACTCTACCTAGCACGGCACCCACGATCTTGATCGTGGGCATCGTGAGGTAAAAAATCGTGTCGGTCGCGTCGCGACGCGATGCTCACGATTTCCCATTGAAACCCATGTTAAACATGGACATCGTGTCGGTCGCGTCGCGGCCGGCTATAAATGTGCACACGATGGCCCCGACGCGATGCCCACGATTTGCCATAGGAATTAATGTTAAAAGACCCGATGGACACGATTTTAATGTTAAATGGCTCAATGGACCCGATTTTAGCATAGGAAACAATGTTAAATGGGCCTTAGAGCCCAAATAATTACCCTGAACTCTGAAATGGCCCCCCCAATTTTGTACGCCACCCCACGATCAACGTGAACCCGAAGCGTGGCGAGCGCAGCGAGCCCACGAGGGGCGGCGGTACGCGTCCTCCGACCTTTTCATACCCCCACTATCCACGTCGGCGTGGAGTTGAGAATAGAATAGTGTGGCGAGCGCAGCGAGCCACCGCGCCCGAAGCGTGGCGAGCGCAGCGAGCCCCGCGAGGGGACGCGGATACCTTCACAGGTAAACGCGTCCCCTCGCGGGCTTCACAGGTGTCCGCGTCGCCACGGACACCTGTGAAGCCCGCGAGGGGACGCGTCTAGCTGTGAAGGTATCCGCGTGCGCTCGCCACGCTTCGGGCTCGGTGGCTCGCTACGCTCGCCACACTATTCTATTCTCAACTCCACGCCGACGTGGATAGTGGGGGTATGAAAAGGTCGGAGGATGCGTACCGCCGCCGCTCGCCACGCTTCGGGTTCACGTTGATCGTGGGGTGGCGTAAAAAATTGGGGGGGCCATTTCTAAATTCAGGGTAAGTATTTGGGCTCTAAGGCCCATTTAACATTGTTTCCTATGCTAAAATCGGGTCCATTGAGCCATTTAACATTAAAATCGTGTCCATCGAGTCTTTTAACATTAATTCCTATGGCAAATCGTGGGCATCGCGTCGGGGCCATCGTGTGCACATTTATAGCCGGCCGCGACGCGACCGACACGATGTCCATGTTTAACATGGGTTTCAATGGGAAATCGTGAGCATCGCGTCGCGGGCACACATAAATGTACCCGCGATGCCCGCGATGGGCGCCGTGTTAGGTAAAGAGTACCGGAAAAATAAATAATAAAAAAAAAACGGTGTGGGGTCTTCCCCAACGGCCATAACCAGCACCAGGCTCAAAGAGCCGTCCCTGGTTTAAAAAAAAAAAAAAAACCCACAGGGAACCATTTAAATAGGGTTCCCCTTACTTTTTAAAACCAGCACTAGGCCGAAGGGCCGGTCCTGGTTCCCAAAATACGGGAGAAAAAACTAAAAGGGGTCCCTGGTATTTCAAGCACCGAACCAGCCAGCAGGGTAATGCCAAGCCTAGTGACTCCTGATAGCTGCATTCAGGAGGAGGAGCCGCAGGATGTAAACACATTTTGCCCATACATGCAGACGTTTTTAAACTCCTCTCTGGGAGAAGCCCGGAGAGGAGTGAAAGTAGGGCTGGACAAGGCTTCATTTTGGGGGCTCCACCCCCACGACAGGAAAACCGCATTAATTATCGGGTCCGTGGGGAGGGTCTAAAATGATGCGATTCATGTAATTATAGCCCCGCCCCCTCCCCGCAGACCTGCAAAATTTTCCGTGGGGAAGGGGGGGAGCAGGGGCTGTTGCTACAATGCGGGAGACTGTGAACCTTCCCGGGTCGCCGGGAGGGGGCCCCATTTGCGGGACTCTCCCGGCCATTCTGGGAGGGTAGGCAAGTATGATCTTGCCTCTCCTCCAGAGTTTGTGCTGGCACCGGGTTTTTCGTGTTTTTTTTTTTTTTTATGCCAAGTCCGTGTATACCTACTATGGAACCAAGAGGACTTGATCTACGCTGGAGAACCTGGTGAGTATAGATTAATTCCACAGGTACTCTAACAGGATTTCTTCAGGACCAGCAGATGGAGGTAGACAGGGTCAAGATATGTAAGTATCTGTATGCTTGGGCTCTGAATGTGATGAAATTTTATTTTTATGGTATCAATGTGTTTTTATTTAACTATTAGTTCTACTGTGGAACTAATTCCCAGCAAGCCCATTAATGATCTGCATGCTGGGGACTTGTGGTTTTCCAAGTCCCAGTATGCAGTCCAGGCTTGCTGGGAATTAGAGTTCCACAGCAGAACCAAATGGTTTTATTCTTTTTTTAACATCAGCTCAGTACCCACAGTCCAGTGGTAGCAGGAACAGCATCGTGCTGCAGTCAGGGCCAGTGCAAGCTTTCTTGGCACCCTAGGCAAAACTTTTGCACATACATATACACACTCCCTCAAACATACACTGCCACTCGCATAGATACACACACATACAATTATACACTGCATCCATACCCATTGGGCCCACTGTGACAACTAATGTACCACTAGTGTTGCAACGTTGTCTCCTGGTCATGGTGCCGCTGCCCGCCCAAATTGCTGGGTTGTTTCTGCAGGTGAGGAGGCAGTGCTCCCTATTGGAGAAGGGGGGGGGGGGGGGGGGGGGAACAGGCAGGCGATCACCGCAGTTGGAGAAAAGGGGGGGGGGGGACGGGCTGGTAACGCAGTTGGAGAAGGGGGGGGGGGGCGGGCATCACAGTTGGAGAGGGGGGGGGGCAGGCATCTCAGTTGGAGAGGGGAGACGGGCAAGCCGGCAGGCACCGCTGCTCGAGGGGCGGGCGGCCATGATTGAGGCTGCGCTGCTGGAGAGAGAGGCGGGCAGATGTGATCGGGCCAGGGCTGCTGGATAGAGGGGTGGGCGGCTGTGTTTTTTATTTGATGTGCGTGTCCGGCAGAGCTGGTTATGGGGTGGGCTGCTGTTTCTTCTCTGCTCCTCGGCACTGAACTAAAATCATTGACAGCCTGCAGTGCCGCCCTCTAGTGGCCGGCGCCCTAGGCAATTGCCTAAAGCTGCCTAGTGGTGGTGCCGGGGGGGGGGGATCCCACTTCCACAGGAACCCTGCCCAGAATGACTGGTCAGTAGGAAGTTAATGCTTTGGCCGTGAGACCTTATTTAAACACTGCAGCCTGCACAGATCTAAATGATCCGTGCAGGCTTCTGCCAAATACTCAGAGAGAATTCCAGCCGTATTTGCCTGGCAATTAGCAGCAGTTTACCGCTAAAATCGCAGGCGTATTTTCAATACAACCGCTTAGTAAATTAACCATCACCATTCTTTTGAAAGGTGATCCAAATTCATATTCTGTTGATAGTGTAGACATAAATATGAATTTGCCATGACTACGAAGAGATGTATTTTCGGGATAGTAAATCCCAAATGCGTATAAAATAGTATTCATATCCAGAAATACGCCTAACAAAAAAAAAAAAACTATAAAATAGGAGTACATTTCCTCCCATGGGTCAACTCTCATGCATTCTACCAGATAACCACAAGAGGTCATGAATGTATAAAGATGATCTGCAGGCAGACTACAATTACTCCTAGTCTTACATGAAAGACACAGTAACTGTCCTGAGCATTAAAACATACACATGACCTGCAGTGTTTACCATAGCAATGGCATTTAAAACAGGCATGTCCAACCTTAACCCCCAAGCTGTTTTGAAACTACACAACAGCTGGAGGGCCAAGGTTGGACATGCCCGATTCAAAAAGGATATAAACCAAAGATTTTTGGTTTAGCCCAATTCTGAGCTATTCTTTTTACAAAATGAAGTGGAATAGTCATATGCTACTCCATAGAACGTGTGTGAGCTCTGTACAGAAATAAATAAATCTTTATTTATATAAAATTTTATTTGGTTACAGACATTTTTTAGTACTCACAATAAAATAAAAAAGACAAAAACAAGTACTGTATTCAAAAACCATAAGCGCTTAAATGGAGTCATTTTGGGATGAAAGGCTAGTCTTCCCATTCGTCGTCATCAGTATGACCATCCTCATCTGAGGGGGGATAAAATATATTATAGATAAGAGAAAACAATTCAAAACAGTCATATTACCGAGATTAAGGTACCCTTGCTCTTTAAATAAGACGGTACAGTGTGTGCTTGGGGGTGTCATGTCAGGAGCAGCCAGATAGATGGCCAGGCAGCAAGCATTTGGCCAGGCAAACACCACACAAGCAAGATAAGGGTTCCACCAGCTCTGCAATCATCCTTGCTCACTAGAGTGGCAGCACCAATCACATGCCGTCTTGCAGCTATGCAACACTGTAGTAACGTACCTGAGGAGTGTATGGCCTTATTCCGTCTCTGTATGACCTCCCTTAATGCAGATACAATGTTTGAGCATTCTGCAGTCTCCACTTTCGCATTCTGGCTGACCTAAACATTACATAATAGTTGTAAATGAAGAGAGAAGACCCATTGTAAGAGACAGCCCATGATAACACGTTACAATGAGCATATCTTAAATAGTACTCAAATATCTGTTAAGTTTAGAGCAGGGGTCCTCTAGTGTAGTTAGCTACATATCATGATTTGTGGCTTTTCTAAACTATGCACAGAAGCCTTGTTAAGGTGCCCACACACTAGAAATATCTGATATTAAGAATTCCCTTGAATTACCCATCATGGTGCCCCTACACTTGTGCAATTGGATGAGATACCAAGATGCGATTTCCCATTGCATCTAAAGTGCTTTTTACCCCCCCAGCACCCAGTGTCGCACACGCCACCTGCAATGACCAGGCTAGAATGCTGGATTAGGGTGGCACCCGCAACACTTTGCTGCCCACTGTCTAATTGGCGGTGAGTGGGTGGCTCCTGCTGGGTTGTGATCATTGGGTTTACAGCAAGTTGGTCGACAATCGTTAGGTCAACATGGTTCTAGGTAGTCAGTCAAAAGGTAGACATGGGTTTTTCACCTGAATGTCTACATGGACACAGTTTCCAGTGCACTGCATCCCCTTGCGACGCTTCGGGCACGGTGCCTTGCTGCACTCACACTATTTTATTCTCCCACCACACCCTAGTGGATGGTAGGGCATGAAATACCGCCTGCCGGCACAAAAAAAAACCAGTGAAAAACCCCATGTCGACCTTTAGACTGTCAACCTAGACACTGTTGAACTAATGCTCCTGTAGACCCAATGACATGTCGACTTAGACCCATGTTGACCTAACGATTGTCAACCAACTTGCTGCAGACCCAATGACGGTATCCCCTCCTGCTTAGGGGAGACAGCAGTTTGCTCTGTTAGTGCAAATAGTAGAAGCAGGACCAACGATATCGCTGGGTGAGTGGGCGGTCCACGGCGAGCGCCCACCCAGCGATATAATTGATCCTACTGCCGGCTTCCACCAATTTTTTGTTTGCCCCTGATGCCAGAAATCCTAGTTTCGGTCTGCGATGACACATTAAGTGCTGGAAGAGGGCTGCGGCAGACAGGAGGGCTTTCAAAATACAGAATTTTACCCCTTTGGTAGTATAACCAGAAATTTGATGGGCTGCTGCCCCCCCCCATATACACTGTAAGGCCGAACACTCGCCCCGATACTGGAGCACTTACTGTTTGCATGCAATACCCGAGGACCTGATCTGAATGCACCTACAGCCAATTTGCAAAAAAATTGCACACACACCCCACAGGGGGGGCAGGACAACCGTAGTTAAATAAATGGCAATGACAATACAGCATACTGTATATGTGGATAAAAGCAATGAGTGAAAAGTGACTGTAGCTATGTAGGTCTGTATACAATAATATTGTGGTATAGTCACCGACTGGTCCTGAGAACTGTAGTAAATGAGTGTCCTGGTGGCGCCTCGTCAGTGAAACAAATCCATGGGAGCAAATTGAAGTGTTTTTCTACTAAGTGCTTTGTGGAGGATGGAGCCTCCTATGCTTGTTATAGCCTGAAATGATGCTGGGCACACTCCCTTGGAAGTAGATTGTTGTCACCTGGGAGAACCTAAAGCTATGATGCAGAGGCTGGTCCATACACTTAGATGGAGATCAGAGCCGGCCCTAGCCTAAATGACGCCCTAGGCAAGATTTTGGCTGGTGTCCCCTAGCACCGCCACTAGTTCCGCCTCTGACCCTGCTCCTCTTTCCCAGCACCATCAACCCTCATCATAGCAGTCATCATTTTGGTGCTCCTACCCGCAATATTTTAAATAGAAACAGTGCACACATTCGGTGCGCAGCCCAAACAGGGGTATGTTCTTGCTGGGAAGGGGCATGGCCTCCCAATAGTACCCCCAATTCAAATTATGCCACACAGTAGTGCAACTTTATTCACATTATATCATGCAATGGTGTCCCTTATTCACGTTACATCACACAGTAGTACCTTATGTACTTTACTCCTCACATTATACCCTTGGGAAAAAAATCCTGAGAAAATATTGTATTTTAAGCACCTCCATGGCCACACTGCAACCCAGCACAAAGCAGTGTGTATACACATTACACACATAATGCCTGTCACACACTATTACTGCATTTATACATGACACATAATGCCCCTTACACATATACCGAACAATATTGCACAACCAACCCACCAGCAGACAGCACTCGCACAGCCGCTAACACTGTGACCTCTGCCTCTGCTTGGATACAGATGTTTCCTCATACATCTTGTATCAATAAGCCATGCAGCTCCTGGCCAGTTCTGCTAACATTGGGTGCCTTTTTTGCTGTTATGACCAGCACACACAAGGATTTTCCGATGATTAAAATGATATGTGGCATGAATATATTCTGTGTGTGACTGTGGCTGTACCTGCATACAGAATGCTATGTTACAGTGATTTCCATGAATACACTATTTCATATGTAGATACAGCCTCACTCACACACACAGAATGTAGGGATGCTGCATATCATTTTAATCAGCAGAAGCTGCTGATGCCCATTGGCATTCCAAATGCCCTAGGCAATTGCCTAGTTTGCCTATGCCTAAGGCCGGCTCTGATGGAGATTGGTGACTAAGCTAATTATTGGTCACTTGCAGAATAAACTAACACTTTTATTAAGCTGAATACCCAAGTGCCTGAACATCCAAGCACACTAACTCCTAAATAGCCGACTGTGCCAAAACGCAAAGTCTATGAGCAACTGAACACCAGAATTCCTGAGTGCCCCCGAAGACTGTACAGTGCAAATGTGCACACATATCTGAGCATCCGAAAATGACAACTCCCAAAATATAGCCATTCCTATACTAATGCGCAACACAGGAATGTTTGCCATTAGCTATTGTCTCCAGAATAATAAAGAAAGGTTGCTCATTGGTAGAAAAAAAAAAAAAAAAAAAAAAAAATCACACAACTTACAGACTTTAGCTGCATGCCTTGTTTGATCTGTTCCAGGAACAATGTTGAATTTTTTTGTAGACCAAAATCTTTATTGGAGGTTGCAGATGCCCATCTTTTGGATGCAGCGTTACAGGCCTTGCTGTCAACATTTGTTGGTGGCTCCAAGCCATTAACTAAAGGCATCTCAGAAAATGACATTAAGTCCAAATTACTGCTGGATAGTTTAGTGATGGCAAGATGGGTTGGAACGACATCAGTTCTAGGATCTTTGACTGGAAAAGAGCCTGAGGAGAGAGGTGGAGGAACAATTGTTCCTGAATCTAAGTGTTTGCTGAATGGAGGGAAAGGAGGCGGAACTGGGATAGCACCAAAATTAATAAGAGGCTCACTGTTTGGGATAGAAGAAGGAAAAGAGTTAGGAATAGTTACTTCTAAAGGAGGTTTTTTAATAAATTGGGGTCGAGATGGTGGAGGCGGGGGTCCAGCAGCAGTTTGGCAGACAGTAGTATTTTGGGTCGGAATTGATGGCGGATAAGAATCTCTGGTTGTTTGTGAAGAGGGTTTAGCTATTGGAAGAGGGGGTGGTGAGGCTTTCATTAAGGTTTTACCATTAATGGACTGTGGAAGGGGAGGAGGAATCAGTTTAGGCTTAGGATGCATATTGGGGTTACTTACTGGAGAAAAGTTTTGAGACAATTCTTCTAAATATGGAGCCATAGAGAAAAGGGGTGAAATTGACTGGAGGTGAGTGATAGATGGGGGTGTGGGCAGGGGTGGTGACATCTTGCTTAGAGGTGTAAGATAAACTGAAGGAGAGTCATCGGCTGTTGTCACTGCATTGGGAGAGGGTTTAACATGACAATTATATCTTTTGGATGGTGTTAAGCTTGAGGAGGACAGAGATCGGAGTCTAGTTCGCACATTTGGCTTCTCCACGGACGCTGTAGAGAAAGGTAGAACAAATATTAATTACTAGGTTTCTATAGCTACAACCTTCCATCCAACTACACGGCAAGGTTCAAATTGCAATAATGCATTAAACAGTGTAAATTACTTTAAAATTAAATGTTAACCGTATGAAAGTCCTAGCGACTCATACATAGCAATTTAATAGAGTTTTGCTTTTCCTAATAGTACATACTCATCCTTCGTGTCTGTCTCCTTAAAGCTTCCATGCTACCTTCCTTCTCAATGACCTGAAAGATCCTCCGGGATATCTCCCGGTCTTTAAGGCGTTCCTCAACACTTGTATGCGCTTTCACATTGATGTCACAACAAACCTGAAATTAAACAGTGCCTGTTCATTTATGGAAATAAGGGGGAAACTACCAAAATTATGTAGTGGCTCTTAAACATTTGGAGTTCTATGCATGTGACATTGCCAGGTCCCCTAATGGGGAGAGCTATAGATGTAACTTAGGTTAAAAACTGGATTTTGCTTAGGTTTTCTGGACCAATGCATTCTCTATTGTTCAACAGGTTTTGGGGGGGATCCCAGAATTGGCATGGAGCAGCTGTCTGCGGTTGAACTTTCTTTACATATTGTTTGTAGTGCACATAGAACCTATAGCAGCCATTTGTCAGAAACTCATTAGACTTCAGTCTCCTGCCAGTCCCACATATCACTGTGGTTCACACGAACCTATATCCAACAGAAAACAAGTTATTACATGAAGAGTACTTACATCCAGGCAAGGCTTGGAATCAAAGCCGACGTGAGTAACATGTCTGCAGAGAAATTATAGAATATGTATTTTGCTCAATGCTGAATTGCAGTTATAATAACTATAAACACATAAAGCATCAATGATTTCAAAATATGCATAAACTTTGTTACATAGTGGGGCCTCAGCATACTGTGGATGTATTTTGTGCATCTTCTATCTGGATGGGTAACCTAGTCATTACGTCACTAGATATACCTGGCAATATAGGCCTCTTATTGTATACAGCAGCAACAGACCATGTAGACCCCTTTTCCACAGACCGAAACAGCCCGGGTTTTTGCATGTGAATGTGCATCAATCCAGGATTTTTAGCAGTGGATAAGGGGTGAACCCTGCTCTTTAACCAGGCAGGGCCGCCAACAGGGGGGGTGCCCTGGGTACAGCTGTCCCGGCCTCTGGAGGGGCCTGGGCAGCTGCCCACAGCGGTGCCACCCCCCTCCTGAACCCCACCTCCCCCACCCAGCACCCCCAGCCAGGCACGCATAATACACAGTGCGGCCTGCAGAGCACCGAGCCTAGGACACAGAGGGGCTCTGCAGGCTGCACTGTGCACGCCGGACCTGACCGTGGAGGCAGAAGGAGCCGGAGGGCTATGCCGCAATGGGGGTGATTGTAAGTAATGGTAATGGGGAAAGGGATATGGCACTGTGCCGCTGGGAGTTTTCACATTTTGTGCGTCCATGTCGAAATGGGCCACCTATGAGTGTAACTTACACTAGCAGCACTTGCTCCACTCACCAGGATTTGGGCTCATTACACGATTGTATTCTGCCTCTATGCAGACATGGATGGTGAAGAATAATTTTAAAAAAATAAAATAAAAAAGCCTCTCATGAAAAACTCATATCGACCTTGTGATGTGTCTACCTCTTCACCTTTTCCCCAAAACAGTTTGACCACATCCATTTTTATTATTGTAATTCAATGTCGCAATTTACTCTAAAAATAAAGTAAAGTACAAGCAATTGGAGGAAAATTTTAACAAAAATTTGAGTCACAGTAGCACCCTTTGTAGTTAAGGAGAATTTATGCCATTCCAATTATGGAAATCTAATGTTATTCAGGACATCTTCCCAAAAGTTCATTAAAACCAGGTTGCACTTACAGGTTACTTTGCTTTCACCATTCTGATTCCAGACTAGCTTAATGAGGTACAAGTGTGTAGCATGTCATGACCAATCCATATATGAAGCCTACCCACTGTTCGGATTAAAATATGTAGCTCTATGGCAGTACATTTGGGGTGTTTGTCAAAGGTTCAAACTATAGGATAAAGACCCCTTGTAATGTAAACTAGGGGTAGAACAAAGGTTACTGCATGGCATTGCAAAGTGTTGCAGGATAGCTCAGGGCACCATCCACCGACTTGGAATCTAGAAAAAGAGCCCCAGACAAAGATAGGCCACACAAACCCAATTGTACTCACTTGAAGTTGCTGGGTGTGCCAATGTCAGATTTGCTCAACTTGCCTCTCTGAGTTCTTCCTGTATAGGGTTCCTTTGGAGAATAACTGGAGATGGCACCTGATGCCTGGAATATGGACCCTATAACATAAAGGAGATGTATTTATATATTATGTGATGTAGACCATAGCTGCATACCCTCCTGCAGGAGACTCCCTGAAATAGCAGCAGCAATCTCCCTCTCTCCCTCATTAGTCTAGCAATCTCCCTCATGTCCCCTAGCCCACATTATACTGCTACATTTATTTGGGGAAAATGAGACAGATACAGTTACATTGAATCATCAGCACCATTTCCCAGCACTTTACCAAGTAAAGTAGCTCTTACTAACTGCTTTGGGGCTCATCTACATTTGCATACAAGTCATTTTTCAAGTTTCATCTGATATGTAGCAGTACAGAGCCACGCTTCTAGGTGCTCTGTTTACAATCTCTTTTCCCAATCTCTCCATACATGGAACTAGACACGCCCTTTGGGTGGAGCATGACACGCCCCCTCAAAGGGCACTGTGCAAAATTCTACCACCAACTATAATCTCCCTGAAACTGGTTTTCAAAAGTAGGCAAGTATGATAGACATAGGAGAGCCCAATAAGGAAAATACTGAACTATTGCAGGACTTCTAAGCCCAACAGGACTGTCGCTGAGCGACCATATTGCCAGCGATTGGAGTGCGCACCAGTGATAAACTCGCTGGGTGCGCGCTCCCGTTTTTAGCCCCATTCTAATGGCTGGTCGCAGGAGCTTGCTCCTGCGACCAGCTGATTACCTCTGCTTAGGGTTTCCACCTAGTCCCTTTAATTCCGGACACATATTAATTACACAGGTTCTGTGGCCAGCGGTGTAGCTAGGCGCCATGGTGCCCGGAGCAATGGCATATTTCCCCCCCGTTAATGAATTGGGGGCGTGGCTAACATGTGTTGGCATGTCACATTTGAAAATAAAAAAATAAAAAAAACACAGTAACGTAATCTGCTGCGCTATATGAGACACTGTAACAGAATCTGCTGCGCTATATAAGACACTAACGGAATCTGCTGCGCTATATAAGACGCTGTAACGGAATGTGCTGCGCTATATAAGACGCTGTAACGGAATGTGCTGCGCTATACAAGACGCTGTAACCGAATCTGCTGCACTATATAATACACTGTAACGGAATCTGCTGCGCTATATAAGACACTGTAACGGAATCTGCTGCGCTATATAAGACGCTGTAACGGAATCTGCTGCGCTATATAAGACACTGTAACGGAATCTGCTGCGCTATATAAGGTGCTGTAACGGAATCTGCTGCGCTATATAAGACACTGTAACGGAATATGCTGCGCTATATAAGACGCTGTAACTGAATCTGCTGCGCAATATAAGACGCTGTAACTGAATATGCTGCGCTATATAAGACGCTGTAATGGAATCTGCTGCGCTATATAAGACGCTGTAACGGAATCTGCTGCGCTATATAAGACGCTGTAACGGAATCTGCTGCGCTATATAACATGCTGACAGCTGTAAATAAATAAATATACAATTAAAGATATATACAGCACAACAGGCCAGGGCAGCAGCAGAAGCCAGAGAGATTCACTCTCCCACCGTCCCACCCCCCCCCCCCCAGCCCCTACAAACAACCCCACCCCCACGAATGCACCAAAAAAAGAGTTACCTTGAATAATGGGATGTTTGAGGCACGGGCGGGCGGCAGCAGCACCTTCTTCTCCTCTTCCAGGCTACAGCCAGCGCTTGGGATGGCTGATGACGCTGCTGTAGCCTGGGAGGAGGGAGGGAGTCAGACGGAGACAGGTGACTTGGAGTTGGAGGAGTCTAGTGTGCAGCTACGCTGCGCTGCCCGGAAGCCGGAACCCGGAACCGAGCAGCAGCAATTCATACAGAGAGGAGGACATAGGTTGTAGTGTCACTGTCAGCCCGGCCCCACCGCCCGTGACGCTTGGCGGTAGGGACCGGGCGAGCAGGAGCCGGCGCTGCGCACACTGCCCGGCATTACACTTTTAGTGCAGGCATCATTTGCGGAGGGGGGGGGGGGGCGGCGGCGCCATTCGGCCAATCTGCGCCCGGAGCATGAGCTCTGGTGGCTCCGCCCTCCCTACGCCTCTGTCTGTGGCTGGCTGACTTCAAGACTCCACTTCACCTGATTTTAAACTGCCACAGAACCTGTGTAATTAACATGTGTCCGGAATTAAAGGACCTAGGTGGTAACCCTACCGCTGCTGCTCCCCCGGCAGAGGTTCCCTTTCAACAGCGACCATCTCTGGTCGCTGATGAAAAGGAGAAACTGAGCAATACATCTCCCCCGTGTGTACGGGGCTTGTCAGTTACATGTAGGGTTTCAGTCCTCTCAAAAAGGTTTCCACTGTTCTAAGTGGGTATTAGCCTTAACCAAGTGGCTAATTGTCAGAGCTATTCAATTAACAAGGTTTACACTGCATGCAAGGCCTCAAAGTCTTTATTAAAGTAATACATCCAGTCATGGATTTACTTAAAAAGGGGAAGAAAAAAAAAACCCACCCAAACAAATTACACAGAATCAGTGGGTGCAGGCATTCAATTGAATAGCCTTTTCCCATGATGAGGGGATTTTTTACCAGAAGATAGTTGTGGGCTAATTGGATATACTCCTAATAGTCATTTAAACCATAAATAAATAAGAAAAAACCTTTAAGCACCAATTGATACCAATCATTGCTGCAGCTCCACCAACAGTGCCCATATTTACAATAAAAAGGGAGGAAGAGGACCACATAATTTACACCCTGGGAGTAATGTTTGGGACACAGACACACACTGAAGGGGTAATAGGGATAATAATATGATAAGCCAAAGATTTATGTTATTAGTACATAATTCATATTATGCAGAAACTTATGTAGAAAATACATACCAATAACTTCATAAAACCACTTCTGAAATGACAACCTAACAGATCACCACAAAACTTACCAAACATGTTAAACAGTGCCATGGTTCTCAAATCTACCCTCCAAAGGCCTCTCTGGACTGTTCTGATTTGTGTTATATACTGCAGCACTTCACCATCTAAGCAGCTGATTGCAGCAAGCCTCACCTGGGAGGGAAGAAGCACCAGATCAGTGTCCAATCACAGGACTTCTTGGACTTTTGCTCCTTTCACCCTACAGATTCTGATATTTTGTGTGTGTGTGGTGGTGGTGGGGTTATGAAGTTTCCATTTCCAAGGCCTCAGAATATCTTTCTGTACTTTGGCAACTGAATGGCTACTTTATACCATAGTTGTCTACCCTTCTGCATTCTGCAGGAGACTCCCTGAAATCGTAGTAATCTCCTTGATTCCCCAAAGAGTCTAGCAATCTCCCTGATTTTGCAGGGTATGGATCAATGGATAGACAGCCACTAGATCAACAAGCATTACGTCGACACCACTAGGTCAACATGCATTAAGGTTGACATGACTGAAGGTTGACATGGGCTTAGTTTGACAGGGTCATAAGGTCGACACAAGCATTAGGTCAACATGGGGAATGTTGACAGTCAAAAGGTCAACATGGGGTTTTACACTTTTTTTGTCCCGAATGTCGACACAGTCGACATGGACACTGAAACGTAGAAAGATAAAATACCAACCAATTAGCTCTTACATGTAAATTTTTACATAAAGCAGTGACACGGCAGTTAGGAGATGATTGGCTGGTACTTTATCACTCTCCGCTTTATCCATAGTTACCAGAAAGTTGTGGTAGACACCTGATTTTTCAGTTAGCCCCCGACACCCCCAAAAGAAGTTACCCAGGGAGTGCAGGGAATTGCGGGTCAAAATGAAGGGGCGGAGCTAAAATTATGTTACTTGATGTAAGTTTAGTCCCAACCTTCAAGATGCCTGGTTCCCCCCGAAGTCCCCTGATGCTTCTCCAGGAGAAAACTGTTATAAAGTCATTAAGTATGACTTTATCATAATGCTCAGTACATCTCCCTCTGTGTGGTGAGAGTGATACAGTGGGTGACAGTCATCTTCCATTTAGCTCCAGTGACCGCTGCACTTAGCTGCTGCTTACCAGGCTGTCCCAGGATCCTGCACTGCGGTATGCCGTCATTAGGTTGACCCATATTAGGTCGACATGCAGTAGGTCAACCACTGTAGGTCGACATGTCTTATGTTGACACATGAAATAGGTCGACATGGCTCAGACTGACAGGGTTGCAAGGTCCACACAAGCATTAGGTCGACAATGGCAAGGCTGACAGTCAGAAGGTCGACATGAGTTTTTTTGAACCGTCATGTGTCGACAGGTGGTATTTCATGCCCTACTATCCACTATGGCGTGGAGGGACAATAAAATAGTGTGCCTGAAGCACAGCGAGCGCACTGCGAGGGGACGTGGTACACTTTGACGGTGTCCATGTCGACTATGGGGACATATGGGACAAAAAACCTGTGAAAAACTCATGTTGACCTTTTGACTGTCGACCTTGCCATTGTCGACTTAATTCTTGTGTCGACCTTCCCACGCTGTCACCTTAGCCATGTCGACCTTTTTCATGTGTCAACCTAAGCCTAGTCAACATTCAGTGGTCAACCCAATGCATGTCGAACGAATAACCCATACCCCTGCACTGCTACCTACTGTACAGAACTAAACATCTGGTGATCTGCATGACACCTTGCTCCACTAAAGCTAAGCTCAGCTCCACTGTTCTATTATACGGATAACAGCGAGCAGTGGCGTAGCTATGCTGGGCCAGCCCCTGCGGTGGCTTGGAGGAGCCAGAGCCAGGGGCATCTGCCTGGGCGCCGAGAATAATTGAGGCACTGCTGCTTTCATATTGGACAAACAGTGCTGCGCCACTCGGGAACAGGCATTGACAGCCACCGGTGCCGAATAGAAGGACATCCTCCCTCCCTCCATAGTCTGCCACCCACCCATTCTCCCTCCCTCCGTAGCGTGTAGCCCGCCCATCCTCCCCCCTCCCTCTGTAGTCTGCCGCCCGCCCATCCTCCCTCCCTCCGTAGTCTGCCGCCCGCCCATTCTCCCTCCCTCCGTAGCGTGTAGCCCGCCCATCCTCCCCTCTCCCTCCGTAGTCTGCCGCCCGCCCGCCCATCCTTCCTCCCTCCGTAGTCTGCCAACCGCCCATCCTCCCTCTCTCCATAGTGTGCCGCCCGCCCATCCTCCCCCTCCCTCCGTAGTCTGCCGCCCATCCTCCCTCCATAGCCTGCCACCCGCCCATCCTCCCTCTGTGTCAGCAGCACTTTGGGGGTTGGGGCCTGATGTAGACGTCATCAAACCCCCAGTACTGGAAATCCCACAATTCGCGGGTCTTTGAAGACCCGATTGTACACACATAGGCCCTTATTCTGGTTCACTCGCAAAGGCAAATTCCTTCTCAAATGGACAAAATCATGTGCACTGCAGAGGGGGCAGATGAAACATGTGCAGAGAGAATTAGATTTGGGTGGGGTTTTACTTCAAAGTGAGATCTATACTGCAGTGTAAAATTAAAGCAGTCAGTGTTTTACCTGCACAGAAACAAAATAACTTGCCCAAATCTAAATCTCTCTGCACATGTACACAGATGGTGTAATGGTTAGCATTACTGCCTCACAGCGCTGAGGTCATGGGTTCAATTCCCACCATGGCTCTAACTGTGCGGAGATTGTATATTCTCCCCGTACTTGCGTGGGTTGCCTCCGGGTACTCCGGTTTCCTCCCACAATCCAAAAATATGCTGGTAGACTAATTGGCTCCAAACAAAATTAACCCTAGAATGTCTGTGTGTCATGTATATGTGGTAGGGAATATAGACTGTAAGCTCCACTGGGGCAGGGACTGATGTGAATGTTCAAATATTCTCTGTAAAGCGCTGCAGAGTATGTGAGCGCTATATAAGAAACTGTTAATAAATAAATGACACCATCCGTGCTGCCATATGCAGTGCTACCACAGGTACGCGACCAATTATCCGGCATCTGATGGTCCAGAACCTCTTTTAATCCAGACACATGAGGTGCCAGGGGGACATTAGGCTGCAGGGGAAGTAAAGGCTTGTACACACAGGGCGTTTTGGGGCTATTTTATTTTAGAAAGTACTGTAGGCCCGGATCGCTCTGTGTGTGTACATGGTATAGCGATGCAAATGCGCAGTCCCCACTCAGCACACAGTTGCAGCCTATCCTGAGTGTGTGTGTGTGCAATGCCGCTTGTCACCTGCCGGCCCCTGATACATTTTATTTTTTATATTTTTTCAGAAGCGTGGCCATGCCCCCTCCCATTGGCCATACCCCTTTATTTTACCAGGGCCCGGCAGGGCTATCGGCCCAAGGCAGAGGGCTGAGATAGGCTGTGGGAGGGTTCAGTTAGTCCGTTTGGTATATAAGCTGTGATGGTGGTCAGGCTGGGAGGCATTTAGGTGCTGTGAGGGCGATAGGCTGCGGCAGGGCTCGGATAGGCTATGGGTGGGTTAGTCCAGAAGCAAAAATATAATTTGGACGCCCCTCCGCTATCACAACCCAAGTTTACAAAATGCAACACTGCAGTGAGTGACAGGGGGCTAGAAGTGCTAAGCTTGAAAGTGATAAAATGAAGAGTGATAAACCACCAGCCAATCAGCTCCTAACTGCCATGTCAAACACAACGGATGACCATTGATAGGTAAAAATATCGATGGTCATCCATTGCATAGTTTAGCACTAGATTAGCAATGATGGCCATCCCTACCCCTTAGTCCTCAGGGGCCCCGGTGCACTGCACCTGCTGCACCAATGGTAGTTCCTCCTCTGCGGAAGTACAAAGAGTAGCTGTAACTGTGTCCTCTAGTGATGCCCCAATCATACCCAGAGTCCATCGCTTTATATGGGCGCACACCATAGACATATAGCCACCCTCCAGGAACCAAGCCCCTACCAACACTTGCACTCATCCAAAGTCTTGGGGGGCCTTGGGTGTATTGTGTGTGTGATGGCATGTGTATGAATAGCAGCCCCTGTTTTGACTATCACTTTAACCCTAAATAAATGGAATTGGTTCTGGACCACCGCCATAGGGTGCCTAGACACACAGTTTGGGAACCACTCCCTAAAAGTATGATGAACATTTTGCAGCAAGATGGTGCAGTCAACAAGGGTATACATATATGTATGAGACAAGTCATACCTCCCGATATGAGATGGAACGAAAGCGGGACTATGCGCCATGCCCAATTTTGCCACTGTGGGGGCATGGCCAGTAGTCGGGTCTACAGGAATATTCACCGCTAAACAGTGCCGGGCAGAGGGGACTCCCAACTGCCCCCCACACACACACTGCGGGACACTGGACCCAGGTGGGAAGCGGGGAGCGTCCCAAAAAACAAGACGGGCCTGCGAAAATCAGGACAGTTTGGAGGTATGGACAAGTTAGTATTATTACAGTATGCTACTAGGAGTGTGCGTAGCAATAAACAAATACAGTAGCAGCACAAAGTGGTAATAGGATAGGAAGCAGACTTCAGAGACAGGCAGCTGACATCAAAGTGAAACAAGCAAAAAGTGAGGAGTAAAGCAAACTAGGTTCGGGGCTAGTGCAGGATCACTGTTGGGATGCAGACCAGAAGAATAACCATTCACTTCTGCCACAGTGCAATGGTCGGATGCATCTTGAACTTTTCAGTTCAAAACGTATCACATGCGGATCACGTTTCTTTTGACTTGTGATGCGGTGTGCGCTCCCGTGCATCCAAAAGTCCAAAAAGTATAAGCATGCAGTACTTTTTATACTAGATCCCATTGCATCTAGTTTAAATCGCACGCTGTTTTATCGCGATGTGATCTAGTACAAAACGTATAAAGCGCAAAACGTACCATGTGTGGGCACCTTCATGGTGGCCACACATGGGGGGGGGGGGGGGTGTGATTCTCAATGACTCATGTAACACCGCCTGCTGTCCGCATGAATATCCCCTCCCTGCAACCATGCGAGGGAATGTGTAACAAAGGCACATCCCCTTGCATGCCGCCACTGCAGGAGAAATCATTCGATGGTCTCTGACCATCGAATGATTTCTCCTGCCTTGACAAATATGTCAGTTGAGACTGACTTATATTTAGTTCCCTTCCCCCTCTGCTTGTGTGAACACCTTGGCGAGTGTGATACTCGACGGATGCAGTTGTACAGGGGGTCTACACATGCGCAAATTCTCCCATGCGCAAACAATCATGTAACCCCTGGTTAAAATGCCTGTATTCAAAACTCATATCCTATGTTAAATACCAGTAAATATATAAACTAACTAAATGTAGTGTTCTGTATGGCTATGTTTTTTAAAATGTTTATATATATTTTGGTGTGTTGGTGACACTGAGTGGGCGGTATTCAATGAGCCTGATTCGCCAGGTTTTTATGGCGAATTTGTGCTGTTTGGCGAATTTCTGTCAAAAACGGTGAATCACCCTATTCAATGACCACATGGCGAATACATTTGAAGGTTTTTTTCGCCATGATTCACCGAGTAGCAATCGCTATCTTTTTATGGTGAAGTGGAATGTGAACTTTTAAAATAAAGTGTTTTGTTTTTTACATTTGGTGTAAAAAAATCAGGAATTTTATTCTGAGGAGGGGCATGCTATTTTTATTCACGTGCTGTAAGCACATGAATATATATTTAATTTTAAAAATAATATTTTTATTTTTTATTTTTATTTTACACAGCATCCAGCAGGTGGCGCCAGAGCGGAGCCGCTCATTACATATTCATATATTCACTGCACGATCATTACGATCCTGTGTAGTGAATATACGCCCCCCTGCTGGCACCCCCGGGGGGGCAGCCTGTGCTGCCTGGCACCCGGGGAGCACACGTAACCCCCCACAAAGGTCTGGGCTAGGCAGAGAGACTACCATCTCTCTGCCTGGCACCGTCCTGAGGCTCCCTGCGGCAATCGCCGCAGGAGCTCATATTCGCCAGTCAGGGGCTTGCTGCCCCTGACTCGTTGAATACCGGAGCCCGCCGGCTCCGGAACGTGGCGAATGTGCAGCGAATCCAAAAAAGGATTCGCTGCACCTCGCAGGTATTCACATTGAATACCGCCCTATATGTCAGATTTCATTGATTGCAGTGGACTTAATTGTTGGATGCTATATGCACAGTTCACAGATGTTGCTGACAGTTGAAGAGAGGGCGTAGTGATATACAGCTGGGAATGATTTGCCCTGTCAGAGGAGAAGGGGCAGAGGGAAAGAGAAAAGAGAAGAGTACAGTAGTGATAGCAAATTTAGTTCATTTTGGTGACTAGTTCATTATGATCTAGATCACCCAAAAGATTAGATCAGAAGATTAGTTCATGTAGTTCATTTAGTTCATTATTCGCTCACTGACTCAGAGACTAAGAGGAGAGCATGGAACTAGATGAACTAGACTACATTATTACACACAGAGCAGGCATTTGTAATACTAGCTCATTGTAGGAGTTATAGCAGGGACCAGCAACTGGCGGACCGCGGTCCATCTCTGGACCGCGGAAGCCAGATCTCCGGACCGCCAATCCCAGAACGGCACAGCGGCTTTGTGGTGCCGGGACTGCAGCCGTCAGGTAACTGCAGACGCTCCCTCCCGCGGCTGTGTGAGTGCTGCTGTACACAGCCAGTGCCGTCTTACAGGGGCCCACACCCACCCCACTGGGAAAGACGACACAGCGGTGGGCAGAGGGGGCTGAGAAATTGTAGCGCAGTGCTATATGCCACCGGGCGGCGGAGCGGGAAGCGCTGCTGAATTTGAAAAGACTGGCCGGATCAGCATCCGGCCAGTCTTTTCAAATTCAGCAGCGCATCCCGCCCCGCCGCCCGGTGGCACATATCGCTACAAGCTGCTGCCAGTATCAGTACCCGCCCCGCCGCCCGGTGTTACATATCGCTACAAGCTGCTCTCATGTGAGTTATGAGGCTGTCAGCCCCAGGCTGGCAGCCGGCTGCCCCCATTAGAGAGAGAGAAGGTTGCTTTGGAACACCCCTCACCTCCTGGGGTTGGGCAGAGAGTCGCGCAGCACAGCATGATTTCCCCGGTGATCCTGTGCTGCTGCTGCAGGAAATAATGATGAGAAAGATGATGACAGAGTAGCGCAGCCCTGAGCTTGTGCGCTGGGGTCAGAGGTGCATTCTATCACCGGGGAAAGAGTACTTCATCCAGCCCAGCAACCATACACTGACAGTGGCTGCTGCTGCTTCTGCCAAGCCGGCCAGTCCTCTGTTTCTGCATCTGCTCAGCAAGCGGAGCCGTGACATATCTCAGCCCCCAGCAGTTGGAAACTGATGAGCCACCATCCACCAAAACCATGCCACCACCAGGTAGGACACTGACCCTCCACTTTCTTTAAGCCAGGGGCTTCCATGTGTCACAAAAACTTTGCAAAACTTTTTAAAACTTTATTAGTTGCCAGGTGCACTGGTGGAAATTTACAGAATTCCCCCCCAAAAAAAACCTCCATGAAGAGGTCTGTGCTCCCCCACTGGTGGGGGCTGCTGTTGAGAACTGTCGAGCATTCTCTGTGCAGTCAGAATATTTCTAATTATTTTGATCGAGGTCCACAAAACACAAAATGTAATATCTGATATATATATATATTATATATAATGATATTTGATTTTGTGGACCTTGATCAAAATAATTCGAAATATTCGGACTCCGTTAAAAATTACTTGCCTACCCCTGAGTTATAGTCTTGTTAGAATGATCCGACAGGTTTAATAAACCAGATTATTTTCTATTTTAGAAAAGCAAAAGGTTATACAGCACCCTTATAGTGACATGTTTAGCTCTGCAATATTAATCCCATTGTGGTTATTATTTTAACTTCCATAATATGCAACTAAAATGGGGGTGGGTAAAATCCGGAAACATAGTAAATGCATTGAAAAAGCCGGAAACCATGTAAAGTGTATTCGAAAAGCCAGAAATCATAGCAAATGCATTAAAAAAGTCGGGAACTATGTAAAATGTATTAGGAAAAGCTGGAAATCATAGTAAATGCATTTAAAAAGCTGGAAATCATAGTAAATGTATTGAAAAAGCCGGAAACCATGTAAATTGTATTGGGTTGGGATCATTGGATAGACAGCAAGTAGGTCAACAAGCATTAGGTCCACAACACTAGGTCGACATGACTGAAGGTCGACATACAGTAATGTTGACATGACTGAAGGTCGACGTGGGTCAGGTCGACATGCCATTAGGTCAATACAAGCATTAAACTATGTAAAGTGTATTAGAATAGCTGTAAATCATAGCAAATGATTTGAAAAAGCCAGAAACATAGTAAATGCATTGAAAAAGCATATGCAATCTATGGTTAATGGGCCCTGTTGTATTGAGCAGCAGCATGCTTCTTGTATATAGCATTGGCTAGAGATAAACAAATATGTTTATTGTATAGGGTCACAAACCTATGTCAGCTAATTTACAAAAATATTATCAAAATCCTACTGCAAAGGTAAGGTCGCTCCCTTTTCCGGCTTTTTCAATGCATTTACTATGATTTCCGGCTTTTCTAATATACTTTACATGTATTTACTATGATTTCCAGCTTTTCCTAATACACTTTACATAGTTTCCGGCTTTTTCAATGAATTTGCTATGATTTCCGGCTTTTCTAATACACTTTGCATGGTTTCTGTCTTTTGCAATGCATTACTATGATTTCCAACTTTTCTAATATACTGGGATACGTTTACTAGCTCTACAAGCATTAGGTCGATGCCGCTAGGTTGACATGCAGGAAGGTTGATATGGGTTAGGTCAACAGGTCATTAGGTAGACATGGGGAATGTCGACATTGGGATTTTACACCTTTTCTTTTGAGCCGACATGTGCTGACAGGCGGTATTTCATGCCCTACCATTCACTAGTCATGGTGCACCCAAAGCATGGCGAGTGCAGCGAGCCCTACGAGGGGATGTGGTGCTAAGTTTCAGTGCCCATTTCGACTGTGTCGAAATTCTGGACAAAAAAAGGTGAAGAACCCCATGTCGACCTTTTGACTGTTGACCTTCCCCATGTTGACCTAATGCTTGTATCGACCTAATGACATGCCGACCTGACCCACATAGACCTTCAGTCATGTCAACATTCCTGCATGTCGACCTTCAGGCATTTCGACCTAGTGGTGTCGACCTAATGCTTGTCGACCTACTTGCTGTCTATCCAACTTCCATACCCAATACAATTTACATGGTTTCCGGCTTTTTCAATGCATTTACTATGATTTCCGGCTTTTCTAATATACTTTACATGTATTTACTATGATTTCCAGCTTTTTGAATGCATTTACTATGATTTCCAGCTTTTCCTAATACACTTTACATAGTTTCTGGCTTTTTCAATGCATTTGCTATGATTTCCGGCTTCTCTAATACACTTTACATGGTTTCCGGCTTTTTCAATGCATTTACTAAGTTTCCGGCTTCTGAAGGCCCATCGATTTGGAATTGAATGAGATCAACCACAAGCTTCTGTGATGTCAGGGGGGGGAACTGGCAGCCGTTGGAACCGGGTGGGGGTCGGAATTGACACGTCCCATATATCCTATGGGGAAAAAACATTACAGCTTTGCCAGGCGATATCTCCGGTTCCCGTGGGGCTAGAGACACGGGGCTGGGCTCATTGAAAAATGACAGGGGGGGGGGGGCACATGCCCAGGTGCCCCCCCCTGAATCCGCCACTGATTCCCATACTCACCTTACAGGACTCAGGTGGGCACAGTAGTGACTTAGGAAATCCAGCAACAAATATGTGGAACGCTACAAAATAATCCAAGCGCTTATATTAATTAGAACTAGTGTACACTTGCAAATACTTATATTATTGCACAATAATAATTCTAGGTTAATTAATATCTATTTATTTATTGGTGTTGGAAACAGTTCTATTTCCAATGTGTCTGAGGTGAAATGTGTTATATGTTTTAGCATACTACCGTAGGAATGTATAATCTTTTTATTACAAGGAAGCATCTCTGAAATATACTTAGCCGGAATACTCTTCAAACATTCCAGTCAAATAAAACGTTGGTGGAGGTTGATGCCCTTGTCTCAGCTATGTCTGATGTGTGTATTTATTTATGTCAATGATATTATTATTATGTAAATGAGTTGTAACTTTAGGGGTTACTTAATCTGTCTGAGGGTGATTCCCCAAGTTTGCCCTAATATCAGTAGTACCCAGAAACACCCCCCCCCCCAGGAGTCTAAGGGTCATATACTGAAAGCTGAGGGTCCCCTCTTTCCATGGGTACAAGAATTTTAAAAATCGGTCCTTGGGAACCGGAGATATCTGACTTCAAAGCAGTGGTCCCCATCCAAGCCTGTTAATTGCTCTTCCCAGTCAGATATTTCGGGTTCTGTCTGATTTAGAGTTTTTCTGAGGGTATATTCCAAAAGCTGGGACTCTCCCCCTTTGATGGACACTAGTAGCTTGTCTCTACTGTTCCCAAAACTAGAGATATCAGCCTTCCAGCAGCTGGTTACTGCTCCAGTTTAACACACCTGGTATGTAGTTTTATGGGATGCAGTTACAATCCCGGCGGTCGGGATCCCGGCGTTCAGAATCCCGACGTCGGAATCCCGACCGCCGAAATGCCGACACATTTTCCCTCGACACCCCTGGAGGGAGAATAAATTAGTGTGCCGAGCGTAGCGAGGCACCGGGCCCGCTGCAAGGCGAGCGCAGCGAGCCCGCAAGGGGGGGCGATCCACGTCCCCCCCTTGTCGGCATTTCGGCTGTCGGGATTCCGGCGTCGGGATTCTGAACGCCGGGATCCCGACCGCCGGGATTCAATACTGAATCCAGTTTTATATACTCCTTGGCAGATTGCTCTGCCTCCTGAACTCTGATCCCCTAGTCCCCAGTACCAATTGGTAGGTGGAATTCTCTAGTTTTCAATTCCATTAAAATATAAGAAATCTATTTCCGGGAACTGGAGATATCTGCAGTCAAGCAAGCTGTCCTCCCACCAGAAAATTATGAATAATAAGCCCACTCCACTATACACCCCTCCTCTGCATATTAAACATCCTCTACCACCCTGGAAGTTATGTATCAGGGCCCCTTCATTCAGCCCAATGCCCTCTTCTCCCACCCCATCTCCCACCATCTGTAGTAATAGTAATATGGCTATGATTGCATATACAGTTCGTAGCAAATTACAATGCAAGTGAGGGTGGGAATTTGTTTACCTATGTTCCAAGTCCCATAAGACCATTCTCTCAGAAAGGAAGTGTGCCATTTGCTACCATTTCAAGGTCATACCAGTTCGTTGACTCAAGACTATTTCTCAGATTACTTTTTAAAATTGGGCTCACTGTAAAGCTGGGTACACATATGTACAATCGTCGGGCCGTTCTTCCGATCTGCGGACGAACGGCCGTTCGATTGTATATATGTGTACGCTGTCCCGATCCCTTCGTTGCGATCGATAAACGGCCAAAAACGCTCTTGGCCGTCCACGGTCGGTCGGTCGCAGGTTCTTTGCTGCTTAATATTCTTCCGACAGGACGGCTCCATATCGAAAGAAAAGTGACATGTGTATGCACATTCGATCGATATGCAGCCCGTTCCTGCGATCATTCCTCCCAAAAGCAGCACGCCCATGTGGGTGTTGACTAGCTGCGTCATCCCTCCATCAGCGCAGCATGTAAACAACAGGAAGTCTTCTCCCCCGTACTTTCCGCGCCATGCTGTTAAAGAATATTCGTTGTGTGTGCATTCCTTTTGAAATAAATAATCGTTGTGTGTGCATTCCTGACAGATATAGTTTTATAGAAGTAGATAGATAGATAGATAGATAGATAGATAGATAGATAGATAGATATGTGATGTTCATTGTTCTGCATAAACACTTAACATTTATTAAGAAATACTGACAAAAAATACTGTGAACACTTTGTTTATTTGGGTGGTCGGACCTGAACAGAGTATCACATACAGGTGCTTGCGTTAAGGTGTAGCAGGAACGCCCACCCACCCAAAAAACATAAAAACACATTTGAACATGGTGGTGTATGTAGTGGAAAGCGGGCCCACGGCAGCAACGCATCACATGGGAACATCCCGGCCTGCTCACATGTGATGCATTGCTGCCGTGAGACTGCTTGCCATGACATAAGTGCCACGTGTGAAGGTGTAGCAGGAAAGCCCACCCACCCAAAAAACATAAAAACACATTTGAACATGGTGGTGTATGTAGTGGAAAGCGGGCCCACGGCAGCAACGCATCACATGGGAACATCCCGGCCTGCTCACATGTGATGCATTGCTGCCGTGAGACTGCTTGCCATGACATAAGTGCCACGTGTGAAGGTGTAGCAGGAAAGCCCACCCACCAAAAAAACATAAAAACACATTTGAACATGGTGGTGTATGTAGTGGAAAGCAGGCCCACGGCAGCAACGCATCACATGGGAACATCCCGGCCTGCTCACATGTGATGCATTGCTGCCGTGAGACTGCTTGCCATGACATAAGTGCCACGTGTGAAGGTGTAGCAGGAAAGCCCACCCACCAAAAAAACATAAAAACACATTTGAACATGGTGGTGTATGTAGTGGAAAGCGGGCCCACGGCAGCAACGCATCACATGGGAACATCCCGGCCTGCTCACATGTGATGCATTGCTGCCGTGAGACTGCTTGCCATGACATAAGTGCCACGTGTGAAGGTGTAGCAGGAAAGCCCACCCACCAAAAAAACATAAAAACACATTTGAACATGGTGGTGTATGTAGTGGAAAGCGGGCCCACGGCAGCAACGCATCACATGGGAACATCCCGGCCTGCTCACATGTGATGCATTGCTGCCGTGAGACTGCTTGCCATGACATAAGTGCCACGTGTGAAGTTGTAGCAGGAAAGCCCACCCACCAAAAAAACATAAAAACACATTTGAACATGGTGGTGTATGTAGTGGAAAGCGGGCCCACGGCAGCAACGCATCACATGGGAACATCCCGGCCTGCTCACATGTGATGCATTGCTGCCGTGGGACTGCTTGCCATGACATGCACCATTTTAAGGTGCATGCTGCTGGGCTCCAAATAAACAAGAAGGAGAAAAAAGTAAAATAAAGTACACAAACTATTTTTTGACTTTATAATGCAAACCGTTATAAATTTTTTCATATAAAGAGTGTACTACTGCTACGCCTTTTTGGATTTTCGTAATTTTTTGGGCTACGGTATGGACTTTCCCGCTAAGTTCTTGTAGACATTTATGGACTTGTGTCATGTTTTCTTGCATTGTGCTTTCGTCGCTGGACGTGTCAGGTGATGGTGTGTTCTTCTCCCCCTCTGCACTGACATCTGAAATCTCGATGATATCTATAATAAGTACAGATAAAGAAATGTTTACCTTTCCACAAATGATACGTCACTATCCCATAAAGATGATTTGCAGTATACACTCACCATCTACACTGCTGGTGATCGCAATCACTTGGTGGCCCTCTGTGGTCCCTTCCATCGGCTGCGCAGCCTGGATATCATCTATAGTGACAAGGTAAAGTGACATATTACTACCCCTTGTTGTGTGTATAAAACATGTGTTGTTCTGTTGGTGTGCTGGTACAAAACCTTACCTGTTGTACTCTCCTTCTTTATTTTTAGGTTGGAGGCCCTGTCTCTGCCTTCCTCATGTCTTCTCCTGGATTGGATTTCCTCTGAGTAAAAACAAGCAACATGTCAGCAAAACACACAAAATGTAATGGATCAAGACAGTATATTAATAAAGCCACCTAGGGCATTGGACTCACTTCTTTTAATAATTCCACGAATTTTCTTGAGCTTGGCCTGCTCCTTGTGCTTCAGGTCCGACCACCGTTTTTGGAGCTGGTATTTGGACCTTCTTTTCCCAAACTTCTCCTTTATCTCCTTGCATACACGCTGCATAATAATTTCTTTTCTATAATTTGTCTTGGGGTATGTTTTTCTCGAACAATCGTAGTCCCTTCTATCCAGCATTTTGACCATCAGTTCCACCTCTGCAGATGACATGGCGGATGCGCGCGTCACTTTTTTCTCCTTGTTGTCAGCGATTTCTTTATCTGTTGTTATCAGTGCTGAATTGGAAAACAAAGGTGCTGTACTGGCCTCCCCCATATGCGGTGGCGCCAGACCCTCCGACATGGCTCCTCGATGTCCCGTGTCTGTGTGACGCGAAGCACGTGAGTGGGGCGGAAATTCCTGTGCTCATCCAATCACTGTGTTTCAAGCCACGTTCAGCACGAAAGAATATTCCGTCGTTGCTGTTGGATTGATCGGAGCAGCGCAGCGAATTTTCCGGACTGTATCGACAATTATTTCGGTGAGTATTAAAACAAAATGTGTAGTTTTCTATGACAGGGACTTCAATCTGTGGGCCATGGGTATGCTGGGGCTTGTAGTGACCGTGTATCCTATGTCCCACAGAGTTTCAACTCCTGTACTATAGCTACAGTATATCTAGTGGCCCACAGACTGAACACCTGTACATTAAATGGTTTATGGTGTGCTTTGTGTATCAAGAAAATAATATGCCTTTTTATTTTATTTTTTGGAACAGAAATTCAACCATGGCAGAAAAAAATGTCGAGTTCATGAAGGACTTCATTGAGGCCTACAGGGATCAAAATTGTCTCTGGAACACAAAATCCAGAGACCATTCCAATCGGCAGAAGAGGCTATCTGCTCTGGAGGAGCTGGTGAGGGTGAGCCAGACATATTACCCCACAGCAAATGTAGAGTGGGTCCGGACTCGGATTGCCAATATGAGGACCGTCTTTAAAAAAGAACTGAATAAGGTTGAGTCCTCAAAGCGGTCTGGGGCAGGGGCAGACCAAGTCTATGTGCCCAGGCTGTGGTACTACGACCTGCTGGCCTTCACGGTGGACCAGGAGCTGCCCAGGGATTCGGTCAGCAACACTTCAAGGAACCAGCCTGCCCCCTCCACCTCCGCGTGCAACCAAGAGGTTTCTGATGACACCATTTGCGGCACAGTAAGTAGACGGATTTTATTTTAAATTTTTTTTTCAAACCAGATAAATATAACAGCAAGTACAGTATAAAAATTGTGAACATGTAAAATTAAAAGGGGGGGTATCGCCCCCTGCAACTGACCTCTCTGTTGGGCACAACAGAGAGGTCAGTTGCAGGGGGCGATACCCCCCCCCTTTTGGTTATACATCGTCAATTTGACCTTCTCTGTGGCCCTAATTCTGGTTCTTCTCAGTGGTGGAGCTATACTCTTATCCGCCTGAGAACACAGTGATCAATATTCAGACATCGCAAGTGCATTTACCACATTTTTTGTATTTGGAACTTTTGTTTGGCATTGGTAATCCCTGGTATCTACACTGTTGTAGTCTTTCTGGCGCGGATTATTGTAATATTTTTTGTTGTCTAAAATTAACGGAATAATATCATTCTGCCAATCCACAGCGCCAACACCAATAAAATACTGCATGTATTCATCCCTGTTAATTTAGCACGCATAGATGCATTTCTGGTGTTTAAATTAGTATTTGGTATGTCTGGTATCTAAATAATTAGTTTCCAGAGATGCCAGTCATAACGCCTCTTCAACTAGCTCACTTTCATCCATGGCAGCAACATGGTGGTGTATGGGCTGCGTTCTTCTGCGAAGATATAAAAATATATGGAAGTCTTAAAAATCGATAGTGATACATCATTGTCATCTTGTTTTGTTACAGCCATCGCTATTTGCCGAGGATGAATCTTCGGCATCGCTGGAGGTGGCATCACAGCTGCCTTCACCGGCCCTCTGCTCCACCCCCACACCAACCGCCACGACCAGCGCTGAACCGCAAACAAGCGCTCAACCTCCAGCAGAAGCGCCATCAAGAAGAGGGCGCAAAAGGCCGAGGCAGACTCCAGATGCTGCGGACGTGGCAACCACCAAGATCCTGGAGTCTGCCAACCGATTGATGACCATGGATGAGGATGATGCGGACCGGGTGGGGAGTGTATTGGCTGACAATTTGCGAAAGTTGGACCCGGCTACAAGGGTGGAGGTAGAGCGCATATTTTATGAGACGCTGTACCGGGCCCGTGTGGGGACTCTGTCCCGGCACACACGGCTCACCGATGAGACCCCTCTGCCTAGGGTTGAATTTCAACCCATCAGCCCAGCTCCTATACCCCAACAAGCGGTATTTCACCCGGTGCAATATCCCCAGTATCAACATTTCCAGCCACCAACTGGGCAAAGGCAGCACCAACCGGCAACGTCGGCTAATACGCTCCCACCAGGTCCACCTGGTGGCCCCTTCCAGAGTTTAGTGGAAAGTCCATCTCCCTCCCAACCACCGATGGATACAGGGGATTATGGGGTGGGACAAGTTTACCACCATATGTAAATATTTTATATAGTTTATTTAAGTGCATTATTGTTTTAAATATTTTTATGTTTAAGTATTTCTTTATTATTTATTTACTTGTTATTTATGTTATATTTTTTATAAGTTTATAAGTTAATAATTTATATAAAAATTAAAAATTCTGTAATCTAGTTGGTGTCCGTGTGAAAATATCATTTACCATGCAGGGTGACTATAGGGCACAGATATACATATGGGGTACATGCATGTTGTTTCAATATTTACCTTCATGTATTGCTCCTGGAGACTGTACAAAAGTACCAGGAGAAATTGGCATAGAAATAGGTGTGGTGGAGCAACTACTTGCTAGTACATAAACACCAGTACTGGGTACAGTCTGCACTCCAGGTGCCGTGGCATTGTGCCCTCCAGGAATGCCTGGCACCTGAGTACTACCACTCACTTGCCGTGATTCGGCCTCCACCTCCCCCTCCTTGCTGCAAGAAGACGCAGAGGACAACTTGTGCGGAACTGTGAGTATACAAATTTTATTGGCAAAATATTGATTATTACACACCAAAAAACAATATATTTACAATGACAAAAAGGTACATTTTTAAGCAATCATGTCATTCTGCCACTCCACAGCCCCAACACCATTGAAATGATTCAAGTACTCGTCTCTTGACAACTTTGCTTGCGTTGATGCATTTCTGGTGTTTAAATTAGTTGCCAAAGCTGTCAGACCAATAGGCTCGTCAACAACTTGGCTCTCGTCCACTGTAGCCCCCAGTTGTTGTGTGTGCACCGCTTTTCTGCGCATGTAGTTGTGCAGCACACAACAGGCCAGCACCACTTTGTCAATCTTATCTAGGCGCAGATTGATGGGACTGTGAAAAATTCTGAATTTATTACTTAGAATCCCAAACGCATTTTCAACCACTCGCCTGGCACGTGACAGGCGATAGTTAAAAATGCGTCGTTCCCTGTTCAGTGCCCTTTGTGGGTAGGGTTTAAGGACATTAGGGTGCAATGCAAAGGCCTCATCCGCCACAAAAACAAAGTTCAAACCGTGCTCATTTTCAGTCCGCTCTGGCAGATTCAGTTCATTTTTTTTCAGTTGGTCGTGGAAAAAGGTATTCTCCAGGGCTCCTCCATCTGAAACTCTACCATTTTTCCCAATGTCCACAAATACAAACTCGTATCGGGCATTAGCGATGGCCATTAGAACAATGCTGAAGAACCCCTTATAATTATAATAAAAAGATCCACTCTTTGCAGGGGGCATGATCCTGACGTGTTTGCCATCGATAGCTCCACCACAATTAGGGAAATTCCAAAGATCACGGAAATCACGTGCAATATTTTGCCACTCCTCCTTGGTCGATGGAAACTGCAATATAAAAGTATATGCGTATTAATAATCTGTTGGGTTGATTTTAGACCCATCAGCCCTCCCCCATTGCAGCCTCAAAGCTATTACCCGCCTTATCAAAATGACCCCCCACCCACTGGTGTAAAAGATTAAATCAACAGGCATTGTAAAGATATACATATAGGGTACAGGTATGTGCACAGCTATACATATGGGGGACATGTATGTAATTTCCATATTTACCTTCATGTATTTGTCCTGTAGAACTTGGACGATGGCATCACAGGTGTCTGGTATTATCAACCCCAGCGCTTGAGATGATATTGCGGTGGTGAATCTCAGGTCGGCAAGGGTCCTGCCTGTTGCCAGGTAACGCAGCGTTGCCACCAGTCTCTGCTCTGCAGAAATAGGCCTCCTGAAATAGGTGTCCTCTCTCTCTATTAAAGGGGTAACCAGTGTCAGCAGCTCCATGAAGGTAGCGTCATCCATACGGAGATAATTCCTGAAATCATCAGGATTGTTCTCCCGTATCTCCTGTAGCAATGGCATGTGGGAGAAGGTGTCTCTCCTCAGAAGCCAGTCTCTGGTCCAGCAGCTCCGATTCTTGGTCCTTTTTCTTTTTTTAATAGCCCGCAATCTAATGGCCATAGCAGCCAAAATGCACGCACGAGCCTTCCTTCTCCTCAAGCTCATAATTAAAAAGGCCCAAATGCACCGATAGACGAACGAACGTACGTACGTATATCCAGTACAGCTAGCAATGATCTGAATAGTCACGGCTCTATTCACTGTACTACACGAACGATTCTTTGTTCCGTGATCACGCCTCGTTTTGGTATGCTCTTTTAAATCCAGCCCATTATGATAATGTTGTGTACATTTTTATCGTGTGAATAGCCAGAACGGGAGAGTGTGTACGGTGGTACAATCTTTTTCTTGCGATTTTTTGGACGGGAGTACATCGGACGTCGCAAGTAAAATTGTACATATGTGTACGCGCAGATCGGTCGTATGTTTCGGACGGCCGAACGTGTATTCGGTCGATCGAACGGTCGCAAGAAAAATTAAATTGTACATATGTGTACCCAGCTTAAGTATATAAGGCAGCCACGTGTCAACAAATTTATTTGCAAGCTTATCCTTATTTGTTGACATCTCCGTCCAATCCATCATGAATAGGTATTGGATTCTAGGATAAAATAGTGCGATTGGTATTGGCGTCTTATCTATCCATTGTGAGAGGATGGTTTTTTTCCCCGCGGCTGCTATCTTATTAAGCAAACATCTCGTGTGTTTAGGTATCCTGGGTGTTTCCGTTCTAGGGTATATATTCCAGAAAACCCATTCTTTTGTTACCTGAAATTGGATATTTAGTTGTGTGTTAATGTAGGTTTGTAGTGTCTCCCAAAAGTTTGCTACGATCGGGCAGTCCCACAAGCAGTGGATTAAATCTGCATCTTGGGCTTGGCACTTGAAGCAGTTTGAGTCCTGCGATTCACCTATTATGTATTTTAATTTAGGAGTATAGTAGGATCTGTGAAGTATCTTCTGATGCATTTCTAAAAAGGTAGTAGCCACCAACTGTTTATTCATATTTACATGGGCTGATAGTATTGTTTCCATGGGTATATGGGGAAAATCTGTTTGCCACTTTAAAAGACCCACCTGTGGGGAAGTTAGCTTAAGCAATCTCCGGGCTATCGAGTAAATATGTGATGTTGTCATTGTGGCAGATACATTCCTGACTGTGGAGTCAAGCACATTGTTTTTGCCAGTGGGTGTTAGTTCCCGTAGGAACTTAGTGATAAAACTATGTAATTGTG
Source organism: Crinia signifera (assembly GCF_055691185.1). Taxonomy (NCBI): domain Eukaryota; kingdom Metazoa; phylum Chordata; class Amphibia; order Anura; family Myobatrachidae; genus Crinia; species Crinia signifera. Next base: position 50,289,537 of record NC_139224.1, read on the forward strand.
CATATTGAAAGTTTGGAAAATGCATATTTGGGAATTTCTCTTGTAATTGTGTTCTGGTTAAAGGAATCCACTGGTTACAGTCTATGTATTGATATATATATCTAAGTCCCTGATTATACCAGTCATGAAAACACGGATGTGTTGAATGTGGTGTAAACTGAGGGTTGCTCCACAAGGGCATGAATATAGATGGGTATGTTTTAAGGCCTTGGCTGGATCGTATGGTCCGCCAAGCCACGCATGTGGTATTTATTAAGATATTGTCTCTTAGGTCCTTTTCAACCAGCTTTGGATGAGTGTGTAATATCATCATTAGGGCCCTTATTCTGGTTGGTGCGGTCGAGCCGCATATGCGGCTCCGACCGCACCAGACGAATCCCCGCCTACAAGACGGATCGGCACGGCCGTCCGTACACGGACGGCTGCCGATCCGCATGAAAATGGCGGGGCGTACGCCTCCACCATGTTGGGAGCTGCCCCCTGCATTCGATGGTCGTCGACCATCGAAGGCAGGTCCGCACGCCGCGGCAGCTCCCGCAAGCTGAGACCACACGGACAATCGTCCGTGTGGTAGCTTGTATGGGGGCTGAAAGCTGACATCCGGCGACGTCAGCTTTCCGCCCCCATGAGTTGCGTCATGGCCTCATTACCATGCATACGCCCCGCGTTTGCATGGGAACGCCCATGAAACGCGGGGCGTACACATAGGGAAATGAGGGCATGATGCCTCTCACGCCCCTATACGCCCCCTTTGCGGCGGACGAAATACGTCTGCGGCGAAGGGGGCTGCACATGCGCAGATTCACCTCTGCGCATGTGCAGATTAAAAACATCGGCGGTACGGCCGCACGCGGGCCGTACCGTCCGAATTAGAATAAGGGCCTAGGTCTTTCTTTGGACTGAATGCTTGTTCCCTAGATCGCCTAGTATATACATCTCCTCCCTTTATCCAGTCTATGGCTATTCTATAATTGGCCGCCATGGCATAACTTTTGATACATGGTAGGTTTATCCCTCCCAATTCTTTTTGTTACTGGAGTTTAAAGAGGGAGATTCTAGGTTTCTTCCCTTCCCAGATAAATTGTGAGAGGGCTTTATTAAAAAGTTTTAAGTCCTGTTTTGTAGGCATTAGTGGCAACATTTGAACTAAATATAATATTCTAGGGAAAGTAATCATTTTATATAAATGACATCGGCCTATGTATGACAGGGGTAATTTCCATTTCTGGAAGTCTTGATATGATTTTTTGAACACTGGACCATAATTAAGTTCGAATAATTTCTTGATATCTGGGTGTATGTTAATGCCTAAATATTTCATTGAATTGGATACCCAAGTAAATGGGAAGTTGCCCCCCCAGCCCTGCTTGGCTCGGGGACCCAAAGCCAACGCCATCGTCTTGGAGTAGTTTAACTTAAAGCCTGTTGTGGCTTCCAGTCTTTCCAATGCCTTTACCAATTCAGGCATGGCCTGCTGTGGGTTAGAGACGTATAAAAGCAAGTCATCCGCAAATGCCGAAAACTTGAGCACCTCTCCGCCAACATTGATGCCCCTCCAATCCGTGAGCAAGTCAAAATAGCGTAGCATGGGATCCAAGGCCAAGTCAAACAGGAGGGGGGAAAGAGGGCAACCCTGTCTTGTCCCTCTGTGTAGGGGGAAGCGTGGGGAGTTCCGGGAATTTATGGTAAGGGTCGCTTCTGGGTTTTTGTACAACATGTTGAAAATGTGTATAAATTTAGGCCCGAAATCTTGATGTGTGAATACCCGATTCAAGTGGGACCATGATATTCTGTCAAATGCTTTGTCAGCATCACAGCTGAGAACCAAACTATCTTGGTCCTTTGTTAGGTGGGTGTGCGTTATAGCTGCAATAAGTGCTCTAATATTATGGACTGATTGCCTATTCTTAACAAAGCCCGTTTGTGCTGGGTGGAGTATGTCTGGGAGGATTAATTGTAGTCTTTGTGCTATTATTTTAGAGAATATTTTAAAATCTTGGTTTAATAGTGAAATAGGCCTGTAGGAAGACACCTCTGTGGGGTCCTTGTTAGGTTTGGGGATTAGGGTGATTCTAGCTTCATTGAAATGAGTCGGGATATATTACCTTCTAGTATGGAGTTGAATAGAGTATGTAAGTGTGGTGTTAACTGTGTGGAAAACATTTTATAATACGCTGCTGAGTATCCATCTGGACCGGGGGATTTTCCCGTAGGTAGAGATGAGATGACCATATTAATATCCATTTCTGATATTGGGGCTGTTAGCTGTTCTCTGTCTGAGGGTATTATTTTTTTTAAGGCTAACCTGGTTCAATAGTAATTCCCCATCTTGTGTATCTTCTGGTGGTTTTGTGTATAAGGATTTGAAATAGTCCAGGAATATCTGTTCAATTTCTTCAGGATCGGCTGTGCAAGTACTATTGTGAGTTTTCACTGAGGTGATATGTTTAAAATCTTTGGCCGTTCTTGACATTGTTGCTAATAATTTGCCGGGTTTATTACCCCATCGGAAATATCTATTCTTTTGGAAATTAATGTCTGTCTGGGCCTTTTCTGTACATAAAATATCATAATGAGCTTTGGCTTCTTTGTATGAGTTCCTATTGTGATCACTGGGCATATCGGTTAGTTTAGAGAATGCGGTTTTCACCTTTTCGCTGGCTATTGTAAGTTTCTCTAGGAACTTTTTTTTTCGGTGCGTGATATAGGATATGATATGACCTCTTATGACCGGTTTCGATGCCATCCATAATAAGTTGATGTCCTGACTATGCTCCTTGTTATCAGTGAAATAATTAATGATAGACTGGTTCATGTACCTTTTAAAATCAGCTGAGTTTATCATGTAGTCTGGGAACCTCCAATTGTAGGATACCTGTTTAGGGGGGTGTATTTTGATGGTAAACCAAGTTGGGGCATGATCTGAGACTAGGATGTCCCCGACTGCGGAAGAAGATACCCTGTGTAACAGTGATCTTGGAATAAGCCAGTAGTCCAGCCTAGAGGATGAACTGTGGGGGTGGGAATAAAACGTATACTCCCTAGAGGTAGGGTAGTGGAATCTCCACGGATCGATTAGCTGAAATGTGTCTGTGATTAATGTTAGGCTAGGAGGGGTTCCCCTTGTACCGCCACCCGACCTTCCGCTTGTCGTGTCTAGTGCCGCGTCCATTGCTGTGTTGAGGTCACCGCCAATCAATACTGGCCCCTCTGCCCAGTCCTGTAGTTTTGTAAATACGTCAGCAAAGAAAGAGTCAGCTGAGCTATTGGGGGCGTATAAACATGCTAGGGTAAGCTTTTCACCTTCCAGGTTAACCTTGAGGAATAAAAATCTGCCCTCTGGGTCAGCCCATTCCTGATTAATCTCGTATGTGAGGTGTTTACTGAACAATATCATCACGCCCCTGGCTTTGGATTTAAAGGATGCATATTTAAACTCTTTAAGCTAGTTGTCCCTTAGGACGTTGGGGTCCCCTGTTTTCCAGTGGGATTCCTGGAGGAACACCACATCTGGTTTGTACGTTTTGAGATGTCTTAAGACTTTCTTTCTTTTCAATGGTGTATTAAGACCTTCCACATTCCAAGATAGGAACTTGACACTCGTCTTAGATTTAAGTGTATTAACTGCGTTAGGAGTGGCAGCCATATTTATCCAATGCCAGCTCTATTTGCTCTAACTCCTGCCAAGTTCATAAGACATGTGAAAAGTTCCCCCCTGTCCCAGCCATCAAGGGGGAAGTATGTGCTTTCCGTTACCATGACATAAAATACTGTATAATGAGTTATCAACCATTCAAAAACATTGCATGCATATATGAAGAAGATAATTATCAAAATTTGCACTTCAACCAGATTTTTTGGTTTCTGTACCCATATTGGGGCACCGAGAGGTACCCTTCTATTCTTATAACAATAATACCAATATACTTGGAAGTATAAGCACCAGTATAGACAAAGTATCATAACTGTAAAGGCCTCAAAAATCAACCCAAGCTCTAATTGTAAGGCAACTGACCACCACAACCGTAGAGGTGGCAGAACACAGTGGTAAGCAGTTAAAGTCACAACATTATAAATGAGTCCCAACTGCTTCCCCATTACCAACTATTAAAAAGGATAAATAGTTACGGCTTCTGTAAGTAGCACCGTGCTTAGCTCATCATTTCTCCCGCGGCGCTCGTTTCGGGTAGTTTCAGTGATTGTAGAAAGTTTCTTGCCGGTTGGGTTTCATCGAAGTACACCGGTTTTTCATTGTGGATAACTCTCAATTTTGCTGGATAGAGAAGGGCAAATTTTACCCCGCGGGCAAAGAGTTCCTTGCATATCGGCGTAAATTCCCTGCGCCTAGCCGAGACTTGGAAAGAGAAGTCTTGGAACAAGAGTAGTCTTGAATCCTCATATAGTAATTCTCTTTGCTTTCTGTATGCTTCCAGGATTCTCAGCTTGTCTTGGTAATTTAGCAACTTGAAGATGACAGGCCTTGGTCGTCTTTGCTGCTGCGTAGATCTGTTCTCTGGGCCTATTCTGTGGGCCCTTTCGACAATGATGGGATTCTCCTGTGTGCATATTTTGAGGGATTCGGGTAGCCAGACCGTCACGAAGCGTAGGAGGTCTTTGGGTCTAACTGTCTCGGGGACCCCGATCAGTCGTAAGTTGTTGCGTCGATTTCTGTTCTCCATTTCCTCCAGTCTGTCTTGCATTGCCAGACCCGCTGAGACTTGATCATCGAGGAGATTTTTAGTTTCTCTTAATTCATCTTCCAAATTGGAGATTCTTTCCTCCGCCTCATCAAGTCTTGTAGCATGCTGCTTCAATTGATTCACTGCGGAGTTGATTGCCTCTGTTAGTGGAGCCAGTTTAGTATCCAATAAGGGTGAGATTATGTCTGAGATCTCTCTCGCTCTCTGGATGGATGTGGCACTATACGCTTGCGACGCTTCCAGATCTGCCAGCGGGTCGGGTGGGCTAGGGGAGTGGGGTGACGCTGGGGATTGTATTGAGGATTGCTTTTCTTTTGTTTTGCTTTGTTGTGTGCCCCTCTGGCTTCTCTGTGATTTAAAAACCTTTTATATAGACTGCGCTTATATAGCAGGTGCACGTGGGCTAAATCAACGATCACTACTAAATGATAAATAAATATATATTTATTAGTATGAATATATCAATATATGAATTAAAAAGAATATTCTTTATACACATTTATACATAAAAAGACACATATAAACTGAACACAATAAAAATCGGTGGCCACCTAAAAATATATGAATAGATCAATAATTAAATATTGCTTCACAAAAGGAAGCTTTCCTTGATAAGGATGGATATCGTTTCTCCAGTGAAAGAGGGGACAATATTAGCAGCCAATTTAGTAATTTTCAATCACCGCTTGTGGTTTTAGTATAAAATTGTCCAGTGCACTTTAGATAAATCTCATACTCACAGATTCCATACAAATGTAACGCTGGGCTGTAGCATAAATTAGCAGGGAGGCAGGAGAGTTGGTAAGTATACTTTAGTCTGTGACTCTCCGTTCTACACCCGCAAAGAACTCCGTCGCCGTGACACTGACCCAAAAGCCGGCAGTTGAACTCAGTCCAGACGCCGTGTCTCTCACACACGGCTGGGGTCACAGTCAGGCGTCAGGCTGGCCCGTGAAGCTGCAGAGTCGCGTCTCTCACCCGCTCTCTGTCAGCTGGAAGGAATGGATCTGCGGTCTCTGTTTGTGCTGCTGTTTGCGTAAAGCTGCAGAGTCGCGTCTCTCACTCGCTCTCTGTCAGCTGAAGGGAATAGATCTGCGGTCTCTGTTTGTGCTGCTGTTAGCGGATGATATCGTGATTGTTGGCTGTTTAGAGGTCCCTTCTTTGGATATAGACACCGGGCAATTCTCCTCTAACGCGTTTCGCTCGTATTGGAGCTTTTTCAAAGAGTACCCATGCATTGGGCTATCCGCCCTGATATACCGGGTCTTCAGTTTGAATTGTAATCCCATTGGTTCTGTTTAATTGTAATCAGCTGTTTTTCATGGAAGTCAGGCTTCCTGCATTTTGTTAATCATCACAAAAAAACATATTATCATCCTATTCTGGTTACTCAAGGAGAGAGCATTCTTAAATAACTATACCCACACCACAAAATATCCCTGCATTAATGCACATATCATTCATTGTTAATTTTTAATCTTTAATTTTTATTCCCAATTATTTATTTTTAATTAAGAAACATATATATATATATATATATATATATATATATATATATATATATATATATATATATATATATGTGTATACCCATATATACGTGCATAAAAATTTTTTTGTCAAATAAACATTAAATAATATCAAGTAGTAAGCGTTAGGTGAGCATGAATTTTCACCTATATACCTATATCTGCACAGAATATGCATAGGAACAATAAAAACGAAGGAAAATCACATAAAAAAATCATAGAAATATATAGAATGTATTCTTTGTATATAACACAGATATGAAAAGAAATATAAAGATGAAGTAAAAATAAAATAAAATAAAATAAAAGCGCAAGAAATAGAAAAAAGTTTTTTCTCATATAATGAACATAAATTGTATATATTTTAATATAAATTCTATTTGCACACAGTAAGTTATTTAGAGAAAAATCGGTCATAAAGGTAGCAGTAATATAAATATAGGACAGATTAATTCAATATAATTATTCCTCTGTGTACGGAACTTAATTTTAATTATAACTGGCTCCATTTGGTCTAGAACCCGACATTCTTCGTTTCTACACCTTTCCCCTGCCTCTACGCTACAGGGACAACATGGTTAAGATGGAAGAAGACAAATCCCTTTATAATGATGTGTATGTGTTCCACATAGTTTCCATAGTGTATCCAGGCATTATGCGGAAGTGCATAATGGTAATCCAATAGGACTTTCTCTGGTGGGGGTTCAACATATTGGAAACACAATAAGGGGAGGAGATAGATTTAGAAATTTGTGCACCAAGGAAGCATTATGGATTTTTAAAATGGGGACGTTATTCCCTCAGGGGCTAAACGATAACATTGATTTCGAGTCTTTTGCATAAAACAATTAATTTTGATCTGGGTTTTATGTTTTTTGCGAGTATATATATATTAAAAAAATTTTTTTCCTTTTTGGTTTTTATACTTACAACAAATTTATATAGTGATGTGCATGTATATCCAATTGCTGATATGCAATATAATTTAAATGTATATTCATACTGGAGAAGGAACTCGGAAACTATGTGGAACACATACACATCATTATAAAGGGATTTGTCTTCTTCCATCTTAACCATGTTGTCCCTGTAGCGTAGAGGCAGGGGAAAGGTGTAGAAACGAAGAATGTCGGGTTCTAGACCAAATGGAGCCAGTTATAATTAAAATTAAGTTCCGTACACAGAGGAATAATTATATTGAATTAATCTGTCCTATATTTATATTACTGCTACCTTTATGACCGATTTTTCTCTAAATAACTTACTGTGTGCAAATAGAATTTATATTAAAATATATACAATTTATGTTCATTATATGAGAAAAAACTGTTTTCTATTTCTTGCGCTTTTATTTTATTTTATTTTTACTTCATCTTTATATTTCTTTTCATATCTGTGTTATATACAAAGAATACATTCTATATATTTCTATGATTTTTTTATGTGATTTTCCTTCGTTTTTATTGTTCCTATGCATATTCTGTGCAGATATAGGTATATAGGTGAAAATTCATGCTCACCTAACGCTTACTACTTGATATTATTTAATGTTTATTTGACAAAAAAAATTTTATGCACGTATATATGGGTATACACATATATATATATGCATATGTTTCTTAATTAAAAATAAATAATTGGGAATACAAATTAAAGATTAAAAATTAACAATGAATGATATGTGCATTAATGCAGGGATATTTTGTGGTGTGGGTATAGTTATTTAAGAATGCTCTCTCCTTGAGTAACCAGAATAGGATGATAATATGTTTTTTTGTGATGATTAACAAAATGCAGGAAGCCTGACTTCCATGAAAAACAGCTGATTACAATTAAACAGAACCAATGGGATTACAATTCAAACTGAAGACCCGGGTATATCAGGGCGGATAGCCCAATGCATGGGTACTCTTTGAAAAAGCTCCAATACGAGCGAAACGCGTTAGAGGAGAATTGCCCGGTGTCTATATCCAAAGAAGGGACCTCTAAACAGCCAACAATCACCGATATCATCCGCTAACAGCAGCACAAACAGAGACCGCAGATCTATTCCTTTCAGCTGACAGAGAGCGAGTGAGAGACGCGACTCTGCAGCTTTACGCAAACAGCAGCACAAACAGAGACCGCAGATCCATTCCTTCCAGCTGACAGAGAGCGGGTGAGAGACGCGACTCTGCAGCTTCACGGGCCAGCCTGATGCCTGACTGTGACCCCAGCCATGTGTGAGAGACACGGCGTCTGGACTGAGTTCAACTGCCGGCTTTTGGGTCAGTGTCACGGCGACGGAGTTCTTTGCGGGTGTAGAACGGAGAGTCACAGACTAAAGTATACTTACCAACTCTCCTGCCTCCCTGCTAATTTATGCTACAGCCCAGCGTTACATTTGTATGGAATCTGTGAGTATGATATTTATCTAAAGTGCACTGGACAATTTTATACTAAAACCACAAGCGGTGATTGAAAATTACTAAATTGGCTGCTAATATTGTCCCCTCTTTCACTGGAGAAACGATATCCATCCTTATCAAGGAAAGCTTCCTTTTGTGAAGCAATATTTAATTATTGATCTATTCATATATTTTTAGGTGGCCACCGATTTTTATTGTGTTCAGTTTATATGTGTCTTTTTATGTATAAATGTGTATAAAGAATATTCTTTTTAATTCATATATTGATATATTCATACTAATAAATATATATTTATTTATCATTTAGTAGTGATCGTTGATTTAGCCCACGTGCACCTGCTATATAAGCGCAGTCTATATAAAAGGTTTTTGGTTGGACAGGTGGGGTAAACTTAGGTGCACCCAACACCTGATTAGGTGCGAGATCACAATCGCACCATTTAGTCTGCTGCTCACTATATAAAATATTCTCGCTACTATATTTAATCAAGATTTTGATAAACAAAAGTAAAAATATCACATTTTGATCAGCGCCTATCACAGGGAGAAAAAGTAAAATACTTTCCTTCCCAAAAATTGTTCTCTGTGATTTAGCCACATATTTCTCCATAATGACACGTTAGCTGTGACCATATAGGAGTCCCAAGCAAAGTGGATATTCCTCTGTAGGTTTGTCGTTTACATAGGCAGTGGGTTGGTGGGGTGCGTGAGTCCCAAAGCAATGGCTCTGCAAGGAGCAAGGATGCACTTGTTGGCAGCGGGTCTGATATATATATTGAAGCACCCCCTTTTGCTTTGCGTCTCTAGTCAGTCAGATGGAGCAGAAGTAGGTATTTGTGTGCCTCTGCCTGTTGGCCGTTGGTGGGGGGCAGTGTGTCTGGGCTGCAGTTCTGTCTGCAGTCAGCCGCGATGTGAGCCGCTGTGGTTGTCAGTAGCAGCGCTGTTACCTGCGTGTTGGAGTCTGCAGGGCCCCGCAGCGTATCCCCGCTGTCAGTCACTGCAGGCGCTGTGCTTCGCCCGGTGCGCCCCCGCAGCGCGCTGCCGTCGTCTTCTCCCTACCGACGCGTGCAGGCACCGTGCGGTGGGCGCCGGAGCTTGTATGCCTCACTCCACTTCTCCTGCACCAAGATGGCGGCAGTGCTCCGTCGCGCTTAATCAAGCGCTGGACTCCGGGGTTGTTAAGGTCGGTGAGAAGCCGGGACCCGCGTCCTCTTCCTCACCTGTATCTCCGGCACCTTCAGATGGGGTAGGTGTACTTTTTTTCCCCCCAATATCACCTCCGGGAGTATCAGTATATGATATTGGGCACGGAGAGCTCCTCTAAAACGCGGCCATCTCTCAGGTCCGCCCACCGGAAGTCTCTATCTATAATACTTTAACTGACCCGGCATATACTGGGTCACCTAAGTGTCCATCTCCGTGCTTTGCTCCGCCCCTCTGGAAACCCCCTTCTGTAAATCCTGCGTTTGCCCCTGAATATCATCAGCTAAATATTCCGATAGTTGCACCCTATAACGCCAAATCTTGGGGTGGAGGCACTTGATAGTACCTAAACATACTCAGTGCAGAAGACAGCGTTACAATCGGATACAGACAAATTCAGCCCTGACGAATTGAGGCTCAATCAGGCCCAAATAGTTGTAGTGCAGTGTTGTATATTTGCTATGGCATGAGGTGGCAGTGGAGGGGGCATTGTGCTTTAGGTATTTCCTGGATTCAGGAGTTTCTGTTCAGGTGGCCTTTTAAATGTAATGAGAAATACTGTACAGTGATACTGGGGATACTTTATTTCTACTTTCAATCTAACGAAATCATCCTCTAAATATGCTATAAAAGTATAATAATGGCCAATAAGGGAAAACATGTCGAGATGCGTTCATATAATATTGTGTGAAGGTGCACATAGCACTTAGCTGAGGACACAGCAGGGGGCCCTGAATATACAATTGTATTTGTGTAACAATGTCAGTGTGACTGCTAATTCACTAACAAGAACTTTACTCTCAGCAGCAGCCTCCTACTATTGCGCAGCCAGAACAATATGGAACGGTGCCAGGTGGGAGGGAGAGGTCTATGTGGTGTGCTGTTTGATTCCTGAGGCAGCGACGGAGAAACGAAACTTATCAGTGATGAGAAATCCCAGGATTCCCTGCGAGTACATCCCACCCGTCCCATACAGAAGGGAGGGAAATGAGGACAGTCAGGAGGACTGCACTGGAGGAAGATAGGACTAGGGGAGGGTGCGAAGTAAGCACACAGCCAGACAGCGCCGCGGTAGTACTGTGCTGTGCAAGCTGCATTGTAGTGTCAGTCCTCCTGAGACCCTATACACATGCTCCCAGATAAAATCCCCCATCAGTGGGTAGGTGAACGTGTTGAACTGTAGCAGTAATTAATAACAATCATTGGGGCGACCCGAGCACATTATGGTCCATATGAAGTATGAGGAAGTTCCTGGTACAGCAATCACTATTGTTATAAATGGGGTAAGCCATGATTTAGGTAGGGGCATGTTTGCTCCAAGCCCAAATCATAGTGCCCAGGCCCTTCAGAACAGAGGTGACCTATTACTGCCTGTAGCGGCAGATCGATGCGGGGATGGGGGTGGTGCAGGTTGAGCAGCAGCACATGCGGGAGGAGGACCCACCTGTCCGCTAGGAGGCTGGAGCCGGATCACATAACACAGCACACACAGAAGCAGTGCAGGCTACAGCGGAGGCTCTGTCCTATTGCCGATAATAAGATATATATACCCCGGCCGTCGCTCACCATGGATCAGAACTTGAAACAAGTCGCCAGGCTGGTCTGTGCGCTGTGCCTGCTGTACATGCCAGGAGGTGGGTATCTGTGCCAGTCTGCATTTCGCTATATGCGCTTTGGTGTCAGGCACCCGGAGTCCTTGGGAGATCAGAGGAACTCACTGAGCAGTTAGTATTGGGGTACATGCTTCCCCTGCTCACCACGTCTTATGGCATAAATAAGGCTGGCAATGCCATGTGTGCATCATTCCGCTGTTATCAGTATGGGCAGATGGGGATTGCTGTGGTATCATATGCACCACTAGTTACACGTGTATGTGCTGATGTGGGGTAAAAAGGTTGCTTTAAAGATACTAAGGGGTAAATTTACTAAGATGGGAGTCTTATTTCACACTGGATGTTGCTATGGGCAACCAAACGAGGCTGAAGTTAGCTTCTTATTCGGCCAGCTTCTTATTCACTTCTTATTCAAGCTCCAGCTTCTTATTCACTTCTTATTCAAAGTCCAGCTTCTTATTCAGGAAAATCAGTCTTGCAAGGGTTAATGAGTATTGGGACACAAATTTGACACCTGATATCATCAGAGGGGTGTCACTTACATGTGACCCAAGTGTATTTTGCCTGGCACAACATTAATTTGGGCATGAAATATGCTGGCAAAATATGCACATGCACAATATTTAATGATTTGAATAAGTAGCTGTAGTTTTACAAGGGTTAACCAGTCTTGGGCCACAAATTTGACACCTGAAAGCAACAGAGGGGTGTCATTTACATATGACCCAAGTGTATTTTGCCTGGCCCAACGCTGCTTTGGGCATGAAATACATGGGCAAAGTGGGCACATGGACCATTTTATCATATCGAAAAGGCTGCAGTTTTGCAAGGGTAAACAAGTCTTGGGCCACAAAATTTACACCTCAAATCAACAGAGGGGTGTCACTTACATATGGCCCAAGTGTATTTTGCCCGGCCCAACGCAGGTTTGGGCATGAAATACATGGGCAAAATGGGCAAATAGACATCATAATGTCTCATTTTGAATCAGTAGCTGTAGTTTTGAAAGGGTTAACGAGTCTTGGGCCACAAATTTGACACTTTAAATCAACATACGGGTGTCACTAGCATATGACCCAAGTGAATTTTGCCTGGCCCAACGCTGGTTTGGCCATCAAAAATGCAGGCAAAGTGGGCACATTCACCATTTTATCATGTATCATTTTGAATAAGTAGCTGTAGTTTTACAAGGGTTAACCAGTCTTGGGCCACAAATTTGACACCTGAAATCAACAGAGGGGTGTCATTTACATATGACCCAAGTGTATTTTGCCCGGCCCAACGCAGGTTTGGGCATGAAATACATGGGCAAAGTGGGCACATGGACCATTTTATCATATTGAAAAGGCTGCAGTTTTGCAATGGTTAAAAAGTCTTGGGCCACAAAATTTACACCGCAAATCAACAGAAGGTTGTCACTTACATATGGCCCAAGTGTATTTGACCTGGCCCAATGCTGATATGGGCATGAAATACACGGGCAAAATAGGCACATGGACATCATAATGTCTCATTTTGAATAAGTAGATGTCGTTTTGCAAGGGTTAACGAGTCTTGGGCCACAAATTTGACACCTGAAATCAAAAGACGGGTGTCACTAGCATATGATCCAAGTGAATTTTGCCTGGCCCAACGCTGGTTTGGCCATCAAAAATGCAGGCAAAGTGGGCACATTCACCATTTTATCATGTATCATTTTGAATAAGTAGCTGTAGTTTTACAAGGGTTAACCAGTCTTGGGCCACAAATTTGACACCTGAAATCAACAGAGGGGTGTCATTTACATATGACCCAAGTGTATTTTTCCCGGCCCAACGCAGGTTTGGGCATGAAATACATGGGCAAAGTGGGCACATGGACCATTTTATCATATTGAAAAGGCTGCAGTTTTGCAATGGTTAAAAAGTCTTGGGCCACAAAATTTACACTGCAAATCAACAGAGGGTTGTCGCTTACATATGGCCCAAGTGTATTTGGCCTGGCCCAACGCTGATATGGGCATGAAATACACGGGCAAAATAGGCACATGGACATCATAATGTCTCATTTTGAATAAGTAGATGTCGTTTTGCAAGGGTTAACGAGTCTTGGGCCACAAATTTGACACCTGAAATCAAAAGACGGGTGTCACTAGCATATGATCCAAGTGAATTTTGCCTGGCCCAACGCTGGTTTGGCCATCAAAAATGCAGGCAAAGTGGGCACATTCACCATTTTATCATGTATCATTTTGAATAAGTAGCTGTAGTTTTACAAGGGTTAACCAGTCTTGGGCCACAAATTTGACACCTGAAATCAACAGAGGGGTGTCATTTACATATGACCCAAGTGTATTTTGCCCGGCCCAACGCAGGTTTGGGCATGAAATACATGGGCAAAGTGGGCACATGGACCATTTTATCATATTGAAAAGGCTGCAGTTTTGCAATGGTTAAAAAGTCTTGGGCCACAAAATTTACACTGCAAATCAACAGAGGGTTGTCGCTTACATATGGCCCAAGTGTATTTGGCCTGGCCCAACGCTGATATGGGCATGAAATACACGGGCAAAATAGGCACATGGACATCATAATGTCTCATTTTGAATAAGTAGATGTCGTTTTGCAAGGGTTAACGAGTCTTGGGCCACAAATTTGACACCTGAAATCAAAAGACGGGTGTCACTAGCATATGATCCAAGTGAATTTTGCCTGGCCCAACGCTGGTTTGGCCATCAAAAATGCAGGCAAAGTGGGCACATTCACCATTTTATCATGTATCATTTTGAATAAGTAGCTGTAGTTTTACAAGGGTTAACCAGTCTTGGGCCACAAATTTGACACCTGAAATCAACAGAGGGGTGTCATTTACATATGACCCAAGTGTATTTTGCCCGGCCCAACGCAGGTTTGGGCATGAAATACATGGGCAAAGTGGGCACATGGACCATTTTATCATATTGAAAAGGCTGCAGTTTTGCAATGGTTAAAAAGTCTTGGGCCACAAAATTTACACCGCAAATCAACAGAAGGTTGTCACTTACATATGGCCCAAGTGTATTTGACCTGGCCCAACGCTGATATGGGCATGAAACACACGGGCAAAATAGGCACATGGACATCATAATGTCTCATTTTGAATAAGTAGATGTCGTTTTGCAAGGGTTAACGAGTCTTGGGCCACAAATTTGACACCTGAAATCAAAAGACGGGTGTCACTAGCATATGATCCAAGTGAATTTTGCCTGGCCCAACGCTGGTTTGGCCATCAAAAATGCAGGCAAAGTGGGCACATTCACCATTTTATCATGTATCATTTTGAATAAGTAGCTGTAGTTTTACAAGGGTTAACCAGTCTTGGGCCACAAATTTGACACCTGAAATCAACAGAGGGGTGTCATTTACATATGACCCAAGTGTATTTTGCCCGGCCCAACGCAGGTTTGGGCATGAAATACATGGGCAAAGTGGGCACATGGACCATTTTATCATATTGAAAAGGCTGCAGTTTTGCAATGGTTAAAAAGTCTTGGGCCACAAAATTTACACTGCAAATCAACAGAGGGTTGTCGCTTACATATGGCCCAAGTGTATTTGGCCTGGCCCAACGCTGATATGGGCATGAAATACACGGGCAAAATAGGCACATGGACATCATAATGTCTCATTTTGAATAAGTAGATGTCGTTTTGCAAGGGTTAACGAGTCTTGGGCCACAAATTTGACACCTGAAATCAAAAGACGGGTGTCACTAGCATATGATCCAAGTGAATTTTGCCTGGCCCAACGCTGGTTTGGCCATCAAAAATGCAGGCAAAGTGGGCACATTCACCATTTTATCATGTATCATTTTGAATAAGTAGCTGTAGTTTTACAAGGGTTAACCAGTCTTGGGCCACAAATTTGACACCTGAAATCAACAGAGGGGTGTCATTTACATATGACCCAAGTGTATTTTGCCCGGCCCAACGCAGGTTTGGGCATGAAATACATGGGCAAAGTGGGCACATGGACCATTTTATCATATTGAAAAGGCTGCAGTTTTGCAATGGTTAAAAAGTCTTGGGCCACAAAATTTACACTGCAAATCAACAGAGGGGTGTCTCTTACAGATGACCCAAGTGTATTTGGCCTGGCCCAACGCT
Source organism: Crinia signifera (assembly GCF_055691185.1). Taxonomy (NCBI): domain Eukaryota; kingdom Metazoa; phylum Chordata; class Amphibia; order Anura; family Myobatrachidae; genus Crinia; species Crinia signifera. The sequence goes on from NC_139224.1 coordinate 50,305,113, forward strand.
GATATGGGCATGAAATACACGGGCAAAATAGGCACATGGACATCATAAGGTCTCATTTTGAATAAGTACATGTCGTTTTGCAAGGGTTAACGAGTCTTGGGCCACAAATTTGACACCTGAAATCAACAGACGGGTTACACTAGCATATGATCCAAGTGAATTTTGCCTGGCCCAACGCTGGTTTGGCCATCAAAAATGCGGGCAAAGTGGGCACATTCACCATTTTATCATGTATCATTTTGAATAAGTAGCTGTAGTTTTACAAGGGTTACCCAGTCTTGGGCCACAAATTTGACACCTGAAATCAACAGAGGGGTGTCATTTACATATGACCCAAGTTGGGCCGGGCCAAATACACTTGGGTCATATGTAAATGACACCCCTCTGTTGATTTCAGGTGTCAAATTTGTGGCCCAAGACTGGTTAACCCTTGTAAAACTACAGCTACTTATTCAAAATGATACATGATAAAATGGTGAATGTGCCCACTTTGCCCGCATTTTTGATGGCCAAACCAGCGTTGGGCCAGGCAAAATTCACTTGGATCATATGCTAGTGTAACCCGTCTGTTGATTTCAGGTGTCAAATTTGTGGCCCAAGACTCGTTAACCCTTGCAAAACGACATGTACTTATTCAAAATGAGACCTTATGATGTCCATGTGCCTATTTTGCCCGTGTATTTCATGCCCATATCAGCGTTGGGCCAGGCCAAATACACTTGGGTCATCTGTAAGAGACACCCCTCTGTTGATTTGCGGTGTAAATTTTGTGGCCCAAGACTTTTTAACCATTGCAAAACTGCAGCCTTTTCAATATGATAAAATGGTCCATGTGCCCACTTTGCCCATGTATTTCATGCCCAAACCTGCGTTGGGCCGGGCCAAATACACTTGGGTCATATGTAAATGACACCCCTCTGTTGATTTCAGGTGTCAAATTTGTGGCCCAAGACTGGTTAACCCTTGTAAAACTACAGCTACTTATTCAAAATGATACATGATAAAATGGTGAATGTGCCCACTTTGCCCGCATTTTTGATGGCCAAACCAGCGTTGGGCCAGGCAAAATTCACTTGGATCATATGCTAGTGTAACCCGTCTGTTGATTTCAGGTGTCAAATTTGTGGCCCAAGACTCGTTAACCCTTGCAAAACGACATCTACTTATTCAAAATGAGACATTATGATGTCCATGTGCCTATTTTGCCCGTGTATTTCATGCCCATATCAGCGTTGGGCCAGGCCAAATACACTTGGGCCATATGTAAGCGACAACCCTCTGTTGATTTGCAGTGTAAATTTTGTGGCCCAAGACTTTTTAACCATTGCAAAACTGCAGCCTTTTCAATATGATAAAATGGTCCATGTGCCCACTTTGCCCATGTATTTCATGCCCAAACCTGCGTTGGGCCGGGCCAAATACACTTGGGTCATATGTAAATGACACCCCTCTGTTGATTTCAGGTGTCAAATTTGTGGCCCAAGACTGGTTAACCCTTGTAAAACTACAGCTACTTATTCAAAATGATACATGATAAAATGGTGAATGTGCCAACTTTGCCCGCATTTTTGATGGCCAAACCAGCGTTGGGCCAGGCAAAATACACTTGGACCATATGCTAGTGTCACCCTTCTGTCGACGTCAGGTGTCAAATTTGTGGCCCAAGACTTGTTAACCCTTGCAAAACTACAGCTACTTATTCAAAATGAGACATTATCATGTCTATGTGCCCATTTTGCCCGTGTATTTCATGCCCAAATCAGCATTGGGCCAGGCCAAATACACTTGGATCATCTGTAAGAGACACCCCTTTGTTGATTTCAGGTGTAAATTTTGTGGCCCAAGACTTATTAACCCTTGCAAAACCGTAGTTAATTCAATATGATAAAATGGTCCATGTGCCCATTTTGCCCATGTATTTCATGCCCAAACCTGCGTTGGGCCGGGCAAAATACACTTGGGTCATATGTAAATGACACCCCTCTGTTGATTTCAGGTGTCAAATTTGTGGCCCAAGACTGGTTAACCCTTGTAAAACTACAGCTACTTATTCAAAATGATACATGATAAAATGGTGAATGTGCTTACTTTGCCCGCATTTTTGATGGCCAAACCAGCGTTGGGCCAGGCAAAATTCACTTGGATCATATGCTAGTGTAACCCGTCTGTTGATTTCAGGTGTCAAATTTGTGGCCCAAGACTCGTTAACCCTTGCAAAACGACATCTACTTATTCAAAATGAGACATTTTGATGTCCATGTGCCTATTTTGCCCGTGTATTTCATGCCCATATCAGCGTTGGGCCAGGCCAAATACACTTGGGCCATATGTAAGCGACAACCCTCTGTTGATTTGAGGTGTAAATTTTGTGGCCCAAGACTTTTTAACCATTGCAAAACTGCAGCCTTTTCAATATGATAAAATGGTCCATGTGCCCACTTTGCCCATGTATTTCATGCCCAAACCTGCGTTGGGCCGGGCAAAATACACTTGGGTCATATGTAAATGACACCCCTCTGTTGATTTCAGGTGTCAAATTTGTGGCCCAAGACTGGGTAACCCTTGTAAAACTACAGCTACTTATTCAAAATGATACATGATAAAATGGTGAATGTGCTTACTTTGCCCGCATTTTTGATGGCCAAACCAGCGTTGGGCCAGGCAAAATTCACTTGGATCATATGCTAGTGTAACCCGTCTGTTGATTTCAGGTGTCAAATTTGTGGCCCAAGACTCGTTAACCCTTGCAAAACGACATCTACTTATTCAAAATGAGACATTTTGATGTCCATGTGCCTATTTTGCCCGTGTATTTCATGCCCATATCAGCGTTGGGCCAGGCCAAATACACTTGGGCCATATGTAAGCGACAACCCTCTGTTGATTTGAGGTGTAAATTTTGTGGCCCAAGACTTTTTAACCATTGCAAAACTGCAGCCTTTTCAATATGATAAAATGGTCCATGTGCCCACTTTGCCCATGTATTTCATGCCCAAACCTGCGTTGGGCCGGGCAAAATACACTTGGGTCATATGTAAATGACACCCCTCTGTTGATTTCAGGTGTCAAATTTGTGGCCCAAGACTGGGTAACCCTTGTAAAACTACAGCTACTTATTCAAAATGATACATGATAAAATGGTGAATGTGCCAACTTTGCCCGCATTTTTGATGGCCAAACCAGCGTTGGGCCAGGCAAAATACACTTGGACCATATGCTAGTGTCACCCTTCTGTCGACGTCAGGTGTCAAATTTGTGGCCCAAGACTTGTTAACCCTTGCAAAACTACAGCTACTTATTCAAAATGAGACATTATCATGTCTATGTGCCCATTTTGCCCGTGTATTTCATGCCCAAATCAGCATTGGGCCAGGCCAAATACACTTGGATCATCTGTAAGAGACACCCCTTTGTTGATTTCAGGTGTAAATTTTGTGGCCCAAGACTTGTTAACCCTTGCAACACCGTAGTTAATTCAAAATGATAAAATGGTCCATGTACCCACTTTGCCCATGTATTTCATGCCCAAACCAGCGTTGGGCCAGGCAAAATACACTTGAGTCACATGGAAATGACACCCCTCTGTTGATTCCAGGTGTCAAATTTGTGGCCCAAGACGAGTTAACCCTTGTAAAACTACAGCTACTTATTCAAAATGATACAGGATAAAATGGTTAATGTGCCAACTTTGCCCACATTTTTCATGGCCAAACCAGCGTTGGGCCAGGCAAAATACACTTGGACCATATGCTAGTGTCACCCTTCTGTTGACTTCTGGTGTCAAATTTGTGGCCCAAGACTTGTTAACCCTTGCAAAACTACAGCTACTTATTCAAAATGAGACATTATCATATATATGTGCCCATTTTGCCCGTGTATTTTATGCCCAAATCAGCGTTGGGCCAGGCCAAATACACTTGGGTCATCTGTAAGAGACACCCCTCTGTTGATTTGAGGTGTAAATTTTGTGGCCCAAGACTTTTTAACCATTGCAAAACTGCAGCCTTTTCGATATGATAAAATGGTCCATGTGCCCACTTTGCCCATGTATTTCATGCCCAAACCAGCGTTGGGCCAGGCAAAATATACTTGGACCATATGCTAGTGACACCCGTCTTTTGATTTCAGGTGTCAAATTTGTGGCCCAAGACTCGTTAACCCTTGCAAAACGACATCTACTTATTCAAAATGAGACATTATGATGTCCATGTGCCTATTTTGCCCGTGTATTTCATGCCCATATCAGCGTTGGGCCAGGCCAAATACACTTGGGCCATATGTAAGCGACACCCCTCTGTTGATTTGCAGTGTAAATTTTGTGGCCCAAGACTTTTTAACCATTGCAAAACTGCAGCCTTTTCAATATGATAAAATGGTCCATGTGCCCACTTTGCCCATGTATTTCATGCCCAAACCTGCGTTGGGCCGGGCCAAATACACTTGGGTCATATGTAAATGACACTCCTCTGTTGATTTCAGGTGTCAAATTTGTGGCCCAAGACTGGTTAACCCTTGTAAAACTACAGCTACTTATTCAAAATGATACATGATAAAATGGTGAATGTGCCAACTTTGCCCGCATTTTTGATGGCCAAACCAGCGTTGGGCCAGGCAAAATACACTTGGACCATATGCTAGTGTCACCCTTCTGTCGACGTCAGGTGTCAAATTTGTGGCCCAAGACTTGTTAACCCTTGCAAAACTACAGCTACTTATTCAAAATGAGACATTATCATGTCTATGTGCCCATTTTGCCCGTGTATTTCATGCCCAAATCAGCATTGGGCCAGGCCAAATACACTTGGATCATCTGTAAGAGACACCCCTTTGTTGATTTCAGGTGTAAATTTTGTGGCCCAAGACTTATTAACCCTTGCAAAACCGTAGTTAATTCAATATGATAAAATGGTCCATGTGCCCATTTTGCCCATGTATTTCATGCCCAAACCTGCGTTGGGCCGGGCAAAATACACTTGGGTCATATGTAAATGACACCCCTCTGTTGATTTCAGGTGTCAAATTTGTGGCCCAAGACTGGTTAACCCTTGTAAAACTACAGCTACTTATTCAAAATGATACATGATAAAATGGTGAATGTGCTTACTTTGCCCGCATTTTTGATGGCCAAACCAGCGTTGGGCCAGGCAAAATTCACTTGGATCATATGCTAGTGTAACCCGTCTGTTGATTTCAGGTGTCAAATTTGTGGCCCAAGACTCGTTAACCCTTGCAAAACGACATCTACTTATTCAAAATGAGACATTTTGATGTCCATGTGCCTATTTTGCCCGTGTATTTCATGCCCATATCAGCGTTGGGCCAGGCCAAATACACTTGGGCCATATGTAAGCGACAACCCTCTGTTGATTTGAGGTGTAAATTTTGTGGCCCAAGACTTTTTAACCATTGCAAAACTGCAGCCTTTTCAATATGATAAAATGGTCCATGTGCCCACTTTGCCCATGTATTTCATGCCCAAACCTGCGTTGGGCCGGGCAAAATACACTTGGGTCATATGTAAATGACACCCCTCTGTTGATTTCAGGTGTCAAATTTGTGGCCCAAGACTGGGTAACCCTTGTAAAACTACAGCTACTTATTCAAAATGATACATGATAAAATGGTGAATGTGCTTACTTTGCCCGCATTTTTGATGGCCAAACCAGCGTTGGGCCAGGCAAAATTCACTTGGATCATATGCTAGTGTAACCCGTCTGTTGATTTCAGGTGTCAAATTTGTGGCCCAAGACTCGTTTACCCTTGCAAAACGACATCTACTTATTCAAAATGAGACATTTTGATGTCCATGTGCCTATTTTGCCCGTGTATTTCATGCCCATATCAGCGTTGGGCCAGGCCAAATACACTTGGGCCATATGTAAGCGACAACCCTCTGTTGATTTGAGGTGTAAATTTTGTGGCCCAAGACTTTTTAACCATTGCAAAACTGCAGCCTTTTCAATATGATAAAATGGTCCATGTGCCCACTTTGCCCATGTATTTCATGCCCAAACCTGCGTTGGGCCGGGCAAAATACACTTGGGTCATATGTTAATGACACCCCTCTGTTGATTTCAGGTGTCAAATTTGTGGCCCAAGACTGGGTAACCCTTGTAAAACTACAGCTACTTATTCAAAATGATACATGATAAAATGGTGAATGTACCCACTTTGCCTGCATTTTTGATGGCCAAACCAGCGTTGGGCCAGGCAAAATTCACTTGGGTCATATGCTAGTGACACCCGTATGTTGATTTAAAGTGTCAAATTTGTGGCCCAAGACTCGTTAACCCTTTCAAAACTACAGCTACTGATTCAAAATGAGACATTATGATGTCTATTTGCCCATTTTGCCCATGTATTTCATGCCCAAACCTGCGTTGGGCCGGGCAAAATACACTTGGGCCATATGTAAGTGACACCCCTCTGTTGATTTGAGGTGTAAATTTTGTGGCCCAAGACTTTTTAACCATTGCAAAACTGCAGCCTTTTCAATATGATAAAATGGTCCATGTGCCCACTTTGCCCATGTATTTCATGCCCAAAGCAGCGTTGGGCCAGGCAAAATACACTTGGGTCATATGTAAATGACACCCCTCTGTTGATTTCAGGTGTCAAATTTGTGGCCCAAGACTGGTTAACCCTTGTAAAACTACAGCTACTTATTCAAATCATTAAATATTGTGCATGTGCATATTTTGCCAGCATATTTCATGCCCAAATTAATGTTGTGCCAGGCAAAATACACTTGGGTCACATGTAAGTGACACCCCTCTGATGATATCAGGTGTCAAATTTGTGTCCCAATACTCATTAACCCTTGCAAGACTGATTTTCCTGAATAAGAAGCTGGACTTTGAATAAGAAGTGAATAAGAAGCTGGAGCTTGAATAAGAAGTGAATAAGAAGCTGGCCGAATAAGAAGCTAACTTCAGCCTCGTGGCAACCAATCAGATTCTGTATATTATCTTTTATAGCGGGCATGTCCAAACTGAGGGGTAGATTTATGAAGCGGCGCTGTGGGGCATATGCGTTATCCCCGCATGCTAAAGCAGGGGATAACGCTTTACTTCATCTATGACACCCGCGATGCGGGTGTGTAACGCTCGGCGCTATGGGGGAGGAGGGGTAACCTATATACTTTAGGGGGAAGTGGGCGCCTGCCTCATACCTTATTTATCAACATCCTTTGTGGCCACGCGCTGCTGCTTTTAGCTCTTGTACATAGCGCCGGATTTTTCTGTCGCTGTGTAGTAGTTTAAACTGAGTTTTTTTTTTTTTGTTCATTAAAATAAATTTATTGGTCCTCTGCCCGGCTGACACATGTTTCTCTCCCTGGCGCCTGCTGGTCCCCGCCGTGCGACAGATGTATCTGCGCATGCGTCGGGTACACATCGCCTGACAAGGTAACCGGCGCATGCGCAGTACTCGGCAGAAGGGGGGGAGCGCACAAACGTTATGGGAGGAAGCGTATCCCCGGCAGGAGGGGATAGCGCACTCCCATAACGTACAGTCGGGCATTAATAGATTAGGGCGATAGACAGGTTCCCTTCACCACGATAAAGTGGTGAAGCGAACCTGCGCCCTTAAGGAACCTGAGGGCAATATTAATAAATCTACCCCTCAGGCCCTCCAGCTGTTGTGAAACTACACATCCCATTCCCTAATTGCAAAACTGGGGCAAGGCATGATGGGACTTGTAGTTTCACAAGAGCTGGAGGGCCATAGTTTGGCCATGCCTGTTTTAGAGGGTGCTAAATTAATAAGTAGATTCTGATTGGTTGCCCATAGCAACTATTATGTTACTTATAAGGAAGATTCCTTGCATCACGCTGTTAAGTAATTGTGAGATTGCCACACGAGTATCATACAGTATTAACCCTTTCACGCCGCACAAATAAATTGTTGCCAGCTCACCCGGGTCACTGTGCGGTGTGAAAGCACAACAGAAAAAACCTGGGTCCAGCAACCTGGCATTACGACCAGGGTTAAAAGAACAGGTTTTTTTACCTGGGTCAGACCAGGGTTTATGGGCAGTGTAATCAGGTAACCCGGGTCGCTCCCAGGATGGACCCATCCAAATCCCGGATGCAACCTGGCATAGTAATGGCCATCAGTGTAGTCACCATCGATGATGATTCTGCAACAAGCTATCGATTAATTCAAACTATGTGATGGACAACCATATATAGTTTTAGCTATCAATGGTCATCCATTCTCTTTGACTGGCACATAGGCCAATCAGAATGTGGGGCGGGGCTATGCTCCGTGTCCAGGCACCTTGGGGGGAAAAAAAAAGAATCATTGTTTCTGCTGTGCTATCGATGTAGGGAAACCATCTGGTTCTCCCACATTGATGGCAAAAGTATTCGACATCGACCATAAATTGTCAATGATTTTGAATCATCGATGGCCATCCCTATGGTGTGAGTGAGCGTGTGGTGTAAATGAGCATGGGCCTGATTCAGACCTGTTAGCAAGGCTGCACATTTTGCAGATGGACAAATCATGTTGCACTGGAAGTGCAGCAGATGTAACATGTGCAGAGAGAATTAAGGGGCATACACATGGCGCGATACGGTGTTTGTTTCTAAGCGATCTGACTGGAAAGTAAGCACAGATCGCTCCGTGTGTATGCTGCCGAGTTTACCCCGTGTGTGTGCCCCGTATGTATGCTCCCGAGTGTGCCCCGTGTGTATGCCCTCGCTGTGTGAACACTGGTCCTGGCCGATTAATATCCAGCCTGCTGGATATTAACCGCCAGACAATAGAGATGCGCTGGGCCACGCAATGCTCTCGCCCCTACACACGTAGCAATGTTGGCGCATTTTCTAAGCAATCTAGTGAGAACACTTTGAAAATGCCCCTAAATTGCTATGTGTGTAGGCCCCATTAGCGTCGTTATCTAAGCAGGAGAAAAAACTGGGAGATTTTGGCTAACCCTCTAGGAGATTTTGACTGGTCGATATCACCCCAGGGCAGGGGCAGATTAATAGACAGGCAGTAGAGGCAGATGCCGCTGAGTACTGGCGCCGATGCGGGGAACAGTTAAAGCTAATACACCGCTCACCAGAGTAGGTGAGCGGGCTGTCTGCGAGGCGGGGGACTGGATGTGTCTGGATACCTAAAACGTTGTTGAGTTGAGCAGCGTGTCAGCTCTTCCAGCCACATCCAGTCCCCCACTGCGCTGACAGTCCGCTCATCTCTTATGCTGAGAGTGGCTGTCAGTTGTTACAGCCATATCACATCCCGTCTCCCGTTCTCAGCAGCAGAATGGACTTACACGGCGGGGGGGGGGGGGGGGGTGGCGGTGGCGGCAGAAGGATGCACAGAGCCACAGGCACGGTGACAGTGAACCTGCTCTCAAAACAAAAGGCAGGACGCGTGGCTTTAGTGATTGGCAGGGCGTGCACTTGCAGTGATTGGCTGCCGGGCGGCCACTGTGCAATGATTGGGTCCCGGCAGCTGCAGTGATTGGCTTACAGCGGCTCATGGCAGCTCACAGGCGTAGCTCAGTGCGTCCTCGGGGACCCCTTCAGTTTGAAAAACGGAGTCCCCGGTGACCGTTTTAGGGTAAAATATGCGCTATAGCGCGTATTTGCGAACCCTGAATGTGTAATGGGAATTACAGCATGTAATGGGTGTGTGAGGTGTAGTAGGCATTAGTTGCGCGATGTCCTTTATTTTTAGTGTGTATTTGGTGGTGTGGGCTGAGAGTTTTTTTTTTTTTTACTGCAATGAGTGCCAATAGGTGGTGATAAACACCCCCCTCTGACAGTGCAGTGCCCCACTTTTTATATTGCGAAGACCCCCACCCAGCTACTTGATGCCACCCGACTGGAAACATTTCCTGGGGAGAACACTGCCATGGTGTAAGGAGTGTTATTGTCTGACTCATGACACAATATTTCTGGCCTGCACCAACCATGAATCATTGCTTTGTGGCCTGAAGTTCGTTCTTGGTCATTAGACCATAGAATCTTTGTCCTATTGGTATGTGGATCTATAAACTCCCTTCGGCACCAGTCAGTAACTCTGAAAATAATACAGTATATATAATCGGGAAACAGATTACTCAGGCACTGGTTAAAATAATTACAAGACCATGAGCATCATAGATCTGTTCCGAGTGATGGCTGCTTTATGCATATAAAACAGAACAGGGGTAGTTATATATCCAATCATATACAATACACGTACTGGGCTTTTAGGTAAAAATTAGATAACATTACACGCTTTTAAGTGAAAACTAGATAACTTTATGGGTGAAATTTAATAGGATGAGAGATTCAGAAAGTGAGAGATTTGGCAAGAAATCTCCAGTTTTTTTAAAGCGGCAATCATTTACACTGCAAAATCACACTGGTTTTGCGGTGTAAATGATTGCCGCTTTAAAAAAATTGGAGATTTCTTACAAAATCTCTCACTTTCTGAATCTCATCCTATTAAATCCCACCCCACGTGTCATCACAAAAGGAGTTATGACTGAATATTGGACACTAATCTATTTACAGTTTCTTATATAGCGCAGCAGATTCCGTTGCGCTATACAATTGTAAACAGAGATAAAACAAACTGGGTAACAACAGACAGACTGACTATAGGGCCAGATGTATCAAGCTTCAAAAGTGATAAAATGGAGAGTGATAAACAACCAGCTAATCAGCTCGTACCCTGTCATTTTTCAAACCCAGCTTGTAACATGGCAGGTAGGAGCTGATTGGCTGGCTGTTTATCACTCTCCATTTTATCACTTTTTGAAGCTTGATACATCTGCCCTTATGTATGCAACCATTAAAATTCAGAGCCGCAGGGTGTTTTGGTCTTTCGGAAACCCTTAACTAACTTACATTCATTTTATCTATATAGTTTTCAGTTATATTTGAATGTATTTTCCAAGGTTTTTTCGATGGTATTCTGGGCATACAGCCAACAGTCCTTGTAACTGGCCGCCACCAGATGTCAATCTGGGGGAACATTTTCTATCCATATTTCCAAACATTGGGGGTTATTCTAGTCCATTCTTTCTGACAAAATCCTTCTTAGATGGACAAAACCATGTGCACTGCGGGTGGGGCAGATGTAACTTGTGCAGAGAGAATTAGATTTGGGTGGGGTTTTTCTTCAAAGTGAGATCTATATTGAAGTGTAAAATCATGCAGTCAGTATTTTCCCTGCACAGAAACAAAATAACTCACCCACATCTAATTCTCTCTGCACATGTTACATCTGCCCCCCTGCAGTGCACATGGTTTTGTCCATCTAAGAAGGATTTTGTCAGAAAGAATGAACTAGAATAAACCCCATTGTATGTAGTTTCATATACGTGTGTAACATTTTCTCTGTCAATCCAATATCTGAGCAAAAGATTTCTTAAAGCAAAAGTAACATATTCATGGTAGGGGATAATTAATCAATACCTATATTTGCTAGCTACCCTCACAATCTCTTACATAGATTCTGGCGAGATTTCATGTGAGTTTACTCCAACAATGGTCTTGCATTAAGATGACCCAAAATCGATCCGTTTGTAGGGCGAGAGCGATGTCGCCATTGCCCGTCTCCATGTTTCCTGCATGCAGTATACTCACCACAGAACACTGGCCCGGCCAGATTGCTCAGCACACATTGCTGACACATTGTAAGTGCATCTAGCATTGCTAGATCTCACCGGCTCACATCACTCCGTGTGTAGGCCCCATAAGACTATTGTGCGCAGATATGTGAAGCGCCTTGGCTGTGTTTCTCTCATGCACAGTTTCTCCCATCCGTGGCATGGACAAGTGTAACTCCGGTTTTATTAAGTTAATGTTAGATTTTTAAACATCTTCTGTGAATTGATAGTGCTTTGGTGATTTTCACTTATCAAAATTATTTTCTAATATATTGTTTACTGATCTTCATGATGAAGCTCTTTGGACAATAGTGTTGTGGTAGGATGCAATGCAGGCAGGGCAGAGGGGTGCGTTGCAGTGCATATGTGCACTAAAAGGGGACGTAGAAAGTTGGAGGGGGTGTACCACACCAGCATCACTTTTGGTGGCGGTCCGGCACCAACTACGTCCCTAAAGGTGATGGGCACCAGCTATCGATGTCACTGATGGGGGCATTTCCGGCACCTACACTATTCTTCATTAAATGTGAGTATGCACATGGCATCTATTTACACTGCTGATGCAGCATGCAGGCTGTTTTGGCAATGCGCTGCTACAGGGGCAGGAGTGAACACTAGAGCTCCATACACACGGAGCAATGTATTGCTGAGCAACATTTTCATCAGACACCAGAGGTGGTCGCTGATAAAAAAAAACCAAACAGCTGATCACTGGAGCATTCTCCTTCGACCAGCGACCACCCCAGGGTTGGTCGCGGGAGCGCACTCCCGGCGACAGTCTCCCTGTACACACGGGGATATGGTTGCCCTTTGTGTACGGGGCTTAGGGCAAGCAGCAACCGATACTGGGCGGCCGATATTGTTTACTGTATCGGCAACAGTGCTAGTTGTCTAGTGTATACAGTGCTTAACTTTCCAATATAGGGCTGTTCTAGCAAAATATTTACCTCCTGGCTTTATAAGTCCCATTACGAATGCGGAATGAAGAGTGATCCTTTGGAGGCTTTTGCAAAGAATAGCCCATTAACTTCCATAGCCAATCCTATAGGGCTTGCTAGTCTGCAGCAGATATCTGTAATATATATGACCTGCAGTAAGCCCCCAATATGGCAGTTTTCAGTTGCTTTACCACATCCTAGAAACAGTTTATTAATGGCTGCACAGGAACAGTCGCTGCCCTGAACAGGACCTCCACATGTCCACATTCAGGTCTGGTTTCCTACTGATATTATGTTCCCTGCAGAAACCACAGAAACCTGTTTGGGAAGTTAAAACAATAAGTACACACATGAAATATTTCCAAGGTAAACACTGTTGTTATTTAAATATCACATAAACCACATAGCAGACCATTCCAAACCCATTGTAATGTTTGTAAACACAGACTTGGGGGGGAGGGGGGTGGCAGGGGCAAATTTGGTCGACACAAACATTAGGTCGATATGGTCTAGGTCGACAGTCAAAAGGTCAAAATGGTTTTTTTCACTGTTTCTTGAGCCGACATGTGCCGACAGGTGGTATTTCATGCCCTACCATCCACTAGGGCGTGGTGGGAGAATAAAATAGTGCACAAGACACTGTGCCCGAAACATGGCGAGCCCAGCGAGGCATGCAAGGGGACGCGTAGCACTTAGAACGGTGTTCATGTCGACTGCGTTGACATTCAGGTCAGAAAACCGTGAAAAACCCCATGTCGACCTAATGCTTGTGTTGACCTAACCACCTGTTGACCTTGTGCCATGTTGAACTATACATCTGCTGACCTTCTAGTATGTCGACCTAATGACTGTCGACCATCTTTAGGTCGACCCAATGATCCCATTCCGTGCTTGCACGTATTTTCACATGTGCAGACCTCCGCACCGAACGGCTTTGGCGAGTTAACTCACCAGGATGTTCATTGGTGGGAGGGAGGGACGGGGACGCTCTATGGGAACACCCAGCGTTTTATGGTCTTTCCCATGAAACCACTGGGCATTCCCATGGAAGCGCAGGCAAGCCCCGACATCACAGGACGTCAGTGCCCGCCCCATCTTCGGAGGACACCAAAGGAAATAAGTCAGTTGAAACTGACTTATTTCGGAAGGCAGGAGAAATCATTTCCTAGCCGGCGACCATTAAATAGCGAACACATCCCCTTGCATGGTACCGAGCGTTTCAGCGCTCGTAACCGCTGATTTTCACACTGAGCCAAGCAGAATTAGGCCCTTGTTGTGTTACTGTTACTGCTTGTTCTCAGGTGCTGTGGAATATGTTACTGTTTGTGTTACTGCTTGTTCCCAGGTGTTGTGGAATATCTTGTGACTATACAGATGTGTCGTCATATGCGAGTGGTGGATGTGTGTGTACGCTCACACCCATGATCCAGTTGTCACTGCTTTAGAAAGCTGTGGGTTTGGGCGCACGCAGGCTGGTGGTTCATAAAATGTCCACGATGCGTACGCCGGTGCATACGATCAATCGTATTTGAAGTTACATCTGTATAATTAAATAAATTAACCTGTGTCCACCTTTCAGATGTATTTTGATTCCTATCCCTGATGAAATCCTAAGGACGAAACGTAGTTTTTTTTATACATTCAAAGTATATTGTACTATTCAGTAAGGATCCTTCCTTGAGCTCGCGCTGAGTAAGCTTGTGGCCCTCTTATTTTATTAATGGATGTAAATAATTCTGTTTTAAATAGTACTACGTTTATTTTTTTGGAATTGAGAATAAATGTTTGGTATCTTTTAACACTTTGAGTGGCAACATCTCTGAGATGTGCAAAATATCCGTTAGAAATGCCATTTCTGTGAGATGATGTGCAAAATATCGGTTAAAAATGCTGGCGTCACTCACATTTGTGTTATATAAATTCAAATAAAAAATGTGTAAAAAAAAAAACAAACAAAAAACGTATTTCCTTTATAAGGTAAACATTTCAGGTCATTATGATGAATTAAAATGTTTGCTTGGCAATTTTTACACCAATTTTGACAAATTCACTTGGCACTCCAAAGGGTTAATAATAATGGCTTTTTTGGGGGTGTTTTTTTTACTAGCACAAGTTTATATAAAATCTCTTGCTCGCAATCCTGTTATCCAGAATCTATATAATAAGTTGAAGAGTCTGTGTGCGTGTGTGTGTGTGTGCGTGTCCGACGCATTGCGGACACACCGTGGCACTCAGAGACACCAAATTCAGCAACAAGATACCTCTGGACCCGATGGTGTGCACCTCGAAGCCGTTTTTGGGAAATTTCACTTAGAAATTTAAAAAACACCAAGTTGTAATTTTCCTTCATTGATGATCTGGGAAACCGTTTGCGAAGGAACAACTCCACACCTGATTTCATTGCTGTCATTGAGTATGAATGACACTTTCTAACATTATGGTGAAGGCTTTAAACAATTAGGAAATAATTGAGGATATACATAGACCACACAACACACACACACATACACATTGTACATGCACACACACACACTACACCACATACGCACACATAGCACACAACACACACATTTATACGTAGAACACCTCACACACTTACACATTGGACAGATACACACACACACAACACACCACATGCAGTACAATACAAATCCATACACACTACAACACACACCTAAAAACAGTACAACAAACACACAGAACACACACACTTAAACATTGCCAGGATACGCAAAGCACACTACACACACATATATACGTAGCACACATCACAAACTGCTGATACACACAACACAACACTCACAGTACAACACACACCCACATTCACTACAACACACACCCAAAAACAGTACAATACACAAAACACACACTTAAACATTGCACAGATACACACAATACACCACACACACACAGATTTATACATAGCACACCTTACGCACTTACACATAGGGCAGATACACACAACACACACACATAACATACCTCTAACAGCACAACACACACCCACATTCACCACACACACACCCAAAAAACAGTACGACACACACAAAACACACACTTAAACATTGCACAGATACACAAAGACACAACACACACATACTGTATATACGTAGCACACCTCACACACTTACGCATTGGACAGATACATACAATACAACACACACAACCACATACACTACAACACACAGACAAAAACAGTACAACACACACAAACACATAAAAAATAATTTGCCGTTTATTTAACCGTCTGTACCGGCAAATAAAAACTGTACCTAATGTACCGTTTCTACTTTGTTCCCCATATCCGTCTCTCCAGTCCTCCAGCCTGTCACTGCGCTCCCCGGCCAGTTGCACTGAGAAATCTTTGTCCTGGCCAATGTACCCATTGATCAATACAAAGTGGGTACACTGCACTCACCCTTTTAGTCAGTTGGATATCAGGCACTGCTCTGCCTTAAGGGTTTCCCAGACTCTTTTGGTTCATAGATAATGTTTGGTCGATGGGCATAAGCGCTGCATGCATTTGTTTGAATGTTATGAGTGTTAGAAGTTGAAGAATAAGACTGAGATGAAGATTTGTCACGTTATAGTGTACAATTTACTCAATAAATCGTCAAAAAAATATGTGGACATAGAAGTACAGTACAATCAAGAAATGAAAGTAGGATTAAAAAATAAATTCTGATACAAACTGATAATTGTTTGGATGGCGGTGGGTTGCGAAACAAATCTATAGGTGGAGGGGGTATGGATATTGTGGGCATAATTGGTGTTTGGTACACCTACAGGGGGCCCTCAATTGATGGGATTTTCACTACAGTGTCACGGTCACAGTGTCACCATAGGGGGATTCCCAATTGGGGTCCAGGTGGTCTTTTAGGGACCCTTTACAATCCTGTAGGTCTCTTCTCCTTGAGCTTACAGTCTCCCTTAATGATAGTCAATCACTGAGGGAGACCGTAGGCTCCAGGAGAAGAGACCAACGGGATTGTAAAGGGGTCCCTAAAAGACCACCTGAACCCCAATTGGAAATCCCCCTACGGTGACACTGTAGTGAGAATTTCTCATCAACTGGGGATGATGAGAACAAACACCAATTATGCCCACAATATCCATACCCCCACCTATAGATTTGTTTCACAACCCAACCCATCCAAACAATTATCAGTTTGAATCAGAACTTATTTTTTAATCCTACTTTCATTTCTTGATTGTACTTCTATGTACACTTACATTTTTTTCACGATTTATTGAGTAAATTGTACACTTTGTAACATGGCAATTCTTTTTCTCAGTCTTATTCTTCAACTTCTTAAACTCCAAACCTTATCAATGCATCCATTGATGATTGTGATGGCTGGATCAGTGGATTGGCCCGGCGGGTGTAGGGAAGAATTTGGCCCATTGCACCCATTCCCAGTGGTGCATTACAGTGGTGCGGATAGTGTGCGTCGCGTCATGACATCATGTGGCCAGGCCCACGGACCTGCCCCACTGTTTGGTAGAGATGCTCGGTGCATGTGCTTTACAGATCCCCAGACCTCAGAGACTGCTGCAGGCAGGTTCGGTGAGGGGAGTGGCAGTGGCAGGGAGCAGTGAATTTTTAATTAATTATGGAGCGGTAAGTAATGCCCACCCCGGACCCCATGCACTCAGCGCCTGTAATTACACACCCTAGAAACTGTACCATTGAAAGTATAGAAATTGAGGTGTGGACATGTCCCTTTCTGATTTTGTACCGATTTCTGACCCTCGGATGTTGGAGGATATGTCATACAGTAGGTGCTAAATCTCATGAGTGGATGTGTAATTCATCAACACATACAAGTTTTCAACTCAGGAGCGTTGTGTTTCAAACAACAACACCACACCTGATTTCATTGCCATCATTGAGTATCAATGCAAGCACATTCTAACATTATGGTGGAATCTATAACAAATTACAATCTTAGGTCTTTGGCACAGCATACTGTAAGATGACATTTTTCAGCAATTTTGGAAATAAAGAAACCCCAAGGTTTTCCCGGGCAACGCCGGGCGGGTCAGCTAGTGTTCCAATAAAGAGGAGGAAAGTTTTACTTTGTAATATACATAGATGTGATTACTACTATTTTCTCCTTATGTTCCTTATGATGAGATCTGTTCAGTTATTTATAACATAATGTGACAACAGGGGTAGTATAAGAAAAGGCCATTTCTAGTCAGAGTGCGCAATCTGAGGTAAACCTCTCACCTAGAAAGGCCAATTCCCAGGGACTCTGGACATTCTCCTGCCTATATATCATTATGTTACAGTTACTGTCTAGGACAGGGATAGGGAACCTTAGGCCCTTCAGCTGTTGTTGAACTACACAGCCAGCATGCCCTGCTAAATTTTTGCTATTTGACCATGCCAAAACTGTTGCAGGGCATGCTGGGATGTGTGGTTCAACAACAGCTGGAGGACCGAAGGTTCCCCATCCCTGGTCTAGGTAAAACACCTTCTAATATCATTAGTTTTCTGTGTTTCAGTGCTGGCTGATGACTGTGCACCGTATGTGGACTCAAACTATCAGCTCCATCAGGCTCAGACCTGTATACTGTCCTTCTGCTCCGGAACCTGCACAAATCGGTACTGTAGTATGTTGCCTGGATTGGCACTGGATCAGACCCAGTTCATGTGCATTCTGAACAAGTAAGTTACATTAGGGAACCTCCTCTCCTATAAAGTGGCACATTGTATTTATTAGCAGGTTCTTATATGGCGCAGCAAATTCCGTCACAAGGTAATACAACTGGGTAGTTTTGTAAGTAAGGAGAGAATTAAGACCCGTTCAGGTCCAAATTTGGCCCCTGGGGTTTGCACATGCACCCACCCTCGGACACGGGACCAAATTTGGGCCCGAACGAACGTTTCTGAACCGGCTCCTTAGTTACAAAACTACCCAGGTTTATTACTGTTACGCCCAACATTTTATGCATTTTATGCTGGGCTGACGTCACATTATGTCAGCACCCGCCCTAAATACGTCCATTTACGTCGGTAATATAAGTTAGTTCAGACTGACTTTTATCATCGAAGGGGGGAAAAATCATTTGATCAGTGACCAACAAATAATTTCTCTGCCCTTTGTCCACATGCCAGGTGGATGTGTTTGGCAGGTGGCGCTTACCTGTTTGCTAGGCTGCAGGTAAGTGGCCCTAAATAATGGAAGGGCCCAACTGCAAATCAATGTTATTGCCAATAGCATGCAATGAAAGTGTCATATTAAAGGATCACATAAAATGGTGTAAAAAAGTATTATTAGCAGATTATGGAATAATTGACACTTATTATGCCATCGGGTATGGAACAATTAGTAGAGAGAGTGCGATTCGCTATGCAGGTGGTTAAACCCTCTGCATCATCAGCAAATGAGATTGTCATATAGCTGGGTAGTTTTTGTCCCTCCTTCACCATAATAATGGGCAAAGCATGATGACCTATCTCCACCACTGAGCATTGGTAGCAGTTTTAGAGGGTGTCCTATTAGGCGCAATAAATTACAAAGGATTCCCGGTGGGATTTCCAATTGGCCCTAACAAGCTGGCCCTAAAGCAGAACCCCCGATAAATAGTTACATCAGCCCCATGGGTCGAGGAACTTATCTCAGATCCCATGTGCTTTTGCCCAACAAACTGGTTATTTACTGCATGGGTTAAAATGGCTATAATTGGACAGCCTTATAATACCATCAGGTTAAAATCGCCTGTTTATTTCCATGCGGTAAATTACAATATGATAATGCCCTTAGTATTACCCGCAACAACCATATTATAATGCATTATTACCACCTGTGATATATGCTAGACGTTAGTTATTTGGTAAATTGTTTAAATGATCTCAAGGATTTCTTCCTACACAACACTTTCAAGCAAATGTTATTTGTAGCAGATGCAAAAGTATGACAATAAGGTGGTAAAGTTCTATAATAATAATAATAATGTGTTTCTTCAACAGCCTTTATTTTGCCATTGGAGGTGGTATTGTAGTCTTCTTATTAGTGGTAATTGGAATCATTGTTTGTTGCTGCAAATCACTCTGTCTATGCTGCCGACTCTGCTCATCACCACGTAAGTAACTGAACCCCATCCAGTCTGCATAGACTAATCAGTAAATGCTTTTTATATATATAATTATTATTATTATTATTTTTTTTAATTGAATTCAATTAACTGCAGTAATTTACCACTGACTAATTGATCCTCTGGGACTATTCAATTTGCCCAGAATGCAGCCAGAGACTGCATTCTTTTTGGTTCTGCTCAGACCCACAAAGAAATCCCAGATATATAGGGGGGTATTCCATCCCCGACACTATGTCGGACAGGTGAAATAGAGGCAACACCTATTCAGTGCTGTCTTTCCAGACAGCCTTGAAGCGGCAGCTCGTCAGAGCGGACCCAACTTTAAAAGCAGTGGGCCCGTTTTGCCAAAAACGGCCGTGGATTGTCGATATCCGGCCATGATCTCAACAATCCACGGCCGTTTTCGCAGCCACGCCCCCTTTTAGCTGATCAGCAGGCAGGACATTGAATCCCGCCTTTGCAATCAACTCTGAATCAGGCCCTGTAAGCATCACGTAGCAAATAAGACGCATTTGTAATGGAAAAAGTTGCATGAAAATATGCCCAACTCTACTGCATCACACTGTGCTCATGTGTTATATGTAGCGCGATTTTGTAGCGCACATATGATAGATGTATGTAGACACTTCTGTATATAGGCTATTGCTAAAGCAAATGTATTTTTTAAATGCTGCCTATATAGATATAACACTATTTAAAACAATATAATATGATCAGTATTCTGTGTGTATAATACAGTGCTGTTCACTGTAAAGGGGCATACACACGGGGCGATTTCAGCCCCATTTCTAATCGATCGGATTAGATCGCTTAGAAAAGTATCACAGAACGCTCCGTGTGTATACCCTGCAGCAATCTCACTGCGCAGTCCTGCACGTTGCTATCGTCCCCAGATCGCGGGGCCTTGCCTATTATAAAAATAGGCAAAGCCCCACTCAGTACGAACGCTGTCCCTCTATGTGCTGAGCATTACTGCTGCAGCACATCGCTCAACACAAAAGCCAGGTCGCTCCGTGTGTACGGGGCTTTAGAGAGATCTTTATCACAGGCATGATGCACATCTTATAATAACTTACCCACATTATGGGCCAAATGTAACTGGGTGTGAGAAAGTGACAGATTTGAGGAGAGTTTTTTTTTTTTTTAAAGCAGCAATCATTTACAGTGAAAAAAAAACCTGGTTGATTTCGCCATGTAAATGATTGATTGTCTCTTTTAAAAAAAAAAAATGGGAAAACTCCCAAAATCTTTCACTTTCTGATTCTTGCACCCTATTACATTTAACCCCCAATATGTGAAGCCCTCCTGCTCTGTTCCAGGGATGTCTCAGAACTTAATAGCTGAGTACTTCTCACATAACATTTCAATTGGCAAACCCCCCCAGTTTTGCTGCACAAAGGAGCACAGGCGCCGTCATGGCGCCGACGCGGCATAAGGGGAGGGGCAGGCCGCGCGGCCGGCGACCCGGCACAACAGGGGGGGTCGGGCTGGTGTCCCCGTCCTCCTTTTCACACCTGGGGGACCAAGGGCAGCCAGTAGGGCACCTGGGGGGATGGAGCGGCCGGGAGGGGGTTAAAAGACTGAGCAGGGGAGGAGGGACGCTGTGTGCTCCCAGGGTAGGCACCTTGCTGGCAGGCATCTCGTTTTTTGACAAGCTCAATGGCAGGGCCGACGATACGAAGTCATTCGCAGTGCGCACAATCGTGAGGGGCTGGGCCAGGATGGAGGCAAAAAGGGCAGAAGCAAGGCAACCCATCACAATAGAAAGGTTGTGGATTTTGCTGGACCAATGGTCTGCCAGGGTCAGAGGGAAGCAGCCCTGTTCAGGGCGGCATTCACAATGGCCTTTAGTGGCGCATTCAGAATCAGCGAGTTAGTGGCAGGAACGAGGTCGTCAACGGAGGGCCTGCAGTATTGCAACGTGGCAGTAACGGAGCATGCGGTGCTGTGCAAGATTCACAGGTCAAAGACAGATCAGGAGGGCAAGGGTAAATGGGTCCAGCTTAACCGTCACGCGGACCCTGCAATGTGCCCAGTAGCGGCGGTTAGGGTCTTCATAGGCATGGGCACAGCAAGCAAAGGGAACTTCAGACGGGTCACCGCTAACCAAATACCGGTTCTCAGCTATCCTGAGGAAGGGCGTAGCGGTGAGCGGATCGCCAGCAGGGAGGTTTAGCTCCCTTTCATTTAGGATTGGGGCGGCCACTTCAGCGGCTAGCGAGGGCCGCGCATGTCCCGAGATCAGAGCGCTGGGCAGGTGGAAATCGGATCGTTATAAGATTTATGTCAGGCCAGTCACCAACAACCTGACAGATAATTAACCCCCCCCCCATCCACAATGGATATGGATTGTCGGCCACTCCTACGTTCACTGGGCCGAAGTCAGGGCTGCGGCCAGGCCCTACGGCAGGCAGCTAGGGCTGTCAAGGAGGGAAGGGCAAGTGTTTTGGTTTGGGTGGAGGGGGATGAGGTGGAGCAGACTCGGGGGAGCATTGATGAAGGGGGAGGGGATGGCCGGCACGCCGGACACGATAGTTATTTACCTGGGAGGTAATGACTTGGGGATGCCAGATCCCTGGACCTGGTAAGAACGGTCGACTTAGAGTGTGCGAAAGCCCGATGGCAAGGGGTTAGGGTGCTGTGGTCCAGCATTATCCCCAGGTTGGTATGGCGCGGGGCAAAGAAAGGAGGAACCATTGAAAGGACCGGGAAGTAAGTAAATGTGGCGGTAGCCAAGCGTGTGTTGGAAATGGGGGGGGGGGTTATCCGCCATGCGGATATCAACCAGAATATCAATGGCATGTATAGGGCAGATGGAGTGCATTTGTTGGACATCGGCATTGACTTGTTTAACAACGCACTCCAGGAAGCGCTGGGGGCATGAGAGAAGGGCGTTGTGCAGGGGGGGGGGGGGTCTTTTCGGTACCCGGGCAATACCCAGAAACCTCAGTGGCAGTAAGAGGCGGTGCGCAAGGCAGGCGGAGGAGGGGAACTAGCTGAGGTGGCAGATTCACCCTCGGCGCGGGGCTGCACACCAGGCTCCAGCTTTCGACGGCGGGCCATCGGCTGCGCGCCAAGCGAAAGTGATCTGCAGGGGCTGGCTCCCAGAACGGGAGGGGGCGTTGCCGAGGGCCTACCGCGTAGGTATGTGGCATGCCCCACCGCGAAATCAATGATCGGCATTGATAGGCTCTTGCAGATTGCCCACCACTCTCTGTCCTCACCCTGCAAACGCTGGTCTCAGAGTATGATTTCAAGGGTAGGGATAAGTGGGACGGTTTAGCAGGGGCACAGCAGGCCGCCCTCTCTCCTTTAAGTCATTGGCCAAATTGGGACAGGTGTGAGAGTTGTTCAGTGGGCAGTGTGAATAAAAGGACCTCTAGGGGTGTAATGCTTGCTGCCACAACACACATGGATGTGATCATCCGATAAACCTCAGCATTTAGGACTAGGTGATTATTGTGGCATTTTTAACTATATTCATTTTTAACTAACCAAAATTGGCCATGGAAATGACACTGTATACGAGCTGCTGTAGTCTATTGAATTGTTATAAAATGCTTTGTTAGATATATCTTTTGTTAAAATAAACATTGTATTTCTCTTTAGTTTTACAGTGAATATTTACATTAATTTTTGTTTTTTATGTTTTTTTTTTCTTGCCTTATTTTGTGAAGAGGAGAAAACCTAACAATCATTTTCTCGTCTTACTCCAGCTCAGAGCAGCAACATGTTGGTCACTCATGTCATTCCTTCTCAACCTCTGGTGCAAATCCCATATTCCTCAGTTCCTAGAGGATACCAGCCAATCCCAAACTCCTCTGATAGCCAGCTTGGTAAAGCCTATGTACCCCCACCTTATCCAGGTGAGACCAGTGGTTTATCGAGTTACCCAACTAAATAAGGTGGTAAGTGAGGTTTCTGATTCTATGCAACGCTTTGCACGTCAGCTTGCACGGTAATGGTTATTTCTATTATTTGGCCTAATTTTCGAAGCATTGTTCATTAAAAGCATGTTTGTGTACTTCTTGCTGTGAAAAGTAAGTCCGTACTTTCTTCTCAGATGGCCGAATTGGGGGTGGGCCCTGATGTCATGTGACGTCAGCCACCCACCCTGACCAGGCATCGCCACGCCTACGTTCTCAGGGGAACGCCCAACATTTTTATAAGGATGCTTATAAAATGCTGGGCGTCCCCCCCCCCCCCCCCCCCCCCCCCTGCTTCCGCCCCCTTCCCAGTGTGAACGCCTCGGCGAGTGCAATACTGGCTGAAGGCGTTCCAACAGGGTGTTTGCACATGCCCATATATAACAAACGGCCCCAATAACCTAGGTTTTATTACAATACCTATTTAAGAAGTTAAGTTTACCATTTGTTTAAATTTTTTTTCCATGCTTTTTACATCATTTTGAAAACTAACCATACAGATGTGTCCTCGTGTGTCATTGCTGCAGTGCGCCCTTCTTAGTGCGCCAGCTCCTGTGAGAATCTTATAGCATTGGGTGTCTGAGAATGCATCTTGGTCGCAGTGCCACTAGGACACACAAGGAGACTGTGCTAATTATTTGATCTATGATACCACTTGTTTGTACAGATGTAGCAGGTCTCATCTTTGCAGGATCGCCAGCCTCCACCTCTCGCCAGTAGGGTGTGCAACGGAGCTCCCCGCTGACGTCTGCCGCCTCCCCCACCGCTGTCGACTGTCACCCTCGCCGCCCGACCCACCCCTAACCCTGTCCGTCTCCCTGAAGCAGAGACAGGCAGGATGCCGCCGAGAGACTGGGACGCACGGGCGCGTGTCCTAGTTCAATTAAGTCCCTGTCTGCCAGCACTCGCCAGAGGGGACGTTCTGGCGGGCGCTGAGCAAAGATGACAGGGGCTCCATCTGTATGTGTGAGACGGGTAAATTACTAAAACGGGTGTTCTGTAGAAGTTTGGATGTTGCCCATAACAACCAATCAGATTCTACATCCTAGTTATAACCCTTTCAGACCGAACTCTCAACCTGGGTTATTGCCGGGCCGTTACGTCACCAACCCGGGTCGAGGTGTGATCTGAAAGGGCCACCCCAGGTCGAGCAACTCGGGAGTTCAACCCTGGTCATGACCAGGGTTCAACAAGGCTCTGACCTGTGTCAGGTGCAGTGTGAACAGGTAACCCAGTTCAAGCAAACCGGGTCCCGTTCACAGTATGGACCCCAAGCGCTGCCTCCTACCCCACCCTCTGATGATGTGCCGGGTCGGACCCCGAGCTTTCAGACCACTAATGCCGGGTCTCTTCTGGGATTGATCCATGTCCTAATCCCGGGTGCGACTCGGCATTTGAGGTCTGAAAATGGTATTATATAGCACATCTAAAGGAGATTAGAAAGAATCGGATTGGTTGCTATGTCCAACATCCCATCTTCAATAGAACTCCCATCTAAGTAAATTGACCGAGTCTCTGAATACCCTGCTACAGTTATTGCTATTGCTATTTGGCCATGGTAAAACTGTTGCAGGGTATGCTGGGATGTGTAGTTCAACAACAGCTGGAGGGCCAAAGGTTCCCCATCCCTGCTGTACATGAAGTGCTAAACTGTGGCAGCAGTAGCTTTTTTTTAGCTTTTTTTTAAATCCAGGTTCTGTTCTGCTCTCTATACAGACAAGGCCACACACAATACACAAGTGTCATATATCACATTCACATTCATTGGGTCCTAGTGTGGCAAATACACATATTTGGCAAGAAAAGATGCCCAACTTTAACAGAGTTGTACAGGACTTGGTGGTCACTTTCGCCGAGCATCTCCTGTTACATGGTCTATGGAGACTGGTTTTTGAGGACACACCTTAGAACTAATTGAAGAGGAATAGATAGCTTGGCAATGTTTTATGGGCCTCTCTCCTAGTAACAGTTGGAGCTAATGTGGCAAGTCCTGAGCACCAATACACTATACATCACCTTCAATATAATTGTTATAGTGAAAATGGGGTTTCCACATTTAGGACCTTATTCTGGTTGACTCGCAAGGCTGCAGTCAAAGAGGGATAACTGCCCTCATTCTAGTTTGTTCGCTCCCCTGCGCTTTGCACAGGGAGCAATGTTTGGCGGCTGCACATGCGTATAAACATTTATGCGCATGTGCAGCCGCATTGTGCGAGTGGCGCAGCGCATTGCTTATTCACCAGCCTGTTCACACCTAGCAGTGGGCAGCACCCATGGGAACGCCCAGTGTAATGTGCCAGTAACACAGGTATGGGGGGGTGGAATATGACATCAGCGGATGTCAGCTGCCCGTCTGCTTCCCGTACAGGGACCCACAGATCTAAGACACCAGAGATTTTGCCCTACATGCAAGGCTGCGAAAGGGGGGGGGTGTCCATACGGGCGGAAGGTGGTGTTTAGATGACCAGGAAAACTGCTAATTAACCAGAATGAGGGCCTAGATGTAGTAATACACACACTATACAGTGTAAGTAAATGCATTGTGCAATAAACATCAGGTAGTAGTTAATCTCCTGGAACCTCACAAGGGCTGCAGGGGAGACACACTAGGTAAATCAATACAATGAAACAATCACACAATCAATCAGGCGCGCGCTTCGCAGAGCAGCTTCATCATTAACACCTAAAGGAACACATTAGATCAGCACTTCTAGAAGACTTTTGCGATGCTGTCTTGTACTACTACAAGTCCAGTGATTGACATTGTGGAGATATTTAATAGGATGAGAGATTCAGAAAGTGATTTTGCAGTGTAAATGATTGCCGCTTTAGAAAAAAAAAATGGAGATTTCTTACCAAATTTCTCACTTTTTGAATCTCTCATCCTATTAAATTTCATCCTATGAGAAAGCTGTATAACAGGAGAAATGTCTCTGCACTGCTGATTCGCTCTTCACCCTGTGTAGGAACTAGGAACACAGGGCCTTATTCAGATCTGAGCTCAGTACAAATTTGTTCGGAAAATGGGCAAAACCATGTGCACTGCAGGTGGGGCAGATGTAACATGTATAGAGAGAGTTAGATTTGTGTGAGTTATTTAGTTTCTGTGTAGGGTAAATACTGGCTGCATTATTTCTACACTGCAAGTTAGATTTCAGTTTCAGCACACCCTACCCAAATGTAACTCTCTATGCACAGGTTACATCTGCCCCACCTGCAGTGCACATGGTTTTGCCCATTTTCCAAACAAATTTGTACTGAGCTCAGATCTGAATAAGGCCCACAGTCAGCTGTGCAAGAGAATTCTGTATCGGCCCCGCACATAGGAGTCAATGATCGCAACAGAAGCAGGAACATGTATTTCCTCAACACGCCTCCTGTTTTTTTGTGGGATAGGTTTCATTCTTATGATTTTTTGCAGTTGTGATATAAATTGTTTTATCATTGCTATTTACTGAAACTTATTTGAAACTTATTTTATATTCATCTTGCAGGTGCGGAGAACCTGGCTTTTGTGGAATAGCCATAAACACTTCATTCCTGGTCTTTGTTTCCTGCATAGTTGGCAGACGCCACTGAACCATTAAATCAATAGAGATCCACCCTTCTCCCTGATTTGGAAAATTCCCAATGTACTTGGCGGCTTCATGATTTATTATATAAATAATGACAGTGAACATAACTGTCACAGATAATACCGGGTATATTTACTAAGATGGGAGTTCTATTGAAGATGGGATGTTGCCCTTCAGCAACCAATCAGATTCTATCTATTATCTTCTAGATTAAGGTACATAATCATTAAGTAGAATCTGATTGGTTGCTATGGGCAACATCCCATCTTCAATAACTCTGACATCTTGATAAATTAACCCCTTATAAACAATGCTCATTGAAACAACCAGTTTGTACAAGCCTATATATATATATATATATATATATATAGACATTAGCTGTTACTTTATTTTATAAGAACTGTCTCCAAAGCATCATTTCATATTGTTTCCAAGAGATACGGTCACTAGGTCAACATGCATTGGGTCGACCACTGAAGGTTGACAGGGCTTATGTCGACATGGCTACAGTCATCCGGGTCGGAAGGTCGACACAAGCATTTGGCCGACAATGGGAAGGTCGACATAAGTATTTCAAGGCTTTTTGTGCCGACAGGCGGTATTTCATACCTACCATCCGCTACAGTGTGGTGGGAGAATATAACAGTGTGTTGAATGCAACGAGGCACCGTGCCCAAAGCAGGGCGAGCCGTGCGAGGGAACGCGGTACACTTAGACGGCGTCCATGTCGACTATGTCAACATTAGGTGCAAAAAATATGAAAAACTCATGTCAAGCTTTTTGACTGTCAACATGATGCTTGTGTCGACATTCCATCCCTGTCGACCTATTTCAGGTGTCTACCGTCGGTGTCAAGGCATGTCAACCTAAATGGGGTCGACCCAAGGGCCCATACACATTCCAAGTACAGAAAGAATGTTTCATTTTCATTCCTGATCTTAAGAGCTTGCTTTTGGGTAAATGGTAATTGTGTTCATGAGGGCGCACAGAACACACCTCCTTTATCACATTCTTACATGCTATGGGTGTACATCTACATATGTTACTCGTTTGTCTGCAGTATATTAAGTATTAGTTTAGTTTAGATAATAATAATATAAACTTTTGGGTGTGGTGAAACAGGTTTAGATATAAATCAAAATCATTCTGAACACGTTCGTTGGAACTGCTGACTCACCAATGTGGGAATCACTTGCACATCATTCTCATGCAGGGGGAGATGTATCAAACTTGGGAGAGAGATAAAATAGCAACCAATCAGCTTTTAACTGTCCGTTACAAACACAGCATGTCAAATGGAAGCTGCCATTCTGTCTGTCTTTAAGTCTTGATACCTCTCCCTCATAGAGGGACAGATATACTAAACTTGAAAAGTGATAAAGTAATAAAGTACCATCCAATCAGCTTCTATCCATGCTACAGGCTGTGTTTGAAAATGACAGGAGCTGGTTGGTGGTTTATAACTCTCCTTTCAAGGCTTAGTACATCTCGCCCATTGTTTATTTTGTGTGGATGTTGATACGACTACTCTGAAAAGTTTCCATTGGCATAGGTGAATGTGGAGTATATACATGTAGGCCATGGATACACTAGGCCTTTTCAAAACAAGCCGAGCTGCTAGACTAGAACACAGGGTTGGTTTGTATATATAGGAAAGTAAAAAATGTTTTTATAGTGTTAGGTGTATGTTTCTAGCTATTTCTTCTCTCAGTTATATGGATATTAGAAGTCACCAAGGAATTCTGGGGCAGATATATTATGTAGCGATATGTGAGAAAACTGTAACTGCACACCGACCGTTCTGCTAGCTTATGCTATCGATTTTGACATTGTTGCCCAATTCACTGCCTGGTGACAGCAACTGAAGGGCAGCGGGCAGCACATAAGATCTGATGCATGCCTATTGGAGCTGGCCATGAGGTAAAACACACACAGTGCACCATCAATAGGCTGATCGCTGTGGAACCTTAACCGGGATTGCCGGAGGGTAAAGTTTTCCACTCAAGCTTCCGAGATGTGAATACAGCTCAAGACTGAGGTGACTTCCACTATCCATAATGATTTACAGTAGGTGGTGCATTATGTTATATACGTACATACATTTATACAAACATCTACTTGTGTTATTCAAAATAAATACGTTTTTGGCAATCTGACTCTTGGTGATTTATGTTGACATGGTGATAGCACAGTGTAGTTGTTGCAACTGTGACTTGTGTTGTAACTTTATTAATAGTTTCTTATATAGCGGACACATATTCAGCAGTGCTTTACAGAGAATATTTGAACATTCAATCAGTCCGTGCCCCAGTGGAGCTTACAATCAGTGGGGCAGATGTATTAAGCCTGGGGAAGAGATAAACTGGAGATAAACTGGAGAAAAAGTGTAAGGAGATAATGCACCAGCCAATCAGCAGTGTTTGAAATATGACAGTTTGAAGTTGATTGGCTGATGCGTTATCTCCTTCCACTTTTTCTCCACTTTATCTCCAGTTTATCTCTTCGCCAGGCTTAATACATCTGCCCCTATATTCCCTACCACATGTACACGCACACACAGACATTCTAGGGTTAATTTTTGTTGGGAGCCAATTGACCTACCAGTATAATCTTGGATTGTGGGAGGAAACCGGAGTACCCGGAGGACACCCACGCAAGTACAGGGAGAATATACAAACTCTGCACAGTTAGAGCCATGGTGGGAATCAAACCCATGACCTCAGTACTGTAAGGCAGTAATGCCAACCATTACACCATCCATACTGTAACTGAATAAAAAGTTAAGGTGGCCATAAATTATTGCGACTTCTCCTCTCAGAGAATTTGTGGCCGATCCCCCTTAAACTGTCCGGGACCTTCCCAGATGGCAGGATCGCATACGATATATCGCATGTGATCATGCTGCCGGAATGCTCTGCCGAATCGCAGGTCGGATGTGCAAGCAGGTCCAAACGCTGACTCCGAAGTGCACGGAACCGCGCATCAGATCAAACACATCCAATTTGGCCACTTTTCTCAGCTTGATCCCTTGAAGTTGGGGGGGGGGGGGGGGGGGATGGCTAAATTGGACTAGTGCATGGCCAGATTAACAGTTAGGTTACATGAGATGATGTCGCTTCTTCTTCCCCAGGGGATGCCAGTACCTAACAGAAGGAACTTCAGAACTCCTTTAGGTTGTGGGAGTCTGGGTACTTTGCCATCCTTTAGTGGGGGCTGATATATAGTTGTATGTAAACAGCACAAGCAGTTTCTATGTAAAAAGCAGCTGTGCTAAAATATAAGCGTAAAGTGAAAAGATTGCCAACTAGCAGCTTCTTCTCCTGCCTTTCACTTTCACATACTGTAAGAACTATGAATTTGCCTGGAGGCCCAATAAGATCCGATATCGGAGCATCTTCTTACTATAGCACTATAGCAATCAATTATAAAAATAAAATAAAAAATCCCTCCTTCTTTCATCTATAAAAATGGAGTATTACAGGTGGCTAGGCTGTACAGCACAGACAGAGCAGTGTGCTCCTGCTTGCAGGTGTGTGTTTGTGCATATATAAAACATTTTCGGCAGACGGACACGTTTGGATCATTTGGCGATAAGCAGGAGAATGTCTGAGGCCAAATTGTACAGTGGATACAGTAAAACATGGAGGTGGTAGTGTTATACCGTGGGGCAGCTTCAGTTGGTTTTACAGTAAATTTGGTAACCCGGATGGACTGGCCAGCTCAGAGTCCAGATCCTAACCCTCTTTGAGAACATCTGGAGCAACAGGTGTATTCTGGGCTGACTTGACCTTCTGCAGTGTCACAATTGGTCACTGTACTTACAGCGGGAATGTGTAGACATACCGCCTGCTGTTGTACAGGAACTTGCAGACAGTTTGCCAAGAAGAGTGTCTGCGGTTATCCCTGCATATTGTAGACCTACAAGTACAACAATTACATCTTGTTGATCTATTTGCTATCAGTGTCCAATCACTTTTGTCTACATTGTGTATTTTAAACATTGCCAGTTAAGGTTCTGGATTCAGTATTAGTCCAGTTGCATTAATGGTGTACTAACTTTGGGCCTGATTCAGACCTGATCGCTGAGCTGTAAATTTTTAGAGCCCAGCGATCAGGTATATGCCGCTTGCACATGAGAAGTGCCACAGCTGTGCACATATGGGGGGGAACCATTCGCAACCACTCACCATTGAATGGGTTTTCTCTGCTGCAAAGGTCGCAGGGAGGAGGAGGCCACTGCTGACATCAGTGGTCCTCCCTCCCAACGGCCGGGGAATGTCTGCAATTTCTGGGGCACTCACAGAAAATACACAATTACCACCCCCAAAAGGCCGCAGGGTATCAATCACCCTGTGTGCAACCAGCGATGGCTAGCCATTGCTGTCTGTCTTTGCATGGATGGCTCGCACCTGCGCACAGTATACTGTGCGAATACACTCTCGTCCAATAATCGTCAGTGCTGGGAATTTGCTGCCTTGCCTTCAGGTCTGAATCGGGCCATTTGTTCATAGAACAAAGAGACCTACAATGAACGTGGGCAATGGGTTTCCAGACATTGGATTAAATTACTATGGCTGTCACTTGAGGCAGGGTGTGGCCTGGTTTGCACCTATCTCTACACTCTGGTGGCTTTCTCTAGAAACAGCACTGAGCCACACTGCTTCATTGGCTGCTTTGCTGCTAATATCTCCCACAGGAACACCTCCATAGCGTAACTTGCACTCACTGCTTGGTTTTACTTGTCAGGTTTAGGAATACTTTACCCATTACTTCAACCTTCTCACTTTTTCCCTACCCAAGTGTTCTCAGCTGCCACTTGCCAGAACCGTGGCTGGATTGGGCCTGCAGCTCCTTTGGAAAGTAAGATAACACAGCTGGACGTCATCAGGCAAATAAAATCTCATTACAATTGCTATTTGGAGTATTTGGATGGGTGTATATTATATATAATGTCACAAACCTCTTGTCAGGTTTTGCCTATAAGCTCAGTCTTAATAAGCATGTGACAAGCTGTAGTGCAGTACTAGATGTATGCAGACCCAATGATCATGCTAAGCCACCTACCGGAACCTTTTCTGGTGCGATGACTGAGTACTCCGATTAGGTTTTAGCACTAGTTCAGGACTTCAGTTTAGGCTGCTGGGGAAGGGTTATGGTTAGAGGGGGGAGGGGGGGTTAGGGTTAAGCCCCATACACATTAGACGAGACAGTATAAGATATCGCTGAGAAGAGCCCTTCAGTGCGATATCATTTAGTATCTTGTCTAGTGTGTATACTCAATATCGTTAATAATGTGCACTTGTGCGTCTGTACATGTACAGACAAGTGAGGACCACTTAAACGTGTATACACTTTCTGATGTCAGGTCCCTCCGCTGCTAATACTGGCATCAGTGGGTATTGTGTAATATTTATGGGTCCTAAGGCTGCGGGGTGGGGGTGGGGGGTTAGATTTAGGTGGCGGGGGTAAGGTTAGGCACTAGTACTTGCTTGTTGTATTGGGGATAGAAATGCACACTCTGTGGCTTCTGATGTATGTGGTTACTGTTTGTACCAAAGTATGAATGTACTGTAAGACTGATGGTAGTGAAACTAATTTTCTTTATTGTCACTGGTACAAGTTTGATAAAATGCTGCGGCGAAGTTGATCTGTGCTTCGCATCCTCTTCAGTCTTCACCGGCGTCCGCACTTCCCGCGGTGCTTTCTCAAAATCCTTGAGAAAGGCATGTGGTGCTGAAACGCGTAGGACCTCAGGACGGCAGTCCTGCACCCACCCAGCACTACACAAGTCTCCTCCAGAAAGAGTCGAGCGCACGCCGCTCCAGCCGCCCTGACACCCCGGGTGACGCATGCCAGCTGAACCCGGAAGTGGAAGGAACGACTGTAGCAGCGGTGTGGACCTGTTGCCGGTAGCACCGCGGGAAGTGCGGACGCCGGTGAAGACTGAAGAGGATGCGAGGCAGAGATCAACTTTGCCGCAGCAACTGCCGGGTATCGGGTAAGTGTCCTGGTGCACCACCGGAGGGTTAGGGTCGCCAGCCCCCGGTACCACCCAGCACTTTCCTTGACCACCAGGAACTTGTACACCTGCACGGATTGAGACTCAAGCCGGTGAACCGCCAGCCCAAGCGCCCCACCCACATCCACAAGTGTTCATCACAGCCTAACCCCCACCTCCCACCAGCAGGACCCCGGTGCTCATACCCACACGGAGCCCCCACTGGTCCCCCAGCCCACCCAGGTCGACACAGGGAGGCCGACACACATACCAGAGCCTGTGGAAGACACAGCAGTGAGATCCACAGTGAACCACTGGTTCCAGTGACGCACACCCCCAGGTTGACCACCCCCATTCCACCCCAACCCTTTATTGAGAGACATTTTATCAAACTTGTACCAGTGACAATAAAGAAAATTTGTTTCACTACCATCAGTCTCACAGTACATTCATACTTTGGTACAAACAGTAACCACATACATCAGAAGCCACAGAGTGCGCATTTCTATCCCCAATACAACATCTATGTTACCAGGTCTTTGGACAAGACCCAGATTTGCTGCACCACCACACAGCCTCTAGGGTAGAGCGCAATACTAAAACCAAAATTACTAGTACTTGCTTACCTTGTCGGAATTCCCTACTTTGGGATGCCTGCATCAGTATTCTATCCGCCGGCGTCCCCCTTGCCGTTCATCCATTTGTAACCTTTTATTTCTGTTTTCTGTTTTTTTGTCCTTGCCGGCAAAAGTTGAAATTGTAAAATCTCACCAGAATATGCTGGCATTATATAGATAAATGTTAATACATAAGTGCTACTGTAACTTAGTCTTAGTAAAGGGTTATTTCATTTACACAAATATTATCAAAGAGATATATAAATCTATAGCCATACATTAAAAAATCTATATCATCTCTTAAAATGTGTCCTATCTCCCACACGCATGCACAGTGGGAACTGGTGGGGCACCTGCCCCTCCAGGACCTTACCCGGAGGACATCACTCATCTACCACAGGATGTATAAATATATAACAGGAAGGGAGGGCGGGGTGGAACAAGCGCTGCTCAGTCTAGCAGAACCAAACACAGCAAATACATTTAGAATAGAGATGACCTACCTGTAGCTATGTCACAAAAGTAAAGTTGCAGCGATATTCGCTTGTGTACCATCTTTCCACATTCCAGTCAAATGTCACCACTAAGGAAGCACCTAGGTGCTGTGAAAAAGGTTAACATTTCTAACACCCCTTTCATATCACAAATGCCAGGTCGCAGCCAAGATTTGGATACGGGTCTGTCCTGAAAGCGCCCCAGCACTTGCGGTGTTTGCTGCTCACAGCGACCCAGCTTATTGATGTAATCCGGGAGGCAGCGCATCAGGCGGGTGGAGGCAGCACTGAGGTGGCGCTGCTGCTTCCTTAATATAAGTGAACGGGATTGACCCAGGTTATTTGTGCGGTGTGAAAGGGGTATAAGTGACAAATTATCTCTTTATGATTTATATTTATGCCTTCTTTTTAATTATTGTGTTTATATGTTTTTTTTCCATTTATTTTCCATCATTTATTGTCTTATTATTTTTGGTCATGAGCGCTGCACACTTCTGTACGTGTGGCTGAAATGAAGTGTGTTTGTGAATAAATGGATAGCGACGCACAGGTGTGGTCTCACAAAATGTGATATGCCTTTATTGGTATGGTAGGGATAGGTATGGGGGTAAGGAAGAAACTGGGATGGGATTCTGCAGTCTTTCACTCTGCCAATGGCTTTAGTTCGATGATATGGCGGAATTGATGTCTATATCAGTGTCACTCTAGGAGGATTCCTCATCGAGGGTTCAGGCGATCATTCAGGGATCCCTTTAAATTCCCTGTCTCTAATCCTGAGGCATATGGTCCCCCTAAGTGATGTGCAGTGATCTCTTAGGTATTCATGTACTGTCACCCCATGGGGATTCCACTTAATGGGTTCAGGCGATCCTTTAGGGAACCCCTGTAGAATTCTCTATTCCCGATACCTAGGTCGCCTTGAGTGATGTATATTGATCTGTAGCAATGTATATAGCTTACTGTGTGGTAGTGGCGTCCCGCAATAGTTAGTCTTATCAGTCTGCAGTTTAGTGGGTGGCCTGGGGCCGGGCATCCAATTGGTGCACCCGCTTTCTCCAAATTCGGTCCCGGTGGGTGGGATGGCATGGTGCTGTGCTCGGTGCCCTCTTGTCGTCTGCTTGGCTGCGATACTGTGGTGTCTAAAAAAGACATTTACTGCTGAAATGCGTTGGCTACACATCAAATACAAGCCACATTACAATACGCAACATTGTATAAATTGCACATCGCCCTTTATCATCAAAACCTTTTTCATGGCACCCCTAGGCCGAATGTTTATTATTGAGAAAAATATATAAAATATATAAAATTAAGTAAATTATGTTTATATGTCATCCTTAGGGTCAGTTATATGGTAATGGGCAGGATTTGCTACTTGTCCACATGTTATCATTGACAGCACTGGTTTTGCCTGTTGTGTTGATCAGAAATCATTTATTTGGTCCTGTTCCACCAACTCAGGGCATTCCTGCAAGTGTTCTGAGGCACTCCAGGGTGCCACAGCACACAGTTTGGGAACCTCGTCTGACCTATACTGAATAAGCCCTCACTGGGAGCAAGACATAACGAGACATGAAGCAGCAGAGACCAGCGGACAGTGCCACTTAATCTGAAGCTAGTGAAGTCGACACACGGCAACACTGCACACAGGAGCATACCCTCCAACATGACCCATTCCATTAGGTACAAAATGCTCTGTTCCTGGACTTCCCTGCCAGTGGCAGTTACAGATGTGAGCGTGCAGCACAGTCCAATATTCAAAAAGGGGAGCCACACCAGCTGCCATCCCAAACATAACTGAGAGTTGATGTGACCCCCCCTCTTTGAATATTGGACTGTGCTGTAGGCTCACATCTGTAACTGTCACTGGCAGGGAAGTCCAGGAACAGAGCATTTTGTACCTAATGGGATGGGTCATGGTGGAGGGTATGCAGGAGTAGACGTCATTTGAAGCATGGACACAACCCTTAAAGTAAGTCCTACACTGCTTGCGTCCCCGCTAGACAGTAGAGCCAGTGTCGTATTAATATTGGGTGCAGTGTGCGCAGTGCACATGGGCCCTTGAGTCCCAGGGGGGCCAACATTGCACACGCTGCACCCATTTTTACAGAGATCTGCCCATGCGCAGTAGGGTCTGAGCGCTCTAGTACCCTACTATTCTACGCTATTCCCAGCATCCCCGCAGAGAGGAGGGGGCCCGGCTTTAGCATCTGGCAACATGGGCCTCCTCCTCCTCTCTTAAAACCCCCTGAGAAGAGCAATATAAATGTAATATACCGGAAAGTGTATTAATTAATTCCCTTTTCCTTTTCTCTAGCAGGTAAGTGTATTAACTGTAGGAATGTCCATGGCAATGTTTCTTTCTTTTATAGATCAGGTATTTTATTTTATAAATTAAAACATTAAAAGCTATATGCAATAAACATTGCATTAATACAGTAACAAAGATAGTTACGATCACGACGAACACAAAACACAGAACTATGGGGTTTATTCTAGTTCACTCGGAAAGGCACAATCACTCTCTAATGGATAAAACCATGTGCACTGCAGGTGGGGCAGAAGTAACATGTGCAGAGAGAGTTAGATTTGGGTGGGGTTTGTATTTCAAACTGATATCTATATTGCAGTGTAAAAATAAAGCAGCCAGTATTTACCCTGCACATAAACAATAAAACACCCAAATCTAACTCTCTCTGCACATGTTACATCAGCCCCACCTGCAGTGCACATGGTTTTATCCATTAGAGAGTGATTGTGCCTTTCCGAGTGAACTAGAATAAACCCCTATAAGACAATTTATATATAGATATTCAACATAGATATACTGTTACCATTTTCACATGACATCAAAATGACAATATTATCACTATTATATGCTAAATACTTCTTTATTATTGCGCAATAATATACCTGCTGCAGCTGTAAACTGTTACTTAGGGCCTTATTCTAGTTCACTCTTTCTGACAAAATCCTTCTTAGATGGACAAAACCATGTGCACTGCAGGGGGGCAGATGTAAAATGTGCAGAGAGAATTAGAGTTGGGTGAGTTATTTTGTTTCTGTGCAGGGTAAATACTGACTGTTTTATTTTTACACTGTAAAATCCCACCCAAATCTAATTCTCTCTGCACAAGTAACATCTACCCCACCTGCAGTGCACATGGTTTTGTCCATCTTAGAAGGATTTTGTCAGAAAGAGTGAACTAGAATAAGGCCCTTAGTATCTCTACTTATTAGGTAGTGACTATAACCAAAGCGGCTATTTTTGTTTTTGTAGATTGGAGTCCTGCACTGAGTATCCTGGCAATGGGCTTACTGTATTTGTAATCCACAAGTGAGAGTGAATCAGGTAATAATTGCTGGCTTAATCACAATGTAACAACACTGTATATATCCTCTCTTCACTTTTCTTCATATCCTTTGGCTAAGCGTGTAAGTCACTGTAACATGAAGCCAACTGTATAAAGTCTTTACAACTTATTGCTTATTACAGTCACTATTTATCCATCAAATAATATTAGTCAGGGAAAATGACTTCTATCGATGAGGAAGCACATAAATGTCTGTCTGTCGTAAAGTTATCATCTGAGGTAAACGCAGTCTCCAGGAGGACCCTTCAGGAAGGTAAGCCAGAGGGGGGGTCGGCGAGGCGGCGGGTTTGCGTTGGCGTCGGCGGGCGGCGAAAAGAAGCCCATAGGCCTTTATAGGGTATCGCCACCCAAAGGTGGCGATACCCTTCAGTGCGAAATCATTTTTGATACATTGGAAAATGCGTTAAAACCGGGGTTTTACCGCATTTTCCATTTGATACATCTCGCCCCTTGTACTTTGTACTGCTTCTGCACACACATATTACATAAATATGCCTGGAATAGAAATGAGAATATCCTTACAAGGACCTAAGGAACAAATAGGGTTGAAATTACCAAAAGGATAATGAAAAAGGGCAGATTAGATGGGCCAAAAGGTTCTTATCTGTCATCAAACTCTGTTTCTATCTTACATGGACCGTTAGGTACTAGTTTTGTGTCATAAAAATAATATTTGTTTAATATAGATAAAAAACATTCTTAGTGCTGCAGATACCCCCAATGCCCCCCCACCCCCGGGTTTTAACTCTATCCCTTAAATTATGACACCATTATTTCTCCTTCACAGAGATTATGCACGCTGTGGTACCTTCCTTACATTTATTCTCTTGGTGTTATACAGTATATCCCACAGTAATAGGATAACCCTTTGGAGAGGGTAAGTCACATGTCGACAGTTGCCATTTCAACAATCATCATGTTAACAAAACAAAGTTGACATGGTTCAGCATGTCGGCAGGAACCATATCAATATCTACAGAGCGTCAACATGTTCACAATGTTGCCATGTAAAATGTTGACATACTTAGAATGCCAATGTTTATTGTTAAGGTGTGGAGGAAGGGGGAATAGGAGGTAATAGGAATAGGAATAGGAGGTAAAATCCTCACAGGCATGCTGTTGCTCAGACATTGCCACTGGAACTGCTTCTTACGTGATCGCTGTGACCTGGAAGATTTCTGTAGATCTGCTGTGGTCACCAATAGAATGTAAGCCACCACTAGGCCGCTGAGAAGTGATCCGGAACCAATTACCAGGGCACAAGCATGTTGGAGGGTCGTGGACAGGGCGGGATTAAGGGCCTAATGGACTTGGAGCTGAAAATCTTAGCGGGCCTATTATGAGAAGTGGATGTTGGCATATAGAACCCATACACTATAAGCCCCAGTGTATCCCTAAATATATAAGATATAAATGTGTCAAATAGAATGCAATTGTAATACTTAGGATTTATTGTGAACCATGTGGCCAGCTGGTATCTGTCTGTGATCATCATGCTGTCATGATGTTGGGCCTATTTTTTTTTTTTTTAAATATATTTATTGCATTTTCCAAATATAACAAGCAATTGTGATACAGAGAGGGTGCTGTGATAAAAGAATACAGAAAGAGCATTTAATCATTTAGATGGGTATAGAGACCTCATAGTGTGCGGTTCCATGGGTGCACCTCCAACGAGTATGGTGTCATAATAGTACTATTCTGTCAACACTTCTGACTATGTGAGGTGTACCCTCGTTAGGGAGATGCCCGCGTATCGAGGGTATCATTCATAAGATGAGTATACTCTGCCTCAACCATCACAGCACATCAAATCAAAAACCAGTACAAATGTCAAATGAGGGGAAGATGGGGAGGGGTGGGGAGGGGCATAGGAGCAACAATGCATTCTAGCGTGACTATGTTATTAGTAACCAAAGTTTCTGGTTCCCTGGAGTGTCCTCGATATTCAACCGTACCGACCCTTCATCTAGCCATCAGCTTTAGCTTATCTTGCTTATTCTTTCCTAATATTTACAGCGGGTGCGAGACATACATTGTGAACCTTAACCTTCATCTGCCACACGTCTTAGCAAAGCCCAATTCGTGGAGTCAAATAGTGCTAGTATTTTCTGTTGTTGTGTATTATCTAGAGATTCAATGAGCGGTCCCCACTTTTTGTAAAATCGGGGAACATTATATTCCACATCAGGAAGAGTTGATTGCCGCTCCAAGTAGAGGAGGTGGAGTAGTCGTGTTTTTAGATTATCCAGTCTGGGAGGGGATCGTACTATCCAATTATTTAGTATGAGTTTTTTCCCCAGTGTTAGGATTACATATAGGATAGGGTTCAAGTACCTCTTGTCTTCTGGGATGCCCCATTCAGCCAGGTGTAGGTTGAGCATGACGGTGCAGTTTAACTTCAAAGCTAATTGGAAGGATGTGTTAATATAACCCAAGACTTTGTACCAGAATTTCTTGATTTTGGGACAACTCCAGAAACAATGTAGGTATAGGGCATTGGATGCCCCGCATTTCAAGCAAGACCCTGTCTCTGTTGGGACCATGTGCTTTCTCTGTCCTGGTGTAATAAATATTCTATTTATGAATTTGAAATGGGTTTCTTGGAGTTGGGTCGAATATAATGCTTTTCTAATTTCAGGGAAATTTTCCATCAGTGCCTGGTAGGTCATCGTGATACCCAAATCCGCTTGCCATTTTCGGACGTTGAGTGCCCACAATTTCTCCTCATGTCCCGTCAGGATATCCCAATAAAGATATCGTGTTTTGAAAGGCGCTGTACTCGTTAGGTTGATTAAGGATATTATAGGGTCAGTCGTGGTACAGGGCATCTGTGGTCTAGTTAGCGAGTTCACATAATGCCTCACTTGGAGGTACATGAAAAAGTCAGCTCTTGGGATCTGGGAGTTTTCAACAAGATCTGAGAAGGGTTTTATCTGTCCCCCTGGATCGAAGACGTCCTTAATGATGGCAATGCCTTTTTGCCGCCATTGGTGGAATTTCCCATTATCGATGGCTGCCTGGAAACATGGGTTGCCAATAAAGGGAATAAACTTAGTGTATGCTGGGTTTCTCTTTAGGGATTTATTTACCGACCACCACGCTAGATACGTGTCCCAGAACAGGGGATTGGCTTTAGCTAATTGCGGTAGATCTTTTTTTGGTGTGTGTATTAAGGCCTTCATGTCATAGGGGAAGATCATAGCCTGTTCTAATTGGTAGTTGATGTAGCTAGAGCGAGCATGTATCCAGTCTAGTATGTATCGGAACGCCACTGCTCTAACGAACACTTGTATGTCGGGGACCGCCAGGCCTCCCTTATCTTTATGGAGTTTAAGCTTAGATAAGGCTATGCGTGGCCTCTTTCCTGACCATAAAAATCTATTGAAGATTCTGTCACACTGACGGATGTCTGCCCTGGTTAGGGCAAATGGTAGCATCTGGACAACATAGGAGAGTTTAGGGAAGACAATACTCTTCAAAACTGCCACCCTGCCCAGGAGTGACAGGGGCAATGCTACCCATGACTCCAAGAGAGTTGTAATTTTCCTAATCACTGGTGAGATATTAAGGGCATAAATATCTTTTAGTGAGGTGGGAATGAACACTCCCAAATATTTCAATTTAGTGGTATTGTGTTTTAGGGTGGGCAGGAGGCTTGCTGCTGGGGAGGCAAGAAAGGATGCTGCTAGGTTCGTTAGGGGCAATAACTCTGATTTGTCTTTGTTTATTTTATATCCTGAAAATAGGCCAAAGTTTGTGATAAGTTGAAAGATAGCGGGTATAGAGGTTAGCGGATTAGAAATAAAAAGCAGCATGTCGTCTGCGAAAAGTCCCACCTTCAGCTCATGCTGGGCTACTCTCAGTCCTTGGAATTCAGGTAATGCGCGTAGGGCGATAGCAAGGGGCTCAATGGCAATGGCGAATAGCAGAGGGGATAATGGGCATCCCTGTCTCGTGCCTCTACCTAGAGGGATTGGAGGTGATAGGTAGCCATTACATATGATCCTGGACTGTGACTGGGAATATAGCATTTTTAACAGGGAGATAAATTGACTAGGAAATCCAAATTGAGAAAGCGTGTGGAACAAGTGGCTCCAGGCCACCATATCAAACGCCTTCTCAGCGTCAAGGGCGAGGAGGAAAGGGAGTGATGTGTGGGGGTTGGATTGGTACCAGTGAGAAGCCGCAATCACTTTACGGATATTGGCCGTGGAGTGTCTTCCTGCTATGAAACCGGACTGGTCCTGGTGTATCGCCATGGGGACTAGGTGTTTGATTCGGTCTGCTATCAATTTTGTGAATAGTTTATAATCCACGTTTGGAAGGGATATTGGCCTATATGATCCTGGCAGGTGTGGATCCCTGTCAGGTTTTGGCAGTAGTCTAATAATGGCGTCAGTAAAATATTGAGGGGTTTTTTCTTGCGACATAATATTGTTAAACACCAGGACCACAGTCTCCAATATACGGGGGAGCAAAATTTTGTAGAATTCGCCCGAGTAACCGTCAGGGCCCGGTGATTTCAGTGGTTTTAGTTGTTTGATCGCCGCCTCCACCTCTTGAGAGGTAAAAGGGGTAGTGATTTGGGTTGTCAACTCTGTGGGCAGAGATGGGCATGTAATGGATTTCCAGAAGTTTGCCTCCCCCGATTCATCTCTTGCTGGCTGGGAGTAAATGTCAGAGTAAAACTCATGAAGGGTAGAGGCTATGTCTTTGCCGCTGGAGGCATATGAGCCATCCGGGCGTTTAACGGATTCTATCAGTGTTGTTCCTGAGGAGGACTTCAATAGGTTTGAGAGCAGTCTGCCCGTTTTATTGCCAAACCTATAGAATCTATGATCTTTGTGGAAGGTATGGCGGTCCCCCAAAGAGGCAAGGATACCATCAAATGACTGTTTGGCAAGATTAAAATCTACTCTGTTGACTGGCGTGGGGTCTGTCTTATATTTTTGATAAGTGTCAGTCAGGTGTAATTGAGCCATTTTATAAGTGGAAGTAAACTCCCTTTTCTTTTGGGATACATATTGGATAATTCGGCCTCTAAGAACCGCTTTGGCAGTCTGCCAAAATAAGATTGGGTCTTCTTCAAGAGCTTTTATGTTGTCAAGTCTATATTCCTCCCAGAAGGACTCTAATTTGCTACGAAAGCCTAAGGACGAGGCAAAGTGTGTGGGAAATTTCCATAGTCTATAGGAGCCTACATCTAGCGTGGTGGTAAACGAAACCCAAATAAGTGAATGGTCGGAGAGAAACATAGGTTCAATCTCAGCATCGGCCACATTCATAAAGACTGCATCAGATAGTAATAGGTAGTCCAACCTGGACAGCGAGCCATGCGCGGCTGAAAGGCAAGTGAACTCTATATCGACAGGGTGGAGTGCCCTCCATGCGTCAGTCAGCGCTAAGTGCTGCATCAGAAATGGTATACCAATTCGTGGGGGGGGTTTCCTGGTCTTAGGGGAGCTAGAGTCCATAATACGTGAGGAGATAACATTAAAGTCGCCTCCCAATATCAATCTTTCCGACATGTATGGAGTTAATTTAGCCTGGATCATTTTAAAAAAGGGACCGGAGTGTGAGTTCGGTGCATAAATATTACAGAAGATGTACCTTTGTGAATAAAGGCTAAGATCCACCAATAGGAATCTGCCTTCTGGATCAAGCTCTGTGTGTGTGAGTGTTATCGGAAGACTAGCTTTAGCCATCAAAATAACCCCTCTAGCTTTGGATGTAAACGGAGCTGCCGCCCAAACCTTCCAGCCCATAGTGTTTAATTTGATTATTTCTGGCTGTAACAGGTGCGTTTCCTGCAGGAGAATTATATCAATAGAGAGCCTCTTGAGATATAGGAGCAGCTTCTTCCTCTTTACAGGAGAGTGGATCCCTCCAACATTCCAAGAGGCTACCTTAACCGAGGACATGTTTCACAAACATTAGGATCCATATCTGTTATCACATCCCTAAAATGCACAATAATGACATAAACTGGGTGGTTGGAGGGGGGGAGGAAAAGAGGGGTTAAAGGTAGAAGGAGTAACCACTGTACTCCACAATGAACATATTTAACTTCTTCACAGTTCCTAAACATGGTATAATAACATCTAAGTAATGACGGGGCCCCTGGCCAGTCCGCCGCAACATCTCTAACACTATAAGGGGTGATAAGAAACCCGTAAGACCCCAGCA
Source organism: Crinia signifera (assembly GCF_055691185.1). NCBI lineage: Eukaryota > Metazoa > Chordata > Amphibia > Anura > Myobatrachidae > Crinia > Crinia signifera. The sequence goes on from NC_139224.1 coordinate 50,348,945, forward strand.
CTATAAACTTGTAAACTTTTCCCGGTATCTTCCGGGCAGTCCAGTAATCCCAAAGATCATACCAAATTAAAACACATAAGCATAAATAACTTTCTACAACCTGTGTAAGCTAGAAGAGCCCGAAGGCCGATGACCGGCGTTCGGGGAAAGCAGACCATCACAGCATGGTTGTGCGAGAGGTGTGGGTTAGCTGGATGAAAGGACCACCAATTATCTATGTGGCGCCGTGGGCAAACCTCTGTCACTTCTGCTTCGCCCTGGCCTGTGGCTGCCCGTCTTGAGTGCACAAACAAGGTGACAGATCAGCAGTCCTCGATTGTGGGAAAAGATGTCCAGGAGAGGCAGGTTGGGGGGGAGTAGGCGGAGGGGGCAGGCTGGTAGTTGAGTCTCCATCGAACCCGATCAGTTTCCCTCTGCACTCACGCCCCTTCGTTCCTCTAAATATGCCTCCGCGTCTGCAGCAGTGTTGAAATCGGTAAATGTAGTACCTTCGAATATGCGCAGGCGCGCAGGGTACATCAGAGCAAATTTTGTCCCCTCCTTTGCAAGGTGGGAGCATACTGGGGTGAAGAGCTTCCTCATTCTGGTGAGCTCTGGCGAGTAATCCTGGAAGATCAGGATTTTTGATTCCTCCCATTTGATGTCTCTCCTTCGCCGTGACGCTGCCCAGAGAGTTTCTTTATGGACATAATTCAGACATCTGAATAATACCGGTCTGGGTCTAGAAGAGGAATTGTCTCGCAGCTGGCCCGTTCTGTGAGCCCTCTCGACGACTAGCTCTCTGCATTCATCTTGGACACCAAGCATTTCTGGTAGATTTTGCTTTAAGAAATGGTACAATGCCTGTCCTTTCATAGACTCTGGCAGACCTATAACCCTCAGGTTGTTCCTGCGGGACCTATTTTCTAAGTCGTCCAGTTTAGCCCACACTTGCGTGTCAGATTTCTGAAGTCTTGTCGTCAGGTCCTGCATGTCTGCGATAGCTTTGAAATTCGATAGCTTTGAAATTCTCTCCTGTGGTGTGCTCCACCGCCTGGAGCCTTTTAGATAGCTGTCTACACTGCCCCTTGATGTCTGACACTGCTTGCTGCAGCGCAGCAGCGTTCGTGGTGGCTTGTTCCTGTAAGAGGGGCTGAACAGTCTCTTTGACTGCCTGCATCAGATCCGCGTAAGTTAACTGGGCTAGGGAGGTGGATGTGGGCGAGGGATGCTGCGGAGTTTGTTGCTGGGGCCGGGAGCTGAGCGGCGGTATTACCTGTGGCAGGGTAATGGTGCTGTGTGCGCCGTCTTGTATCGGCGCGGCCGCCATTTTGCTGGGCGCTCCACGTTCCCCCTCTGTCTTCTGTTTGTGCTGTTTTCCCGGCATTGTCCCGGGCAGGTATTTGTCCATGCGGCTCCGGGTGACTTGCGGACCGCAGCAGGGGGGTCTGTCGGGTGTTCGGGTTGAGCGCTAGGGCTCTAGCAGGGTTAATTGCGGGGACGTCACCGGAGCTGTAAGGAGAGCCGCCTTACATCAGCCGCGCCGGAACCGGAACCTCCATGTTGGGCCTATTTTAATGTGAAAGCCTGGAGCTGCAGCATCATCCTGCCCATTGTTAATTTGGCCCTGGCTATGGGCCGAGAGAGGCCACCTTCCATGTCACAGTTACACGTGTTATATATACAAGGGCATAGCTACCATAGATGCAGGGAGTGCAGCTGCTATGGTGCCCACAGCTGAGAGGGGCCACTTTCCATGTCACAGTTACATGGGCATACCTCCCAACATCCAGTACATTTAACTTGGGACTACCATGTGGTGAATGTGTGAGCGTGTCCGCAATGTGGGTGTGGCCTGTGTAAAGGGGCATGGCTTCACATGAATGACATGTGCTTGTTAGCCATGCCTCCTGTTTTTGTCAGTGTAGGGGGCATGACCAGTACTCTAGGAGCTGCTGGCCATGCCCCCAGCCCTTCTGTCTCCCATGAATAGAGCAGTTTGTGACAGTGGGACTCCCAACTGCCATTACAACTTTTGCTTTGGGGCCTACAAATATCTAGTTTCACCTCTGGCATAAACTGCAGTTACATAGATGAATGCAGCGGTTTTGTCTGAAGCTGTATTCTACTAACATGCATACTGGTGATTTTTCTGCATGAAGGCTTGCCCCCCTTTCTAGGAGGGGGGAGGGGGCGGGCACTCCAGAAGTATTTTATTTCACTTGCATTGTGGTGTGCTGGTGATTTCAGAAACAACAGAGACCACTCTATTCAACTTTCATTACTAGAACACACTTTAAAGATATATGGGAAACTTGCCATGTATAATAAATAAAAAGATTGATTTATACCATATGAGGGCCAGATGGCCAGGGGTGCGCACGCTACTTCCTGGGGGGGGGGGGCTGGGGGGGGCTGGGATGCCGCATCGCCAGGCTGAAGGATCAGCTAGCGGGTGATGTCACCAGCCAGGGACCCCAGCGGCCGCAGCCTGGTCATAAAGAATATGGCCACCGCACCGCAGGGCTCATAGCACCGGCCCTGGTAGCACAGTCAGTGGCCCAGCCAGATGGAAATCTGGACCGGCCCACTGGGAAATGGCCCAGTTTCCCGGCGGGCCAATCTGCCCCTGCATACTGCTACAGCTCTGTTTTTCAGTTGTATAGTAATATAATATATAAATCATGTTATTGCTGGAAGTCTTATTGTACACCAGCAATATCTGATCTTTACATGTTACATATGGCTATTTGTTATATCTACAATAAATATATGAAATATAATTTTAGATGGACCCAGCCAGAACATCAGAGGGACATGACTGAGGTCAAAACATAGACTGGGTGGATCTGCCGCACAGGATTTAAGTATTGTATTTGTAGGTATCAGTTATGACCCCCTACTATTTTAATTCAAACAGATTTGTAGTTACTGTTTTTAATAGGGGTGTGCTACCACTGACACAAAAATATCATATTAAACACAGAAAGAGAAAATGTGTCTGAGTGTGGTGCACCTTTAAGAAGTAATTGATGCCAATAAAATGTAACCTTTAATTGAGTATTTTTAAAACTCTTTTTAAAAGAGACATACAAATGACAAACAAAGTGAACAATAGTGCGTGTTTAAAAACAGCACGTGTGGGGACTGACTATGGGGTTTATTCTAGTTCACTCGGAAAGGCACAATCACTCTCTAATGGATAAAACCTTGTGCACTGCAGGTGGGGCTGATGTAACATGTGCAGAGAGAGTTAGATTTGGGTGTTTTATTGTTTATGTGCAGGGTAAATACTGGCTGCTTTATTTTTACACTGCAATATAGATATCAGTTTGAAGTACAAACCCCACCCAAATCTTACTCTCTCTGCACATGTTACATCAGCCCCACCTGCAGTGCACATGGTTTTATCCATTAGAGAGTGATTGTGCCTTTCTGAGTGAACTAGAATAAACCCATATGTTCTTAAAGCAAGTCTCTTGGTATCAGAGCCGGCCCTAGCCTAAATGACGCCCTAGGCAAGATTTTGGCTGGTGCCCCCTAGTACCGCCACTAGTTCCGCCTCTGACCCTGCTCCCCTTTCCCAGCAACATCAACCCTCATCATAGCAGTCCCTACCCGCAATATTTTAAATAGAAACAGTGCACACATTCGGTGCGCAGCCCAAACAGGGGTGTGTTCTTGCTGGAAAGGGGCATGGCTACACAATAGTACCCCCAATTCAAATTATGCCACACAGTAGTGCAACTTTATTCACATTATATCATGCGATGGTGTCCCTTATTCACGTTACATCACACAGTAGTACCACTTTACCTTATGTACATTACTCCTCACATTATTCACATTATACCCTTAGAAAAAAATCCTGAGAACATATTGGGCGGGATGTATTAAAATACATCGCCGCCCTTCGCGCCCCCCCGCCGCGATGCCGCCGCATATGTACTAACATATGCGGCTGGCATCGCGATGCGGTGACGGAGGCCCCCCGCGATACCTGTACTGTGGTCTGCGGGGGGTCTCCGTCACCTCCCTGCCGGCTTCTGCAGCTTTCACGCCAGGGACAGCTAAGGAAGCTGTCCCCGGCGCTTCCTCCTCCCCCTGCAGCCGGAAGGACGTCCGGCTGCGTTGCTAGGGGGAGGAAGGGCTTACCTTCCGGGGTCCAGGAGGACCTGCAAGAAGGTAAGCCCAAGGGAGGGGGGAAAGGGGGGGGCGGCGGGTTGCGGCGACGCGGCGGGCGGCGAAAAGAAGCCCATAGGCTTCTATAGGGTATCGCCACCCAAAGGTGGCGATACCCTGCCCTGTGAAACCGCTGCGAACGGGATTTAGTACATAGGAAAATGCGGTAAAACGGGGGTTTTACCGCATTTTCCCTTTAGTACATCTCGCCCATTGTATTTTAAGCACCATGGCCACACTGCAACCCAGCACAAAGCAGTGTGTGCTGGGCAGAGGAGAGAGCTGCAGCTGCTGCTGTCACTTAAGGGGAGGGGGCCCGGGGCCCCCACTGGGCCCTTCCATCAGACTTTGGCCTGGGTAATTTGTACCCCCTACCCCTTTCTCTCGGCACCCCTGATAATACCACACAGTAATGCCCCTTACACATGACACACATTATTAATGTCCTTATAACCATAAAGCCCCTTACACATTATGCCAACCTTTATTAATGCCCTTCATACATATATAAACATGACACACATAATGCCCCTTACACATATGTTGCACATTATTAATGCCCTTATACACATGACACACATAATGCCCATTACACATATGTTGCACATTATTAATGCCCTTATACACATTACACACATAATGCCCATTACACATATGTTGCACATTACTAATGCCCTTATACACATGACACACATAATGCACCTTACACATACAGTATGCCGAACACTATTGCACAACCAACCCACCTGCAGACAGCACTCGCACAGCCGCTAACACTGTGATTTCTGCCTGTGCTTGGATACAAATGTTTCCTCATACATCTTGCCTCAATAGGCCATGCAGCTCCTGGCCAGTTCTGCTAATGTTGGGTGCCTTTTTTGCTGAAAATTCATCTTATTTGCATTGTTATGTGACCAAGACACACAAGGAGCTTCCTATGATTAAAATGATATGTGGCATGAATATATTCTGTGTGCGACTATGGCTGTACCTGCATACGGAATGCTATGTTACAGTGATTTTCATGAATACACTATTTCATATGCAGATACAGCCTCACTCACACACAGAATATAGGCATGCTGCATATCATTTTAATCAGCAGAAGTTGCTGATGCCCCTAGGCATTCCAAATGCCCTAGGCAATTGCCTAGTTTGCCTATGCCTAAGGCCGGCTCTGCTTGGTATTAGTAATACAGGCCCTTATTCTGATCGGTGCGGCCCGATCAGAATATGCGGCCACGACCGTGCAGGCGAATCCCCGCCTTCCATACGGATCGCCACCTCCGTCCGTACGCGGATATGTGGCGATCCGCATGAAAGTGGACGGGGATACGCCTCCTCCGTCTTGGGAGCAGCCCCTGCATTCGATGGTCGCCGAACATCGAATGCAGGGCCGCACGCTCCACTAGGTCCCGCCACCCAAGACCACACGGACACTTGTCCGTGTGAAATCATGTATGGGGGCGGGCAGCTGACATCCGGCGATGTCAGATGCCCGCCCCCTACACACGCGTCACGGCTTCATTACCATGCATACGCCCCGCGTTTGCATGGGAACGCCCATGAAACGCGGGGCGTATGCATAGGGTAATGAGGCTTAGTAGCCCCTCACGCCCCTCTACGCCCCCTGTGCGGCGTGTAAAGAATACGTGCGGCGAAATCGCCTGCACATGCGAAGAGTGACCTCTGCACATGCGCAGACGATAACCATCGGCGGGACGACCGCATGCGGAGAAATCCGCACCGATCAGAATAAGGCCCACAGTGTCCTGTTCTCAAAATAACATTCTTCCTCTTACCCTTATTACATCATTTGTTAATGCCTTCTGATGGCCAGATGCTTGTGCTGAGGCAGCGCATGTGTAAAAATAGAAAATGCGACCGCTGACAGGTCTAGTGGATGCGTCAACACATCATATGTCGACTTAGTTGAGTTTAGGATTCTCGCTCATAATAGGGCTGTAAATCACCTCCCCGCACTTGTCCGGGGTGTATATATGTGCTTCAGATGATAGTACACAACCAATTAATGTCCTCAGTGTTACATAAGCCAGTCAATTTTTATATAGTCAAACTGTGCTTAAATTGTATATTTTTAGTGGACATATGGTGTACCTCATACTAGGAGCATTATAACCCTGTACCTTGGTTATCTATACATGAGCACTAGTCAAGCCTGACTGTTTCAATATATGGCAACCAGTCATCTGTGGTGCTGAACCACTGCACCCGTCAGCGTGTTTGCGGTGTTTATTTATTATGTATGTACCCGCTTTGAACTAGGAGATCTTAGCGGTATTTAATACATATGTAAATTACTGTTGCAGTAAAGAATGGTATCAGAGCCCTTAACCGGGCTGGAGACACACGGCGCCAAGCCAATACGTGATCCTGCGGCGCTCAGAATATGTCAGCGATACCCGCTGATAGTTAGTGTGTCCGCTAAAGCAAAACTTTTGCCTTGAAAAATCGGGAAGCGAAACGCATGCGGCAGCACGGCCGTGTGGGTGCACGATATGTGTACAGTCTCTCCTCATACTATATAAGTGTATTTAGCGTCTCTCTAACCTAGCCCTTTTTAGGGCTCTAATAATGTGTTTAATGTGCTAAATGTTATGTGATACCAAAACGCTGAATTACTAAATTACCAAGACTCCTGCAGCAATATAGAAGTGTCTAGTGTAACAATCATTGTTACATGTTTACAGTGTTGTTCTCTTTTACTTTATTTTCTGTTTTGAAACTGGAGGGAATTGACGTGAACAAGCTGGGGATTAGGGCTACTGGCGACACCCCACAAAAAAACGACATTGAGCAGCCACCTCATGGGTGTGTTAGAAGAGCTGCTAAGCTGGTAATCTGTATCCCCTGCCACATTACATTCCATGTTCCCTGTCTGAAAGAATGGCTACAGGTTTACATTGTTTGCCCTCTGTGCCAGCCAGGTTGTTGCAGGGGTTCAGCCTTGTCTGTGTCAGGGTTCAGTATTGTCAGTACTCCACACAGTGTGCTTCAGCATCGTTTACAAGTCATCAGTTTGCACAGTGTTCTTTAGCATATTTTCCAAGTTACCTGTTTTGCACAGTGTTCTTCAGCATCCTTTCCACGTCACCAGTTTGCATAGTATTCTTCAGCATGGCTACCAAGTCACCAGTTTTGCACAGTGTTCTTCAGCATCGTTTCCAAGTCACCAGTTTGCACAGTGTTCTTCAGCAATGTTTCCAAGTCCCCAGTTTGCACAGTGTTCTTCAGCATCGTTTCCAAGTCACCAGTTTGCATAGTGTTCTTCAGCATCGTTTCCAAGTCACCAGTTTTGCGCAGTGTTCTTCAGTATCGTTTCCAAGTCACCAGTTTGCATAGTGTTCTTCAGCATCGTTTCCAAGTCACCAGTTTGCACAGTGTTCTTCAGCATCGTTTCCAAGTCACCAGTTTTGCACAGTGTTCTTCAGCATCGTTTCCAAGTCACCAGTTTTGCACAGTGTTCTTTAGAATCATTTCCAAGTAGTTATTTCCTTCAGTGCTGTCTCAAGTCACAGTTACCAAGTCTTCACAACATTTTAAGTCTCATTTTCTAAATCACAGTTGCAAAGTCTTCACAGAATTCTCGTCTTCTAAACAGTTCCACAACTTCTTATTATTATTATTTATTTTATTTATTAGCAGTTTCTTATATAGCGCACACAGATTCCGCAGCGCTTTACAGAGAATATTTCACCATTCACATCAGTCCCTGCCCCAGTGGAGCTTACAATCTATATTCCCTACCACATGTACATGCACACACGGACATTCTAGGGTTAATTTTTGTTGGGAGCCAATTAACCTACCAGTATATTTTTTGGATTGTGGGAGGAAACCGGAGTACCCGGAGGAAACCCACGCAAGTACGGGGAGAATATACAAACTCCGCACAGTTAGGGCCATGGTGGGTATTGAACCCATGACCTCAGTGCTGTGAGGCAGTAATGCTAACCATTACGCCATCCGTACTGCCCGTTTTATTCTTCAAAGTATTCTTCAATATTATAACGCAAACCATCATCGCAAGTCTTTACGGCATTTCTTCAGTCTCATCTTACAAGTCTTCCAGTATTGTTATCACTGTATCCCTACCACATTCTGTAAGTCTTCAGGTTACTCCATAATGACTTTATCCTCAGTCTGCTATTCTATATTGATCCGGCTCCAGTTCATGTCCAGTATCCTCCACTAGCTATCAGTATCGTTACATGCATGCTTGTTTTTTTCAGACCATTGCAAATGCGATTATGGAACTGTACTGCAAGATTCTTTCATTAAACCTTCAAAACCTTATTTGGTTCTCCTCAGTTTCATCCAGTATCCTCGAGTCTCTCTTACTACATACGGCTGCCAAGCTTTCCCCAGAATCCCACCAACACTTCCTAAGCTCCTCCTCTCCTGTCAGTCCCACAAACCCCCCAAGTGTGACACAACAGCCAAATGTAAAAGCTACCAAGAATGCCACAATCGCATGTCATGCCCACCACTTTAATCAGTATGGAGGGAATGGCCATGTGATCTACTGGCATCGCCCTCGTCCCTCTTTCTCCAGTGAATAGATCCTGTGTGTAGGAGGACTCCTTACTACCTGCTCCACTGCAGGCAGAACAGTGCCCAAAAAATATACTGTCCTGCCAAAATTGGGACAGTTGAGAGGTATGCTGTATTACTGCTCAATACTTCTGATACAAAGTAATTCAGGCAGATACCATACCCTCCAACAGTACTGAATTTGCCGGTACAGTACCGTTTTTTAACAGTCTGTACCGGCAAATTGCAATTGTACCGAATGTACCGCATTTTCAGCGGTCAGACTCACATTAGTAACTACTGTAACTATTTCCTTTCCCCGGCTTCATGTCCTGCCTGGACTGGAGTCCTGGACCGACGGACTGCGCCGGCTGAGCTCTCCCCTTTCCTCACACGTTCCTTCCCAATAGTGCAATGCGCGGTGCCGCGCATCATGACGTCGCGCGCCGGCACCGCGCACCCTGGGAGAGGCCGGCGCGAATCAACTGCTTAGTGAGGGATGCGGTGGCCAGCCCCGGCGCTCACACTGTGGGGGATCCATCTTGCACGACCGCCGGCGATGCCATCGGAGGTCGGAGCCTGCTGCCACTCAGCTGCCAACACACACTGTAAGTTAAAATGCAGCAAGTGTGGCTCTGGCTGTAACTAGTACTAACTGTCCACAGTGGTGTGATGCCTGACCTGCTGCAGGCTGCAGCTCATGTTACACGGTGGGCTGCTGGCATATTAAATAAGTATATTTAATATACTTATTTATTAAACGTATATTAAATATACTTATTTAATATGCCAGCAGCCCACCAAGCCACCATGTGACATGAGCTCAGCTGCATCAGCTGCTGTACCGTGGGGCAGGGTGCTCAGCCAGGCTGCACGAACTTTACAGTTACATGTATATGAAAGTATATGAAAGGAGGCTTTACCACGCCCCCTTTCCCAGTGGTCACGCCCCCTTTCCTATTGTGTACCGAATTCTTCCCCTCAGATGTTGGAGGGTATGAGATACTTGGAGGTCTATTTAACATAAGTGATGGTAGAAAACATTTCATAGCACTGTTTATCAGAGAAAACTCTTGACTGAGCGATAGTGAGCTCACCAGTGATCCCGTCTGGCAGCTATTGTTGCCTCACCGATTAGTCTTGGGACCCTATGGAAGCACAGTGGCACCACAAGCCCACACTTCACAGTATCAGCTTACATAAACATAACAACAAATGTAAAAATATGTTTTTGGTATTTTCATTTAGGATGAAATGTTTTATCTGAATAATAAATAATAGTAATATCCTTTGTACAGTAAATAGGCATGAGAAAGCAATCATTAGCATTATATGGTAATACCATCATGGTTCAGGGGGCTTCACATTAATAAATAGACCCCTAGGGCTCAGTTAATAACATTGCCTTAAGCACAGTGGGCTAACTATAGCACCGCAGCCCTCGCCACCGCGGGGGGGCGCTGTGCATATGGGGGTGCCGGGGGCTGCGGTGCTATAGTTACACCTCCCCCCAATCCCCCGCAGGCTTACCTATTTCGCTGGTCCCGGCGGCTCCGTTCTTCTGCTGAGGACCACCACAAAATGGCCGTCCCCATATAGCACACAGTTCTCTGAAACTGTCTGCTGTTTGGGGGCGGCCATTTTGTGGTGGTCCTCAGCAAAAGAACGGAGCCGCCGGGACCAGCGCGAAAGGTAAGGCTGCGGGGGATTGGGGGGGGGTTTGAATGGGCGGTGGGGGGCGCACCCCCCCTAACGGCGGGGGGGGGGGGGGGCGCCCAAAACGTAGCTACGCCGCTGCTTAAGCAGCCCATAACTTAAATACCTGTACATTGTTTATTAATGAAAAACCCTTATCTAAAATGAATGAGACGACACCAAATAACTCACACGCACAAGAAATAACCACACAGACTCCAAGAGTTAAGTTTAAAAAGGTCAAAAGGAATGTTTATTGAAGACCTTGTAAGCTAGACTAGTAAATTTGGAATTTGAATTTGGGTATCGAGTCCCTAACTTTAAACTAAAGGTTGGAGGATGGCAAAGACTAAGCAGCTACCAACACGCCAGCCCAGTCAACTTGATATACGTAAAACAGAACTGCAGGAGGGGTTCACCACCCACATGGGAAGGACCACCCGCCGTCCTACGAAAGGGGTGGTGCCCCACGATGACCGCTTGTGCCCCTCTTTGACCGCTGCCTGGTAGCGACTTCCCGCCACAACAAGGTTAACAAACCGCCGCCGCCATCCCCAAAAGAAAAATATAACTACCTGGGAAAACACCCCAACTACTCAAGCCCACAAACGGAAGATGTCCTCAAGAAAAATGCAGTTTCCCACAGGGGAAAGATGCACCCCATCCTCTCTATAATATCTCACACTATCCAGCACAAGTAAAGGATGTCTTACCACCATACCACCCATAGCTCTCGAAAAGACGCCTATAGCTGAATTCACCTTTTTCCGTGCCTTCTCAATAGAGGACTGGACAGCACCCCGCCAATGGAACCGAGGAATAATTTCGGACCAAACTATCCTCACATTGGGCCAATGAGCCTGCACAGCCACCAAATCAGACTTGATACTCAAAATCAAGTCTATGCCCTTGACCATCCCCATGTTATTGCCACCCAGGTGGATGACCAACCACTGGGGATGACCCCAATTCCTCTCGTGCCTGAAGAGCTCATTCAAAAACTCTCCCCAGCGCATGCCTCTGACACCTATCCACCTGACTGTCCTATGGCCTAAACAGTCATGTGACCTCCTCCCCATCGGGTTCCTCCCTGCCCAGTAAATAAAGGAATGGCCAATGAGCCATATCTGTCCCAAGGATTCCATTGAAACTGAAAAAAGAAGAATCCCTACCGTCAGTAACTTATCAAACACACAAACTTAAATATTCAACCCATGTGAAGGAGAAAACTCAAAAAACCTCCCGTAGACCTTGGTTTGCCAATTAAATTTAGGCCCCCTCGGAGGAAAAAGTAAAAGCAACCTTCACACCCACGATTCCTGAACTCTTTCGTTCAAAATCCAGGAGTAAACTTCGTTTTAGGGTTGGCGCAACAGGCGCAACTACAATTTATCCAATCTAACATAACTTTTATACGAATCAGACTTCCACCGGCCTAGCGCCTGGATTGCCCCTGGGGACAACCCAGCTGCCGCCGCCTGTGTAGCCGAACCAATCCGAAAGGAATGGGTACCATACTCTTGAGGTGGGAACCCAAATGCACTGAGACAACGCTTTAACACAGCTGCAAATTGAAACTTAGAAAGCGCAGACTTATCTTCATGCAACAAAAACTGACCCCCAACTCCCACTGGGTGGATCCCCAAATAAGCCTGCACCAACTGGACTGGGCAAATCCCCACCTCGCTCTGAGCTTGCAAAGCAACCCATCTACCCTTTCCCACCTGGTCTGTTTTGGACCTAGCTATCTTGCAAAGCACACTTCCGCTGTGCAATTGAACCTCACTGAAAAGCAAACCAGACTTACCATCCTTCTTGCTCTTGGCCACTAGCTCGCTGACCCGAAAAGCTCCAAAGAATGCCAAAACAAAAGCCGTGTGAAACAGCAAGATTTCAAAATCGGACTCTCCGACTTCCGCCAAGACCCTAACCAACTCCCTTAATAAAGCTAAATCGATAGGCCGCCGCGAATCCTTACCCACCGGAATCGCCTTTGCCCAACCTTTCATTGCCTTTTTCAAGACAAAAGACCGAGTTGGGTCTTCCTGCCCTCTTAGACGCGAATGAAAAGCAATGCCCGCAAGGGCAGCAGACATGGCCCCTTTTGCCCTCCCTGCTTTGTAGTGTTCCCATGCAAAAACACACAACCTATCCTCCAAGGACTCACCTTCCCGACCATACCTACATAGAAAGGCCTGCCAATCCCTCCAAGCCGCATCATAAGCCTTCTGCGTAGAAGGTGCCAAAGCGTTCCTGGCCAATCCCACTATACAGGCTCAATAATCTGCCAGATATAAAGGTGGGCAGGGTAAACCTACAGCTGCGGCACCCGGCACCAACTCCCGAAACCTAACCCACTGAAAACGGGACAGGGCATCCGCAATCTTGTTATCAATGCCAGGAACGTGACAGGCTGAGAAAACCACATTAAAACACAAACACTGTAAGACCAAATGCCTGAGCAACCGCAAGGCTAGTGGGCACGAAGTCCTTTGATTGTTGATGGTATGCATAACACCCATGTTATCACACCTAAAAACAACCTGTTTGTCTGCTAACTCGTGAGCCCACAACTCCAGGGCCACCACAATCGGAAACAATTCCAATAGTAGCAAGTTCCTAGTGAAAACCCCTGTCAACCCATGAGGCAGGCCACCCCTCAGCACACCATTCCAAACCAAAAAATGCCCCGAAGCCCACGCTCCCAGATGCGTCGGTGAAAAGCTGTAACGCACTGTTATAGCACGGAGGAGCTGGCCACAACACCACCCTGTTAAATGATTCCAAAAACGAAGACCAAGTTCGCAAATCATCCCTAATCTCCCTGGATAGGTACACCGAATGATGCTGCCTAGCAACCCCAGCGGTTGCCCGTTCCAGTTTCCTGCAAAAAGCTCGCCCCATTGGGATCACCCTACATGCAAAATTGAAACATCCAAGCAAAGACTGAACTTGATTCAACCACACTTTCCTTTTGGCCAAACAATCCTCTATGCGCCCCAACCATTTATGCACCTTAACAGACGGTAAACGGCAGCACCCTGCCTCCGTATCAATTTCAATCCCAAGATAACAAAGACAGTGCCCCAACAACCCTAGAACCCGTTCCGTGGTCTCTAACAACCTCCTGCAAACTGGACTACCTTCAGGACCTACAAACAGGAAATCATCCAGATAATGTGCAATACCCTGACAACCCGAGGCTCCCTGAATGCACCAGTGAAGAAAAGAGCTGAACTTTTCAAAATAAGCGCAGGACACTGAACAACCCATAGGCAAACACCTATCAACGAAGAACTCCCCACCTAATTTAAAACCCAGAAACCGCAAAGAATCAGGGTGAATCGGGAGCAACCTAAAAGCTGATTCAATATCCACTTTCGCCATTAATGCATTCCGCCCACAATCCTGAACCAAACAAAGGGCCTCCTCAAACAACTGGTACCTAACCCTGCAGAGCTCCTCCGGTATTGCATCATTAACCGAGCCACCATGGGGGTGAGAAAGATGCTGTATTAATCTACATTTTCCCGGGGTGCTCTTGGGAACCACCCCCACCGGGGAAATACACAATCTCTGAATAGGAGGCGCACTGTAAGGGCCACACATGCGCCCCAACCTGATTTCCGCATCAACTTTCTCCCTAACAATATGAGGGAAATCCCTAGCAGACTTCAAATTCCTATAAGCCACAACATGAACTACACCCTTAATAGGCAACCGAAAACCTGAACTGAAACCCTCAAACAAAAAACGAGCCACTGCGGCATCAGGATATCCCCTGAGCCATTTACCAAGCTCGGAAATCACAACCGGCGAAAACGCCTTACTTGAGACTTCCCCCAGCCTCCCCGGCATCGGCTGTTTTGCCAGCTGGAGCTGCGGTGCAGTCCTTTGCTGGGTGATTGGCCCCACAAACTCTGCAGGAGTGACGAAAACGGCAATTCGCCCCCTATTACACTTGCCATCATTAAATGCAAAGCATTGACCCTTACCCGCTACTTTAGTGGCTGGAGATGCGGCCACAGCCGCTTTTTACCCCGCCACTTCGCCAGGGGGCTTGGTCTGCTGCGTGACCTCCAACCAGACCTCTACGTCCTTAAAACCCATGGGCAACACAGCATTCCCATCCTGCTTTCGGCGAAACTTTTAGTCGTAATCCCTCCAGGAGTAACCCTTTGTTTTAAGGTACATTTCATGCACCAAAAACAAATATTTCACAACGTTAGGATACTCAGCAGGCCTGGTCTCCGCGTAACAGGCTGCAAAAACCAGGAAACCCCTCAACCACTGATATAAATTCCTGAAGGCATTTTCACCAATTCCATCAGCCTTTTTTGCCTTATCAAAGGCCTGTCTCATGTCCTCCGTAAGGGTGAACATGTCAACGTATTTCCCCTTCTTAATCTTCTCCCTCATCCTCTTCCGGAGACCCCTAGTCACCGCGGTATTAGCACAATGCACCATTTCGGTAAACAACGGGGGCTCCGGAGGAGGCGGAGCAGAACCAGCGACCTTATCGTTACTTGTTGCCTTCGCTACGTGACGTGCAATGAGCCTAGCCAGCTTACGCAGGCGACACAGATAATCCGACCCCCCGCTAGTGCTATCACTATCAGTCGAATCACAGGAGGAATAAGGAACTGCACACTCACCAGCACCAGACGTCCCCGGAGCTTCGTCGGCCGCAACGGCCAACCCGGAACCAGCTGACGTAATCCCCGTTGCCGTCCTCGACTCCTCTCTGACCTCCCGACTCCTTCTCCTGGAAATCACTGTCGATGCCTGGACGCTCGTATCCTGAGAACACACAACGGGAGGGGGGGAGAAGACAACAAACTACCCCTTCCTCCTGACCCCACCGGAGAGGCCAATGGTGGGGGAGGTGGTGCTGACACCGTGGCACTGGGTGGGGGACCCCTAGGCAGAGGCAGGACCCCCAATGGAGCATAACCACCCTGCGATCTAAAAGCATTACCCCCGACATACGGCAATGACACTCCCGACCCCCTTTGAGATTGCCAGGGTCCAGAAGGGCCGAAACCATGTTCCCACCCGAGCCCGGCAGAACTATGCGGGCTGTGACCCTGCGCCCCCGTGGACCACAAAAGAGGCTGACTGGTGGGGACACCCTGAAAACCTGAGGAATAGTGCGGTACCACCCCCGAAACAGCCTGATGTCTCCAAGGTGCAACTTGAGGCCACGACCCATAACCCCCGCCCACAGGCGACTGAAAATAAGGGGACCCCGGGGGCGCCCACGGCCCAGGGAAACCCATGATGGGGGAGCCCTGTGCCACTGAAATTGAGTGGGAACCATGCCATAAAGGGGTGGACATACCCCCTCCCCAGGAAACCATTGGATGTGCCCCGGGGGCAGCACCATGCAAATGGACTGATGTTGCTAATGTACTGCTGGAATACACCATCTGTCCCGGCGGTGCTGCTGTGTAACCCGCGGGGTTCCATACCGAATTAATCCCCATTCCTCTGTCCAAACTGCCCATGGGTAAAGCCTGGCTGCCCATGTGACTGACCCTAATGTGGAGGGCAGCAAACTGACTCCCCCCCCCCACACCCACACTAACCGGGGGCCTGGGGCCCACAATAAATAACACAGCAGGATTTGCTGCTGCAGTCCCTACTGGGGTGTCTTGCAACATAACCCTTGCTATCCCTGCTCCCTGGGAGCGAGGGGTCCCGGGGCCGCCAAGCACCTCCCCCCCCTGAACCTAGTGAGGCACTAAAACTCACTCCACCAGCACCGGGAACAACCTGCTCGCTCCCCGCAAGGGGAGAAGCACACACCACATTTTCTCTATTAAAGCTGCTAGGCCACACGTTCTCTGATGCCGCGGCCTGACTCACCGAGATGACCAGCACTGGGAGTCTCACAGCCTGCCCTGATGTCACAGGCCCCGCACCAGCCGGCGCCGAGGCCTGCGACAAAACCGGAGGCCCGCCATCAGCCTGTACTGATGTCACAGGCCCCGCGCCAGCCGGCTCCGGGGCCTGCGACGGTACCGAAGGCCCGCCTGAAGCCTGAGCTGAGGTCACAGGCCCAGCGCCAGCCGGGACCTGCGACAACGCCGGAAGCCCGCCCACCGCCAGAGTGACGGGGCAGACTCTGGCGCCGGGCCGGAAGCCTCAGGCCGCGCGCTCATGACAGGTGTGGCCTGGGGTAACAGGGGAGGCTGCGCAAGCGCCGAGGGACCCGGAGAGGACCCCACAACCCCGCCAACCTCCACAACCTGAGCACCCGCAAGGGTGACCACCCTCCGGGGAAGCGCTGACCACGCTCACCGGAGGTAGTATACTGGGGAGAGACTGGTTAAGCCCCAGGGACGGGCTCCAAATAGGGGACCCCGGGGGAGCCGCAACACCCTGTACCCCCAACACCCTAACCCGAGGACGGCGGTACCCCGGTGCAGATAACGGCCGGGCCGCGCCCACCAGGCGGCGGGGAGGGGGGGCAGAGCGTCTCGGGCGAGGCATGCTAATAAATCAAGTGTAAACTGACAGGAAAGAAAACTCTTACCAGATCTGCGCAGGAGCTCCAGCACTTCAAAATGGTAAAAAAAGGAAGAGTTCACATGATCACCTGACTTATATAACCTACTTCTGGCTACTCCCCTTAACCCCCTGATAGGTCCCTGCCTGATCACCAGCTTGTATCCAGACAGAACAGTTTAGCCTAAGTTTTTCTCTGCTGAACTTTCTGTGAACCTAAGTCAGGGCTCTTATATGGCCTCTGGCTTATGCAGCCCTCAGCCACTCTTCTCTCTCTTTAATGCACATTGGATTGAGGGCAATGTACTACCGTGTTTCCCCGATAATAAGCCCTATCCCGAAAATAAGCCCTATCCCGAAAATAAGCCCTACCCCGAAAATAAGCCCTACCCTTACTTTTGGGCACTAGTCCAAAATAAGCCCTATTCCCATTACCTGAGTCCGTGCACTAAATTCAATACCCCCACTATCCCCCTCACCGCGGCCCTGCTTGAGGGATGCTGCACAGCACTGTTTCAGCCCTTGTACCGTTGAAGACTCCGTCTCCAGCTCCCGGTCCCAGCAATGCATTGCGCATGACATCACTGCGCACATCCGCGCAGCTTCTGTACACGGCGGGAGCGGAGTAAATCAGCAGAGGTGCCGTGGGAAAGCCTGAAATACTGAAAAGTGCTGTAGGTGAGGAGCAGGACTGGGGGCATGGTGGCTGTAAAAGCAGGACTGGGGGCATGGTGGCTGTAAAAGCAGGACTGGAGGCATGGTGGCTGTAAAAGCAGGACTTGTGGCTGTAAAAGCAGGACTGGAGGCATGGTGGCTGTAAAATCAGGACTGGTGGCTGTAAAAGCAGGACTGGTGGCATGGTAACTGTAAAAGCAGGACTGGAGGCATGGTGGCTGTAAAAGCAGGACTGGAGGCATGGTGGCTGTAAAAGCAGGACTGGGGGCATGGTGGCTGTAAAAGCAGGACTGGGGGCATGGTGGCTGTAAAAGCAGGACTGGAGGCATGGTGGCTGTAAAAGCAGGACTGGTGGCTGTAAAAGCAGGACTGGAGGAATGGTGGCTGTAAAATCAGGACTGGTGGCTGTAAAAGCAGGACTGGTGGCATGGTGGCTGTAAAAGCAGGACTGGAGGCATGGTGGCTGTAAAAGCAGGACTGGGGGAATGGTAGCTGTAAAAGCAGGACTGGGGGCATGGTGGCTGTAAAAGCAGGACTGGAGGCATGGTGGCTGTAAAAGCAGGACTGGAAGCATGATGGCTGTAAAAGCAGGACTGGGGGCATGGTGGCTGTAAAATAAGCCCTATGGTGTTTTTGGTTGAAAAATAAATAAATAAAACAGTGTCTTATTATCAGGGAAAACGGTAGAATAGATATATAGTAGACAGACATGGAGCAATAATTTTAAAATCTCTGGGGAAGCCCAAAAAAGTGAACGTGCACGTTGAATAGGGCGATTTGCTTTCTGACCCCAAAAAAATCACCTTCCAACGCGAAAATAGCACAAATTCGCTGTGAAACAGGGCGAATTATCCTCATTGAATACTGCCCTCTGAGGTTGATGAAAATAGAGATGTGGAAGAGGTCATGGGGAGTGGGGTTACAATGTTCTTGCTGGCAAGGGCACCAAAATGAGGAACTACCGGCGTTGCTAGAGGGCAACAGACAAAATCTTGCGGGTCCTGCTCATAACATATGCACTGCGCTAGGTCCCCACTCATTAAATATGCATGGAGCGGTCTGGCTTTTTGGGGGGAGGAGCCTGGTGTAGCATGGAATAGCAGCAGTGTGCTGCAGCTCCCACAATAGCTCCTGATAAATCCTGTATTACCCAGTTTGGAAACCCCCGCAGAGGAAAAAAAAGGTTACAGAGCAAGCGCTCAAAGAAATACACAAGGCACCTGGTAACGTTGGCAAAGTTGGTGAGGCTGCGGAGGTCTATGAGGCAGGCGTCGGTGTCTGGGCAGTGACGGGATGCCAGTGCTGAAAAGCGAGATCCGACGAGAGCCGGCGAGAGTGACGCATATCCAGGCAAACGCCGCAGGTGGATTACGACACTACCGCGAGACACTGTGTGGTGAGGAAGCGGGAGGATGCCGCGAGTGTGAGGCAGCAGCGCTGCTGCGGACGGCCGGGAGAGCTGCAGAGAGGCTCCTTACTCTCCCCCTGAAGAGACAGGCGAGTGTGCCGGGCAGAGACTTTGGCTGCCGCTAAGGAGGGGAGATGCAGTCACCATCCAGAGGACCGGCAAGTGAGCGAGTGGTGCGGCGGCAGGATAAAGTTGCTGAGAGTCCCCAGAAGCCCCTGAGAGCCCCTTTGAGACCCTCTAGAAAGATCTGAGAGCCGGGTGACGCCAGCTGGACAGGAGTGAGGAGGTATCGAATACCGCCCTATATGAAAAGCGGCCAGCAGGTACCAACAGACCAGCAGGAGCTCATTGGAGCAGCAGACCCACAGGCACAGACCCGCAGATGCTGACCAAACGAGCAGGAGTATGCAGAGGAAGGGGTAAGAGCTGCCCAAATTGAATGTATAATATACCTGCTCACAAAAACTGTTTAAAAGTGTTCCTGAGAGCTCTGGTCTAAAGAGTGGTGCAGTAAAAACTAACACTGACCCTGGTGGGCTTGATATTTGCCACTAAGCTGAATCCAGTCAAGTCAAAAAACTCTATAACATATAAACTCCCATAGAAACTCCCCCTAGGGCTCTATAAAAATTCTAGAGTATATAAAAGAGTCGTAGATCTTTAAAATGGGGAAGACAGGGACTGCAGCAGCCGCAGCCGCAAAATTGAAAAGATATGCACGTTCCACAAAAACAGCCGGCCAGAGTGTGTCCAGCTCACCATCCTCACATGTAGAGGCAGAAAGCTCTATTAATGAACCAAGCCACTCCACACAACAGATATTGCAAGCTATTACTGCATCAGAGCAAAAGGTTATGGAAAAAATTGGCCAGGTCCAATTAGATGTCTCTCTACTAAGGCATTACTTTCAAAAAATCAGGGAAAGGGTAGATGAGACAGAAAAACGCATATATCAACTTGAGGATGATGTTAACCCACTAAAAAAGTTTCTGATTTAACCACACAGATATCAAGCACCCATTCCAAACTCTCAGATATGGAGGGGAGGTTGCGCTGCAACAATATATGCATAGTTGGATTACCGGAGCGCACAGAAGGTGTGGACACAGAGAAATTTGTTGAAAATTGGCTACTGCAACTATTTTCTAGAGACGCATTTACCAAGCAGTTCTCTGTGGAGAGAGCGCATAGGGTCCCAGGAAGAATGCCTTATCCTGGAGCTCCTGCACGCACCTTAATAGCCAAACTGTTGCACTTTAAGGACCGCGATACAGTGCTGCAACTAGCCCGGGCCAAAGGCCAAATACAACATGACAACCACCAGATATCGTTCTATCCAGACTTTGCCCTCGAGGTACAGAAAAATAGAGCAGGATTTTTGCAAGTCAAGAGACAATTGAGAACCCGGAATATACAATATTCTATGATATATCCCGTTAAATTAAGAATAATACATGAAAATATAACCCATTTCTTTCTAAATCCAGCCTTGCAGGTGCCACAAGCTAAAAATTAAAATGGATAGATGTATGTGGACATAAATGTGTGATGTCTCTCTGCGGGACCTCGTTTTTTTTTTTCTCTCTCTATTAATAAGAGAAGGTGAACTGCAGATGCTATATCAATAAGAATGAGACGCCTAAGATGAACTGCAGAAGCTACAAATAGTGAGGTTTTTTATTTTTTATTTTCCCTCTGTGGTTTCCAACAGGGAAAAAAATATATATATATAGGGTGGGAGTGTTCTCTAAATGCTAAAAATAGCTAAAGGAGGACTTGTCTCCTTTACCCCAAAGAGTGATTAAGTGGAGGATGGGAATTAGGTATACCTTGTGTCTTGGAGGTTATACAGGGTGGGTTAGGGAGGCGGGTATATGTGGGAATTTATGTAGTAAAGTGTGTATAATATGTATGTTATTTTTTAAATGTGTATATGTAAGGTCATCAAAAGGAACAAATACCATTATATGTAATCGTCTAGCATCCATCAACATGAATATCCTTAAAAGATATATGCAAAAAGGGGAATGACTGGGTACTCCGTATTGAGCTGGAATGTTAGAGGCTTAAATAACAAAGTTAAAAGGTCTCTTGTTCTGACACAAATAAGAAAATATGGAGTGGATCTGATCTGCCTGTCAGAAACACATCTATATGGCGAACGGGTTCTTTCATTAAAAAAACCATGGATTGGACATATGTTCAATTCAACATTTACGCAAAATTCCAGAGGGGTGACGGTTCTAATTAAACGGACAGTTGCCTTCCAATTGGAAAAGAGTTTGATTAACCCATATGGTAGATTTGTGTTTCTTAAAGCCAGTATCAACCATAAGCTACTACATATAATAGCAATTTATATACCACCCCCGGTATAAGAACGATGTGCTCCGACAGGCAATTCAGTTTACATCCGAATCTCCAGATATTCCAGTTATATGTATGGGGGTTTTCAATAATGTGATGTGTAAAAATTTTGACAGGTGGAAAGAGAACGGACAGAGGTTAGAGGTTCCGGAAAATACACACCCTACCCCGTTCTCAAAACTGGTTAATGAATTGGGGTGGATAGACATCTGGCGGCTATGGAATCAGGAGGGATTGCAATATTCATGCTATTCAACCACCCACAATACATACTCGCGAATAGATCTCGCACTAATATCTTCTATATTAGTCCCCACGGTAACAGAAATAAAATACCTTGTGCAAGGCATTTCAGACCACTCGCCCATATTGCTAAAAATAAATATGAGAATGGACCGGGGCGTGATAGCATGAAAGTTGAATCCCTTCTGGTTGGATGTGATTGTTAATAATGGTGAGCTGATATCCAGCTGGGAGGAATATGTTATCAATAATAGCTCATTTGAAAATCCAGCTATAAGACACAACGCCTTTAAAGCAGTAATGAGAGGCACATTCTTTAAAAAAATAACAGAGATAAAAAGAAATGGAAGAAAAGAGGAACAGGATTTAGAAAGAATATACCGAAAGGCGGAACTTCAATATATTACATCAGGAGCGACTATTAATAGAAACAACTTAACAGATATTAGGCAAGAATGGCTACATATCTATATAGCAAATCTAAAAGAAGGATGCAATTTTCTAAACATAAACAATATTATCAATCAGACATAGGCAGAAAACAACTAGCATTCATAGCCAAAGATGTAAAAAGCAGTAACTTGATATCAGGCATCCGAAATAAACAGGGGAAGATATGCCACTCTCCTAGAGATGTGGCTGAGGTGTTTAGGGACTATTATCAGGGACTGTATGAGTCTGGGGAGACGGCCACAGATTCTGAGATACAAGAATATCTGGTACTTGTTTCCTATCTGGGCGCCCACGATTTTAATCGCGGGCATCGGGGGTAAAATCGGGGCCATCGCGGGCATCGCGGCCGATAAAAAATCGGGTGCGATGGGCCAGACGCGATGCCCGCGATTTTCCCATAGAGAACAATGTTAAATGCCTCAATTTACCCGCGATGACCACGATTTACCATAGGAAACAATGTTAAATGGATCAATTTACCCAAATCAGCATAGAAACAATAGTAAATGGGCCACAAACACCCCTGAACATTGAAATGTCCCCCCAAAAGTAGTTGACGCCACCCCGCCATCAACGTGAACCCGAAGCGTGGCGAGCGCAGCGAGGCCGCGAGGGGCGGCGGTACGCGTCCTCCGACCTTTTCATGCCCTACTATCCACTAGGGCGTGGAGTGAGAATAGAATAGTGTGGCGAGCGTAGCGAGCCACCGAGCCCGAAGCGTGGCGAGTGCAGCGAGCCCCGCGAGGGGACGCGGATACCTTCACAGGTAAACGCGTCCCTTCGCGGGCTTCCCAGGTGTCCGCGTCGCCATGGACACCTGGGAAGCCCGCGAGGGGACGCGTATAACTGTGAAGGTATCCGCGTCCCCTGGCGGGGCTCGCTGCGCTCGCCTCGCTGCGCTCGCCACACTATTCTATTCTCACTCCACGCCCTAGTGGATAGTAGGGCATGAAAAGGTCGGAGGACGCGTACCGCCGCCCCTCGCGGGCTCGCTGCGCTCGCCACGCTTCGGGTTCACGTTGATGGCGGGGTGGTGTTAACTACTTTTGGGGGGACATTTTTATGTTCAGGGGTGTTTTTGCCCCATTTCCCATTGTTCCCTATGATAATTTGGGGAAATTGATCCATTTAACATTGTTTCCTATGGTAAATCGTGGTCATCGCGGGTCAATTGGGACATTTAACATTGGTCCCTATGTAAAATCGCGGGCATCGCGTCGGTCGCATCGCATGTCATTATAATGGCATGCGATGTACACGCGATGCTCGCGATGGGCGCCCAGATAGGAAACAAGTACCGAATATCTTGATCAAATCACTATGCCAACCTTAACAGAAAAAAGACATACAAATGTTAGAGGCGCCATTTACAAGTTCAGAAGTTGAGAAGGCAGTTCTCTCACTCCCGACCTCTAAGGCACCAGGTGGGGATGCGATCCCCACCGAGGTGTACAAGAAATTTGGTGACTTTTTTATACCCTATCTGACAGAACTATATAATACACTGACCGAATGGGGTTCATTTCCCCAACTATGTCAGAGGCCGTGATTGATATAAAAAAAAAGATAAGGACCCAGACTCATACAGGCCCATATCATTATTGAATACTGATGTGAAGATATTTGCTCGGGTGATTGCCACTAGATTATGCGCGATAATAACAACTATAATTCATCCAGATCAGACTGGGTTCATGCCAGAGAAATCCACAACGCAAAATCTGAGACGGCTATACTGTCATTTACAGAGAGGACAGGGCCCGCAGTTGGAGGCCTTGGTCGTATCTTTGGATGCGGCCAAGGCCTTCGATACTGTGGAGTGGAATTATTTATGGGTCGTATTGAAGAAATTTGCCTATGGTCCCCAATTTATTAAATGGATTAAAATATTATATGCCAGGCCAACTGCAACAATAGCAGCAAATGGTTATACCTCAACCTCAATCAAAGTGAGCAGAGGTACTAGACAAGGCTGTCCCCTGTCCCCAATACTATTTTCAATGGCAGTGGAACCCTTAGCATGCCTAATACGTCCACATCCAGAGATTAGGGGAATTAAAATAAGGGGAAATTGAGGACGTTATAGCCCTATATGCAGACGACATGTTAGTGTTTTTGCAAGATGCAGGAAGATCTCTCCAGACTATGCTGGATGTGGTTAACGGATTTGGTAAATACTCTGGACTTTCCATAAACTGGGATAAATCCAGTATATTCCCAATCTCCAGAGATATTGCACAGGGGCATCAAATTACAACCCCCTTAAAATGAACAAAGAATTTTAAATATCGAGGTATTTGGATAACCCCCCCCCCACGCGCAAAATTATGTAGAATTAAATGTAGACCCCGTAACAACGAGATTCAAGGAGCGAATCCATGTCTGGAAAAAATTACCAAATTAACAGGACGAATCAATATGTTTAAAATGATAATCCAACCTAATTATTTATACATGTGGCAGAATTCACCAGTTTTCATTACTAAGTATGTCTTCACTACAATAGAAAAAATAATCTCATCTTTTATATGGAAAGACAAATCGCCACGAATAGCGATTAAAACACTCTGTAATAAAAAAGAGCAGGGCGGCCTATCTCTCCCGAATCTCAGAAATTATTATATCGCCTCCCAGATGATGCATCTGGAAGCCTGGGTAAAAAACAAAACGGACAAAACATTTCAAGCTTTTCTTGAGGAACAGACAGGCAACTGGGGTTCCTCTTTACATCTACTGCTCTCGGGCATATCTCTAACAAATCTACCACACATTATTAGACAAGCATTAATAATATGGAGGTTGGTGCACACCATATGGCAGTGGTCGGGAATAGAGACTGAATCACCATTATGGGACAACAAAAAATACCCTGAATTAAAAAAACTGTCAGAAGGAAATATATGGCGCCAGAAAGATATTGTTAGTATAGGTCAATTATATTCTAACGGACAGTTTAAGTCATTCAGCCAATTACAAACAGAATTTAACATTGCAACTACAAATTTTTATAGGTATTTACAATTAAGGCATGCCATTCAAAGTCAATTTGGAGGCCTAACGTTAATAACCACTTCATCACCAATTAAAATAATGTTACAAAAATTAAATAAGAGGCAGAGTGTCTAAAATATATATGGCTATGGACTCAAACCAGACTGGTATTCCACTTGATCAACTGAGAAAGAAGTGGGAGGTAGATATAGGTCCAATATCAGAAGAGGTATGGAAAGGTGCCCTAAGATCGATAAGATACGCAACAGCTAGTATTAGATACCAGCAAATTCATTATTTTGTATTGCATAGAATATACCGCACCCCAATGGGCCTTCATAGAGCCGGATTAAGGCCCTTATTCTGATCGGTGCGTACTTTCCCGAATTCTTTCGGATCGCGTTTTTTAGCCGTCTGCACATGCGTGGGGAACGCTATGCGCATGTGCCACGCATGGTCTCCGTACTTGTTCTAACTCATACTGTACAGAAATGTGCACCGCAATCACTCGGGCAATATGGGTGTGTTATGGGCGTCATGCGTAATGACACAGGGGCGTAGTTTCAAAGTGGGCTAAACTGGGCGGAAACATGGGCGGACACGGGGGAGTACACATATTTTGGTAGGCGTGCATTCGGACAGCACGCCGAATGCACGCGAACAAAAAGGGTAGAAATGTGCGGTGTCCAAAAGGCTAGTATTGCTTTGCGGACACCACTCGGTCATGCGCTAGGCAATCGGAACGCCTAATCAGGACGGACGCACCTCAACCAATGTCAGCTGAACACAATACAATCACCTACTTTACTCATTACTTGTTAATTACACGCTTCTCACTGCTACAATTGGAAGCATTGCAGCTTAAAGGGAACATTACATGCTGCACTTGTCACACACTTTTACACAGCAAATAATCAACACAACTTAAAATAATAATACTAATAGACATGTCACTTCTGCGTGTATCAATTAATACAGACATTTGTGGGGCCAAACTAACATTTATTAAAGCAACTTTGCAAAAAATGTCAAACCCATCACAAAACAAATGGTACCATAACAGGACTAAAAGTAAATAATATATAATAAATAGCCACAGCAGAATCATTAGGAACACATCAGGTGGCTTCACAACAAAAGTAGAGCACCAACACTTCAAGTACAGCACACAGTAATGGTAGCCGAAACAGGGCAACAGGGGAACCAAACATGACATTTGAACCGCGGGCAAATGTGGTGACCCTCGGCACGGATTTTGACACAGGATGCTGACACACACAGCTCAATGGAAGATTTGGGAAGACATAACGGTGGAGATTAATGGGGACACAAGTTCATTTGCGGGCACGTTTGCCCCTGGCAGGCTCCTTGCCACGTGCAGCAGCTCTTCGGCCTCGCCCACGGCCACAGTCAGATGGTGGGTCACGTGGAGCACATGCTGGGGAGGGGGTGGATGTTCTTCCCCCTCTGGCAGCAGGGAGTGATGATGGTGGTAATGCACCAGAAGCGGGTGACATTAGGACCCTATTGGTGGTAACTAGCTCCACCATAAGTTCATTATGGCGGAGGAGGAGTTCATTTTGCCGCAGGGCTTGATCAGCCAGCACCTGCAGGCTAGCAGCAATAGCTTGCTGGCTGGCACTCATAGCTTGCTGGCTGGCACTCATAGCCTGCAGGCTCGCAGCAATACTCTGGTGGCTGGTGGTCAAACCCTGCAGCACCTCCTCGGCCCTACGCACCCGCTCTGATGCCGAGTCTCCCTGCTGCACAATACTTTCTAGCACACGCCCCCACGTGGACAATTCAGCTGCGGACATTTCCGGCTGCTGCTGCACAGGCCTGCTACTGGGGCCAGGTGGCACAGACTCCACAACCTCCTCAAGAGATTCTTGACCAAGCGGTGGGGATGCTGTTGAACGAGAAAAAAACAATTACCACACATTCCATGCCAAATTCAAAACATCTACTTATGGCCTGGCAAATAATTACCTTCAAGCGTAGAAGCCATCACTTCCGCTGGGGACTCGCTGTCTATGGTGCTCACCCCCCGGACCTCCTCCACTGCAATGCAGCACTGTGCCATCTCTTCCAGGGGGGTGAGCTTCAGCTTGCCAGGCATGGGGCCAGCCCCAGAGGTGTGGCTGTGTTCCCACCGCTGGGTCAATTTCTTCTTGAGGTTGCCTTTGAAGTCGTGCCACCTGCAATCAAAGTGTACATATTAATACATGTAACTCCTCATGTTTGCTGTAGCACCCATTGCAATCTGAAACATAATACAACATGTGCCTACTGACACCAAACTTACATTATATTCATTTTTAAAACCAACCCTTAGAAGATACAACAACAGTCACCCTCCAATAACTATCAATTCAATGTCATGGCAAACATGTCTGTGCCTCCAAGCAGCGTGACCACCCATTGACCAACTCCATCTAATATTGAATGTAAACATTACTGGACTTGTACTGCTCAAATGTAACACACATGTACTTGCCTCTTCTTAACGTGCTCCGCCTCACGAACTTGTGGAGCCACTGCATTAATCTCCGCCGTTATCTCCTCCCAGATCTTCCATCTCCTTGTGTGTGTCAACTTTACCGCTGGGTACTCTATCAAATCACGTGCCCGGGTCACCAGGATGTCAAGCTCCTGCGGTTCATATGCCATGTTTCTTGTGGTTGGTTCCTCTGTTGCCCGACTGCGGCCACGGGCACGGCCACTGGCACCGCCACTGCCACTGGCACTGCCACGGCCACGGCCACCGGTTGCTGTACTTGAAGTGCTGGGCTGGCTACTCTGTTGGGAAGCCACCTGCTGTGTTGCCAATGATTCTGCTGATGCTGAGGATGGGCCAGCTGCTGATTGGCCTGATGTTGATGGCCAGTCTGGCTGCTCTGGGTTGAGGGGGACATAGGTGGTGTTGGCCTCCATGCGGGACAAGAGATTCTGCACCACCTGTTCTTCCTCTGACTCTGAGCCAGCCATGTTTGCAACAACTGTTTGCCTTTCTAGGACAACTTTAAATACTATTTCTGTAATTGGCGTTAATCAGCTGCAACCTGCGTTCCGTACGGCAGCGTTCTGTACGCCAGCGTCAACCGTGCGGCGCATACGGGACGCCCCTTGGTGTGGATAAATATTTCTCAAAAACCTGGCAAACTGAGTAAGTCTGATTTAGTAGCTAAATGCAGATTCCAACACCAAAGACCAAATAAAACTGAGGTCACACATGAAATGTATATTTGATTGTACATCTGTACTGTGCACTTGTTTGGTATGTAGTACAAATGACACTACCCATTCCATATGTAAATCCAGTCCACCACTTAGCCACAAGTAATCAGTGCTAGCATCCAAATCACATGTGAAAGCACTCCAAATTCAGGCTGGATTCTAGCTACTTTTCATTCCACCTCTGTAGTATGGGCCAGTAGAAGGTAAGTGTACACATGGCAGCATGGCCTAATTTTGGGAAAAGGTCTGCCACTATTTGCTATGTTTCTGTTGCATAGCTTTCATTATAAAATAGCTGTTTAGTACCTTGTTGAGTTAGGTGTAAGTGTCTAGTGATGCAGACTATTTCACCTGGTGCTTATACCCATGTTTGGTGAATGTTATAGATTATATATAATGTGTTTACATCATAGTTTAGACTGTGTGTTTAGGATGGGGGTGCGATGCAATGGGTTAGCCGTATGTTCGGGCGCATACACGCTGTTAGTGTAAAAATGAACAATAAAGTTAATACCAAATATCACTCTGACCAACCAATGACAGCACATGATTGTTTGATTTGTGCCATTGCTAAAATGGCTGCCTACCAGCGAGCACAACCATTCTCCACTGCGGAGCTGATGTCGCTGGTGGCAGTGATGGAGCGGAGACTGGGGCAGGCAGGCCCCTTCATCACGAATAGGGACAAGCGCCGGGCATATGTTGCGGCCCGGCGCCGCATATTCGCCCGCACTCATGTGCGGAGGACCATCGCCCAACTGAAAAAGGCGATGGTCCGACCTGCGGAGGCGGGAGCCGGAGCGTCTGCAGGCTCTGAGGCGGCGTCTGCAACGCTGTAAGTATTTTCGCAAAATACATATAATTGACAGTGGTCAGGATTCGGTCTGCTTCAAAAGTGATAAAATGGAGAGTAATAAACAGGCAGCCAATCAGCTCCTACCTGGCATTTTACAACTACAGTCTGTGACATGACAGGAAGGAGCTGATTGGCTGCGTGTTTATCACTCTACATTGTATAACGGGATGCGGTCATTTGGTCTACTGCATTATGGTCGACAGTCATTAGGTCGAATCCATTAGGTCGACATGCTAAAAGGTCGACATGACTCTAGGTCAACATGGGAAAAGGTCGACATGATTCTAGTTCGAAAGGTCATTAGTTTGACAGGTCATTAGTTCGACAAGGTCATTAGTTCGACATTGTCTATGTCGACATTCACAAGGTCGACATGGAGTTTTTCACTGTTTTTTGAGCCAACATGTGCCGACAGGCGGTATTTCATGCCCTACCATCCACTAGGGCGTGGTGGGAGAATAAAATAGTGTGCCGAGCGTAGCGAGGCACCGTGCCCGACGCATTGCGAGCGCAGCGAGCGATGCGAGGGGATGCAGTGCACTTTAAACTGTGTCCATGTCGACTGTGTTGACATTCAGGTAAAAAAACAGTGAAAAACCCCATGTCGACCTTGTGAATGTTGACATAGACAATGTCGAACTAATGACCTTGTCGAACTAATGACCTGTCGAACTAATGACCTTTCGACCTAGAAGACCTTTTCCCATGTCGACCTAGAATCATGTCGACCTTTTAGCATGTCGACCTAATGGATTCGACCTAATGATTTTCTACCATAATGCAATAGGCCAAATGATCCCAACCCTGTATAACTTTTGAAGGCTAGTGCATCTAGGCCAGTGAGTGTTTGCATTTTCACATTATTTAATATTAATATTACATGAGGTCAATTGGGTGTTGATGACATAGAAAAGCCATATACTATATGTGTGATATATAACACATATATAATGTGGTTATGATATGTACTTGTTAGAGTGATTTCAATGTCAAATGACACTCACCCATTTTGTTTGTTTAACCCACAGCGCGGGAGAGAGCCAGACAGGTCCGTGAGGAGGCCACACAGGAGGCCCAGGAGGTGGCCAGTGAGGAGGCCACACAGGAGGCCCAGGAGGTGGCCAGTGAGGAGGCCACACAGGAGGCCCAGGAGGTGGTCACGGAGGAGGCCACACAGGAGGTCCAGGAGGTGGTCACGGAGGAGGACACAGAGGAGGCCCAGGAGGTGTCCCAGGAGGTCGGCCAGGAGGTCGAAGTGGAGGAGGAGGAGGTGACCCTACCCCTCCACGATTTGCCACCACCTCCCAATGTGGAGGATGAAGAGATGGTGGAGCTGCCTAGCAGGGGTAAGTAGACATAATGCATCATTACTGAGTTAGGTACAGTTTGTTATGTCGCACAGCTGATTAAATTTTGCTATAATATAGTAAAGAGTAGTCCAAAAAAATGGGAAACAACAGACACACTTTGGCCTTATAGGGCCATGCTGCAAACGTGCAATCTGGATGCTCATGTAGGTGATGAGTGTTTATTTATGGAGGCTCTTTGTATAGAAGTAACAATAAAACATCAACGGAATATGGGCAGGCCTGATTTATACTGGAGTCCCAAGTGGCCATTTTTTTTTTTTTTCTCTCTTTCTCTCTTTCTCTCTTTCTCTCTTTCTTTTGAGTTGAGTGAGGAGTCTTTGGCCAGGACAACTGTGAGTGATTCTCAAGTGTGGTTGTGTTTTTGATATATAGATTGTGAAATGTATATGTCACACAAGTGTGTGTGTGGTGGCAGCATCATGATCATATATTTGATGCCATTACATACAAGATTGGCTAAGTATTTGTTTGTATGTATGATTTCTCATGGTGTAGGTACTTAGGATTGACTGTACAAGGTGTACGTGAGTAGCATAATTAATGTTGTACCCCCTTTCTCATGCACACAGATTACCAGGAGCCAGCCCAGGGTGTTAGAGGGGCCCTCATGAGCTTGCGGGAGGACCTCAGGAGGATGACCGCACATGTCGAGGACCTATGTGTCCTGCTCCTGGACTAATTTTCTTCCATTTTGTTTGGTTATTAATAAAAGTTACCCGTTATTTAAGAAGTTGTCTGTGTGTTATTTTAGTATTTCACATTAAAAGTATAAATAGCATTTAAAACAAAAACATGTTGATGTTTAGATATGTACGCAGCAAAAGGGTAGATCACATTTTTATCCCCATAGGGAATGTTAGGGTTAATGTATAGTGCTTGTAAGTGTTTAAGGATCAATTAGATAAATAACAGATGCCCAGGAGCAACAATCTGTTCTCAAAGTGGTTTGATAATTGCCTAAGTGTGTCATGTGATCTATTTGGGAACTCAGATAAGAGTAGTCTGGTTTTGTGCGTAAGTACACCGCATCTGTGCGTAGTGGCCGGCTCGCGTGCGTTCTGACACGGGAAGGCCGTGCATACGTGGTCACACCGTGAAGAATCTGACTGTTTCCCCCGCACACGCATGGTTTGTATGTCGTCCGTAAACACGCCCTGTTCTTAAAGAGTGAGTCCGTCCGAATGCGGAGGACACGTGGGCGTTTCTACGGACGTTAGCCGTACGCCACCGCACAGCGTGGCGTGGGGACCGCACCGAAAGAATTCGCGAACGTACGCACCGATCAGAATAAGGGCCTAAGAGAGGACACAAGATGTCCAAAATGTGTAGAGGACGAAGCAGGGTTTATGCACCTTTTATGGGAATGCCCAGGGGTGCATACATTCTGGCAAAAAATATGGAATGAACTTAGAATTACAGTCCCAACACTGGCCCAATTTAGATCTAGAGCATGTATATTCGGTATAGATATAGAGGGAGATCAGTCGCCAATGTTATACCAATATATTTTGAGTATGATTACTATGGCAAAGGTAGTAACAGCCCGCTCATGGTTCTCTTCCAGACCACCTGAGATCATTAAATGGAGATTACTTGTAAAAGAAGTAATTAGACATGAGAGATTTATGCACAGTACAAGAAATACAATGAACAAGTTCCACGCTAAATGGGACAGGTGGTGTAATTCCCCGGTTGCTAGACTAAGCGATGAAGATTTAACAGCAGATTCAACATAAGCACATAAATAAACAACAACAAAAAAAGACAGACTACAGATAAGCAGTTCATTTGTTTATTAAAATGTCTATTCTAAGGTACACAATTATGTACACTCTACACGAAAAGACAGATAATTAGAGGTAAAAAATAATAATAATAATAATAATTTATTATAAGGAAATGAAAATATGCACAAAATACATAGGACCTTATTCTGGTTGGTGCGGTAATGTCCGCGTGCGGTCGGTCCGCCGATGTTTTGTGTCTGCGCATGTGCAGAGGCGTCTCTGCGCATGAGCGAACGGGACGCACGTCCAAATTCCGCATGAAATGTGTACACTACGAACAGGGGGTGGAGAGGGGCGTGAAGGGCTGGTTGGCTCATTACCATATGTTTACACCCCGCGTTTCATGGGCGTTCCCATTAAAACGCTGGGCGTACGTATGGTAATGCGGTCGTGACGCACGTGTAGGGGGCGGACATATGACATTGCCGGATGTCAGCTGCCCGCCCAGATCCCTGCTTTTGCACGGAGAAATGCCCGTGTGGTCTGAGGTTGCGGGAGCTGCCTGACCACTCGGTCCTGCATTCGATGGTCTGTGACCATTGAATGATGGGGGAGGTTCCCTGAGATGGAGGAGGTGTATTCATGAGAAATACACTTGCGGTCCGTTCGGACAGCTTCTTACCACATTCGGACGGAGTGAGCGATCCGTACGAAAGGCGGGGTTTAGGACGCACGATCCTGCCCGCATATTCAACTCCGTCCGCACAGACCAGAATAAGGCCCATAGAGACACGAATAATCACCACGTAAAATAAGACACATGAAAAATAACGGTACTTGTGAGTTATCCGGGCTCCCGATTTTTTGATTGTATGCCTTAAGTTAAGGCATACAATCAGATGCGATGCGATGCGATATCGCATCGCATCGCATCCGACCATCGGATGCGATGACCCGATTTTTCCATAGGAATCAATGTTAAAATGGACTGAGTCCATTTTAACATGGAATTCAATGGGAAAAAGGGGTCCTTTTCATACCCCTACTATCCAAGTGGGCATGGAGTTGGATATAAATCTGTGGCGAGCGTAGCGAGCCACCGAGCCCGAAGCGTGGCGAGCGAAGCGAGCCCCGCGAGGGGACGGTATTCCGTGTCCCCTCGCGGGGCTCGCTACGCTTCGGGCTCGGTGGCTCGCTACGCTCGCCACAGGTTTATATCCAACTCCATGCCCACTTGGATAGTAGGGGTATGAAAAGGACCCGATTTTCCCATTGAATTCCATGTTAAAATGGACTCAGTCCATTTTAACATTGATTCCTATGGAAAAATCGGGTCATCGCATCGCATCGCATCGCATCCGATGGTCGCATGCGATGCGATGCGATGTCCCGATCCGACCCGATTTAAAAATCGGACGCCCGGATAACTCATAAGTACCAAAATAACAATAAAAATGTACTCGAGATACCACCAAGGATTGGCACGATAATAATAAAATGAAATATGCACGTTAGAATGAACAATTGGAATATGCTGTAATAGATAATGTATGCAACATGATAATAAAACCATGCAAGTTAGAATACACAAATGGAATATGTTGTAATAGTGAAATATGTAGCACGATAACAATAAAATGTAATATGCACCTTAGAATAAACAAAGGGATCATGCTGTTATAAATAAGCGAAGTAGTCAAACATAGTTTAATATAAAGCAAAGTATAGAAAAGATTCAATTGATGGATGAATGAAGGGAACAGCTATATAACTCTGAGTATTATGTATTAAAACCTGAGAAGATGTAGAGATGACCGATGTAATCGTTGTTGTGTATGTCTAATGCCCCTTTCCCACTGCAGCTAAAAAACGGTAAATTGCCGATTTTCAGTGCAATTTACCGTTTTAAGGCTGCAGTGGGAAAGTGACAGAGTTGAAATACCGTTTAAAGATAAATGATATTTCAACCCGTTTTTAAAGCAGAGTCCTACACGTTAAAATAACGTTTAAGAGGCAGTGGGAATGCCTCTTAAACGTTATTTAGCCTCCAGGCAGTCCCAGTGCCTGATGAGACCTAGTAGTTCTCACTTTGTGCATGTGTAATGAGTGCACGTGCATAATAAAGAGCCACTCATTACATATGCGCATATGTAATGAGCGGCTCATTAGTATGCACGTGCACTCGTTACATATGCGCAAAGTGAGAACTACTAGTTCTCATCAGGCACTGGGACTGCCTGTACCCCGCATGGACCCCCCGCTGCCTCCCCACTGCCCTGCATCCCCGTGCAGGTAAGTACAAGGGGAGGGGAGGTGGGGGCACAGGGCAGGTACAGTATTGGTTGTTAGGCACTCTTTACACTGGGGGGGGATTAGGCACTCTTTACACTGGGGGGGGGGGGGGTAGGCACTCTACATTTTACACGGTTCACTGCAATGGGAATGATACTTAAATGGTATTTAAAATGGTAATCTGCTGCAGTGGCAATGCTAATACCGTTTTAAATAACATTTAAGATTACCAGTACTTTAAACTGGTCTGCAGTGGGAAAGCAGCATAAGTATGTCATGTAATGTATTGTATTTTGTATTTTAGTAATGGAAGTGATGTTTATGTTTATGTTTATGTGAAAAACAAAATAAAGAATGCTGAATTAAAAAAAAAAAATATGCATGGAGCGGGACAATCACATGTTTCACACAGGTTAATTGATTAGAAAGGTGTTTCACCACAGGTAATGGCAATCATTAATTAAGGGAGAAGTCCAGAAACAGAGCAATGTGTCCCTCCTGGAGAGGGTCATGTTGGAAGGTATGGTCATATGAATATGTCAGGAATCAAAAGAACGGCCTGCCAATTGTATAGGTATGTACCAACTTTAAACCTGTTTCTGAAGAAATGAGTTTGAGAAATGATACTATCATTTCCTCTGAAATGCAGTGCCTAGGAAACAGAAACTGGCATTGTCTCTGGTGAGTTGTACGTACCTCCCACACAAAGGAGGGGGTGACGGAGCACAGGTCATACTGAAGGTATGACAAAACATATCCTATAAAGAGATATATGCAACAAACTGCCCTAAATGGGCTACTGGTAAATCACCATCATGCAAAACATAAAAAAATTAAGTCTCCCCTCTTGTGTTTTCCCTGTTGTTATTTTATTTCATGTCTTGTATTTCCCTACTTTGACTATTGTTTATATAGTAATGATTTATATTTTCGTATAATCATACCTTCCAACATGATCCATTCCAGGACTGCCATCAACTGTTTTAAACAGGTTAATTGATACGAATGGTGATGCCACACAGGTGATGGTAACCATAAATTAAGGGAGAATTCCAGGAATAAAGCATAGTGTCCATCCTGGAGAGGGTCATGTTGGGAGGTATGTACAATTTATATGGTATTGCTGTAATGTATATGGTATTCACCACATTCCTTTCAATGTATTTGAATATGCAATGATTCACAAAATATCCTTGACTAAGTATACTTTTCGTTAAATATATATATACACACACACACACACACACACACACACACACACAGAGTATATATATCTAAAAACACACATTATACATTTGGTCACACAAAAAAACACACATTATCATGGTTGCCTACCTGACCCTCTCCTTCAGGGAGAAAATGCTCTGTTCCTGGACTTCCCTGGTAATGTATGATTGCCATCACCTGTGGGGAGCTAGGTAATTGATAAGTCCAGGAACAGAGCATTTTCTCCCTGAGGGCCAGATGTATCAAGCTTCACAAAGTGATAAAAAGGAGAGGGATAAACAACCAGCCAATCAGCTCTTACCTGACATTTTTCAAAACCTGCCTGTAACACGGCAGGTAGGAGCTAATTGGCTGGCTGTTTGTCACTCTCCATTTTATCACTTTTTGAAGTTTGATACATCTGGCCCTGAAGGAGAGGGTCAAGTAGGCAACCCTGCACATTATACATAATATATTCGGTCATAAATGGAATTATAGGCACACCTTCTTGCAGATCTCGCATGCTGCAAATGTGCCAAAGTTAGAAATTGATGATTAGCAATGCAATGGATAAGGCATACACACATGAATGGAGGTTGCTCCTGTGCACTAATGGATCTGTTAAGGTGGCCATACATCAGAAAGATATTGTACCCAATCATACAATCTCAATTGATTGTAAGATGGATTGTATGCAGATTGTGTGCACATCTTGTGTACACAATCATACAATCAATCAGCAGATGGATTGTATGACTGATTGTAAGATGGATTGTATGCAGATTGTGTGCACATCTTGTGTACACAATCATGCAGCAGATGGATTGTATGACTGATCATATGATCGATTGTGTGTAGATTGTGTGTCCAAAAACCACCAAGGACTGCCTGGAATTTCAAGGGAAATTGTACACAATCATGAGCGCAATCGATCTTAAGATCGATCTTTCTGATGTATGGCCAGCTTTAGTCAACAGACCACACTTTTAGAGAAGTGGGCGTTTCTGGGCAGTAACTTAGTGGGGGATCATGCTAACCATCTTGTGGAAGTGCCATGTGTGTGTAAGCTGGCTTCCGTGTTTGATCATAAATCATGGTTGCCTACCTGACCCTCTCCTTCAGGGAGAAAATGCTCTGTTCCTGGACTTCCCTGGTAATGTATGATTGCCAGCACCTGTGGGGAGCTAGGTAATTGATAAGATAGATGTTTCACCACAGGTGATGGCAATCCTACATTACCAGGGAAGCCCAGGAACAGAGCATTTTCTCCCTGAAGGAGAGGGTCAGGTAGGCAACCCTACCTCATAAAAGCACAGATCTGCAATATATTATTATTTATTCATTGCAGCTACAATACTGTTCAAAAGTTTTAGGCAAGTGTAGAAAAAAAAGCTGCACATATAAGAATGCTTTAAAAAGATAGAGGTTTTAATAGTTTATTTGATCAATTAACAAATGCTGAGTGAACTAACATAAGTCAAATCTAAATCGTATCAACATTTGGTGTGACCGCCCTTTGTCTTTAAAACAGTATAAGTACTTCTAGGTACACTTGCACAAAGTCAGGGGTTTTGTAGGATTAAAATCAGGTGTATGATTAACCAATCATACCAAACAGGTGATAATGATTATTATTTTCATATGTACAGTAGGTTGAAACCAAGTCATTAAATAGAACAGAATCAGCTGTTTAGGAGGTTTAAAACTGGGAGGAGAGCAGCCAAACTTTGCTATAAAGATGAGGTCACAGGTCATACACCAGGGCAAGACGGCATGAACAGGGTCTCTCCTAGGCAAAGATGTCAAAGCAGACTAAGGTTTTACAATGTGCTCTTTTGAAGAAGAACAAAGAAAGGGCAATTTTGAAGACCATGGACGCAGTGGTCGGCCAAGAAAACTTAGTGAAAGACACATCATGCTTACTGACCCTTAAAAATGGGAAGATGTCCAGCCATGCTATCAGCTCGGAACTGGCAGAAACCAGTGGGACCCAAGTATACCCATATACTGTTCAGAGAAGTCTGGCCAGAAGTGGTCTTCATGAAAGAATTGTGGCCAAAAAGCCATACCTTTGATGTGGAAACAAGGCCACGCGACTGATCTTTGCCCAAAAACATAAGAATTGGGGTGCAGAAAAATGGCAAAAGGTACTCTGGACTGATTAGTCAAGATTTTAAACAATTGGCTATATCCTGCATGGTCGCCAAACTTGGAGGCTGTTACATTTTTTTTTATATTCTTTATTTTCAAAAGTTTTCATTTATGAAAATACAAAATTTTAGATCAATCAAAAACAGAAATATCAGAAATCGACTGCTATAGGAAAACATTTTGAAGACATAACATAGCCACAAAATATAAAGATGACATTCATCACAAATCTTAAATATAGGTAGTCGTATAGGCGATATTATCCAACACAAAAACATATAGGCATTAAAACATTTTAACCGATTCCAGTTTCCAGGGGGGTGCAGAACACCCTAGCAACGTACCTGCTTGTGCGGTACAACTTGCCTCAGATAGCACCCATACTAATTGCATATGTCCTAACATATGTGATTAGTATTAGTCTCTTTATAAGAGCTGACCTCTGCGTCAGTCCCCAGGAGTCCTTCTGCACATGCGCCTCCTGCGAGGGATATCAGGAGGGATCCAATACTTTATGATGGAGCCCTGGCATAAAGAGCTTAGTTCATTTGGAATTGTGGTAAAAATAGGGTGTTTGCTGCATTTTTTGCTTTAGTACATCCCGCCCTCAGGGCAAAATGTATTAAACCTTAACAAGTGATAAAGAGTGATAAAGTACCAGCCTTAGCTCCTACCTGTCATTTCTCAAACACATGTAACATGGGAGTTATGAGCTGATTAGCTGGTACTTGATCACTCTCCACTTTATAACTTGTTAAGACTTAATACAATGGTTCCCAAACTTTTTTATATCACGGCACCCTGTAGAATAAGAATTTTGTCTATTGCACCCCTAGGCCAAAAGTTTTATTGAGATATAAAATATAAATTAAAATTGATATTTTATAAGGGGATTTTTGTAAGAACTTACCGTTCGAATCCCTTTTTCTGAGTCCATCCTGGTGACACAGCTAACCATGGGATGTAGGAGGGTCCACAGGTGCAAGGCACATATGCTAACTTCTTTGAGAGGCAGGCTCCTCCCTTCTGCATCCCAGCACTCCTCAGTTTAACTTCTAAAGCACACTACGATACATTACTCAGCACAACGCCTGAACATATTAATATGCACAATCAAATATAACCAAATAACATGATAATACATGAACCGGTATAAACTTACTGAGCGTAAGGGAGGGATCGCTATGTCACCAGGATGGACTCAGAGAAAGGGATTCGAACGGTAAGTTCTTACAAAAATCCCCTTTTCTCTGCCATCCATCCTGGTGACACAGCTAACCATGGGAGGGTACGCTCAGGTTTGCAGTTCTCATCACTGCTTGCCCAAATGAAGCATCCTCTGATGCGAACTCATGGAACCTATAGAATTTGGTAAAGGTGTGAAGAGGACCAGGTGGCAGCCCTGCATAACTGCTCCGCTGTAGCCCCATGACGGCACAGCCCAAGAGGAAGCAACTGACCTGGCGGTATGGGCATTAATCCTGGAGGGAATCAGTCTGCCTACCTTAGTGTACGCAAAGGCAATCACAGACCTTAACCATCTAGCAAATTCTCTGTAAAGTGCTGCGAAATCTGTGTGCGCTATATAAGAAACTGCTAATAAATAAATCTAGCAAAGGTCTGCGTAGAAGCAGGCCACCCTCTCTTATGCATGTCATATAGTACCAATAGCAAATCAGTTTTGCGAAAATCCTTTTTTCTGTCCACATAAATGCGCAGAGCGCGAACCACATCCAATTTCTTCAGTTTGTCCCTATTTCTCGCCTCCTTTGGAGGACAAAACACCGGGAGCACAATCTCCTGTTTTTTTGGCGCCCTCCCCCTATCAGCCGTTCCTACCAAGTGCTTCTCCTTACTTGGATGCGGTCATTTGGTCTACAGCATGATGGTCGACAGTCATTAGGTCAACACCATTAGATCGACATGGGTCTAGGTCGACATGGGTCTAGGTCAAAGGGTCATTAGTTCGACAGGTCATTAGTTCGACAGTGTCTAGGTCGACAGTGAAAAGGTCGACATGGGGGTTTTCACTGTTTTTTTGAGCCGACATGTGCCGACTAGTGGCATTTCATGCCCTACCATCCACTAGGGCTTGGTGGGAGAATAAAATAGTGTGGCAAGCGTAGCTAGGCACCATGCCCGATGCATGGCGAGCGCAGCGAGCGATGTGGTGCACTTTAAACTGTGTCCATGTCGACTGTGTTGACATTCAGGTAAAAAAAACTGTGAAAAACCCCATGTTGACCTAGACCCATGTCGACCTAATGGTGTCGACCTAATGACTGTCAACCATCATGCTGTAGGCCAAATTATCCCAACCTCCTTACTTCTAGTGTCTCCCCTCAGTCTGGGACCACTTGGAAGCGTTCAGCTGTGCTGGACTCCTGTAAAAGGTAGCAACTCCCTAAGGATTTCTGCCTATAAGCCCGGTAAAATGGAGGCGCCATAGTGGGGGGTCCATCCCCAATGATCCCCCCTAAGCAGGGAGCCGGTTCAGGTCTTTCCCCAGGGCAGAGTAGAGAGGGCAGGCGGACTTCCTCTGCTAGTTTCACACTTTAGCCTGTTACTAACTAAGAGAATATTAATAAAATAAAAAAAAACCCTATCTACTCTAAAGAACGGCTGCAGTCCGCAGCCAGTCAGCATAGCACCCACTCCAGTGGGCACCTAAAAGGAGCTGAGGAATGTTGGGATGCAGAAGGGAGGAGCCTGCCTTTCAAAGAAGTTAGCATAGGTGCCTTGCTACATCTCATGGATAGCTGTGTCACCAGAATGGACGACAGAGAAATGTAATTTTTAGCTTTAATAATGTGGTGAGGGACAAGATTTGCTTCAGTTTGTCGACATCTACATAAGCATAACGGAATGATGTTTGTGTGTATGGATGTTCCACAATAACTCTCAAATCCTTTAACTAATTGTCTTCAAACTTTGACCACTACATTATCATCTTAAGGGACAATCTAAGTTCGAAGATGGGTTTAATCGGACGACCCCTAAAGGGTGCTGTCATAAGGGTCCATGCTATTTCTGTTGTTTTCATTGGAATGCTTATGACTTTCTGAATATAACAAGTGCTGCTGAAAGCACCACTGGGCCATGGTTAAAAAGGGGCATGGTAAGTGGGCGGGGCGTGCTGGGGGGGGTGTGTGCTGGCACACAGGCTGCTACTGCCAGGGCCGC
Source organism: Crinia signifera (assembly GCF_055691185.1). Taxonomy (NCBI): domain Eukaryota; kingdom Metazoa; phylum Chordata; class Amphibia; order Anura; family Myobatrachidae; genus Crinia; species Crinia signifera. The sequence continues at coordinate 50,390,024 of NC_139224.1, forward strand.
CGAGAGGCAGGGGGGGCGGGTACATTTTACCTGGGCCCGGGCCTGCCAGGGGGGCCCGGGTCCGGACACACACTTTAAAAAAAATATTTATTGGGCTGCGGGTGGGTCGGGACGACAAGGACCTGTTCGCCCGCCCATGTGACCGGCCACCCGCCCGTCAGCTGCAGCTGCCCCTGCCTTCCCCTGTCTGTTCTTCCCCTGCACACAGATAGACAGACGCTAGAAGTTTTAGTTCACCTCTAGCGTCTGACAGGAAGCGGAGCTCTGCACTTCCTGGTAATGCTGCCGGGCTGTGCTCCCTGTCAGAGACGCTGGATGTGAAAAATGACTTCTAGCGTCTGGCTCTCTGTGCGCAGAGGAAGGCAGGGTAAGGCATGGGCAGCTGCAGCTGATGGGCGGGTGGCAGGACACACGGGCACATATTAACCCCTTGGCAATGAGCTAGAACCCCTGGCAACGGAAATCCCCCTTGGCAACGAGCATTAACCCCTGGCAAAAAATATTAACCCCCTGGCAACATCCAATAACCCCTGGCAATGCATATTAACCCCTTGGCAATGAGCAAGAACCCCTGGCAATGTACAATAAACCCCTCTTGGCAATGAGCAAGAACCCCTGGAAACGGACATTAACCCCCCTTGGCAATGAGCATTAACCCCTGGGAACAAATATAAACCCATTGGCAACAAGCAATAACCCCTGGCAATGCATATTAATCCCTTGGTAACGAGCAAGAACCCCTGGCAACGCACATTAACCCCCCCCCCTTGGCAACGAGCAAGAACCCCTGGCAACGCACATTAACCCCCCCTTGGCAACGAGCAAGAACCCCTGGCAATGCACATTAACCCCCCCCCCCCTTGGCAACGAGCAAGAACCCCTGGCAACGCACATTAACCCCCCCCTTGTCAACGAGCAAGAACCACTGACAACGGACATTAACCCCCTTGGCAATGGACATTAACCACCTTGGCAACGGACATTAACCCCCTTGGCAACAAGCAGGTAATTTATAATTTATTAGAAGCCTTACTGTGGGGGGCAATGTGGTGTGGCATAGTCAGTGTGTATCGACTTTTGTGTGACATCCCATTTTTTTGGGACGGTCCTGCGGGAATTAGACACTGCATGTGTCTAATTAGGCAGGGAGGCTGAGGGCATGGCCAGCAGTTCACACAGCACAAAACTGCGGCCCAAATTTTTTGACGCGTGCCTCTGGCACGCAAATATATTCTTTTCTCCACTGCCAAACTTGGGAGGTATGCATTAGATGTGAGGGGCATTGCAATGTGTGGCATAATGGGGGAAATTTACCAATATGAAAAACCTAGTTTTTCGTATTGGTATTTCCCCTACGACAGGGCTACCTACGGGAAGAACATAGGTAAGTAATAGTATGTAAGGGCTTTGGATGTATTAAAGTTTTATTTTAAGTGTGTGTCAGTGTGTTTTATTGTACTATTTTTAATACTGTGGAACTACAAGACCCAGCGGGCCCTTTAATGCCCCGCAGGCTGGGACTTGTGGTTCTCCAAGTCCCAGCTTGCGGGGGAGGCTTGCTGGGACTCATAGTGCCCCAGTATTAGACAATAGATTATTCTTTTTTTTTACACCACTATCAGCCCGGTGACCACAGCCCAGGGTCACCGGGGACAGCACCAGGCTTCAGCCTGGTCAGGTAAGTCCTGGAGGGGGGGGACCCCTTCATTGGGGGGGTCCCCACTCCCCCAGGGCCCCTGGCCAGGCTGACTGGTCGGTAGGGTGATGTTTTGGCCGCGGGACCTTATATCATAAGTGTCCCCCGGCTGTGACATTACCCTGCTGGCTGGTTTGGCCTGGGGCTGGTTTTTAAAATACGGGGGACCCCTAGTCATTTTGTCCCCCGTATTTTGGGAACCAGCCCCGGACCTGGAGCCTGGGTCTGGTTGTTAAAAATCGGGGAACCCCTATTTGTCGGGTTCCCTGATTTTTAATTACCGGCCAGGCTCCTTCAGCCTGGTGCTGGTTACAGCTGTGGGGGGGACCCCACGCCGATTTTTTTTTAATATTTATTTATTTTTCTATTTTTTTACACTAAAGCCTGCACAGATCTGACTGATCCGTGCAGGCTTAAAGCAAATACGACAGGGAAAGCAAGGTGTATTTTCCTGTCGTATTTGCGCGGGTGTTTTACACCACTTAGCAGCCGTATTATCAATACGGCTGCTTAGTAAATCAGGAACCACCATTCTTTTGAATGGTGATTTCTGTCGTATTCTATTGATGGTGTAGACATTCGTATTTGTAAATACAAATACGAATGTTCCATCTTTAGGAATACGAATTGTTGTATTTTCGGGATTGTAAATCCCGAAAATACAAATGTGTAAAAAATAGGTGTATTTCTGCCTACGAATACACCTATTTTTTACGAATCCATTTTGGTAAATTTCCCCCAATGTGTCAGGGGCATTACAGTGTGCAGCATAGTATCATAGGCATTGTGGTGAGCTGCATCATGTTTCAGAGAAATGGCGGTGTATGGCATAATGTATCGCTCGCTCAGACACTGCCCGGCTGTTCCCGACCCGGCGTGCGGCCTGCGCTGCGTGTCTCGATCATAGGTCACGCTGCGCAGGCCGCAGCGCTGACCACCAGCGCCGGAACCTGCTTGCCGCCTGGCCTCCCACATCCTCCCACATCATACCTGACGCCAGAACCTGTTTGCCGCCGGGCCTTCCACGTCGCACATGTCTACCCGACGCCTGCCTCTGCACTGCGGCCGCCTGCCCCCCTCCGCAGCTCAGAAAAAGTAAGTCAGTGTGGGGGCACAGGGGGCAATTTTCTTTTAGGGATGCCAATCCTGGGATCCCGGGATTGAGCATTTTTCAATCCCAGTGATATTGGTGTACCGACCCCAAGATTTCTGTTGCCATCCCTTACATAGAAATGACCTTCTAGACCTAATTTGTCTCTGTCCCTGCGTCCCCACCATCTCTGTCCCCACCCTCTGGCCCTTCGTCACCACCGTCTCTGTCCCTGCATCCCGCCATATGCACCTTTGTCCCCGCCATCTCTCTCCCTGCATCCCCACCATTCCTCTCACTGTCCCTGAATTTTGCCTCAATCTGTGTGGCATAATCAGGGGCGGATTGGGATTTTAAACCAGCCCGGGAAATTTCTCAAAGCAGCCCTAATGGAGGTGGGATCTCGTGGGGGGGGGGGGGTTCAGCCAAGGGGTAGGGGATACTCCCGCCTCATATCACCCCCCCCCTTCCTGGTCGGTCACGCCCCCTCACCAGATTTCCCCACAGTTATGCTGCAGGCTAGTGATGGGCAAAACGGGTCACTGACGAGAGCTGGGACCCAGTGGATCAGTCAGTGAAAAGATCTGTATCTTTTAGGCGGATCAACGGTTCACTTTGAAAGAAAGAGTAATTGATAATAACGAAGCCTAATTTGTTTTACAATCATTTATTGCCCTTTTTTTAAACTTTTTTTTTTAAACAGTGAGCTGAACAAATAAGAACATACATAACCGAGTAAAACACTGATCGATGGCTGGGTGCAGAATCGCCATCGATGGCAACCATCGATGGCGTCTACACCGATGGCCATCCCTAGCAGCAGCAGCCTTGTTATTCTTTCTTTTACTTGCAGTAGAGTACATCTCAGCTGCCACAGGTGGCAGTGTTGAGATCAGACAAATGCATTATAATGAAAAACGAAACTGAAAGTAAAAGAACGACGGTTTACCTTTTTGGGATCGGTGGTTCCCTCAGTCTTTTATGGGATCAGTTCAAAAGAACTGCTTCGTTCGCGAACGACCCATCTCTACTGCAGGCTAGGATGTATGAAAGATTAGGGTTGGGCTGGGTGTGTGTCTGAATGGATAGGGTTAGACTACGGATGTGTATAAGGACAGGGTTAGGCTACAGGTGTGTGGATGGATAGGGTTAGGCTATGGGCGTGAGTGTATATATGGACAGAGTTAGGCTATGGGTGTGTGTGTGTGTGTGTGTGTGTGTATGGACAGGGTTAGGCTACAGGGGTGTATGTACAGGCAGGGTTAGGCTACGGATGTGTGTGTGGCTAGTGTTAGGCTATGTGTGTGTGTGTGTGTGTGTGTGTGTGTGTGTGTGTGTGTATAGGGTTAGGCTACAAGTGTGTGTGTGTGTGTATGTATGGACAGGGTTAGGCTACAGGTGAGTTTATATGGATAAGGTTAGGCCAGGGTTGCCGACCCTCCCGGAATTTCCGGGAGTCTCCCGAAAATCGGGGCGCCCTCCCGGCCCCCCGGAAGGGTGGGCAACCCTCCCGGATTCAGGGGGGACCCCCGCTGTACCCCGGATCGCGGCATTAAAATGCCGCAATCCTCGGGTCTCAGAGGAGGGGGCGGAGCTAAAATGACACAATCGCGTCATTTTAGCCCCGCCCCCTCCACGGAGATCACTACATTAGCTGGTTTAACAGCATGGGGGCGGGGCTTAGTGATGTCACGCTTAAGCCCCGCCCCCCTGAGCGGCTACTGAATCTCTCCTCTCCGGGCTTCTCCCGGAGAGGAGAAGAAGAAAGTCGGCAACCCTGGGTTAGGCTTCATGGTGGTGTGTCGATGCTACTAACCTGGCCTTCTGTGGTCGAAAGGAGCCTGCTTCCAGGGGAGATGCACCGGTCCAGATTTACCTCATGTCACCTCACTCCAGCTTCGGAGGTACATACTGTAGGGCAAATAAGATGTCATTACCTCATGCACAGTAATTGCCACCTGTATGGAGCTGGTAGGTCCTGCTGCTTGGGAAGTACAGGAAAGTACACTGACAGTAGTAGCATCATATTCCCCCCCCCATAAGTCAGTCACACAGCATATAAGAGGCCGAGCAAGTGGCACATGCAGCAGGTGCAGTGGGCACAGAGCTCACTGCCCAGCAGATGGGCAGGGTGATAGTAAGTAACCAAATGTTCCTCTTACTGCTCAGCACTGTGCAGCGCTCACCAAGGGCTCTGTGCCCACTGCACCTGCTGCCTGTGCCACTTGCCCGGCCTCTCATATGTTGTGTGACTGACTTATGGGGTGGGATGGGGGGGATGATGCCACTACTGTCAGTGTACTTTCCTGTACTTCCCAAGCAGCAGAACCTACCAGCCCAGCTCCATACAGGTGGCAACTCCCTCCCCACACTCACTACTGTACTGCTGCGACCCTGCACCACACTCACTATGCTACCACCACCACATTGCACCCAATTCCTCATACACACTACACTAACACCGCTACCCTACACCTCCTACATTACCTTACGCAAACTACACTACCACCACTACACTGCACCCCACCACTGCCGCTACCCTACACCTCCTACCTTATACGCATGCCGCTACCAGCCCTACACTACACTGCACCCCACTCCCCGCACACACTGCACTACAGCTGCTACCCTACCTTACACACAATATGCTACCACCGCTACACTGCACCCCATTCCCAGCACATAGCCGCTACCTTACACACAATATGCTACCACCGCTACACTGCACCCCATTCCCAGCACATAGCCGCTACTTTACACACAATATGCTACCACCGCTACACTGCACCCCATTCCCAGCGCACACTGAACCATAGCTGCACAAGCAGAGACCCCAGTGTGCACACATTTCTTAGTGATCCATTACGGTGGCAGGCTGGGCCCAAAGACCTTACCAACAAAGTTACTGTGTGGGGGGGCTATGGTGATGCTTCATCTTAGCGCACTGATTACTGGGAATAGATACCATGCCCGTGGGCACGGCATGTATTCACAAAGAAGCAGGGACGGACGGGCAGGCTATACTAGCATGGGGCAGGGTGCATTTTGCCCTGGAAAATCAGGCTAAAACAGCCTAATCTAAACACTTTCTAAAATAACCCCCATCCCAGCACATATTAACACCCCTCCCCCCCCCCCCCCCCCCCCAGCGCGCATCACATACCTGACTATGCTGGTGTAGCTGGCTGTAGGGCTGGCTCCTCTGTCCAAGCCTTCTGGCTCCTCCAGTGAGTCCACATGTGCACTGTGGACCATGCTCAGCAGCAGAGCATTGGAAAGAGTGGCTCCTGGGCTGCTGCTATGCGGTGGGGGAAGGGGGAGGTGACTGCTCTCTGTACTCACAGGGGACAGAAGAGTTGGGTGCGATGTTGCTGGCTGCTGCCTGCCATGCCATGCTGCCAGCGCCGCTGTCTGTCACACAGGCTCAGGCAGCGGGTGCTGGCAGCAACACTGTAGACACTTTTAAGGCCAGATGTAACAAGCTTCAACAGTGATAACATGGAGAGTGATAAACAACCAACCAATCAGCTCCTACATGCCATGTCACAGGCTGGGTTTGAAAAATAACAGGTAGTAGATGATTGGCTGGTTGTTTCTCACTCTGCACTTTATCACTTTTTGAAGCTTGATACATCTGGCCCCAAGTCTCTGCATACCAGTGTATGCAAAGCCTCCCTGCTTTGCATACGCTGCTGAACGGCGGCAGCCGGCTGGTCACTCAGCAGCACTTGGACAGGATCTGTGCACGGCGCGCGGGGATCAGAGGGTGGAGCCCGGAGTCATCACTCATGAGCCGCTGCTCTGCAAAGGACCTTGGGAGCGGCTGCACATGCGCAGCAGACCTCCCACCGGCATTTTGGATACGGGCAAAATGCCGCGCCCGCTAATTAATCGCTGAAATCGCGGTCCGCGGCCCAGCAGGGGGGGGTTGCGGGGATTGGCCGGCCCGATTGTAATGTTTTATAGGCCGGCCCACAGGGAAGTGGCCCGGTTTCCCGGTGGGCCAATCCACCCCTGGGCATAATGTGAATTTTGGCACAATCCATGTGGAATCATTTGAATTTTGTGTCATTCCATGTGTAAGGGGCAAGTATAAGGAGTCTACTATTGTGTTGCATAAAGGAGATATGGTGTGGTACACACCCCTATATCCTTTTAATGGCCACACCTCTTTTCTGTAGCTCGCCACTCCAGGGGGGCCCCCTGACACTGTTGTACCGGGGCCCAGGATTTCTCTTGGCAGCCCTGACTGTAGGAATGGGTTCTAAATATAACATTAAGGAGCAGCGCAGTTAATTGATGTTAATATACTGAGAGAAAAGCAAAGCACCAGCTGTGACTCACCATACTCAGCAAATGCCCTGCCCCACTAGGTCACGACACGATTCCTCACAGTCCACAACCCATCATCAGCAGAGCCTGCAGACAAAGACTCGCGAGATGATGACATCATCATCTCGTGAGAGCGCCTGTAGTCTAGCCCTGCAGCGGCAGTGAATCTTGAACGCACACGCACCGCCCGCTGCTACTACAGAGCCTGCTACTACAGGCTCTCTCAGTGGGTTGGGATAATTGGGTCTACAGCATGATGTCGACAGTCATTAGGTCGACACCATTAGGTCGACATGGGACAAAGTTGACATGGGTCTGGGTCGACATGCGAAAAAGTCGACATGGTTCTAGGTTGAAAGGTCATTAGTGCGACAGGTTAATAGTTCGACAATGTCTAGGTCGACAGTCAAAAGGTCGACATGGGGTTTTTCACAGTTTTTTTACCTGAATGTCAACACAGTCGACATGGACATGGGTTTCAAGTGCACCGCATCCCCTCGCATCTCCCACCACGCCCAACTGGATGGTAGGGCATGAAATACTGGCTGTCGGCACATGTCGGCTCAAAAAACATTGAAAATCCCCATGTCAACCTTTTGACTGTCGACCTAGTCATTGTCGAACTAACGACCTGTCGAACTAATGACCTTTCAACTTAGAACCATGTCAACCTTTTACTATGTCGACCTAGACCCATGTCGACCTTTTCCCTTGTCGACATAATGGTGTCAACCTAATGACTGTCAACCATCGTCACGCAGTTTGGGAACCACTGGCTTAATACATTTGTCCCTCAGAAATGAATACACCAGTCCACCTGCCAAATGACATGGAAATGTGACCTGTTTGGGGTCCTAAGGGCATAGTTTTAGAACCACTGCTTGTAGGGTGCTGAGTGCTCTTAAAAAAGTTTGGGAACAGATTTAGCTTGTATCCTTCCAAGTTATATCTTTCCACAAACATGTACATTGAAGTTGAAGATTTCTGAATTAAGTATCTATTCCCTGTAAATTGTGATGTAAAACTTAGGAAATGAAACCCAGGTGACACTCCCAAACAAAGAAGGGGGAGTGAAACAAGGTGGGGTGAAGGAGTGGGATGGGGGATGAACAAAAACACAGAGCAGAGGCACACCACAAAAAAGGCATGTGTTATACACATTGAAATGGCTTATTACACTACACAACATCTAAATGTGTTCTTGTACCAAACTACGGGACACACAAAACGGTACTTGTTTCCTAGCACGGCCACACCGATTTCCATAGGGGTGGTCGTGTCGTAAAAATTGCGTCGGTCGCATCGCATGCGATTTGGTCGCATGCGATGCGACCGACGCGACCGACCCGATTTTTTTATTGAATCAAATGTGAATAGGGTCCCTGGGACCCGATTTTACATTGGATTCAATGTAAAATATTCCCTAGACCCCCAAATTTTAACACCGTAAGCGGTGCGCGTCCTCCGACCTTTTCATTTCCCTACTATCCACGTCGGCGTGGAGTTGAGAATATAAAGTGTGGCAAGCGTAGCGAACCCGAAGCGTGGCGAGCGTAGCGAGCCCCGCGAGGGGACGCGTATAACTTCACAGGTATACGCGTCCCCTCGCGGGGCACGCTGCGCTCGCCACGCTTCGGGCTCGGTGGCTCGCCACACTTTATATTCTCAACTCCACGCCGACGTGGATAGTAGGGGAATGAAAAGGTCAGAGGACGCGCACAGCCGCCCCTCGCGGGCTCGCTGCGCTCGCCACGCTTCGGGTTCATGTCAATTGTGGGGTGACGACGGGGCCATATATAATGTGAAATAGGTCAAATTGGCCCATTTCACATTTTTTACTATGTGAGATGGACTTAATCAAGTCCATCTCATCTTGTGCCATTATAATGGCACAAGACCGATGCGATGTTAAAAATTATTTTAACATTGAAGCCTATGGCAAAATCGGGGGCATCGCGTCTGTGCCAATGTGAATGGTCCCGACTGACGCGATGCCCGCGATTTTTCCTTTGCCGGCAAAATGGACCTGATTTCAAAGGAAATCGGGTCCATCGCGGGCATCGTGTACCTTAACTTAAAGGTAACACGATGCCCAAGATTGTGGCCGTGCTAGGAAACAAGTACCCACAAAACAAATCAAGGTCTCCAAGGGACCCAGAAGCAAAGAATTAGCGCGCACACAATAAAAAGCTATAGCAACAAGCAGCCCACTCCCCAGTCCCACCATTACTTAATGGACTGTGGATGGAATGGAGGATGCTGCTGTGCTGCTAGCTGCTGCTGCTGCTCTCAGACAGTCAGTGACATCCGGAGGGCGGGGCACATCGTGGTGCTTGAGCCCATGAGTTGGAAAGAATCTGGAATCTGCTCTGTCTGCTTTATCAGGAGCGTGTTCGCACTGCAGCAGCCTCCCATTTGCCCAGGACTTGTTCTGAAAGCAGTACATATACAGAAGGGGACCCTGCCTGACCAGCCACTCACCATGGATAAGATGCAAATAGCCACGGTGTTCTCTGCTCTTTGCCTGATGTGCATGCCAGGAGGTAGGTGTCTGCATGCCAGCTGAAGGTGCTTCTATATATGTATGCCATGTAATAGGTGTCTGCATGTTAGCAGGAGATAGGTATAAATGCCAGCCTCAGGTAGATGTTAATGCCAGGGGTTAGGTGCTTACATGTCAGGTAATAAGTGCCTGGATGCCATGTATTAGGTGTCTGTACGCCAGGGCTTGGGCGTATATTGCAGTTGCCTGCCATGATGTTGTAATTAAAGTAGAACAGCCCTGATAAAAGAAAGGAAGCTATGACTGGGTATGACGTACACAAGTTCTTTTACTTTTTTCAGGTGTAAAGTTATGGTAAAAAGAGAGATAGCAGAGGGGCAAGCGCAGGATTTCTAGAGGGGGTTTCCAAAAGCATTTCACTATCTCCCACTCTGTGGAAAATTGGCGGACCTTGTACTGACCCTAGGCATATTTGTATATGTTGGACTTATTAAACACTGAAAATATAGATGATCTATAATATAGGCTGTATCAAACATATGTATTAAGTGGTCAGGAACAGGTTAAACACCTCATAATATATAAATAAACAAGCATTATAGAACTTGCAGGAGACAGAACTTTAATTTCTATATCTTCATGGCAGCTACTACCAGGTCCTGTGCCCTGATTGAGTGCTCGGATCTGCACAAAGCAAACTTGGTGGAAGAAGATGCTATCTCTAGCATGTGCAGAAGCTCTGCTCTGTCCCTTAAGGTCCCCATACACTTGTGCGATTTTGCGTCCGATTTTGAAGCATTGGGCTGATAAATCGGATGAAGTGGTAAAGCGCATGTGATTTACATCTGATCAGATGTGTGGTCCTGTGCCCATCGTAGCTCCCAGATCGCAAGTGCTACACTCAATATTTGTGGGGCAATATTTCATATGCCATCCTGATGCCCAGGAAGCTGCTGGGCGGTTAAAAGGGATTGTATGCAAGTTCTCCCCTCAGAGAAGTCACAGTAGTGTATGAGGGCCTTAAAGTAATGTGTGGTGACGCCTCTAGTAATTGTATTATACTGTATATTGTCCTAATTAAAGCCGCTGGCTAAGAAGAGGGGGGTTTCAGGGCTTCCAGCATCCCCCAACTCTCCCCTGCATTTGCTTATGTCAGTGGTAAGGATGGACATAGTAAGCCCACCATCAAATGATGGCTGGGCTTCCGACCTCGACTCTTTGGATGCCAAAAAATACGATAGAAAACCTATTCATATGATTTGCATATTCGCCAAAAAGCCCTTTTATGGCGCATGCACAAACATCTTCATTGTGATTGGCTCTGCTGCGGGACCGGCTGGGGGGCGAGACCATCGGAATACCATCAGATCTTTACCATTAGATGGCTGCAAACATAGGAATGCTGCACTTGAATGGTAAAAACTACTAGCAGTGAAATAAAAAAATTGATGGCTGTTAAAGATTGCGATGCAGTGTTCATCTGTAGGCACTAGTCGGTGATTCCTACACTTTTTGAAATCACTGCGCCCTTGAGCATCAAAACTTTTTCAAGACACCCCTAGGCCAAATGTTTGAGGAATTCAGAAATTAATATTAAATTAAGTAAATTCTGTTTATATATCATCCTAAAGTTGCCCATACAATAGTCCGAATTTTATTTATTACACGATTTTGGCGCATCGGCCTCGGGTTCAAAGTTTTAAATAATATGTAATTTAGTTACTATTGTAATATTGAGTGAACCAAATTCGGCCCCTGCCCCATACTCCAACTGCCAACGGCCTCGTGATTTCCAATATCGTCAGGCCGTTCGCAGCGTGGAGGGGGGCACAGAACGGGATGGGGGCGGTGGCTGCGCACGGATGGGGTTGCGGGCAGGATGAGGTGTGCCATGGCAGGTGACTGACGTCAGCCGCCCGCCCTGTCTTTGTCCTACTGCCTGCAAATATGAGTCAGTCTCCACTGACTTATATTTGCAAAGTCAACCAAAATCAGGGCTCATATGTGGTTTAATGGTTATTAGCAGTGGAATTCCACAGAGAGATCCTTTGCATAATGCCCCCTTGTTTGTTCCAGTGAGTGAGGGTCTGCTGCTTAAAGGTCAGATCCATTCATATGAGAAGTTCTAGCAGGACATGCACAAAAACAAATGCATATAATGTGGGCTTTAATCCCTCTTTTTTTATTAAAATCTAATATATAAATTCAGGAGAACACATACGTACACCTGGTGTAATGGTCAGCATTGTTACCTCACAGCACTGAGGTCTATGGATTTTTCCAGGAGGCCAGTGTATAATACCATGGGGTGTGGATCAGTTGGTCACCAGCAAGTTGTTAGAAAGTCATTAGGCCGACATGTGTCTAGGTCGACAGTGGAAAAAGTCGACATTATTTTTTTTTATATAATTTCTTTTTACATATATTTTTTTTTAACCCTTATGTCCTAGTGGATGGTAGGGCATTAAATACCGCATTTCAGCACATGTTGTGTCGACATAGACACCGAAACGTACCACCACATCCCTTTGCATGGTTTGCTGTGCTTGCCATGCTTCGGGCACGCTATTTTATTCTCCCACCATGCCCTAGTGGATGGTAGGGCATGAAACACCGCATGTCGGCACATGTCGGCTCAAAAAAACACAAAAAAAACCCTGTATCAACATAATGAAAAGAAACGGTAATCCACAGGAAGTGGACAGCCGTTCACAGACAAGGATTCCTTTTTGGAGGCACACTTTTAATTAGTTAAGAGAAATGTATAGTGAATGAGTTAAAAATTAACTTTTAATTCCAATTATTCTAAAATGGTAATAACTCTATTAAATGATATGATGCAAAATTAGCTATGTAGAGTTAAACAAACAATTTAAATATTTTACATATTTTCATGTGAACAACAAGAAGGCCACTGATATACTTTAATAAATTCGTATCAAGATCAGTGGCAATTGGTGGTGTTATTTTACTTAAACATTTAGCATAAATTATGCAGATTTTAATTTTTTTAAATTTTTCTAAAAAGAATTTTTGAACCTATAATAGGTTAGCTGATGACTGACCCAGGATATGTGATTTGTGTGTAAATACTTTTTTATATTTAAATTGGAGTATATAGTATAAGAAATCACATATAATATCCCCAGATGGTGGTTAGCCGTGTGTTATAGAAACCATCTCAGTATGGTAACTAGCGTAGGTATCCTTGCAGGGATGGGAAAAGCAATGTACAGTGAGTTGGAGTCTAATCTTTCTGCTGCCCACCTTCTTCATAAACATGAGCGGAAGGGGGGTGAGAGAAGAGTTAGATACACTGATGGAAAGGTAGCAAGTGTAAAGAGGACACTTCTGTAAGTGGTGTTAGGTCAGCCCTGATACTAGTGCATTGCAGGGCTGAAATTCATCACCAGAAAGTCTCTCTTAGCACGGAAAAGAAAAATAAGAATAAAGCGGGGGGGGGGGGGGGGGGGGGGAGGGGGGGGGAAGTTTGGAAAGAGAAGGCTAAGGTAAATTTTATGACACAAGGTGATGGATCGTAATAGCTGGCAGCAGATAACAAAAAAAGGGGGAAGGGATATCTGACTTGCTGTATAGCAGCAGATTTGTACAGATGAACGCTCAGATTGAGGATGTAAAATTCAATCTATTACAGCCCATTAACACAGTAAATAGTTGTACTGTCTTCACAGATGTATGAACAATGAAACGGTCAAAGAGTATATGCACAAAAGCATGCACATATAATTCATATGCCGATGATGTTCGGCAGTTTATTAATATTTACTGTGTGGCTGTAATGAAGTAGTAGCAAGGTGGTGGTAAATAGATAATTATAGGCATTTAATAAATTCACTGTCTGGCAGAAGGTTTGTAACAGATTTCCACTGCACATTAACATGCACATATAATTTCTGTATCAGAAATGTCGAATAGTTTTTTGACATATACTGTACAGCTGAGGTGGCGTCAGAACACTAATAGATGACCAATTATAGGTCTTGTTGTCGTCACTGTCTAGCAGCAAATTTTAAGCACCATTCCGCCAAGCCTTATAACGCACAAGAGTATGTGGCTGTGCTAGAGCTACACCAGAATGCTGATAGGTCAATTATCATAGGTATTGATACTGTTGCTATCTAGCAATAAATCTATAGCAGCTCCGCACCAGCTTGCCATTAAGCGTGTGGTTGCAACAATAGTATCCTATATTGCTAATGTACACAATTTACAGAAAAGCACAATAATACCTATATGTGTGAAACACAATGAGCGCTGAAAAAAATATATGATCATATAACAGTAATCACTTGGATATATCCTACAATAAATGTATAATATAACAGTTGCCAAGTGAGCTGAATCACTGGCCACATAAGCGCAGTATATCAAATGCCAATTGTTGGTGATAGACAGAGATCTAATAATTAGAATCCAGACGTCTAACAGGATTGAACAAATAAAAAAAGGGCGTATATGCACACAAAGATATCTGCTGCCAAAATTGCCCCATCAAACTATATAGAATGACCATGGCATATGACGGTGAGTAGTTACATATATTATCCTGTAGCCATAGAAAGAAGGAGGGAGCAGATTAGACAGCAGTGCTAAGTGCCGGGGTCAGTCACAGAACTCCCGTCTTCAAGGAGCGGACGGGAGATATTAATGATGAGACCGGAGCTCACAGCATCCGTCCCAGCACCTCTCTTCTAGTTATATCTCCTCAGCAGTACGCCGGTCTCATCATTAATATCTCCCGTCCGCTCCTTGAAGACGGGAGTTCTGTGACTGACCCCGGCACTTAGCACTGCTGTCTAATCTGCTCCCTCCTTCTTTCTATGGCTACAGGATAATATATGTAACTACTCACCGTCATATGCCATGGTCATTCTATATAGTTTGATGGGGCAATTTTGGCAGCAGATATCTTTGTGTGCATATACGCCCTTTTTTTATTTGTTCAATCCTGTTAGACGTCTGGATTCTAATTATTAGATCTCTGTCTATCACCAACAATTGGCATTTGATATACTGCGCTTATGTGGCCAGTGATTCAGCTCACTTGGCAACTGTTATATTATACATTTATTGTAGGATATATCCAAGTGATTACTGTTATATGATCATATATTTTTTTCAGCGCTCATTGTGTTTCACACATATAGGTATTATTGTGCTTTTCTGTAAATTGTGTACATTAGCAATATAGGATACTATTGTTGCAACCACACGCTTAATGGCAAGCTGGTGCGGAGCTGCTATAGATTTATTGCTAGATAGCAACAGTATCAATACCTATGATAATTGACCTATCAGCATTCTGGTGTAGCTCTAGCACAGCCACATACTCTTGTGCGTTATAAGGCTTGGCGGAATGGTGCTTAAAATTTGCTGCTAGACAGTGACGACAACAAGACCTATAATTGGTCATCTATTAGTGTTCTGACGCCACCTCAGCTGTACAGTATATGTCAAAAAACTATTCGACATTTCTGATACAGAAATTATATGTGCATGTTAATGTGCAGTGGAAATCTGTTACAAACCTTCTGCCAGACAGTGAATTTATTAAATGCCTATAATTATCTATTTACCACCACCTTGCTACTACTTCATTACAGCCACACAGTAAATATTAATAAACTGCCGAACATCATCGGCATATGAATTATATGTGCATGCTTTTGTGCATATACTCTTTGACCGTTTCATTGTTCATACATCTGTGAAGACAGTACAACTATTTACTGTGTTAATGGGCTGTAATAGATTGAATTTTACATCCTCAATCTGAGCGTTCATCTGTACAAATCTGCTGCTATACAGCAAGTCAGATATCCCTTCCCCCTTTTTTTGTTATCTGCTGCCAGCTATTACGATCCATCACCTTGTGTCATAAAATTTACCTTAGCCTTCTCTTTCCAAACTCCCCCCCCTCCCCCCTCCCCCCCCCCCCCCCCGCTTTATTCTTATTTTTCTTTTCCGTGCTAAGAGAGACTTTCTGGTGATGAATTTCAGCCCTGCAATGCACTAGTATCAGGGCTGACCTAACACCACTTACAGAAGTGTCCTCTTTACACTTGCTACCTTTCCATCAGTGTATCTAACTCTTCTCTCACCCCCCTTCCGCTCATGTTTATGAAGAAGGTGGGCAGCAGAAAGATTAGACTCCAACTCACTGTACATTGCTTTTCCCATCCCTGCAAGGATACCTACGCTAGTTACCATACTGAGATGGTTTCTATAACACACGGCTAACCACCATCTGGGGATATTATATGTGATTTCTTATACTATATACTCCAATTTAAATATAAAAAAGTATTTACACACAAATCACATATCCTGGGTCAGTCATCAGCTAACCTATTATAGGTTCAAAAATTCTTTTTAGAAAAATTTAAAAAAATTAAAATCTGCATAATTTATGCTAAATGTTTAAGTAAAATAACACCACCAATTGCCACTGATCTTGATACGAATTTATTAAAGTATATCAGTGGCCTTCTTGTTGTTCACATGAAAATATGTAAAATATTTAAATTGTTTGTTTAACTCTACATAGCTAATTTTGCATCATATCATTTAATAGAGTTATTACCATTTTAGAATAATTGGAATTAAAAGTTAATTTTTAACTCATTCACTATACATTTCTCTTAACTAATTAAAAGTGTGCCTCCAAAAAGGAATCCTTGTCTGTGAACGGCTGTCCACTTCCTGTGGATTACCGTTTCTTTTCTTTGTAAGTATACTGGTACTTGATTCCTGGAGGCACCTCCAACGTCATAATTGTTGTATGACATCAAATATACGATTTCTCGAGTTGGTTTTTCATATACATTTGACCCCCTTTTTTTTGTCCTGTGCATGATACCACTCCCACTTGTCTCTATCAACATAATGACCCATGTGGACCTAATGACCCTTTTGACCTAAAGTATTGTCGACCTATCTGCATGTCCTAATGTTTGTTGACCTACTTGGTAGAGACCCAATGACCGTATCCTAGTGTTCATTCTAGTGCCTGCTATCTTTGAAAACCCATGCAGTTCCTCTTCCCTGCCTGGAGTGTCGCTGTCTGCTGTGGTGTTTCTAGCACATGTCTGGTTTGCATATCAGTGCTGATATACAGACCACACTGTGCTAGAAACAGTACAGCAGACAGCGACCCCCCAGCAGGTAAGATGAACTGCATGGGTTTTCAAATTATGGCGAGTGCTAGAATGAACACTAGTATCCCAAGACCATGGGTTGGAGTACAGTATGTATCCCATTGATTGATTCATTTGTTTTTCTCTCTCCTTTTGTTTCAGTGCTGGCTGATGACTGTGCACCTTATGTTGGTTCTGACTTAAAAGTCCATCAACCCCAGACCTGTGTCCTTTCCTTCTGCTCTGGGACTTGCACAGAGCGGTACTGTGGTATACAGGCACTGGATCAGAATCAAATCTTGTGTATTGTAACTAAGTAAGTAGCAAACCCTTTCTGCCAGCACAATTCCATTTACTTCTTACATAGGTTTTGCGTGATCATATTTGGTTCTTATTTTAGTTTGTTGTTAAAAAGAATAGTAAATTGTAAATCAGCACGCCAATGGAAGAAAGTGAAATTAGAAAGTTTAACACCCCATCTCCCCCAAAAACTAAATGGATCTGACCGCATTGGGGAGATAAAGATGGAATTGGCCTTTTTTTCCTTTTTTTTTTAATCGTCACGGTCATGGCCCCAATAGACTCCGCGATTTGGGTCTGATTTCACCAAATTCTGAAGGATCAGGCCAAGAAATCGCATGTTCATGACATCAGATCAAATGTGCGGTCCTGTGCATATCAGACTGGAATTTGATGTCAGACGGACTGCACATAAGATGTATCGCATCCGATCAGGCACTGGCACACACCTATCGGCAGAGTCAGGGAAGTGCCAGGCAGGAGAGGCTCTCTCCTCGCTCTGCATCCCATTTTACAACCGTGGGTGGGAGATTTGAAAACTCCTTTACAAATGGGGGACTATTGAGCTCTCTCAGCCAATCAGTGGCTGCCCGTTCATTTGTAATGCTATGTACACACGGGGGAGATATATTGCTCAGTCATATATGGCTGAGCAATATATTGCTCAGTTACTCCTTTACATCAGCGACCAGAGATGGTCGCTGATGAAAAAGAAACTGCCGGGGGGAGCCCGGCAGTGGAAATCAGCTGGTCGCAGGAGCAGCGATCACCACAGGGGCAAAAACGGGAGCGCGCACCCGGCGATATATTGCCGGTGCACACTCCCATTGCGGGCAATATGGTCGCTCAGCGACCACATTTCACGCGATTTTGCACTAAATCGCCCCCGTGTGTACGCACCTTAAGGGTTGTTTTCATTCTCCTGCCCCCGGCTGCTCCTGCAGATCCCCAAGAGTCCTTACATGCAATAAATTGCATGCAATTTATTGCATGTGAAAAAAAGGTAAATTCCAGTGCCAAATCGCATGTGAGCCCTGCCAGGGGAACTCAGGGGCCTTTAGTATTAAAGATGTGTTCTGATCTGTTGCCTAATTTAGGTCAAAGTTGGCAACAATTTTGCATAAACCTTAAATTGGATTAAATTGAGGAAATCTGAGAGGGGAACGTATTGCCTCAGCGCTGCTGCACTCAGATCATCGGTCACACTAATCTCATTACCCAGTGTGACCAGCTGGCAGGTCATGATGGGCATCTGACATGATGCAAGTATATTGGCAGGGACCCCACATATCTTAATCTGGGCCTGATTCATAGAAAAATGTACAGTGCTTAAGAGAAACACTCCGTGACCAGCGGCTTCTGTAAAGGCTAATAATAATAATATCCTACATAAAATAATGCACTGATATATATGTTATGCAAATATAGTTTTACAATGGTAGATGTCCCTTGAGACCACATTTTGATTAAGCGATACGATTGTGGACACATTTTTCAAGGGATACGGACACTAGGTCTACTCAATGAAGGTCAACATACATTGGATTGACATGGCTAAGATCGTCAGGTTGACATTGGGAAGGTCGACATGAGTGGGGACGTGTTACACTTATACGGTGTCCATGTCGACATGTGGGACAAAAACCCATGAAAGCTCATGTCGTCCTTTTGACTGTCTACCTAATGCTTGTACCACCACAACCATCATTCTAATACCTAATGCTACCATTGTCTACCTAATGCTTGTGTTGACCTCCCAACCCTGTCAACCATAGCCATGTCCACCTTTTTCAGGTGTCGGCCTTCAGTGGCCGACCCAATATATGTCGACTTTCATTGAGTCGACCCTATGATCCATACCCTTTTCAAGAAGCTGTATAAGAATGTAACATTTAAGCTCTGTACAAACTGGGCGATCGGTTGCTCAGCGGTTATATTGCTCAGCGGTTATATCGCTCAGCGGTTATATCGCTCAGCGGTTATATCGCTCAGCGGTTATATCGCTCAGCGGTTATATTGCTCAGCGGTTATATTGCTGAGTGTTCCGTTTTCATCATTTCTAGTCGCTGATGAAAACTAGAATGGTGGAAGCCGCTGGTGGCAGGAGCATGGTCCTGTGACCAGTGACTACTGCAGGGCTGGTCATGGGAGCGCTCTCCCAGCGACTGTCACCCTGTACGCACTGGGATATGGTCACTCAGCGACAATATCCCCAGCGATTTCAGCCCATGGAGCTTTAGAGTGCCTGTTTCGATGTGATCTATTTAGTGTGTATATATGAATATGATGGCCAGTTTCTTGGCAATGTTGCATGAGATGAGATCATTGAAACCTGCACTGTTAGTGCGCCCTGACAACCTCGGTTGGGAATGCCGGAGTTACACAATAAAGCAATATTGTGCCTGCAGATGTTTTTTGAGGATAAATGTTCAAGGCTAGGTGCGGTTGGAAATCTAACAATGCACAAAAGCAGGAGAAACAATATTGTTCCATGTTGCAATAGAAAGTGAAAGTTTGCCTGACATAAAAAAAAGAAATCGTCTGCTTTTAATTTCCTCTTGCCAATATTTCTTATCTGAACTTTTTGTTTCTTTCACAGCCTTTATGTGATCATTGGCGTCAGTGTTGTGCTTTCCATAATATTCCTCGGAGGAATCGTCTGCTGTTTCTGCAAATCCATTTTTTTCTGTTGCAAGGCAGCAAATTCATCTTGTAAGTCCTCAACCTGGATAACTATATCATATTTATTATAAATGTCATAAATGCATCCTAGAAAATGAGACAGAATCTGGTTGCTATGGGCAACATCACCCCTTTTCATTCTTAGAAGCTTTAGTAAATTTACCCACTCAGTGCATAAAAACATTAAGACATGATCAAGGGGGATGCAGTTAGAATCCCGGCGTTCTAAATCCTGACACTTTCTCCCTCTATGGGTGTCCACGGCACCCATAGGGGGGAGAATAAATTAGTGTGCCCAGCGCAGCGAGGCACCGGGCCCGCTGCGTGGTGAGTGCAACAAGCCCGCAAGGGAGGGGGGGCATCCACGCACCCCCTTGTCGAGATTTCGGCGTTGGGATTTTGAATGCCGGGATTCCAACCGCGGGATTTAGTATCAATCCCGATCAAGAGGTTCAGTTGTTCATACACCATGAAGAGGGATTTCTTTCATAAAAGAATGATTGTTGGTGGCTGATGGGGTGAATACAGTAACCTGGGATTTACATAGTATGGGGTGCAACACAAACATCTAGTGAATAGTACCTCTGTGGGCAATATGCCTTGTTCATGAGAGAGGTATAAGGAGATTGGCCAGACTCGATAAAGCGGACAACGATGTAACAGTAACAAATAACAGTCACATTTGGGGCTTGGCCCCACCCATCCATCTACAATGGTGCTGTCATATCCTGGTTGCCTGCACTTCTGACCATCCTTTGCATTCTTGAAGCGCTGCTCTCTTGAGCACAGACAGTCCGGCTGCTTAGGTACATTCGTGTTGGACCTCAGGTGAACTCTCCTGTCCAATCTGACCGACCGCTGCACTCACATGACTCGCTCCACCAATAGGTGTTATAAGCGCCCTATTTAAACCTCATTGCCACAACTTACTTATTAGAAAGAACATTACTTACTAGCTACAGGTTCATGGTGCTCCTGCTCTGTATCTGCATTCACCGCCTTACTCTGTTACAACTGTGGGCCTGATTCAGGCCTGTTCGCTAGACTGCATGTATTAGTAGCAGGTAAGTACCTCCGCCCCCTGACCGGATCCGTTCCCTAGCATGTGAGCTGATGCATTGGCAGACACATCTTCTCATAGGCACCAGAATGGGAAAGAAATCATGAGCCTGTGCTGACATCATGTGATGTCAGATACCCACCCCAAGCAGGCATCTGAACCTGGAACTAGTAAGTAGTGTTCTTCTTAATAAGTAAGTTGTGGCAATGAGGTTTAACCTTCATGCACACATTCTGCTGCACTATACAACAGAGATAAAGCTGTAATTCTACCAAGTATAGGGACTTATTACTTATGAAAACAGAATTTCTAATTGTTTTACTTATTATGCTTAGTTATATCTCCTTTTTTGAATGTGATTTAAAGATGCCCACTTAGGTACAGTACCTTTCCTGTGCACTGCATCAGACGCTGGTACTCTGGGCCTGATTCAGAGATGTGTGCTAATGCGTATGCAGCAGATATGCGACAATATGCTAATGCTGTATCATCAGGGAAATGCAATGAGACACCCACAGACTGCATTACCCATGCCAGCAACTGTGCAGCGGGGTCACAGATCTTTCAGTTACTGTCTCCCTGAGTAATCCTGGGCACATGCAGAATGACCAGGAAGATTGAGATGCTGGCACCATATTTTCTGTCTACAGGATCATGGTTGTAGTCTGAGACGCATCCCAACATGCATGTGTTTTTCCACCACTCTGTTACCTCCCCCAAAACAGTTCCTGCTTGACAATGATGCTGCAAATAAATCCTCATTGAGTGCGACGTCACTAAGGGACCGTGGTGCATGTGCAGCCAGCTGATTATAGGACAATGAGACTTATTCTGGTTCACTCTGAGGCAAATTCCTTCTCAAATGGACAAAGCCATGTGCACTGCAGGTGGGGCAGATGTAACATGCGCAGATAGAATTAGATCTGGGTGGGTTTTTTCTTCAAAGTGAGATCTATATTGCAGTGTAGAAATAAAGCAGCCAGTATTTACCCTGCACAGAAAAAAATAACTCTAAAAAAAAAAAAAATCTAAATCTGTCTGAACATGATACATCTGCCCCCCTGCAGTGTACATGGTTTTTGTCCATTTGAGAAGAAATTGCCTCTGAGAGTGAACCAGAATAAGGCCCAATATCCGCATTAGGTGCATCTCTGACTCAGCCCCTGTAATATGAAAGCTCTGACCTTTGTATCCACTTATAATATGTGTCAGCCTAGTCTTATTTTATTCTATATAAAATCTGCTACTTGGATATGAGAATGGGCTGGTTGCACAGATGATTCAATGAATATTGGTTCCATTTCCATATCTGTATCTGACGGTCTTCATTTTCTATTTTCCAAGATATGATCTAATGGAAGACTTTGTCCACAAGGAATCTACCATATCAGATGTAACAGCAATAATGTAATATACATGTACAGAGTCATCAATGTCCTTTGTGAAGCTGCTGATGCCCCACAGTAAATCCTGTGACTGCCCCTAGCACTGGACAACTCCCCATTACAGTGCCATTGGAAATCCACCTGTTGGTTCTGATATTGAAGAGGATCTCTACATTGTGGACGTTACCAGACATACCATCAGGGGGTGACAGATGAGCTGGTCACAGTTCCTGACTATAAAATAAAAACTGTGTCTATTTACTAAGCCTTGGAGGAGAGATAAAACATCAGCCTATCAGCTCTTAACTCTTTTTCAAAAATGACCAAGGAGCTGGTTAGTTGACACTTTATCTCTCGCCACCTGCTCTCTCAATGGTTTAATAAATAGACTCCATTGTTTACCCACCATGCAAGTACCAGACCATGTGGTGATCACAATCCTAACCACCTTGTTCTCATGTTTCTCTACTCTCTTCCCTGCTCCCTTTTTTAGTAAATGTATAGTTTATATAATAAAGACATCTTCAAATTGGAGATTAGAGTACTTCCATTCACTTATTTAGAGCCAAGCTTATTGCCCACTGAAGGAAAACTATGAGGGATACTAAAGCTCTAAGAGAGATAAAGTGGAGAGTTGCTAATGTCATTTTTCTTGCACATACTGTAAAATGACATGTATGGGGCCTACATATGGGGAGATTTTGCTGAGCGATGTTAGATTGCTCAGCACAAAGGGATGTGTCTGTGATGTGTGCTGACTGACCTGTCAGGGCCAGTGTTCTCCGGTGAGAATACGGGCCCTGACCGGCAATCTATCTAGATTTATCCAGCGTGCTAAATATTAATCGCCAGGGTGATAGCGACACGTGGGTCATGCATCGCTCTCACTGACCCCTACACATGGAGGGGCATTTTCTAAGCAATCTAGTCAGATCGCTTAGAAAATGCCCTGAAATCACCCCGTGTGTAGGCCCCATAAGAAACTGATTAGTACTGTATTTCTCTCCAAGATTTATCTCTCCCATATATGTTACATATCCATGTGTTATGTAGGTAGATACCATTATTATAAATGGCCATTTTTCATTCATATAATAATCTGGAAAACCTTCCATGGTATAAACTTCTGTACATTCCCAAATGCTAACATGTCTGACCAAAGCAACTAGCATTACACTAATGAACAAAAGTTGTGGGTTGTTTTTTTTGTGAAGTTTAATGTATTCATGTAATAGGTTTTACTGAATGTTTGGAAAGTTAGTTCATGTTACATCCATATCGGGTCTTTTGGCTTTATATCAAGATGTTTTCCTGTTGCAATTTTTTTTTTTTCATGGATGTGTATTACATTGTTTGTTTTAAGCTTACATTTATAATTTGTGCAACTTTGTTATGCTTGTTTTTGTATTTATTGTACAAATACAGCTTTATACTGTAGTTTAAATATAAATATTTTAAAATATTGTTTTGTGCTGCTTTAATGTGGATCCAATAGGCACATTCTCTGGTGTTTCATGTTGTAATAACAGATATAGGGCCAGATTCTCTAAAGGCCCCCATACATTAGGCCGACTTGTCCTAGGGACAAGTCGGACCCAATTTACCTGCGAGCCGCCCGGCAGCTCCCCGGGAGGCTCACATACAATTTGGCACTTGATGTGCCATTTTTTACATGGGATAAATCGCATGCGATTTATCCCATGTTAAAAAAAAACCGGGGAGCTGCAGGGCGGTGAGGAGTAGTGGGGGCGGGCAGCAGCAGTAGTGGGGGCGGCCAGCGGCGGCTGCGGTGGTGGGGGCGGGGGCGGCCAGCGGTGGTGGGGGCGGGCGGCGGGTGCGGTGAGCGCTGCTGACCTGGCCGGGCATTGTACTTACTTACATAGCAGCAGCGGGGACAGGCAGCGCAGTGGCGGCTATTATATTTTGAAAATACTTGTCAAATGACCGGCCGCTCTCTGATTGGCCGGAGAGCTCTCCGGCCAATCAGAGAGCGGCCGGTCATTTGACAAGTATTTTCAAAATATAATAGCCGCCACTGCGCTGCCCGTCCCCGCTGCTGCTATGTAAGTAATAAGTACACTGCCCGGCCAGGTCAGCAGCGCTCACCGCACCCGCCGCCCGCCCCCACCACCGCTGGCCGCTGCCCGCACGCACCACCGCCCGGCCAGGTCAGTCAGCCGGTGCTCAGGGACCCGCTGCCCGCCCGGTGTCTGCATGCATATGCCTGTCAGGTGGCAGGCATTTGCATACAGGGAGGTCGGACGTGATCGTATGTACAGACCGTCCGACCTCCCTGATCCGGTCTGATGCGCACGGGACCGCGGATCGGATCAGACATCACACACATACGATTTTGGGCCGATTTCATCCGATTATCGGCACCAAGTGCCGAAATCGGATGAAATCGGACCAAAATCGCATAGTGTATGGGGGCCTTAAGCTTCAAAAGTGATAAAATGGAGAGTGATAATCAGCCAGCCAATCAGTTCCTGTTTGACATTTTTCAAACCCAGTCTGTGACATGGCAAGTAGGAGCTGTTTATCACTCTCCATTTTATCACTTTTGAAGCTTAGAGAATCTGGCCCACAGTGTGACATTCAGTATCAGGAAAGCACATTCTGTGGTAAATGAGCGTTTTGTTGAAGATGGGATGTTTACCATATCAGATGCTATCTATTCTTAAATTGGCCGAGAAATCGAATGATTGTATGCACAAAATCTATCATGAACTACTCTAACAAAGAAGGGCTAATCATAAAAAGATATTCATATGCGTTTTTTCATTTACGCCCCTTGGGCATACAGTATCCAGTCGTTGAATCCATAGTGCTTATCTTTTAAGTAGCATTAGCCCCCTATCACCAACTCTTGGGGGGGTTGGGTGGGGGGTGGGATCCAATCAATTGCCATATAGTGTAGAGTAGTCAGTTTATGTCCCTCTTTGACAAAGTGGGCTGCTACTGTGTCTCCAGTTGAATATGCCAGTCAGATCAAAGACCTATGTTGATTTATCCTCTCTCAGCATCCTTACAGTCTTCCCCAAATACATTAGACCGCAGGGGCATATGAGGTAATAAATCACATGGTCAAGTTGACAGTGGAGCCGATGCTTGAGATGGATCTTAGTACCTTTGTGAGGATGGCAGTAATAGGAGCCAGTTATAAGTGCTCGACATGTGGCACATCCCAAGCACATATAGCAGCCATTTTTCTTGGAAAGCCACATATCTTTATTTTCGTTGGCTGGTTTCATGTTAGGAAAAGGGGTTTTTGGTGGTGACCGGTCGCACAGAAATTATCAACAAGTATTTCAAAATGGCCCCCTAATAGGCATTAATGGTTAATCAAACATATATCGATTAGGGGTGTGCTACCACTGGACATGGCAAGGTTGCAAAGAAAGGGGGAAAGGAAGAATGTCTCGGTGTGGTGCACCTGCAGATTTGGATAAAATATAACTTTTATTCATTGATTTCTAAAAGCTGCGAAATATACAACACAAATACATAAATGACACGGACAGTGAAATTAAAAGGAATAATAATCACACCGTGAGGCTCCCAGGATCTATGTCCCTTCTTTTTATCTGTGTTTGTTCTGTAGTGGTGCTTATGAACATGTGTAACAATGTTGCGTTATTTAACTGCACGGTAACAGTTAAAACACAGATGTTGCAACAGTATCCAACTGCCAAACAATAAAGGAGAATCCTCCTATCAGTTTAATAAAGGCAGTCAATAGGTTAAAAGTGTTGTTCGGACAGTCTAACAGATCTAGGTCTGTTGTCCCGGTGCCAGGCGACTCCCGTATGGAGTAGACCGTGAGGTATCCGTCTACAATGGGCACAGCAGGGGCACGTATTAGCCCCGTCCTCCCTGTGGCTACAAGAACAGCCAGTGGGGTAGGAAGGGCAATAGGCAGCAGCCGCGGCTTGCTAACTTGGAGTGACAGCGGTAAAGTACAGCCGCTTCACTCCCGATAAGCCGTCTGCCTGCAAAGTATTTGACACCGCGTCTCAGGCTGGAGGCGGGTGGGAGAGCCGGCAGCGGGAACGCACCATTTAAACTAAACAGATCAAAATAACATTTCAGAGGGAGGGGAAGGCTGGGAGCACACACTAGGTGTGTCAGGTCTGCGTACGCTTCGCAGAGAGCTTCAAAGGACCAACCCGGCTGACATCCGGAGGCTCCTTAAGTACCCATGACTCATGCATATTCATGGTATGTAAATGAGAAAGGAGGTGGCTAAAGTAATCCACCTGTTTGGAGCTGGAATTCTTACATGCAACAGTTTTTCGCAGGGGCCAGTGTTGGATTATGTTAAAGGTCTATATCCAAAACTGCCACAGATGGGAATGGTGCGGATTTCAAATAAGTAAAAAGGGGTTTGGTGATTTTGTATACCTGTCTTGTGTCGATAGTTTGTGTCGACTGTCTCTACAAGGACCAAGTAGGTCCCATACTGTGATATGCCATTGTCATATATTTCCAAATATATCATATATTTCCAACCACCAAATACACACACAGAGTCTCGTATGTTCACCTTTGGCAATATTTATTTTATTTTACTGACACAACATCGATTAATGAATGTGGCTACACATTATATTAGAAGCTCCTTATTTGTTATGTATCCTAACAGGGAAACTTTGAGAAAACTCATATATATACAATCCCTGTGGACTGGAGTCCCACGGATCTCAACCACAATGGAAGCACATAAGGACATCTTAACTAGTGTCAACACAAATGATTTACACAAACTGGACCACTCATGAAATATATTCATACATCAGTACCACACCTCATGATAAAGGAATATTGCAGCATGGGACTAGCATGTTTTCATCCAGGACAGTCAACACGAATAATCTGTGGCAGTTTTGGATATAGACCTTTAACATAATCCAACACTGGCCCCTGCGAAAAACTGTTGCATGTAAGAATTCCAGCTCCAAACAGGTGGATTACTTTAGCCACCTCCTTTCTCATTTACATACCATGAATATGCATGAGTCATGGGTACTTAAGGAGCCTCCGGATGTCAGCCGGGTTGGTCCTTTGAAGCTCTCTGCGAAGCGTACGCAGACCTGACACACCTAGTGTGTGCTCCCAGCCTTCCCCTCCCTCTGAAATGTTATTTTGATCTGTTTAGTTTAAATGGTGCGTTCCCGCTGCCGGCTCTCCCACCCGCCTCCAGCCTGAGACGCGGTGTCAAATACAGAACACCGCGCGGTGTCCATTTGCAGGCAGACGGCTTATCGGGAGTGAAGCGGCTGTACTTTACCGCTGTCACTCCAAGTTAGCAAGCCGCGGCTGCTGCCTATTGCCGTTCCTACCCCACTGGCTGTTCTTGTAGCCACAGGGAGGACGGGGCTAATACGTGCCCCTGCTGTGCCCATTGTAGACGGATACCTCACTCTCTACTCCATACGGGAGTCGCCTGGCACCGGGACAACAGACCTAGATCTGTTAGACTGTCCGAACAACACTTTTAACCTATTGACTGCCTTTATTAAACTGATAGGAGGATTTTCCTTTATTGTTTGGCAGTTGGATACTGTGTGTTGGACATCTGTGTTTTAACTGTTACCGTGCAGTTAAATAACGCAACATTGTTACACATGTTCATAAGCACCACTACAGAACAAACCCAGATAAAAAGAAGGGACATAGATCCTGGGAGCCTCACGGTGTGAGGATTATTCCTTTTAATTTCACTGTCCGTGTCATTTATGTATTTGTGTTGTATATTTCGCAGCTTTTAGAAATCAATGAATAAAAGTTATATTTTATCCAAATCTGCAGGTGCACCACACCGAGACATTCTTCCTTTCCCCCTTTCTTTGGTTTCATGTTAGGTCGCAATAAGTGGTCCTGTAGATTCCACCCTCTAGACATACTCAATAGAGGTGGTACAGTACCCATCTTCTTGAAGACTTGATCAGAAGTACTGTAATAAGTGCCCATTGTTCTTTGATGATTTGCTGTGTGTTTTTAACATTTATATCGCAGTGGATGTTCATGATCATACGTGGCATAGTGGTCAGGCTTTATGGCCCAACGATTGGTGTGTATATTTCTTCCTAGCTCTGGTGAGACATCTCTTGATGATCTTAAGCTGCCCATACACGGTCCGTTTAACGGATCCGTTTGGGACTTAAATAGTACACATCGTATCGGATCGCATGCATTGTGCACGTACTGCGATCCGATACGATGTGTACCTAGTACAAAAAGTATGTGCAGCACATACTTTTTGTACCATACTATGCGATGCGCGGGAGCGCGCATCGCATAGTACAAAACGTAGCCGCCGCAAAACGGAGCGTGAATGGGCTCCTTTAGAGCTGTACCCCTTTTAATCAGTAAGTGTCCTTTAAACTTTTATTAGCTTATGCCTCATTAATTGGTATGTGTGTAAAAACTGTGGGGAATTTGAATATATGCCTTAATAATTGCTATTTATGTAATAAGCTGCATTATATAGGATTTCCCTTATTATGATATCTAGAAGTGGATAGTGGATTAACTATTGTAGTGAGGCTAATTAATATGACAGTGGTTATGATGCCTATAGTATAGATCGGTAGCTGAGGTCATTTCTCTAATGGCCATGCGTTCCAAACTACGGAGATGGAATGCAGATGATTAGAATAGCTGAACTTCCGGGTTCGGCACTTCTGTCACACAGTCAAGCGTTGTGAGCGCTGTTGTCAGTTTTGGCAGAACTTCCGGCGCTGAGTTCCGGGGTTGCGTTCCAGGACAGTGGAATGCACGCCGCTTCTCTCAGGGATATTTCCACTAATAAAGCAGCGGTGTGTATAAGCTAATCACCATGTCACCTTGCTCGGGTAGTGTTTATAGATACTCTGATGCTGCCCAGTGAGGCTCGAAACGTCGACAATAGGCTCTAAATACTTGGGGATGTATTAAACTTTTCAATTGCAATACTGCTGGAAATCTGGTGAGTGTTCTTATTCAGACATTCTCTGTATTTGGCTGTACCCTCCGGATTGTAGCCTAAGAAGTGCACCCCAGTTGTTGGACTTGCGGATTGCATGTAGCAAAGGAATGAAGGTGGCACTCTGATTATCTCAATTAGTGAAACAATCCAATGTATTGTTAATGTTTCGGGGACATGCTCCCCTTCTGAAGGCCGTTCCTAAGTTGATTAACAGGAAGCAGCCATTTCTGAGCAGCAACCTGGACCTTTTCTGGGAGTGTCAGGGAAACTGCAGGCGTGCCCAGGCGGTTTAAGGGAGGGTGTGAGAAGTCAGTTCCAGTCTCAATCCGGCTGATTAATTTGCAGCTGCTGAGTAAGTCCTGGGCTACTCAGATTGTGCACACACTATGGAAATCAGTCAGTGGTGAGCAGCTTGCGGATGGATATGCAGCCCATTCACAACATATTCCCTACACATTTGCAGGCTTGTGAAGGGCGGGATTACACTCTGGTGGGTTGGTGGCTAACTATTTACATGGCGATCGCACGGCATTGCTTATTTGCACAGCAGGTCTGAATCAGGCTTTATATACATTGTTTAACGGACCAGGTACCGTATATAGCAGTAGTCTCAACTCCCATGCTTCGCTCCACCCCTGTCTGGAACCCCGCCTGCCAAATCCTGAAAGCGCATTCATTTACCTATTTTATGTATACTGGGGATTACAAATCCGTTACTGACAGGAAACACACTGCAGGACTGCAATCTACAAAGCAACAAATAAGTAATTACTATGAGAGACTACTTGCAAGTAGAAAGAGTAAATAATAAGTAATAGCTGCAGTCAGTGTATTATTGCACCATAATAATAAATGGTTATCATAATCGCTATAAGTAGTGTCTTTACCTGTTCAACCTGAATATATAATTATTTCGTAAAGGATACTTATATTTTCAGATTTATGTAATTACATTTTTAGTTTAAGGAGAAATGTGAAGGTATAGTAATATAATGAAGGTTTGTTGCTTATGAATAGAGACAGGATTATATGCATTTGCATATGCATTTGCATATGTTGCCCATTCTCATGCATGTGTTACGCAGAGTGTACGCACAAAGGTGCTGTTGAGTTATTGCATATTTTACCTAATATCTAGTGATGGTGAATATATTAGGCCCCGCCCTCTTCCCGCCCGCGAGTCACAGGACTGCTTTGCCCTGCTGCTGCTGCTGCTGCTGCTGCTGCTGGCCAGGTAGTGGTAGAGTGTGCAGGCTGGGGCAATATGTGCGCAGTGTGGGGGACCTTGGATGTACGCTATGTCTGACACTGCTCTAGGCTGCCAATCCATGTTGATAAAAGTCAGTCGGGCGGATGCCATAACGAAGCTCCTGAACCTTTGCCTGCCCCTGGCCTGGGACTTTACACCAAGAGACAGACTTCTGCAGCAGAGGAGGCGGGCAGAAGGGGTGTGACATCACGTGGCGCGGAGGAAATGCCGTGTCACAGTGAGTATGCGCCGCCCTCAAACGCTATGCTGACATTTAATCCATTGGTGCTGGAGATGAGGGTCTGTGTAGTTAATGCCAGAAGAGCTTTGGACGCTGCAGTCTGCTGTAGCAGCCAGGAAGAAAAAAAATCCTGCGTACAGCACTAGACATCTGCACATGCTGTGGGCCTATTTTTGAGGTTTATTTGCAACTAATTGTATGCTGATTTTTAAATAAATAAGTTAAAAATTACTTTTTTTATTATTTAATGTAGCCTATTTTAACACTTTTTATGCATATTTTAAGTATTTTTCATGCATATTTCAAGCTTTTTAAGTTGCATATAATCCTGTTTCTACTTATGAATTAAGAGAGAACTTCTCTATAGTGAAAATCCAGTATACAGTGGAATAACTATGGAGGGTGCAGGGGAAGCAGCTGCTATGGGGTCCGGCGGCTTGGGGTCCCCAAGGCAATCCACTGCACCCTTTTGATTTTTATTTATTTTTTAAAAATACTATGGCTGCACCGCTGTCCATGACCCCTCACCCTTCAGCGGTGCAATCAAAATGGATGCAGGCAGCATCGGGGAGTGGGAGCACAGTGATATGAATCCCTGCTCTGCTCTGAAGAGGGAGACCCGGCGCAAGGCAGGGGAACCCTGTGCTGCTGGAGATCCAAGCACTAGGAAGGAGAAGCAGTGCAGGGAGGAGAGTCAGCGCTGTGTGCGGGAACAAGGAGACCCGGCACCAGGAGGAAGAACAATGCACTGCCAGGGACAGCGCCAGAAAGAAAAAGCCCTGCACTGCCAGGGGCAGGGAGACTTCCTGCCCTTCTGCCCCTAAATGGCAATGACAATGGTGTTTGGCACTAGTTACGCCCCTGACAGTATAATAAACTTGTTATTTCATATTGATGTGTATTTTATATTTATGCTGTATTGTTTTTAAATAAATTGTTGCTTTAATATTTGAACAAGACCTCTGCAGATAATAGAAACTAAAATTAATACTTACATAGTTGCTGAAACTAAACCTGAACAGGTCTTGAAATACTTACCTGACATCACATTGGCCCTTTTCAGTATTGTGTAAAAAAAAAGGAGTATTGGGTAAAATACATGTCCTTCAACTGATCCCAGGCAGTGGCCCACTACGTACAGTTGTACACTGCAGACCTACCTACAGCCATAGGCGTGAGCAGCCCATTTTATTAGGGGGTGCACCGTCAAAATGTTGCGCCCCCCCAGCCAAAAAAGTCTCTGGTGCCTCCCCCATACACATTAAGTGAAAGTCACAAATAAATGAAGAATTGCTGTGTTGTGGGAGCATTATATCTCAGCCATGAGTACTGCTTATATATACACTAGGTGATTCATCGCGCCCTACGGGCGCTCTTCACACCGTCGTAAGGGGCTGCGCCCCCTTAATTTGTGAACATTTGTATATGAGAAAGATGGTTAGAATTGTATGAAAGATGCCTGTATTGCAACTTGAGTTTTATAGGTGAAATGTGTTAAATAGAGAGCATATGATGTGGAAGGGGGTGTGTATTGTTTTGTTTTGTTTAATTAAAAAGCGGTTACAGAGTAAAATGTACATTGATAGTGTGGATGGTACAGTGACATTTGTGGGTGTGGGGGGGGGGCTGTGTGTGCGTGTTGTTTAGGTGTGTGTGTGTGCAATAGTATAGTAGGGTGTTTCTGAGTCAGCGGCTCCCCACTGGCGGAGGTCACGACACAGGAAAACAGGAGGCTGGGTAGTGATAGGGGATGCAGTTAATATCCCGACCGCCGAAATGCTGACACATTCTCCCTCCTGGGGTGTCCACGACACCCCTGGAGGGAGAATAAATTAGTGTGCCGAGCGTAGCGAGGCACCGGGCCCGCTGCGTGGCGAGCGCAGCGAGCCCGCAAGGGGGGGCGATCCACGTCCCCCCCTTGTCGGCATTTCGGCTGTCGGGATTCCGGCGTCGGGATTCTGTACGCCGGGATCCCGAGCGCCGGGATTCAATACTGAATCCAGTGATAGGGGTGTGTGGGCATAAGGGGGACTAAAGAGGAGGGTGGGAGATACTGTGCAGCTTCTGCCAGTGGGTGAGGGGCCAGCGTGGCAGTACAGGAGTACAGGATGGTGGCCCTTAGTCTGTGTATCCTCCTACTGGGTGGGAGTTTGGGTGCATGAGAGCAGGAGGCTGGGCTATGAGGCATGATAGGGGCATGTGGGCAAAACAGCGTCAGCGACTGCCCAGTGGTGGAAGTTACGGTTCAGGAGAGCAGGAAGCTGGGTAGTGATAGGGGTGTGTGAGTATACGGGGGACTAAAGAGGGGCTTAGGGGTGCTGCCGTGGGTGGATGCCGTGAATTGCGGGAGGGGGGGTGTCGCAGGGGGGGGTTTGGGTACCGCGAATTGTGGGAGGGGGGGCGCGGGGGGTTGCAGTGAATCGCGGGAGGGTGGGTCGCGGGGGCGGGGGGTTGCCGCAATGACAGGAGGGGGGGTCAGGGGTGGGGAATCGCGGTAGGGTGGTCGTGGGTGGCACCGTGAACAGCGGGAGGGGGGGCCCGGGGGGTTGGCGCGAATCGTGGGAGGGGGGGTCGCAGGGTGCCGCAATCGCAGGATGGGGGGGTGTCACGGGGTGGGGCCGCGAATCGCGGGAGTCACCAAGGGTGCCGCGAATTGTGGGGAGTGTGCTGCAAATCGCGGGAGGAGGGTCGCGGGGGGGTGCCGCGAATCGCCACAAGAAAAAATCAACACAGAAAGTTCAACACATGTAAATGTTGACATAAGTGTGGCACTTCATCGGTGTCAATGTCGACACATGAGAATAATTATGAAAACATTAAAAAAAAGAAAAATAAATCTTCAAAAACTCATGTCAACCTTTTTCATTGTCGACCATAGCCGTGCCAGTGTTTTGCATGTGCCATTTAATCGTGGGGTTGCCGTGAATCGCGCGCGGGGGTGGGGGTGGGGGGGAGGGAGGAGGTGAGGGGTGTCCGCGAATCACGGGAGGAGGGGTCGTTGGTGGATGCCGTGAATTGCGGGAGGGGGGGTCGCGGGGGGAGGGTGTGGGTGCCGCGAATTGTGGGAGGGGGGGCGCGGGGGGTTGCAGTGAATCGCGGGATGGTGGGTCGCAGGGGCGGGGGGTTGCCGCAATGACAGGAGGGGGGGTCAGGGGTGGGGAATCACGGTAGGGGGGGTCGTGGGGGGCACCGTGAACCGCGGGAGGGGGGGCCCGGGGGGTTGGCGCGAATCGTGAGAGGGCGGGTCGCGGGGTGCCGCGAATCGCGGGAGGGGGGGTGTCACGGGGTGGGGCCGCGAATCGCGGGAGTCACCGAGGGTCCCGCGAATTGCGGGGGGTGTGCTGCAAATCGCGGGAGGGGGGTCGCGGGGGGTGCCGCGAATTGCCACAAGAAAAAATCAACACAGAAAGGTCAACACATGTAAATGTTGACATAAGTGTGGCACTTCATTGGTGTCCATGTCGACACATGAGAATGAATATGAAAACATTGAAAAAGTGAAAAATAAATCTTGTCAACCTTTTTCATTGTCGACCATAGCCATGTCAGTGTTTTGCATGTGCCATTTAATCGTGGGGATGCCGTGAATGGGAGGGGGGGGGGGAGGGAGGGAGGTGCATACCTCCCAACATGACCCTCTCCAGGAGGGACACATTGCTCTGTTTCTGGACTTTCTTCTTAATTTATGGATTACCATCACCTGTGCTTAAACACCTTTCTTATCAATTACCCTGTTTAAACCAGGTGATGACAATCATAAATTAAGATGGAAGTCCACAACCCAGCGTTACAGCTACAGACACACTTTGAGTGACAGATGTAGCCAAATATATAAGAGACTAGGTGATTCATCGCGCCCTACGGGCGCTCTTCACACCGTCGTAAGGGGCTGCGCCCCCTTAATTTGTGAACGTTTGTATATGAGAAATATGGTTAGAATTGTATGAAAGATGCCCTGTATTGCAACTTAGGTGTCCGCGAATCGCGGGAGGGGGGGTCGCGGAGGGTGCCGCGAATTGCAGGAGGGGGGGTTGTGGGGGGGTGGATGCTGCGAATCGCGGGAGGGGAGGGATTGCAGAGAATCGCGGGAGGGGGGTCGCGGGGTGGGTTGCCGCAAATCGCGGGAGGGGGGTTACGGGGGCGGGGGTTGCAGCGAATCATGGTAGGGGGGGTCGCGGGGAGTGTGCCGTGAATCACGGGAGGGGGGGTCACGGGGTGGGGTGCCGAGAATCGCGGGGGGGTGTGTGTGTGCCGTGGAGTGGGGTTTGCGGGGGGGGGGGGTGTGTGACGCGAATCGCCACAAGAAAAAATCAACACAGAAAGGTCAACACATGTAAGTGTTGACATAAGTGTGGCACTTCATTGGTGTCCATGTCGACACATGAGAATGAATATGAAAACATTCAAAAAATTAAAAAAAAAACTTCAAAAACTCATGTCAACCTTTTTCATTGTCGACCATAGCCATGTCAGTGTTTTCCATGTGCAATTTAATTCTGGAGCTGCCGCGAATCGCGGGGGGGTGCCGCGAATTGCGGGAGGGGTGGTCACGGGGGTGGGTGCCGCGAATCACGGGAGGGGGGGTTACGGGGCGGGGGTTGCGGCGAATCATGGGAGGGGGGTCGCGGGGGTGTGCCGTGAATCACGGGAGGGGGGGTCACGGGGTGGGGTGCCGAGAATCGCGGGGGAGGTGTGTGTGTGTGTGCCGTGAATCGCGGGAGTGGGGGTTGTGGGGGTGGGGGGGGGGTGTGACGCAAATCGCCACAAGAAAAAATCAACACAGAAAGGTCAACACATGTAAATGTTGACATAAGTGTGGCACTTCATTGGTGTCCATGTCGACACATGAGAATGAATATGAAAATATTCAAAAAATGAAAAAAAAAACTTCAAAAACTCATGTCAACCTTTTTCATTGTCGACCATAGCCATGTCAGTGTTTTCCATGTGCAATTTAATTCTGGAGCTGCCGCGAATCACGGGGGGGTGCCGCGAATTGCGGGAGGGGGGGTCGCGGGGGTGGGTGCCGCGAATCGCGGGAGGGCGGGGTTCACAGGGGTTCCGGTGGGGGGTTGCCGTGAATTGCGGGAGGTGGGGGGTCACGGGGGGTGCCGCGAATCGCGGGAGGGGGGGTTGCGGGGGTGTGTGACTCGAATCGCCACAATAAAAAATCAACACAGAAAGGTCAACACATGTAAATGTTGACATAAGTGTGCCACTTCATTGGTGTCCATGTCGACACATGACAATGAATATGAAAAAATTAAAAAAATTAAAAATAAATCTTCAAAAACTCATGTCAACCTTTTTCATTGTCGACCATAGCCATGTCAGTGTTTTGCATGTGCCATTTAATCCTGGGGCTGCTGCGAATTGCGGGGGGGGGGGGTGCCGCGAATCGCGGGAGGGGGGTCGCAGGGGGGGTGCCGCCAATCGTGCAAGGGGGGGTCGCGGGGGGGTTCTTTTTGCCGCGAATCGCGGGAGGGAGGTCGCGGGGGAGGTGTTTTTTCCGCGAATGGGGGGGGGTCACGGGGGAGGGTTTGCCGCGATTCGCGGGAGGGGGGGGTCGCAGGGTGGTGGTTATGCCGCGAATTGCGGGAGGGGTCGTGGGGGGGTTCTTTTTGCAGTGAATCGCGGGAGGGGGGGTCGCGGGGGTGTTTTTGCTGCGAATCGCGGTAGGGGGGGTCGCGGGGAAGCGGGTGTTTTTGCCGCGAATCGCGGGAGGGGGGGGCGCGCGGGGGGGGGGAGGTTTTGCCGCAAATCGCGGGAGGGGGGCGCTCACCTGGTGGCTGTGGAGTAGCAGTGCTGGGCAACATGGGAAGGCAGTGGGTGTCTGGCACTGTCTGTGGGCTCACTGGGCTGGTTCTCTGTCACATACCTCCCAACATGACCCTCTCCAGGAGGGACACAATGCTCTGTTTCTAGACTTCCCCTTAATGTATGATTGCCATCACCTGTTTTAAACAGGTTAATTTCTCAGAAAGGTGTTCAGCACAGATGAAGGCAATCACACATTAAGAGGAAAGTCCAGGAACAGAGCGTTATAGACACAGACACCCACTTTGAGTGACAGATGTAGCCAAATATATAGGAGATGCACACACAATATGAATACTTGAAAAAAAAATTATATATATAAAATTAATGATCAGGCAGGTCAGGCCAGGGGACTGGAAATCTTTTTTAAAACTCACGTTTTGTGCAGTGCCAGTGACTGAACTCTGCAAATGCTGCTGCTTGGCCTGAAGAGGTGATCCCACGGAAAGAGCTGTGTGCAGATGCACATGGGTAGCAGCCCTCCCACGGACATCTTGATTATTGGCAATGTTGCTGCAGCAAGTGGCAGATAAGGCATGTGGGGCGGCCACCACGCACTGACCGCTTACACAGTCGCACCTGTGAATGCGGTAGCAGTGGTCCAAGTTGGACAGACATCCAACCTCACCACCCCGGACCACCCGCACTTCCGCCAGTAACGGCCGCAGATGTCAGTCAGGGCAGCAGGAGGAGCCGGGAGTGCAGCACCACAGCTCGGATCAGTAGAGATCCGATCTGTGGAATCTCAGACCTGGCGCTCCCTGCAGACTCGCTCCCCCAAACCTGCGGACCCATTATTACACCACTGTGGTGGCGCCCTGCGTCATGGCGTCCATCCCCCCCCCCCCCCTGCGCTGGCTCAGATGGTAGTGGTGGCCACAGTCTGGGGGCAGCAGCATCAGGCTTTGACCGCTGTGACGTGAGTGACAGTGGTGGCCATAACTGGGGGGATCGGCGGCATGCGTGCAATCGTGTGGGGGGTGCCATTAGGAGGTGCCTACAGCATTGCCACAGCCGGCCAAATACTCACCAGGGCACTGGCCAGCTAACCTGTTTCCCTCCCTGTCAACATGAACTAGACACGGGAGCCCGCAGCTCACCAGCCGTTATAGAACTGATTCAGGTGTGGTATGGGGCTCCGACAG
The DNA here is from genome assembly GCF_055691185.1 of Crinia signifera. Taxonomy (NCBI): domain Eukaryota; kingdom Metazoa; phylum Chordata; class Amphibia; order Anura; family Myobatrachidae; genus Crinia; species Crinia signifera. The sequence continues at coordinate 50,427,651 of NC_139224.1, forward strand.
TGGGGATCCCGATAGTCAGTATCACTTGCGCCACGCTGCGGGCCCGGTGGCTAGCTACGCACAACACCGGTTCTGTTCTCCCTCTATGGGGAGGGAGAATAGCCCCTGTGAGTTGGGATCCCCCCTGTCGGAGCACCGGCAGTCGGAATCCTGACTGTCGGGATCCCCACTGTCGGAGCATCATCCGACACCCGGCTGATTCCAAGTTACAGGCAAAGTGTCTGTAATTGCAGACAGGGACAGGAGCCTGATTTCCTACCTCATGCTAATACAAGAATCTTTAGGTCCATCACAACAGTCATTAGCATAGGCATTTGCAGCAGCCCCATGCAAGGTGCAACAAAGCCATCAAAAATAATCTTCCAATCCAGTATATACAAGATTTTGGTAAGCCATGAGAACATGAGACCGTGTGAATAAAATAGTTGTTAAATTCTCAGAAACATTATCTTTGGCCCTGGCCAACAAATAGCATATTGTCACAGGCCAAGAACTATCTTCTCTTGGGGGCTGATTCAGGATCACTCGCAGTGATCCGAATTGGGCCCCAGCGCTGATGGTCGGGGGTTTGCACGTGTGCATTTCTGCACATGTGCAAACCCCAACAGCGAACGACTCCAGCGAGTTGCACACTTGCCAGGCCATTCGCTGCGGGGAGGGAGGGCCGGGGCGGACGAAGGTGGTAACGGGTTCGGGCCAGGGGAACGCCCACCTTTTCATGGGTGTCCCCATTGAAACGCCAGGCATTCCCCTGACTTTTATTTGTGATGGCAGGACAAATCATTCAATGATCGGCGACCGCCAACCTGAATGAGGGCCTTGGTTCAAAAGGGGATAACATTGACAATTTTGACAGTATAGACCTGATTCAGACTCGAATGCTCATCTGAAAACTTGCAGATGACTGCAATGCTTATTCACCGCTCCGACAGAGTGAGAATCCGCCTGTGCAATCTGCGAGTGAATTGCGAAAATTTTACAATCCGTTATCCTGCCGCACATCCATATGCAATTCACTCACCATCAAATGATGTTCCCAGTCTGTGCAAAGGTGCATAAAGGTGCATACACATGGATAGATTTGTACACATGGATAGATTTGTGCACATGGATAGATTTGTGCACATGGATAGATTTGTGCACATGGATAGATTTGTGCACATGGATAGATTTGTGCACATGGATAGATTTGTACACATGGATAGATTTGTACACATGGATAGATTTGTACACATGGATAGATTTGTGCACATGGATAGATTTGTGCACATGGATAGATTTGTGCACATGGATAGATTTGTGCACATGGATAGATTTGTGCACATGGATAGATTTGTACACATGGATAGATTTGTGCACATGGATAGATTTGTGCACATGGATAGATTTGTACACATGGATAGATTTGTACACATGGATAGATTTGTGCACATGGATAGATTTGTGCACATGGATAGATTTGTGCACATGGATAGATTTGTGCACATGGATAGATTTGTGCACATGGATAGATTTGTGCACATGGATAGATTTGTACACATGGATAGATTTGTGCACATGGATAGATTTGTGCACATGGATAGATTTGTACACATGGATAGATTTGGCAAACGATCAAATTTCGTTAACGATTTCCTCAGAGCTCCTGGAGAAACGATTTGGTGTCAAATAGTGAACGATTGTACAAACGATTACACATAAATGATCGATCGTTAATGAGGCTCCTGTCAGCAGCTGTAGCTCTTATTCCTGCGAAGCCACACCCCCTTTTCTTTAGACCGCGCTTTTTCAGGCGGACGCTGCGTCACCGTGTGAAAGAGTCCCGCATTGGAGCGGGCAGAGGTTGGGAGGTGTGAGACACATTGGTGGTCAGTGAAAAATACACTGCTGCAAGGTTTATAAATACATTGGCGGCCAGCAGCCTTTCAGCAACATGTATTGTACTAACATGTTGCTTGTAGAAACTGTAACCAAAACAGATGAACTATGGTATGTGTCTCTTCTCCATGCAGCCTGGCACAGAATGAGAATATGGTGGAGGAGAGTGGTGGTTAGCCAGTCAATCATCCCTTACCAAATCTTTCATCATTTATTTATTTTATTTATTTATTAATTAACAGTTTCTTATATAGCGCACACATATTCCGCAGCGCTTTACAGAGAATATTTCAACATTCACATCAGTGCATACACATGAAACGATTTGAACACATTGCAAAGATCATATACCTCTATTAACAAGCAGCAGGTACTCGCATCGGCATCGATATCTTTCATAAACACGGAATGATTTGAACGATTGTTCGTTCTGATTGATCAGGACGCCCACATTGTATGCCAAATCTATCCATGTGTATGCACCTTAAGTCTGATTCTTCGACAACTCTGCAGCAGAGACAGGCTGATCCACTCTAGGGTGATGCGATTCAAGTAAGGTTTGGAATCACTGGCATACGTGCTTATACTGCCATCTAGTGGTGCTAAGAATTATTGTGCACCAATATCTTAGCTTACAGACAATGTCTAAGTAGATAGTTAATAGGTTGACATGCACTAGATCGACATTGACAAAAGGTCAACATGCACTAGGTTGACACTGACAAAAGCAAAAGATCAGCATGGAAAAGGTTGACACATGAAAAGGTAGACATGAGTTTTTCAGGGTTTTTTTTTTTGCCATCTCAGCCTTTTGCATAAGTCAATCTAGTGCATGTCACCATTTTACACTGTCGATCTAGTGCATGTCACCATTTTACACTGTCAATCTAGTGCATGTCACCATTTTACACTGTCGATCTAGTGCATGTCACCATTTTACACTGTCGATCTAGTGCATATCACCATTTTGGTGTTGACCTATTGACTGTCTATCTAGACATTGGCCCTGATTCTCGTTGACTTAAGCTGTGAAGCTTGCAGCTTACCGAGTTCCAGAGGGCCTGTCCTGCCGCCCGCCGAATCGCTGCCGCAAAGGCACATCACCTCGCATGTCCCGCTGGTGGAGAAATCATCGAATGATTTCTTCATGCCAAGCAAACATGTCAGTGGAGACTGACTTATATTTGTGGCCATTCCGCCAAAGACAGGGCGAGAGGCTGACAACTTGTGACATCAGCCGCCCTCCCCCGAAACATCTCCTCCCGCTTGGCATTCCCATGGGCGACACCTTGGTCTGCTGCCCCACACCCACATTCCCCCATGCGAACGGCCACATTGATTTACAATGTCGCCATGCCGTTCGCATGGTGGACTTGCAAATGCGAACAAAAGACAGCGCGCATGCGCATTCCATCAACCATCGGAACGGGGCCGAATTCGGTTCCGTCCGAATGGATCAGAATGACCCCCATTGTCTGAATCTAATCCACACACAGTGAAATATTGGTGCACAACAATGGCGTAACTACCATAGGTGCAAGGGGTGCAGCTGCTATGGGGCCCAGAGTTGAATAGGGCCCATCTTTGCTGTCTGAGTAATATGTTTTACATACATTTATCACCATCAGTCAATAAATAGGGGGCCCTTACAAACGTTTGCTATGGGGCCTACGAATATCTAGGTATGCCTCTGGTGCACAATAATTGCACCACTAGATGGCAGTTTAAGCACATATGTCAGTGATCTCCAAAGTTAATTGAATCACATCACCCTAGAGCAGTGGTCCTCTACCGCCGTCCTCACGGCACAACAACAGACCAGGTTATATGGCTATCCAGGTTTAGGCACAGGTGACTTAGGGGCTGATTCAGAATTCGGTCCCGTGTCCGATGGTGGGAGGTTTGCGCATGTGCATGCGTGAATATGCACATGTACAAACCCTGGGAGCTAATGGCTTGCTGTGGTTTACACTCTGGACAGAGAACACATCCCCTCACATGCTAGTGATGTTCAGCGGGGGTGGTGGGCGCTGTGAACATATGCAGCCTAGTGAACAGGTCTGAATCAGGCCCTTAATTTGTACCTCAGTCCACTTGATTATACCATCTGTGAATAAGCAGGGATAGCCATAAAACCGTATGTATGTGAGTGGCTGTGTATGTAATACAGTATATGTATGAGAGCGTCAGTATATGTACAGTATGTACAGTACATATGACAAAGGCTATGTATGTATGTATGTAGATGATAGGCAGTGTATATTCCTCAAACAATCCATTACATTATTTGTCATTTTTCTTCCTTATATTCAAAGCTTTAACCCCTTCCCGACATTTGACGTACATTTACGTCATGGTCGGGAAGTACTTCCCGACACATGGCGTAAATGTACGTCATGACTTCAAACTGTCACTGCGTCTAGAGACGCAGTGACAGAGGGACGATGTCTGCTGTCCCTGACAGCAGACATGTCCCTGCGATGCCGCCCCCCCGTCGGCGATCGCTGTGATTGGCTGTTCAGTGTGAACAGCCATTCACAGCGTTTTCTGTGTCACCGGCGAATAACGTTCGCCGGTGACACGGGATCGGAGGTGATTGGTGCTGTAAAGTACAGCACCAATCACCGCGGGGTGTAAGGGTGACACTGGTGTCACCCCACCTCACCCCTCCCGCCCCCAAAGGCCGTGATTGGTTCGTCGGACCGACGGACCAATCACAGCCATGGAGGGGGGTTTAAACTAACGGTGACTGCACTGCAGACGCCATTCCGGTCTGGAATTGCGTGCAGTGCGGTCACTGTGCCCAGCTGCCGCCATATACTGACCAGAACCTTGCTAAATACTTACCTGATCACTGCCTGGATCTTGCTTCTTCTTGTGACATCCTGTGACATCCTGTGCTGTGTTGTGCTGTGTTGTGCTGCTGCGAGTTATTAGATAGAGAGATAGAGAGAGAGAGATAGAAATAGATAGAGAGGCCTAGTGACAGAGAGTGCTATATTTTGTGCTGCTGCAGTGTAATAGAGTTATAGATAGAGAGATAGAGAGAGATAGAGAGAGAGAGATAGAGAGAGATAGAGAGATAGTGACAGATTGTGCTATATATTTTTTATATAACTGACTGCTGCCCCCCCTTTTGTGCTGATCAGTATAAATTAACTGATCAGCAACTTTTTGGGGGCGCAGGGTTTTTTTTATATATATATATATACCTGTCAGTGCTGCTGCTGCAGTGTCATAGAGTGATAGATAGTGAGAGATAGAGAGATAGAGAGATAGAGAGAGATAGTGACAGAGAGTGATAGAGACTGCTATATTTTGTGTCTGCTGCCCCCCTTTTGTGCACCCCCAGCAACTTTTTGGGGGTGCAGGGGTTATTTTTCATATATATAACTGTCAGTGCTGCTGCTGCAGTGTCATAGAGTGATAGATAGTGAGAGATAGAGAGATAGAGAGAGATAGTGACAGAGAGAGATAGAGAGTGCTAAATTTTGTGTCTGCTGCCCCCGCCTTTTGTGCTGATCACTATATCTGAGGTGATCAGCAACTTTTTGGGGGTGCAGAGGTTTTTTTTTTTTATATATACCTGTCAGTTGCTGCCAGTTGCACTGTCAGTTGCACCAAAGGTTGTGCACCTGCTGCCCCTCACTGGTAATCAGTGTCGCATCACTGATCACCTTTTTTTTTTGTGGGTGCTGTGGGGTCTTTTTTTAATTTTTTTTTTACACACACTGTGATTTTGTGGGTGTCCTGTGGCCACTGTGCGCTGATCAGTGACGTACATCACTGATCAGCTTTTTCGGCACAGGGTTGATCTATTTTATTTTTTTTTTTGATCAAATTCCTGTTGCCTTTGAGCGCTGTTCAGTGACGGACGTTACTGACCAACATCTGTGCTCAATTTTTGGCGCAGGACCTTTTTTTTTTTTTTTTAACCCCTTCAATTTTTTTTTTTTTTTTAACCCCTTCAATTTTTTTTTTTTGTATAAAGTATTTTTTTTTTTCTGCACTACATACACACTACACACTACATACCCCCCGGGTTGAAATAAAGTTTGTACCCCCCCTACACTATACATGTGTTGAAACATTTCACTACCAGTAACACAAAAATAAAAATGGCATCCCAAATGTCATCCCAAATGTCATCCCAGTCATCCAGAAGAATGTATTCAGCGGAGGAGGCATATGCCATGCTTGCCTCTGACTCTGACACAGCCAGTGATGCAAGCGGGGAATTTGAAGGATTCGTCTTAAGCTCCTCTTCCTCCTCTGGTGATGAGGGACCCCCTCAAAGACGCCCCCGTAGAGCAGCTGAGACCCCCCCCCCAATAATTGATCTCGTATGGACCCCACCACCAGACAATTTTGAGCCCCAGGTTCCTGAGTTTTTGGCCATGCCAGGAATCCAATTTGATTCCACAGGTCTCAGAGAAATTGACTTTTTCAAATTATTTTTCTCTGATGATTTTATAAATTTAATGGTGGACCAAACTAATTTATATGCCCAGCAGTTTATTGCTCAAAACCCCACGTCATCATTTGCTAGGTGGACCCCTGTAGATGCAGTAGAGATGATGACGTTTTGGGGTCTGGTGTTTCATATGGGCATAGTAAAAAAGCCAGAAATTAGGCAATATTGGAGTACAGATGTTCTGTACAGCACCCCACTTTACCGTATGGCCATGCCCCGGGCTCGATTTGAGACGATCCTTAAATTTTTGCATTACAACGATAATGCACAGTGCCCACCCAGAGATGATCCCACCTTTGACCGGCTATTCAAAGTCAGGCCGGTCATTGATCATATCAGTGCCAAATTTGAAGAGATGTACGTTCCAGATAAATTCATTTGCATAGACGAGTCCCTTATACATTTTAAAGGAAGGGTTAAATTCCGCCAGTACCTTCCCAGTAAGAGGGCAAGGTATGGCATAAAAATGTATAAGCTGTGTGAAAGCACCTCAGGGTACACCCACAGGTTTAGGGTATATGAAGGGAAGGATTCAAGAATTGAACCGCCAGAATGCCCCCCCTCCCTCGTAGGTGTTAGTGGAAAAATTGTCTGGGATTTAGTGCACCCCTTCCTGGATAAAGGTTATCACCTCTATGTGGATAACTTTTACACCAGCATCCCCCTGTTTAAGGCCCTTGGTTCAAGAGGTACAGCAGCTTGCGGTACTGTGCGCAAGAACCAAAGAGGCCTCCCAAAAACGCACATTGCCCAAGTAATGAGAAGGGGTGAAAGCAGGGGAATATGCACCGAAAATATGTTGTTGGTCAAATATAAGGACAAGAGGGATGTCCTTATACTGACAACAATTCACGGAGACAGTACCACCTCCGTCCCTGTACGAGGTACCAGTACCCACACCTCAAAACCTAATTGTATCCTGGATTACAATAGGTACATGGGCGGAGTGGATCTTTCAGATCAGGTACTGAAGCCGTACAGTGCCCTGCGGAAAACAAAAATCTGGTACAAGAAGCTGGCCGTGTATATCATCCAGATGGCACTGTATAACGCTTACGTGCTATTCCGTTCTACCAGCCAGAGGGGGACATTTATGCACTTTCAAGAGGAAGTCATAAAGGGCCTAATATTTGGGAACCAGCAGGCAGAGGGCCCCAGTACTTCTAGTACTGGCCCCCGTATTGTACCAGGGCAGCATTTTCCTGATGAAATCCCCTCCACTGGAAAAAAGGGCAGGACACAAAAAAGGTGCAAAGTTTGCTATAAAAAGGGAATAAGAAAGCAAACTATTTTCCAGTGTGACACTTGCCCCGACAAACCCGGCCTATGTATAAAGGAGTGTTTTAAAATATACCACACATCTATGGATTTTTAGGTTCATCATTTCACCGTGCTTCGGGGGTCTTGCTAATGCCACATAGCACCCACCATTCATTCCACCAGAATCTGAGCCGCAAAATCCAAAAATCACTCCTTCCCTTCTGAGTCCTGCCATGCACCCAACTGGTATTTTTTGGTCACATGTGAGGCATTGCCGTACTCGGGAGAAATTGGGGCACAGATTTTGGGGTGCTTTTTCTCCTTCATACCTTATGAAAATGAAAAATTTTGAGCCAGAACTGCATTTTTGTGTAAAAAAATGTAATTTTTCATTTTCACTGCCCAGTTGTATCAAAATTGGTGAAACCCCTGGGGGTTTGAAATGTACACTATACCCCTAGATGAATTCCCTGAGGGGTGTAGTTTGCAAAATGGGGTCACTTGTGGGGGGGTTCCACTGTATTGGTGCTTCGGGGGTCTTGCTAATGCGACATAGCACCCACCAAAATTCCACCAGAATCTGAGCTGCAAAATCCAAATATCACTCCTTCCCTTCTGAGTCCTGCCATTTTTTGGTCACACATGAAGCATTGCCGTACTCGGGAGAAATTGGGGCACAGATTTTGGGGTACTTTTTCTCCTTCATACCTTCTGAAAATGAAAAATTTTGAGCCAGAACTGCATTTTTGTGTAAAAAATTTAATTTTTCATTTTCACTGCCCAGTTGTACCACAATTGGTGAAACCCCTGGGGGTTTGAAATGTACATTATACCCCTAGATAAATTCCCAGAGGGGTGTAGTTTGCAAAATGGGGTCACTTGTGGGGGGGTTCCACTGTATTGGTGCTTTGGGGGTCTTGCTAATGCGACATAGCACCCACCAACATTCCACCACCAAAAATCACTCCTTCCCTTCTGAGTCCTGCCATGCACCCAACTGGTATTTTTTGGTCACATGTGAGGCATTGCCGTACTCGGGAGAAATTGGGGCACAGATTTTGGGGTGCATTTTCTCCTTCATTCCTTGTTAAAATGACAAATTTGGAGCCAGAACTGCATTTTTGTGTAAAAAAATGTAATTTTTCATTTTCACTGCCCAGTTGTATCAAAATTGGTGAAACCCCTGGGGGTTTGAAATGTACACTATACCCCTAGATGAATTCCCTGAGGGGTGTAGTTTGCAAAATGGGGTCACTTGTGGGGGGGTTCCACTGTATTGGTGCTTTGGGGGTCTTGCTAATGCGACATAGCACCCACCAACATTCCACCACCAAAAATCACTCCTTCCCTTCTGAGTCCTGCCATGCACCCAACTGGTATTTTTTGGTCACATATGAGGCATTGCCATACTCGGGAGAAATTGGGGCACAGATTTTGGGGTGCTTTTTCTCCTTCATACCTTATGAAAATGAAAAATTGTGAGCCAGAACTGCATTTTTGTGTAAAAAAATGTAATTTTTCATTTTCACTTCCCAGTTGTATCAAAATTGGTGAAACCCCTGGGGGTTTGAAATGTACACTATACCCCTAGATGAATTCCCTGAGGGGTGTAGTTTGCAAAATGGGGTCACTTGTGGGGGGGTTCCACTGTATTGGTGCTTTGGGGGTCTTGCTAATGCGACATAGCACCCACCAACATTCCACCACCAAAAATCACTCCTTCCCTTCTGAGTCCTGCCATGCACCCAACTGGTATTTTTTGGTCACATATGAGGCATTGCCATACTCGGGAGAAATTGGGGCACAGATTTTGGGGTGCTTTTTCTCCTTCATACCTTATGAAAATGAAAAATTTTGAGCCAGAACTGCATTTTTGTGTAAAAAAATGTAATTTTTCATTTTCACTGCCCAGTTGTATCAAAATTGGTGAAACCCCTGGGGGTTTGAAATGTACACTATACCCCTAGATGAATTCTCTGAGGGGTGTAGTTTGCAAAATGGGGTCACTTGTGGGGGGGTTCCACTGTATTGGTGCTTGGGGGGTCTTGCTAATGCGACATAGCACCCACCAACATTCCACCAGAATCTGAGCTGCAAAATCCAAAAATCACTCCTTCCGTTCTGAGTCCTGCCATGCACCCAACTGGTATTTTTTGGTCACATGTGAGGCATTGCCGTACTCGGGAGAAATTGGGGCACAGATTTTGGGGTGCTTTGTCTCCTTCATTCCTTGTTAAAATGACAAATTTGGAGCCAGAACTGCATTTTTGTGTAAAAAAATGTAATTTTTCATTTTCACTGCCCAGTTGTATCAAAATTGGTGAAACCCCTGGGGGTTTGAAATGTACACTATACCCCTAGATAAATTCCCTGAGGGGTGTAGTTTGCAAAATGGGGTCACTTGTGGGGGGGTTCCACTGTATTGGTGCTTCGGGGGTCTTGCTAATGCGATATAGCACCCACCAACATTCCACCACCAAAAATCACTCCTTCCCTTCTGAGTCCTGCCATGCACCCAACTGGTATTTTTTGGTCACATATGAGGCATTGCCATACTCGGGAGAAATTGGGGCACAGATTTTGGGGTGCTTTTTCTCCTTCATACCTTATGAAAATGAAAAATTGTGAGCCAGAACTGCATTTTTGTGTAAAAAAATGTAATTTTTCATTTTCACTGCCCAGTTGTATCAAAATTGGTGAAACCCCTGGGGGTTTGAAATGTACACTATACCCCTAGATGAATTCCCTGAGGGGTGTAGTTTGCAAAATGGGGTCACTTGTGGGGGGGTTCCACTGTATTGGTGCTTTGGGGGTCTTGCTAATGCGAGATAGCACCCACCAACATTCCACCAGAATCTGTGCTGCAAAATCCAAATATCACTCCTTCCCTTCTGAGTCCTGCCATGCACCCAACTGGTATTTTTTGGTCACATGTGAGGCATTGCCATACTCGGGAGAAATTGGGGCACAGATTTTGGGGTGCTTTGTCACCTTCATTCCTTGTGAAAATGAAAAATTTTGAGCCAGAACTGCATTTTTGTGTAAAAAATGTAATTTTTCATTTGCACAGCCCAGTTGTATCAAAATTGGTGAAACCCCTGGGGGTTTGAAATGTACACTATACCCCTAGATGAATTCCCTGAGGGGTGTAGTTTGCAAAATGGGGTCACTTGTGGGGGGGTTCCACTGTATTGGTGCTTCGGGGGTCTTGCTAATGCGACATAGCACCCACCAACATTCCACCAGAATCTGAGCTGCAAAATCCAAAAATCACTCCTTCCCTTCTGAGTCCTGCCATGCACCCAACTGGTATTTTTTGGTCACATGTGAGGCATTGCCATACTCGGGAGAAATTGGGGCACAGATTTTGGGGTGCTTTGTCACCTTCATTCCTTGTGAAAATGACAAATTTGGAGCCAGAACTGCATTTTTGTGTAAAAAAAATAATTTTTCATTTTCACTGCCCAGTTGTACCACAATTGGTGAAACCCCTGGGGGTTTGAAATGTACACTATACCCCTAGATGAATTTCCTGAGGGGTGTAGTTTGCAAAATGGGGTCACTTGTGGGGGGTTCCACTGTATTGGTGCTTTGGGGGTCTTGCTAATGCGACATAGCACCCACCAACATTCCACCACCAGAAATCACTCCTTCCCTTCTGAGTCCTGCCATGCACCCAACTGGTATTTTTTGGTCACATATGAGGCATTGCCATACTCGGGAGAAATTGAGGCACAGATTTTGGGGTGCTTTTTCTCCTTCATACCTTATGAAAATGAAAAATTTTGAGCCAGAACTGCATTTTTGTGTAAAAAAATGTAATTTTTCATTTTCACTGCCCAGTTGTATCAAAATTGGTGAAACCCCTGGGGGTTTGAAATGTACACTATACACCTAGATGAATTCCCTGAGGGGTGTAGTTTGCAAAATGGGGTCACTTGTGGGGGGGTTCCACTGTATTGGTGCTTTGGGGGTCTTGCTAATGCGAGATAGCACCCACCAACATTCCACCAGAATCTGTGCTGCAAAATCCAAATATCACTCCTTCCCTTCTGAGTCCTGCCATGCACCCAACTGGTATTTTTTGATCACATGTGAGGCATTGCCATACTCGGGAGAAATTGGGGCACAGATTTTGGGGTGCTTTGTCACCTTCATTCCTTGTGAAAATGAAAAATTTTGAGCCAGAACTGCATTTTTGTGTAAAAAATGTAATTTTTCATTTGCACAGCCCAGTTGTATCAAAATTGGTGAAACCCCTGGGGGTTTGAAATGTACACTATACCCCTAGATGAATTCCCTGAGGGGTGTAGTTTGCAAAATGGGGTCACTTGTGGGGGGGTTCCACTGTATTGGTGCTTCGGGGGTCTTGCTAATGCGACATAGCACCCACCAACATTCCACCAGAATCTGAGCTGCAAAATCCAAAAATCACTCCTTCCCTTCTGAGTCCTGCCATGCACCCAACTGGTATTTTTTGGTCACATGTGAGGCATTGCCATACTCGGGAGAAATTGGGGCACAGATTTTGGGGTGCTTTGTCACCTTCATTCCTTGTGAAAATGAAAAATTTTGAGCCAGAACTGCATTTTTGTGTAAAAAATGTAATTTTTCATTTGCACAGCCCAGTTGTATCAAAATTGGTGAAACCCCTGGGGGTTTGAAATGTACACTATACCCCTAGATGAATTCCCTGAGGGGTGTAGTTTGCAAAATGGGGTCACTTGTGGGGGGGTTCCACTGTATTGGTGCTTCGGGGGTCTTGCTAATGCGACATAGCACCCACCAACATTCCACCAGAATCTGAGCTGCAAAATCCAAAAATCACTCCTTCCCTTCTGAGTCCTGCCATGCACCCAACTGGTATTTTTTGGTCACATGTGAGGCATTGCCATACTCGGGAGAAATTGGGGCACAGATTTTGGGGTGCTTTGTCACCTTCATTCCTTGTGAAAATGACAAATTTGGAGCCAGAACTGCATTTTTGTGTAAAAAAAATAATTTTTCATTTTCACTGCCCAGTTGTACCACAATTGGTGAAACCCCTGGGGGTTTGAAATGTACACTATACCCCTAGATGAATTTCCTGAGGGGTGTAGTTTGCAAAATGGGGTCACTTGTGGGGGGTTCCACTGTATTGGTGCTTTGGGGGTCTTGCTAATGCGACATAGCACCCACCAACATTCCACCACCAGAAATCACTCCTTCCCTTCTGAGTCCTGCCATGCACCCAACTGGTATTTTTTGGTCACATATGAGGCATTGCCATACTCGGGAGAAATTGAGGCACAGATTTTGGGGTGCTTTTTCTCCTTCATACCTTATGAAAATGAAAAATTTTGAGCCAGAACTGCATTTTTGTGTAAAAAAATGTAATTTTTCATTTTCACTGCCCAGTTGTATCAAAATTGGTGAAACCCCTGGGGGTTTGAAATGTACACTATACCCCTAGATGAATTCCCTGAGGGGTGTAGTTTGCAAAATGGGGTCACTTGTGGGGGGGTTCCACTGTATTGGTGCTTTGGGGGTCTTGCTAATGCGAGATAGCACCCACCAACATTCCACCAGAATCTGTGCTGCAAAATCCAAATATCACTCCTTCCCTTCTGAGTCCTGCCATGCACCCAACTGGTATTTTTTGGTCACATGTGAGGCATTGCCATACTCGGGAGAAATTGGGGCACAGATTTTGGGGTGCTTTGTCACCTTCATTCCTTGTGAAAATGAAAAATTTTGAGCCAGAACTGCATTTTTGTGTAAAAAATGTAATTTTTCATTTGCACAGCCCAGTTGTATCAAAATTGGTGAAACCCCTGGGGGTTTGAAATGTACACTATACCCCTAGATGAATTCCCTGAGGGGTGTAGTTTGCAAAATGGGGTCACTTGTGGGGGGGTTCCACTGTATTGGTGCTTCGGGGGTCTTGCTAATGCGACATAGCACCCACCAACATTCCACCAGAATCTGAGCTGCAAAATCCAAAAATCACTCCTTCCCTTCTGAGTCCTGCCATGCACCCAACTGGTATTTTTTGGTCACATGTGAGGCATTGCCATACTCGGGAGAAATTGGGGCACAGATTTTGGGGTGCTTTGTCACCTTCATTCCTTGTGAAAATGACAAATTTGGAGCCAGAACTGCATTTTTGTGTAAAAAAATTAATTTTTCATTTTCACTGCCCAGTTGTACCACAATTGGTGAAACCCCTGGGGGTTTGAAATGTACACTATACCCCTAGATGAATTCCCTGAGGGGTGTAGTTTGCAAAATGGGGTCACTTGTGGGGGGGGTAGAAACCTACATGGTGCCTAAAAAATAATCTCATAAAAAGGAGGCTCCAAAATCAAGTAGGTGCTCCTTCTATTATGAAGCCTGTGGTTTGGTCAACGTGCACACTAGGGCCACATATAGGATATTTATGAAAACAAAAGAATTGGGGGAATCAATTTTTAGTCACATTTCTCTAGTAAAATGTACTGTGTTCCTTAGAAAAATGTATTAAAATTGCAAATCTGCAAAAAATATGAAATTTTGAAATTTCACCTACACTTTGTTTTAATTCCTGTGAAACACCTAAAGGGTTAACAAACTTCCAAAATGCTGTTTTGAATACTGTGAGGGGTGCAGTTTTTGAAATGGCATCATTTATGGGGGTGTCTCACATACAAGTCCCTCAAAGTCACATCAGAACTGAACTGGTCCCTAAAAAAATCAGTGTTTGAAATTTTCTTGAAAATTTGAAAATTTGCTATTCATATTGTAAGCCTCCTAGTGTCCAAAAAAATTAAAAGGAAGTTGAAATAATGATGGAAACATGAAGTAGACATATGGTCTATGTTAGTTATTAACTATTTTGAGTGGTATGATTATTTGTCTCACAAGCAGAAAATTTAACATTTTGCAAATTGCTAAATTTTCCATTTTTTTCCGACATTTTGGTATTTTTCACAAAAAAACACAGACTGTATCGACGAAAATTGACCACTAACTTGAAGTACAATGTGTCTCAAAATCACTGGGATAAGTAAAAGCAAAAAAAAGTTATCCCCACTTAAGTGATACATGTCAGATTTGAAAAAAAGGGCTCTGTCAGGAAGGCAAAAACATGCTGTGTCAGGAAGGGGTTAAACATTACAGAAATGACAAACATGTTGTAGTGTTAGCTGTCTGCACATCGTTGACACTTTCTGAGCGATCTAGGTGCTGGGAAACTCTTGATTAATCATGCTAAATCGCTATGCACCCTCACCTACTGTGGTCACTTGTCAAAAAAGAAAATTCTACATTTTTATTCCAATTTTTTTAAGCATTTACTTTATGCCTAATGTGTGTACTAGGCTGGCCTACCCTCCCGGAATGGCCGGGAGGCTCCCGAAAATTGGGTCTACCTCCCGGCCCCCCTGAAGGGTGAACAAGTCTCCCACTTGCTGGCCAGAGCCCCTGCACCACCCTTCCCCACTGATTGTATTACCGGCATTTACCGCAAATCGCAGGTCCGCGGAGAGGGCCTAAATGATGCAAATCGCACCATTTCACGTCATTTTAGCCCCGCCCCCTACTCGCGAACCCACGAATCGTGGTGTTTGCGTGGATTGAGTCAGCCGCCTTGTTCCCACCCCCCGACCAGCATATTCGGCTGGTCTCTCCGGGCTTCTCCGGCAAGTATGGTGTATACCTTGTTTTTCTTGGTTATTCATGACCGTATATACAGCACAGGCAGACAAATAACTATGTTTTGGGGGCCACATAACAAGTTTTAATATACAGTTGAGGAGCACATAAAATATTTTTCACAATAACAGTTTGCAGGTTAAAATTCTTCCTATACTCTGTGCAAGGGAAAAGTACTCTATCATTTGGTATGTGTGACTTTCTATATTTATTTATTTTATTTATTTACCGTTTCTTATACAGCGCAGCAGATTCTGTTGCCCTTTACGATAGTGGACAGTGATAAAACAAACTGGGTAACAACAGACAGACTTGGAGGTAGGAGGGCCCTGCTGCAAGCATCATTAGCACTTATCTGCCTCCCTATTCTATCCAATTACTTCCACCCTCTATTCTACCTCGCCCTCTATACAATTCACTCCAACTACTGTAATTTGGTACTCATCCATCAAATTCCTTTTCACATGTAGAGAGCAGCTTGGTTGAGGGCTAATTCGCCATTGGGCCAGAGAATGGAGTTCAGCCCCACTGCACCGCTGTGGCCAATGGCAGCGTCTCCCTGGGGATTTAGGGAGGCTGTCAGGAGCTATCTGGTGTCAGTGCAAAAGAGTCTTCAGCCTGTCTGTTACTCTCCAGACTCCTCTTGGTCCTAATCATTGGTCGACCCTGTGAAACCTGTGTTCCGGCTCAGCAACCCCGCCGGCAGTTTCTTCATCCAGCCTGCTCATTCTCCGTCTACCAGTACCCAGTTACCCTCATCATCCTCTGGCTACATTCCCAGCTTCCATTCCATTCCAGTGGCGTTGTGCAGCACAGTATTTCTGTTTCTCCCAGTCTTTCACCAGACTTTTCCAAGTTATAGCAAGTTGCTTATTTTTTGTTTCCCGAATTGCCTCAAAGAAGTATTTGAGTGCCTGCTGTACAAGAGAAGTATCTATGTACATACATGAATGTAATTTACATATTGACGTCATGATGCTACAGCGTCATGACGAGCCCACATCCAGGGGAACGTGCATATGGGCTGCAGCTGGGGCGTAAAGTCATTCCCCTCACCTCGCGGGCTGCTAGAGAGAACAGCCCAGCAGCAGCATTAGTCCGGAGCCCTGTACCCGGTGGTCTAGTTTCAGACTCCGGCGGCTCCCACCCTGCTTCCTTCTGCTGTCTGTCATATAGGAACTGTGAGTAGCAAGTCTGACAGTGGCAATCCCCCTGCCTTCCCCGCTCACATCATGCGGTAGCCGCGATACCGTCTGCCGCACTTGGACCTGACTCAGGTGGCTGATTTTCCAATATTCCCCTGCTGCCTATCCCAATAGCAATCAGGGACCCATTAGTTCCACAGGCATTTCTGCCTCTGTCAATTAGCCAGACAAAAACATTTATTTGGTCTCTACTTGCATTACATAGGACAGGAGGGTAATATTGGTCACAGGCCCTTATTCTGATCGGTGCGGATATTCCCGAATTCTTACGGTGCGGTCCGCACGCCAGTCGGTGCGGCCGCGTGCGGCCATCGTCCGTAGAAACGCCCACGTGTCCTCCGCATTCGGACGGACTCACTCTTTAAGAACAGGGCGTGTTTACGTGTTTACGGACGACATACAAACCATGCGTGTGCGGGGGAAACACTCAGATTCTGCACGGTATTACAGAGTATGCACGGTGATACCGCATCCGAAGCGGTGTATTTACGCAAAACTACCCACTATTATGTCTATTCTGCAATACATCACATGACCCACTTATTCAATTACCTATCCTCATAAAAAAATGTTTATTTGGAATTGGAATCAATTACATGCCAATATATCCTTACAAGCATGCCTAACACATGCATTGCACACATTAACCCTTACAGCAATTGAAGTGCAATGGTTTCAATTAAAGCACTGACAAGCGTGCCATTAGTGAGTAATGAGTAAAGGAGTCGATTGTATTGTGTTCAGGTGTTAATGCTTGAAGTCATTAGGCGTTCCGTTCGCCTACCGCAGGACCGAGTGGTTTCCGCAAAGCAATACTAGCCTTTTGGACACCGCACATTTCTATCGGTTTTGTTCGCGTGCATTCGGAGTGCTATCCGAATGCACGCCCACCAACATAAGTGTACTCCCCCGTGTCCGCCCATGTTTCCTCCCAGTTTTGCCCACTTTGAAACTACGCCCATGTGTCATTCCGCATGACGCCCATAATACGCCCATATTTCCCGAGTGATTGCGGTGCACAGTTTTGTACGGGATTTGCACGAACAGGTACGGAGTCAATGCGTGGCACATGCGCGTTGCGTTCTCCACGCATGCGCAGACGCCGTAAAGACGCTATCCGAAAGTATGCGGAAAAGTACGCATCAATCAGAATAAGGGCCTTAGTTATATAGCCTATTTATTGCTGCTTTTTTTTTTATATGAAAAATATCCAGTTATATATTAGGAAGTATGGTCTTATGAAAGAAATTATTATACAATATTTATGTTTCTTAATTGAATATACTAAGATGCGCTAAGGTCTTATACTAAGGTCTTATTCTTACACACTGTTTTTCTCTTCCTTTTGTGCCAGCTCTCTCATCCTCTATGCACTACTTAAAAGCAACAGGGTTACCCAGAGCAGCCACTAGAGTAAAGCAGAGGCTGGTATCAGGGGCATAACTAGTTATTCATAGGCCCCAAAGCAAAAGTCTGAAAAGGCCCCCAACTGATGGTGATAATTGTATGTAAAACATATTACTTAGACAAGGGGTGCAGCTGCAAGGGGTGCAGCTGCTATGGGCCCCTTCAGCTCTGGGCCCCATAGCACCTCTGAATGGCGGTCACAAGCAGGTGGGCCTGTGTGGCCACAGCAGATGGGCACGTGTGGTAAAAATGCCAGGGACGATTTTTTGTCCCAGTCCGGCCCTGAGGGAACTCCAGAGAATCCCTAACGTAATCCCCACGTTCCCCCCAGCCTATGGCTCAGCTGCTAACAGGCATTGGGAACACTGACCCTCTGCTCTGGACAAACCTATAACAGGAAGTACCAGGTGTTGATCATTAGCAGTAAGTGGGGCAGATGTATTAAGCCTAATCAAGAGATAAATGCAAGGGGGCTAAAGAGAGATAAACGTCTAGCCAATCAGCTTCTTACTGACTTTTTTCAAACACAGCCTGTATCATGGCAGTTAGCAGGTGATTGGCTGGACATTTATCTCTCTTTATCACCCTTGCATTTATCTCTTGTTAAGGCTTAATACATCTGCCCCAGTGATTCACCATACATCTTCTGAAAACCCAGACTGGATCTCACTAGTGCTGCTGCTGCTACTGCTGTAAATCCTGGACAGGATCTTCCACATTCACCTCATGATGGATGGCAGCACTCCTAACTTATAATAACAGACTCAAGTAGCAAGCCTTTGAAACAAGGAGAAAGAAAAGAAATCAGTTTGGACGGGACGCACTCCTCACCCACAATGTCTATTTTAGACTCTTTATAAAAACATACCTACAATTAGGTGTATACTTTATTGGTGTATATTTACACATTGACCTAACCGGTCATCATTTATTTTGGAGGTTCTCAATTTTATTAATTGTATGCAACCTTTTTTATATATATGTTCCCTTTGCAAGGGATAATAAGTAGTGAAATTATTAAAAACAAAGTGAAGATATAGAAGAAGAAAGGGTTTAATAAAGATTTAAAAGTATCTCTGTGATCTGTTTGTTGCTGTATTTAGTTTGCTTAATTTGTTGCAAATGTATCCAAATCTGTATTTACTTTATAATAAAGTGAATTTCCAAGTCTGCTATGTTTCTTGTCTAGATTCGATTTTTACATTCCTCCTTTGATTCTTTATGTCACACAAATGTAGTATTCATTGGAGTATTTAATTGTGTATAAATCGTCTTATTTCTATTCAAGCTTTGGTGTATTTATTCTGAGTGTACGTTTGTATTTTCACTTACACATCAAGTCTCTAAATGCCTAGTATCCTAAGATACAGTAATGCATCCCAAACATCATGTGAGAGGGGTGCTTGCCGTTCAGCCCGGCACTCTCTTCTATTTAATGTTTGGGATCGGGGAAGATTCCCATGGGGGTGCGCGCAGTGTGTGAGGGTCACAGCTGCTTGTGTGCATAAATGGTAGTACGAAATGGTGCACGACTGTGATTTTATTCGGGGATGTACATGTGTATAGACACTATACTTAGATGCTTTTATTGCAATCTATAAATGAGTTATATTCTCAAAGGTGTATCACATATCAATGTAAGATATTTTTATTGTTTATAGCAAAAAAGTGTGAATTTTTGCATACACACAAGGAGATCACTAGATTGGATCGCGGTTGTGTGTCATATAGTTGTGCAGATTTTATTAGTACTGGTATTTACTTAGTGATTAATTCCCCTTTCATCTGCACATTGATCAGTATGATTCACTTTATAGATGTTATTAATCTCATCACATCTTGCGTACACATGGAGCAATGCCGAAATTGGTTCCTAAATTGGACTTGTTTTCAAGCAATAGTTTATCACTATGTGAGGCTGTTTATTAAATATCTATTATCAAATTCATACCATTAAATCAGATGGCATGGACTTGGACATTATAAGTCCTATGAGAGCACCCAAAAATTAAAATAAACAAGAGATAACACATTACCATTTAAAAATGAATATTTGGGAACAACACAATAATAAAATACCATTAAAAGTGTATAAAATATAAAAATATAAAAATGCAGAAATTCATGAGAATCAGTAAAAATAGCAAAAACATAAAACAAAGATGAAAATATTCCCTATCAAATCTGCCGTTAATGCTAATAAAATACTGCTAAAAATATATATAGAGAGAGAATACAAGAATAAGCAGCACTGTATATAATAAGGGACAGAGACAGTCCCTTTAAAAATAAAAAATAAAAAATAAATAGATATAGTGCAGCAACGGATCAATTTGCAATCTGATTGTTAAATAGAAATTATGGAATGACGACTGAAAACTGCTGGGCATCAGCATACTTAAGCTTATAAAATATTGATATATATGGTGAAAACATCGCTATACATAATATAAACAAATGGGCAGATGCCATAAATAATAGAACCATAAACATTGTCAGTTATCCCTAAAAAGTACTGCAGCCAATAAGACTGTCATGACTAATTTGAAAAATCAAAAGCAAGACCGTGATTGGTCCAACAGTAGAAACGCCCAAGTAAGACAAAATCCCATAAATAGAACCCAGTAGAGGCGGGCCAGATACCTAGGTGTTGAGCCTTTGAAAAAGCTACTGAGCGAAATGCGCATCAGGCATTCACTCTGTGACTCTGTAGCAATTGCTTAAATCTGTATTCATATGTCTGTCTGTTTGGTGTAATCTATTATGTGTAAATAGCCTAAATTGTATACCAGGATACGGGTGCGTAGTGCACGCTAGCTGAAGGGACTTGGGGCCTTATTCTGGTTGGTGCGGCCGGCCCGTACGCGTACGTTCCGGGGTTTTTTAATGATCTGCGCATGCGTACCATCTCCAATGCGCAGGCGCGAACACTCCACAACGCTTACGGACGGGTCTCTCCGTGCGAAAAAACCTGTACGCGAGAGTACGGGCATTGGGGGCGGCATAGGGGCGTGATGAGGGGAGCGGCCGAAATAATGAGGGAAAATGGGCGTAAATATGGGCGTACACGGGGGTGTGCACCAAAAATGAACGGTGCTACTACCGCACGATCGGCTAAAGCACCGTTCATTTCGGACACAAAACAGGCGGCCGCCAACCGCCACCTCAGACCACCCCTACAGATACCGCATGCCAGCGTGCGCCTGGGTTTGCAAATTTACGCTGATTACTACTCAAACACATACACCTGAATGTAATAAGCAATGCTGCAGTCTATTAAGTCCAAACCATGATTTCACTACCTGCAAGCCTACACACAGCACTCAAACACATTGGAAGCTTATCTTTCTATACTTCTCTACATTTAAAGGTTTGTTTAATTTAAGGTAAGAATCTTTTTAAGACCTGCTTATATATGCTAAGGTAGGTATTTGTTAAACAGTTATACACATTCACTACGTGCTTTCATAGACTTTACACAGTAGCACACTCAATCTACACAAGTCGACATGTGTCAACGTGTTCACTCTAATACAAACATAGGTTTTGTATTTATGATACAATAACATAAACCACATCTAACACCTACAAAGGATGTTTCAGCAATGTTTTAAGCCCATGCCCACTATTTTGCACACAATCTTTGTATAGTACCCAAAATACAGACCTGTACCACTATCTGATCTGCTATGAATTGGATTTTACTACACTCTGGATGTAAGATGCCACCAATCACATTATTGCACTCACATCTCTCTAACAAAGGATTCCTACATCTGCTTATGACACTGTAAAATCATATATATGTACAAAGTTAAACATGTTTGTCCACAAGCAATTTTATCATGTTTGGCCGATTCACACATCTTTTTTTAGGGAGGACACATATGCATTCCTACACAAATGTCCCTTTTGACCCTTGTTTGTCTACCTCACCCACTCCATGAGGAAAGCATTGTTCTGGACCTGCTTTTACCTACTAATGTAGGAGCTACCTCACCTGCACACAAACTGCTTTCTCACCTATTAAGTTGCTCTGCACATGTGCTGACACAAACTAATTAGCAGGGAAAAGTTGGATAGGAACATGTGAATGGCCATGGAGAGGGTTACACATGGGAAACTTCTACCACACTTCAAGAAATGCTCAAAAATACCCTGGTCAGTAAGTACACATAAATGTAGTATTTTTTTCACACAAGAAATTACACATACAACAATTGTGTTTTAATTGGTAAAATAAATTTATTTGCTGTTCAGCATAACAGCTTATTTGACACTTTAATGTCATAAATCAAATAAACAAATAAAATATACACAAAAATAAAAAAACAGCCAGAACAAGAGGTTGCATATCTCCAAACATGTGTTACCCTGCAAATGCAATGGTGAAAGAAATGGGGACACCAGAATATGTACTGCAACAACCAGGGTGAATACTAAGCAAGATACACACCACCAAAAATGTATCCTGCATTTGTAGAGGTCAAAATAAGAACTTTAATGCCCATGGCACGAAAATGGATCGATGGCCAACTCAGGAAGTGGATGTCCAGTGCAATTTAAACATTTGGGGTCCAACCACAGAGGAAGTGAACCAGGTCTCATTATTTGGGCCCTTTTTTCCCCTTTTTAGATGGGGCCTTGGGGACAGGGGCCTTTGGCTCAGATGGCTTGCGGCGTCTTCCCCTAGTGGACACAGGAGGGTCAGCAGAGGTGGAAGGTTGGGGAGCAGCTTGGGGTGGGCCAGCAGATGGGGGATTGTCCCTTAGGGACCTGGCGGTGGTCAGCAGCTCCGCAAGAATTTCATTCTGGCGGCTGAGTTGTTGGGCAATGCTTTGCATGCCAGCCGCCAGAGTGTCATTCGTGCGGTTGAAGGCCTCACACTGCTGCCTGTTTGTGGCCTTCCAATCCACCAGAAATTCCCCAACCTGCTGCTGACGGACCGCAGCATCCACCCCTTGCTTCTCGATCCTCTCCAGCATCACCATCCAGCTGGCATCCCATGTGTCCTGTGGCTGGGGGTGTCGTCTTGGTGGAGGCTGGACCACTTGCTCCACCTGTGGCTCTGCAGAGGAAGATGCTGCCGGTTCATCCTGGGTTTCTGCTTCTTCTAGGATAATAATTGAAAACAATGTCACCATCACATACGCACTAAAAAATATCTTTCAAAATACAATGCATTACTGTGACTTACCATCAAAAGCAGCAGCAAAGACCTCCACCGGGAGCTCACTATCCATATTGGATATCCCCCTGACCTCGGCCACATCAATTACATCCAAGGCCTCCTGCTCCAGGGGGGTATATTCCAAGGTGTCTGGCATAGGCCCCCTCCCGGTGGACATGCTGTGGTTGTACCGGTCAGTCATCTTCCTCTTCAGTGTTGTTTTGAAGTCTGTCCACCTACAAGTTTAAAAATACAAATATCACCATGAGATATGTGCACCACTGTGCTAGTGAACATCATGACTACGTTACATTTCCTAGTGTGGGTGATCTTATGTTTTTTAGCCATATGTGTCCCACACACACATTAATGTCTCCATTAGGAGGCATTTCAGTGTCTCATCTCATTCATTAGGCCACTAAATGCACATACATAGATCACTATGCAGAAATGACATCATCCATGGCCAAATTATGCACCTCCACCTGTTGTGAAACTACACATTCCACCATAGCTTGACAGTGTGGTTATTATGGAGTAATTTAACTATGGGATGGCATACTGGGATGTGTAGTTTCTCACCAGCTACATGTGCACAGTTTGGTCATTCTTGTTTCAGTAGCATCATATGGAACATGTTACAACAACTCTTTCAAAAACACACTTTCTCTTGTCCCATCACATACTTCACATACTTCACATGAGCAGAACTGTGCCCATAACCTCACATCACACCAATGGTGCATGTTTCATATATAAATGTGGGTTATTAGACATGGTTGTGTTCACATGTGACATTGAAGTGTAGCACTATCTACAAACACACCTTTCTATTATTCTCAAAACATACATGTAACATATGTACACACATATGACATTATCAGGGGGACAAACACACTTGCCTTTTCTTCACCGCTAGCCAATCTCTGACCACTGGTGGCACCTGGTTCACTTCCTCTGTGATCTTGTCCCAAAGGTTTCTCCTTGCACTGGCACCCGGCTTCCTGGTTGGCAATTCGATCCATTCGCGTGCCCTGGGCACTAAAATTCTCAATTCTGCCTCTACAAATGCAGGGTTTCTCTTTTTGGTGGTGGTATCCTGCTCAGTCCTCACCCTAGATGTTGCAGCTCGTTTTCTGGTGGCCCCAGTTCTCTCACCATGCACCTGCTGGGTCACACCTGTTTGGAGAGATGCAACCTCTTGTTCTGGCTGGTTGCTTGGCCCTTGTGGAGCTGGTGGAGTTTGAACAGGGCCTGTTAGTGAGGGGCCCGCTTGGTCTTGCAGGCTACTTCTCTCTTGGGCCCTCCTTCTCCGCTCCTGTTCCCTCTTCTGCAAAGCTTCAAGCAGGGATTCTGCTGTAGCTCTCTGTAGAGCGTCCTCAGCTGCGGAATCATCTGAGCTAGACATGTTTGCAGCAATTCTGGCCTGCATCTGACTGAATATTCATATGGTAATCTCCCGCCATGAACAAGGGGGCGTATATTTTTCCCCGCAATGTAGTAGCTAATTTACGCTGATATTTCCCGGCGATAATTCCCGCTTAAATTACGCAGGTCTCAACGCACCTGATCATTCACCTGTATATGCACATACACAGGTAGCATTGTGTGCTACATGGTGAAATGTGTGCACCTGTCATTCCAATGATGAGTGTTGTCAGCTGGTATCTGTTGGAGTTCGTGTATGCTTTCTGAGTCACATTTCAAAACATCACGTTATAATGCTTTCCTTACATATGTAATGAGTATGAAATTGTTATACACCAACATGTTGCATTGTGCCTTTTTTAGCAGCGTATTTATTAGGAGACGGTTGCGTGTATTATTTTCAGCACACTGTATATACAGTACATCTCTCTATACATTGAAAGCATGCTGTTGGTTATGGTGTGTGTATATCAGAACGGTCCGCGTAAGTTTCTATTCGCATCCAGTTTGTTAATGTAAGAAGAATTAATAAAGTTAATACTAAACAAACAATTTTTTAGACCAATCAGCAAGCACCAAAAGTGATATATGTACCTGCAATTAATAACTGCGCCATTGCCAATATGACTTCAACCAGGGCTAGCGCGTTTTCTACCCAGGAGCTGGTGGCCTTGGTTGAGGTCATGGACCGGCGCCTGGGGCCCAGGGGCCCATATGTGTCCAACATGGACAAGCGGCGGGCATATAATGCTGCCCGTCGGCACAAGTCGAGCGGCGCTGGTCTGAACTGCGCCGGCGCCAGCCAGTGATGCTGAGTTCCATTCGCCGCCATATTGCCCGATGTAAGTTTTTATTAACTAGAATGTCTGCATTTTTTTTCAATGATTTCTGTACTTTTTATAAGTATGTGGGTGTATATGGGTGTATAGGGGGTGTATAGGGGGTGTATATGGGGTGTATATGGGGTGTATATGGGTGTATAGGGGGTGTATATGGGTGTATAGGGGGTGTATATGGGGTGTATAGGGGGTGTATAGGGGGTGTATATGGGGTGTATATGGGGTGTATAGGGGGTGTATTTGGGGTGTATATGGGGTGTATATGGGGTGTATATGGGGTGTATATGGGGTGTATAGAGGGTGTATATGGGGGTGTATAGGGGGTGTATATGGGGTGTATATGGGTGTATAGGGGGTGTATATGGGGTGTATATGGGGTGTATATGGGTGTATATGGGGTGTATATGGGTGTATATGGGGTGTATAGGGGGGGTATAAGTAGTCACTCTGTTTTTGGGTGTAGCATATCAATTAGTTAGCATGATAAATGTCTGAAATATAACAGCAATGATAATTTGTAAGGTTATGAGCATGACTAATGTGAATTTTTCTTTCCCCCATTTTTATGAAACCCAACCTTCGATTTCTATGCCATCAACATGAACATTTCAGCACGGGCAAGGGCACGCATGGAAGCCCGGGAGGAGGCAGCCCGGGAGCAGGCAGCCCGGGAGCAGGCAGCCCAGGAGGAGGAATAGAAGGAGGAAGAGGAGGAGGAAGAGGAGGAGGAAGAGGAGGAGACTATGGGTCCTGCTGGTGACCACCAAATTTCAACATCCCCTTCCACCAGCCACTCCCCTACCCCCACCCCCTCCCCTACCCACACCCCCACCCCTACCCCCACCCCCACCCCTACCCCCACCCACACCCCTACCCCCACCCCCTCCCCTACCCCCACCCCATTTCCAACCCCCCTATACCTCTCCACCACCCACCCCCAAACCTCTCCAATCCCCACTCCAACCCACTACCTGTATCCCAAGTCCTATCCCATCCCCCTTGCTCCTGACCCCCCCAACCACCGGACACCCAACCAGCGGCGAGCAGGATGGCTCAACTAGCCGCAAGTAAATAATGTGTCTAATGTTTACCTACACATTTCTACACATAAACAATCACAACAACCACATATGTGTATCCAACATCAACAATAGTTGCAACATATCACTGCAGGGCGACCATGAGGTATGGCCTTTCCTTCTCCAGGAACAAGGGTCCCCTTGGTGGTTTTTTGGAGTGTGGCCATGGCTCACCCCTTGAATAATTGACATAACAGTACATCCAATGAGATATCCGACATTAGTGGTGTTGTAGTTATGTGGGTCCAGGTGTTGGGTAACTCCACTTCCCAGCATGATGTGCAACATTAATTTATAGATTGTTTTGTTCATAGTGTGTGAGGCCATGCGGATGCATGCTTTACAAACATAGCTTTAGGCCTATAATTTGTACAGCAATGTCCTAAATTTAAAATAGTAAGGAGTGCTTAAGCCGCAACAATGTCATAACCCTTAAATAGCACAGCCTAATTGTGAGGTTAGAGGTGAGTCCCCCAAAACCAAACTACCAATTGGGATACAGCATACATTCATCCAATAAGGAGTAATTTTTATATTTTTATGTAATATGTACAGTATGTGTGTGTCAACAGAATAGTATTTTGGACCATGTTTACAGCATACCCATCTTCAATGTAGTGGAAAAATGTATGTGGCCTTCACACTTAACTCACAAATTCATATTATGTTACAATGCGATAAACATTTATGTATATGATATATTAATTATAATGTGTTTTTCCCCTTCACTACAGACACTGAACAGCACCAGGAGGAGGTGGCCCATATAGTAGTGGAAATGTTCCTGACCATCCTCTACCTCAATATTCTTTTCGCCCAACTGCAGGCCTTCTTTAATTTTTTTTCAGATTGTTATTTTCTATTCTTAATAAAAAAAAGTTGATGTTCAGTTAGAAGTTGGCTGTGTTTTTAATCATAAATATGTGAGAGGGTTTGTAAGGGCAGGTACATACAGATGTGTCATGTAAGTTATATTGGTAATTTGAGGTGAGGGGTAATGAATGATGTGTGAATGTGTGTGTTTTGGGGTGAAATAACACATAGTGAAAAGGCATGATTTTTTATTGTTGTTAGATGAAAACATCACACATAACATCAGGGTAGGTATACATGTTATAAAAATCAGATCAAACTAATTAGGGACATAATTTAGTACATACACACAAACACCAACATAAATTTATTTACAAGTAAAAGCAATGTGGGGACACATAGATAGTGATTAAAATGCCACATTAGAACATAACAAATATACATGTAATGAGGGTTAAAATGTTGTTTTATTAGAGTCTTTATTAAGGTAGACAATTGAGTTAATAGAAAACAATAATTGAATAACAATTAGAATAATTAATTAATTGTCAGAATTATAGTTGAAAGGCAAGATTTGCAGGTCTATATATGTGAAGGGTATGCCAGCGTGCACGGACGTACGCTCACTCTCACGAGCGGTGACATAAGCTGAGTTTTCCATTGAAAACAATAGGGACCCGTCCGTGCAAGCTGGCATACGCTCAGATAGCCGCAAGAAGTCGGTGGGAAGACGGACGAGAGACGTCCGTAAACGGTGGCGTACGCTCTGTTGTACGCCAGTTGTCGGAGTCTAAGGGGTGAGCCGTCGGTGTACGTTGGCGTACGCTCAATTGTACGCCACTCCCCTTCGACGTTTTTTCTGGCCGTACGTATGCGGCTGATTTGTGGGTGGACTTAACCTCAACGGCCGCGTACGGAGAGCGTACGCTAATATGGAACGTACGCACGTTTGGCCGCACCGATCAGAATAACCTCCTTAGTCTCTGGTATAAGAGGTAGTGTGGGACATTACAGTGTGCATCCAAAACGGAGCACATGTTACAAACAAATCCCCACTGCTTAACTACCAAAGTGCAAATATCTGCAAGTGCAGTTTACTGTACTAAAAACATCCGCAACTCTCAGTATTCTGACACCTTGCGGCTAGTGTTTAAAAGGTGTGGAAACACTGTGTTGTATTTAATCACCACCATTTACAGGCAGTGGAAATAACCATTGCTTGAAAACAAGTCCAATTTAGGAACCAATTTCGGGATTGCTCCATGTGTACGCAAGATGTGATGAGATTAATAACATCTATAAAGTGAATCATACTGATCAATGTGCAGATGTAAGGGGAATTAATCACTAAGTAAATACCAGTACTAATAAAATCTGCACAACTATATGACACACAACCGCGATCCAATCTAGTGATCTCCTTGTGTGTATGCAAAAATTCACACTTTTTTGCTATAAACAATAAAAATATCTTACATTGATATGTGATACACCTTTGAGAATATAACTCATTTATAGATTGCAATAAAAGCATCTAAGTATAGTGTCTATACACATGTACATCCCCGAATAAAATCACAGTCGTGCACCATTTCGTACTACCATTTATACACACAAGCAGCTGTGACCCTCACACACTGCGCGCACCCCCATGGGAATCTTCCCCGATCTCAAACATTAAATAGAAGAGAGTGCCGGGCTGAACGGCAAGCACCCCTCTCACATGATGTTTGGGATGCATTACTGTATCTTAGGATACTAGGCATTTAGAGACTTGATGTGTAAGTGAAAATACAAACGTACACTCAGAATAAATACACCAAAGCTTGAATAGAAATAAGACGATTTATACACAATTAAATACTCCTATGAATACTACATTTGTGTGACATAAAGAATCAAAGGAGGAATGTAAAAATCGAATCTAGACAAGAAACATAGCAGACTTGGAAATTCACTTTATTATAAAGTAAATACAGATTTGGATACATTTGCAACAAATTAAGCAAACTAAATACAGCAACAAACAGATCACAGAGATACTTTTAAATCTTTATTAAACCCTTTCTTCTTCTATATCTTCACTTTGTTTTTAATAATTTCGCTACTTATTATCCCTTGCAAAGGGAACATATATATAAAAAAGGTTGCATACAATTAATAAAATTGAGAACCTCCAAAATAAATGATGACCGGTTAGGTCAATGTGTAAATATACACCAATAAAGTATACACCTAATTGTAGGTATGTTTTTATAAAGAGTCTAAAATAGACATTGTGGGTGAGGAGTGCGTCCCGTCCAAACTGATTTCTTTTCTTTCTCCTTGTTTCAAATGTGTCAATATTAAATCAGGGGGCTGCACCCTAGCAGGTCAGGAATTGTATTTGGATAAACCGTGGCTGACCGTTCTTCCACCCACAAAACAATACAAACTATTACCACTAAACTTATGGTGCGGGCCTCCCAATCCCTTTCTCTCAAGTAGCAAGCCATAATGTGAAATAGTTCTCACCATTTAAACCCCCAGGCTGGCTGTGATGCCGGTTGTCAGGAAGTGTCACCTAGCAACAAGGGTAGCCCACGAAACCCAATCAATAGAGCAAAGTAATAACTAAATACAAGAATAAATAAATGTGTACTACAAATGTCCCCGACCTTCGCAGTTATTCGTATGCTGAAATACATGTTCTGGAAGCATACATTCATTAAAAATACAAAGAATTTTTTTTTATTATATATGTATTTTTTCTATAACTATGGTGATAACGCATACTATATAGCTAACGATTTGTATATCTAAACTGATACCGAATAGTTGCCTCTGCCCTTTTATAGGAAACAATGTAACCCAAGGAACTCATTGATGCCTCTGGGGGGGCATGGGACTTTATTCTGGTTCTGATTTTTTGACACCCTAAAAAAAAATACCCCTTTATTTTAAAGATCACATTCCAGTTCACCTAAAAAATATGACGAATGCAAAAGTGAATTATAGCGAAAATCACTGGAGAAAGCAGTTCTCCATTTGAGCATTGAATACACTCTCAGCGAATTAGACTAAAAACCCCATTGAAGACCACAGGCGAATCGCACACGGCGAATCGGCAGACATTTGCTGTTCACTTGCAGCGAATTTTCTCCATTGAATAGGGAGAATCGTTTTTTCACCAGATAAATGCCAGATGCGCTGTAAAGTACGGCGAATCTGAGGCATTGAATGCTGGCCTTTGTGTTATATAATATTGATAACACCAATAGAGGTGCTTAAGGGATATTCAATATAGGGTGCCACAATATATATGTTGCAGAATGTCCGGCACTGAGTGTAACCTGTGTATACCAATTTGCCTTTCCTCCACAGCAATAGAAAAATATATGCACTGGGCGGTACTCTAAAGACTGTCAGCAAAAATAAACAGACTATGGTCCTCATTCAGAGCTGATTCTCAATAGACTGCACTGGCAGATAGCCCGTAATACGCATGTGCGAGGCTGTTCTCTAATGAAAGTCTGCTACTTTTTTAATCGCTGGCCGTTCTCAAGGTAATTGACATAAAGTCGGTATTTGGGGTGGTACCTGTCCGTTTTCACGGAGTGTCAGGGAAAACAGGCATGCCCAGGCGTTTGGTAGGGAGGGTGACGTCAACTGATCCAGCTACTTTTTAAAGCCATAATAATCCATTCACAGGCTTGCAAGGGCGGGATATCACTCTGGCGGGGTGGTCCCAAAATTTGCAGCCGTGCGATCAGGTGTGAATAAGGCCTATAGAATCCTGTGTCCTGTAGGTCGATGTTTCAGAGACCCAAGCTTTTTATCAAGACATTGACTTGCATATTAGTAAAGGATAAAAGGTGCCTGCTTCTTATGGTGCAGGGAGGCAGGATACTACTGCTGTCACACCATAACATGCTGCTGTGTTAATTCCCGCTGTCCTCCGCTTGTTGCCTGCTGGTTTATATGGAGTTGTGGCTTAGGTGTGCCTGTGTATGACTGTCTGTACAGGCACATTGTGGAAGGATCCTGCCTACCCTATCCCTCCATCTGTTCCCATCCGTTCCTACTTATCCTATTGTTTTTCATCCGTCCACCCACCTCCTTTTAGTATGTTAACTCTTATGAGTAGGGCCCTCCTTCCTCACGTACTCACCCTACCTCTTTACCTCACCAGCGCTCCTGCCCTGTTCTTCCCTTCCTCTACTTCATCTTCTGTCTCCTTGACAATTTCGACACCTACTTCAGAACTGATGCTGATTTTAGTTCTACCAGCTATACCCTATTTATGCTGTATTTTATCAACACACCCTGTACGTTACCTTGTCATTTGTTTTTTGTTTGCTATGTACGGCGCTGCGGACACTTTGTGGCGCCTTATAAATAAATGAACTACTACTACTAAGTACAGCATTGATTCAGTGCAGGTACTGGGGGTTGGTGTGATGGCAGGTGCCCCAACTGCAGCTATGGCTCCAATCATCTGACGTCACTGGTAACAGTCCGATACTGCTGCTTTTTCAAGTGAGCGCTAACAAATAAGACACATGTGTGATACTTCACTAGGTTCAAATTCAGAGAAAGAAAAAGTTCTCTCTTTTGCCGGGGGCACTGCTTTGAAAATATTTTTTTAAAACTTAGCTTTTAATATTTAGACAATTTATTAAGAATAAAATAGACACACGTTGACGCTAACAATACATATAATAAACATCCAATAGAAGTGCACAGCCCTATTACGGTGCTTGCACTAACACTCACTTATACAGCAAGTATTGTTTGGTTCACTTATATAGTGTGTGCAAAGATTCAATGCTCACACTAAATACCCCTGAAATAAGGGAGTGGCACAATTAGTTATTCAGTGGACATCTCTGGATATCCAAAAGCAACATGCTGCGAAATATCTAAGTTGTCACAGTATTTCCCAAAAGAAGAGAAGAAAACCAAATCATGATATTTACTACAAAATCTTCTGACACTGTCTCATTTCTCTACAGGTATAGCCACTATATCTTCCTGTCTGTGGCAGAATTTAGACAGAAATTGCTCATACTGTCTAGTCAATTTATTGAATAGTGCGATAAACCAAAATTGGTGACAGTATGGGTGATCAGAAAGAGACAATTTAGTTTAAATACCACAATACACAGTAACACTCTGTAACAAAGATATGTCACTTCATGATGTGGAGACAGAGAGTGAACATTGTAACTCTTTGCTTCACTGAAGGTTGTATAAATAATTGCTCAGTTTGACTTCTAAAAGGGGTAATACAGGGTAATTATTGTGATATTATTGGAGGACAGTATAGAATGTTGTCCACTCTATTCAATTCATACATCTGTATTAACCCCTCGGATCAGTGGCAGTATGGATATGCACTGTGACAAAAAAAGAAGATTAATTAGTTGATGAATCAGGGTGTGCTTTAATTCACACCACTGAGAACAGTCTTTTTTAATAATAAAGGCTGTGTATATTCATATTCATATTTACTTGTATCAACACCTGAAAAGCTCTAGTGGTTGTCATAAACAAAATTTGTAATGTGGTACTGCAGACTCAGATTACAGGGTCACTCCTGGGTCTATTCAGAAATGGGTAAGGCAAGCGTTGCCGTGATAAAGTGGTGTGAGAAATACCCTCTGATTCCAGGACCGCTGCTTCCTGCCACGAACTTGGGGCTTTGCAATTGCAGGTGAGCGAGTTCTATAAGGTATCAGTTTATTAGGGTGAAAGGAAAGGTACAACTGCTGTCCTTAGTATGTTTGGACAGAACCCTGATAGTTTCCTAGTGCAGGGTCCCTGGCCACACGCCTTGGATGAGTGTGTACCTGTGCTGGAAGTGCCAGTAAATAGAGTGATGGGATCACTGATAGACGGGTGTAGGCTGCTGCTTGCCACGTACAGGGTGTAGTGGTGGAAAGTGAGCGGCACACCGGTTAGAGCAGTGGAGTCCCTGAGGGGGTAAATAGATATAGGTAGGGGGGACAAGCTGCTTGGTGCGTGCTGTAACACAGAGTCCCAAAGTTATAGGAAAAGACAGTATTTTGCATGCACAGGAAAAAAACACACATCCTGCTGGTATATTGCTAGCCTCTTTATATATATCTGTAAATACAGTAAACTGTGCAGGAGAAAGGCAGGAGGTTAATAGGGATTTGTTTTAGCGGTATGGTACCTGCCCACATCCAAACCCCCCCCTTATGGCTGGCGCTTGTCAGCACGGTAGTCCGTGCAGCGCGTCTCTGTATAGTGATAGACAGTAAGCTTTTACTGCTGGTGTTAGTCAGGTCCTAGAGATTAGTGCTGTAAGTACAGTAATCTTGTACAGAGAGATCGCGGGAGGTTTCCAGTGTGGGTCTGGTGTCTGTGCAGGACGTTACCTGCCAGTGTCCGACCACACTGGTAATTACACGTTGTCTGCACGGAGATCCGTGTAGCGCGTGTTAGCTCCCGTCTTTGCCCGGAGTAGTAAATGAAATCCTATTCACGGTACTGCAGTAAAGCGTTCATGCCGTCAAGAGCTGTGTGACGGTGAAGGAGGTTACAAACGGCCGTTTCGCAATGGCTGCTTCGTCAGTGTTAACCACTAGCTTCCCTCAGTACCCTATTTATGCCATTCTTACTATTAATTGTTAAAATGGCATGCACGTGTAATTGGATAATGATGTTTAATTGGCATACAAAATGTCAGTAGTAGCGCAATCGCTATACAGTGCTTTAAATGGTACTTGGAGATAGAGGACATATTTTGTATCTATATGTTATTAATTACATATAATTATGCCAATATTATGGCGGTGATATAGTGCCATTAATAGCAAATAAGAGGGAATGTGCTGTTAGTGAATAAACCTAAATTTGGAATCAGGTATGGGTTTCTAAGCAATTTCCTTAGAAGTAATTAATAGTGATAACCTATTGTTTCTGATAGTTTTAACGGTGAGTGCACGTATAAGCACTCTCTGGGAGAGAGCAAGTTGAGTATCAATTGTTAACTGTTTTTGTATTAAATGATTATTCCATGGGCATAGTGAGTCCCGTGGTGTTTATTAGTAGCTCCTATGGGGAATACATGTTTGGTACAAATAGATTGAAACCCTATAATATGGAATTATTTTCTTTATTTTGAATTAAATAACTAAGGAAGTATAGTAAAAAGGGGAAGAATTGATGTTTGTGGGAGATGTAATTATTATATTGTTTTATAAGGTGTGCTTTTTGTTGTGAGGGATATGTGAAGCTACGTGTGATAGTGAAGTGAAGTTAGTGTGATGATAGAATAGTGATAAAAAATGAATTATTTAAGGTGTGTTGAAATAAACTGTATAATTTGTCCTATAAATTGGGTATGATGTCTCCTAATTGGGTGTGTGTTAAAAAAGTGCTCAATTGCATCCCATTGATTAATTTTAAAGATTGCTAATCTATCGTAGACCCGTGTGGAGATGCCTAGCTGTCGTGATTATAAGCTATGGTGTTGTGTTGTAACAATGTGTAGTTATTTTTATGTGAGTTTATGGAATGATTCTATAAGATTATGTGAAGGAGGGGTGAGGGTGGGCTGAATGGCAGGGATATATATAGTGAAAAAAATGTGAAAACAAATGAAAAATAGTGAAAAATAGTGAAAATCTGAAAACAGTGAAGTAGATAAAAAAAGGAAAAAGGGGGGGAGGAAAGGGGGAAGAAAAAATATATAGAAAAAATATGGGGGAGGGGGAAAGGAAAGGGAGGAGAAGGGGAGGGAAAAAGGGGGGGGGGGGAAAGGCGGATATATTACTAGGAAAAAATTAGGAAAAAATTATTATAAGGATAAACAATTGTTTTAAATTAGTGAGAGAGTTACAAACACACTATCACATGTACACATGTATATATACATCTGCCTGTGTATGCGTCAGGGTATGGATTTATAGGGATGATCCATGGAAAAAAAAATCATATATATACATATGTATATCGAAGTGGTGGGTATTTATAGGTCCCAGTATGTGTGAAGGGTGTCAGAAGTAATTAAACAAAAATGAGAAGAACAGGAGGTCCCCTCTCTTATACCTTGATTACATCAAGTTAGGAATGGACTGTAGTTGATATTTTCATTGAGTCCATTGGGTTGGTGGAATTCAGATGGAAAATCCACTGGCATTCTCTCTGTAATAGCTCCTTTGTTAGATCCCCTCCTCTGATCCCCAGTCTGACTTGCTCTAAACCAAAGGCTTTAAGCTCTGTGGGATTTCCTTGGTGGAAGTTCAGAAAATGACGGGCTACTGATGTAAGTTGTTTAAAATTAGTCTTGTCCCTCTGGGCATTTCTGATATTTCCCAGATGTTCTAGGATCCTTAGTTTCAATGCTCTAGTTGTCATTCCCACGTACTGTAGCCCACACGGGCATTCCAAACAGTAGATCACTCCCACTGTGCTGCAGCTCATGAACTGATGGATTTTGTGGGTCTTCCCGTATCTGTCAGTGACCTGCATTCTTTTGGCTATGTGGCTGCATGCCTTACATTTCTGACACGGAAATGTTCCTTTGAGTTTGGGTGCTGGTTTGGTTGTTCTCACGAAGTGGCTCTTTACGAGTTTGTCTTTAAGATTTTTAGCTCTTCTCCAGCTGAATTGGGGTTTTTGGGGAATAGAGGTTTGTAGATCTTTGTCATTTTGGAGTATGTGCCAGTGTTTTCCGATTATTTGTTGTAGTTCTTGCCATTCATCACAGTAATCTGAGACAAAACGTAGTGTAGGTTGTTCCTTGCTGATTTTGTGCATTGTATTTGGCTGATTTTATGAGCCTGTTGCTGTATTCTCTTTCCTTGAGCCTTTGTTCTAGTTCTAGACTTTTTCTTTCAAAGATCTCCATGGATGTACAGTTTCTGCGTAGTCGCAGGAATTCACCCTTGGGTAGGTTTCGGATGGTAGGTGGAAAATGGGAGCTGATGTTGTGTAGTATGCTGTTTGTAGATGTCTCTTTCCTGTATAGCTCTGTGTGTAGATACCCATCATGGGCTGGATAGATCTGGAGGTCTAGAAATGTGGCTTTTTCCTTACTGATGGTATGGGTCAGTTTCAAGTTGATGGAATTAGTGTTCAGGATCCTAATGCATTTCTTCAGATCGTCTTCTCCCCATGCCAGATCATCAATATATCATCGATATATCTTATCCATGTGGTTATCTGGTTGGTGTAATACTCATTTTCTTCACTGAAGACAGACTCTCTCTCCCACCATCCGAGGAACAGGTTAGCGTACGTCGGCGCACAGGCCGCGCCCATCGCTGTCCCTTGGATCTGGAGAAAGAATCTGTCATCAAATGTGAAGTAATTTTTATGAAGTATAAACTCCAGGAGTGTTAATAGGAATTCCTTGAAGTCATCCATCCCTTCTGATTGTAAGAAGTATGGGATGGCTGTCAACCCTTGAGTGTGATTTATACAGGTGTACAGGGACTCAACGTCCAGTGTCACCAAGTACTGATTTTCTCCCCGAGTCACATTGTGTATCTTCTTAAGTACATCTCGGGTATCTTGGACGTAGGATGTTAGAGTATGAACATGATGTCTTAGATGTTTATCACAGAACAGACTTGCTTGTTCCGAGAGTCCCCCAATGCCCGATACGATGGGTCTTCCGGGTGGGTTTTGCAGATTCTTGTGTATCTTTGGGAGCATGTAGAAGGTTGGTACCTTGGGGTTATCCACCTTCAAGAATGCCAGTTCTTGTTTGGTTATGGTTCCCTTTTTCCATGCTTCATTGATTATTCTGTTGTACAGCAATCTGTAGTTATCTGTAGGGTTGAACATAAGGAGCTTGTAGCAACTTGGGTCCTGGAGTTGCCTCAGAGCTTCCTTGACATATAGGTCTTTAGGCCATAGGACGATGTTTCCTCCTTTGTCCGAGGATTTGATCAGGATGTCATCCCATTTGTTGATTTCTTGTACCATCTCCCGTTCCTCTGGTGTGAGGTTATCCTTTTTCTTTTTTTGTTGTTCTTTCGCTGATTTGGATGTCTGTACATATAATTTATCCATATCGTTGGAGACCAGGTCAAGGAATATCTTGATCTCTGGACAGGTATTTATTTGAGGCATGAAGTCACTCTTCTTCTTCAGTATGGTTCTGTTAGGCTTTGAGGGATCCGTGTTTTCTCCTCCAGGAGGATCTATTTCATCCAAGTCTCCTTGTAGTTCCTCCAATATCTGGAGGGCTGTGAGGTCTTCATCTGTAAATAGAGGAGATGTAACATTGGTGACTGAGTTGGTTCCTATGTCTCCTGATGTTGTTTGTGTGGATAAGGATTTATCAGAGAAGTGTTTTTTTAAAAGAAGTTTGCGGCAGAACAGGTTCAGATCTTTTTCCCAATGGAAACGGTTAAGTGATGTGCTGGGGGAGAACGTAAGACCTTTGCTAAGTACTTCTATCTGTGGTGTGGTCAGTATTCTTGAGGATAGGTTTACAATTTGTAGTTTGTTGTTATTTTCTGTGGGTACTATATCCTGAATCTGGGAGACTGGCGCTGTGGCATTGGGGTATCCCATGATTTTATCTCTCTTCCTCTTGCCCCTCCGTAATTTCCTCTTCTTGGGGTCTGATATCTCCCTCTTGTTGCTGGGCCTTCCCCTAAAAAAGAGGCGGATGAAGATGAAGAGGGGTATGCTGATCTAGTATTGCCTTGTTCCTCCGTCTCTGATTGGTCAGTATCAGAGGAGCTGTAATTTGTATGGTATTTTCTGCTCCCTCTGTTAGTTGTGGTGTGGACCCACCTGAAAATATTGCCTGTATTAAAGTCCCTTTTATCTCTGAGGAATTTGTTCCTCTTTCTTTCTATCAATGTTTGTTTGTAGGTCTGAAGCTCCTCTTTGCACTTCTCAAAAGTTTTCTAGAAATTTAAATCCTTTTCCCACTCCTCCAGTTTGGTCCCCAATGTTTCTATCTCTTTCTCACATTCTGTGAGTACGAGCATGCTATGTTTGGTCAGTATTATCATTAATTCATTAGCACATTTCAGTAGAGTGTTCTCCCAGTCCGTTTTTAAAGTTTCTGTGGCGAGTTCGAATGTAGGAAATACCTTTGGGCATAATCCACGTGGTACTATTTTTTGTTTGATGTAATTTTCCAGTGTGGTGATCTCCCAATTAGATCTCACTTGTTTCTGGAGTGTATGTTTGAGTTTCCTCAAATCTTCATCCCAATTTTTTGTTTGTGTGTCCGTAGGGTTTTGTGGAAATATTTCGTTTAGGTTGTCCTGATTCCGTTTGGTTGATAATTCTTTTTTGAGGCTAAATGCCATTCCTCTGGAATATTCCTTCTCTTAGTCTAGTCCCGTGTGTGTTTACTGTTCACTTGGTGAGCAAAGGAAAAGAGGAACTCTTTGCCTGTGTTTGCTGTGCTACCAGTATGGAACCTGAGATGCTCAGGATATTTAGTATGTTTTTGTGGGGGAGGGGATAGGGGAAATACCGGTGCACAAGCGTAAACATGAATATAGGTATTTAAATATTTGTGTGTAATCCTAGATCCACGATATTGTGATAAGGTGCCTGAGTATTAATAATTCAATGGCTAGTGGAGGTGCTCCCCTGAGAGTAAATGTACATGCAAATTCAGAGAAAGAAAAAGTACTCTCTTTTGCCGGGGGCACTGCTTTTGAAAATAGTTTTTTTAAAACTTAGCTTTTAATATTTAGACAATTTATTAAGAATAAAATAGACACACGTTGACGCTAACAATACATATAATAAACATCCAATAGAAGTGCACAGCCCTATTACGGTGCTTGCACTAACACTCACTTATACAGCAAGTATTGTTTGGTTCACTTATATAGTGTGTGCAAAGATTCAATGCTCACACTAAATACCCCTGAAATAAGGGAGTGGCACAATTAGTTATTCAGTGGACATCTCTGGATATCCAAAAGCAACACGCTGCGAAATATCTAAGTTGTCACAGTATTTCCCAAAAGAAGAGAAGAAAACCAAATCATGATATTTACTACAAAATCTTCTGACACCGTCTCATTTCTCTACAGGTATAGCCACTATATCTTCCTGTCTGTGGCAGAATTTAGACAGAAATTGCTCATACTGTCTAGTCAATTTATTGAATAGTGCGATAAACCAAAATTGGTGACAGTATGGGTGATCAGAAAGAGACAATTTAGTTTAAATACCACAATACACATTAACACTCTGTAACAAAGATATGTCTCTTCATGATGTGGAGACAGAGAGTGAACATTGTAACTCTTTGCTTCACTGAAGGTTGTATAAATAATTGCTCAGTTTGACTTCTAACAGGGGTAATACAGGGTAATTATTGTGATATTATTGGAGGACAGTATAGAATGTTGTCCACTCTATTCAATTCATACATCTATATTAACCCCTCGGATCAGTGGCAGTATGGATATGCACTGTGACAAAAAAAGAAGATTAATTAGTTGATGAATCAGGGTGTGCTTTAATTCACACCACTGAGAACAGTCTTTTTTAATAATAAAGGCTGTGTATATTCATATTCATATTTACTTGTATCAACACCTGAAAAGCTCTAGTGGTTGTCATAAACAAAATTTGTAATGTGGTACTGCAGACTCAGATTAAAGAGAAAAATACATTTTCCTGATATATGGACGGATTTAATTAGTAAGGCTTTATGCTATTTACTCCTGGGTCTATTCAGAAATGGGTAAGGCAAGAGTTGCCGTGATAAAGTGGTGTGAGAAATACCCTCTGATTCCAGGACCGCTGCTTCCTGCAACGAACTCGGGGCTTTGCAATTGCAGGTGAGCGAGTTCTATAAGGTATCAGTTTATTAGGGTGAAAGGAAAGGTACAACTGCTGTCCTTAGTATGTTTGGACAGAACCCTGATAGTTTCCTAGTGCCGGGTCCCTGGCCACACGCCTTGGATGAGTGTGTACCTGTGCTGGAAAGTGCCAGTAAATAGAGTGATGGGATCACTGATAGACGGGTGTGGGCTGCTGCTTGCCACGTACAGGGTGTAGTGGTGGAAAGTGAGCGGCACACCGGTTAGAGCAGTGGAGTCCCTGAGGGGGTAAATAGATATAGGTAGGGGGGACAAGCTGCTTGGTGCGTGCTGTAACACAGAGTCCCAAAGTTATAGGAAAAGACAGTATTTTGCGCTGCACAGGAAAAAAACACACACCCTGCTGGTATATCGCTAGCCTCTTTATATATATATCTGTAAATATAGTAAACTGTGCAGGGAAAGGCAGGAGGTTAATAAGGATTTGTTTTAGCGGTATGGTACCTGCCCACATCCAAACCCCCCTTATGGCTGGCGCTTGTCAGCACGGTAGTACTTGCAGCGCGTCTTTGTATAGTGCTAGACAGTAAGCTTTTAATGCTGGCGTTAGTCAGGTCCTAGAGATTGGTGCTGTAAGTACAGTAATCTTGTACAGAGAGATCGCGGGAGGTTTCCAGTGTGGGTCTGGTGTCTGTGCAGGACGTTACCTGCCAGTGTCCGACCACACTGGTAATTACACGTTGTCTGCACGGAGATCCGTGTAGCACGTGTTAGCTCCCGTCTTTGCCCGGAGTAGTAAATGAAATCCTATTCACGGTACTGCAGTAAAGCGTTCATGCCGTCAAGAGCTGTGTGACGGTGAAGGAGGTTACAAACGGCCGTTTCGCAATGGCTGCTTCGTCAGTGTTAACCTCTAGCTTCCCTCAGTACCCTATTTATGCCATTCTTACTATTACATTGATTGTTAAAATGGCATGCACGTGTAATTGGATAATGATGTTTAATTGGCATACAAATTGTCAGTAGTAGCGCAATCGCTATACAGTGCTTTAAATGGTACTTGGAGATAGAGGACATATTTTGTATCTATATGTTATTAATTACATATAATTATGCCAATATTATGGCGGTGAGTGCACGTATAAGCACTCTCTGGGAGAGACCAAGTTGAGTATCAATTGTTAACTGTTTTTGTATTAAATGATTATTCCATGGGCATAGTGAGTCCCGTGGTGTTTATTAGTAGCTCCTATGGGGAATACATGTTTGGTACAAATAGATTGAAACCCTATAATATGGAATTATTTTCTTTATTTTGAATTAAATAACTAAGGAAGTATAGTAAAAAGGGGAAGAATTGATGTTTGTGGGAGATGTAATTATTATATTGTTTTATAAGGTGTGCTTTTTGTTGTGAGGGATATGTGAAGCTACGTGTGATAGTGAAGTGAAGTTAGTGTGATGATAGAATAGTGTTAAAAAATGAATTATTTAAGGTGTGTTGAAATAAACTGTATAATTTGTCCTATAAATTGGGTATGATGTCTCCTAATTGGGTGTGTGTTAAAAAAGTGCTCAATTGCATCCCATTGATTAATTTTAAAGATTGCTAATCTATCATAGACCCGTGTGGAGATGCCTAGCTGTCGTGATTATAAGCTATGGTGTTGTGTTGTAACAATGTGTAGTTATTTTTATGTGAGTTTATGGAATGATTCTATAAGATTATGTGAAGGAGGGGTGAGGGTGGGCTGAATGGCAGGGATATATATAGTGAAAAAAATGTGAAAACAAATGAAAAATAGTGAAAAATAGTGAAAATCTGAAAACAGTGAAGTAGATAAAAAAAGGAAAAAGGGGGGGGGGAGGGGGAAGAAAAAATATATAGAAAAAATATGGGGGAGGGGGAAAGGAAAGGGAGGAGAAGGGGAGGGAAAAAAAGGGGGGGGGAGGCGGATATATTATTAGGAAAAAATAGGAAAAAATTATTATAAGGATAAACAATTGTTTTAAATTAGTGAGAGAGTTACAAACACACTGATCTGAACCTGTTCTGCCGCAAACTTCTTTTAAAAAAACACTTCTCTGATAAATCCTTATCCACACAAACAACATCAGGAGACATAGGGACCAACTCAGTCACCAATGTTACATCTCCTCTATTTACAGATGAAGACCTCACAGCCCTCCAGATATTGGAGGAACTACAAGGAGACTTGGATGAAATAGATCCTCCTGGAGGAGAAAACACGGATCCCTCAAAGCCTAACAGAACCATACTGAAGAAGAAGAGTGACTTCATGCCTCAAATAAATACCTGTCCAGAGGTCAAGATATTCCTAGACCTGGTCTCCAACGATATGGATAAATTATATGTACAGACATCCAAACCAGCGAAAGAACAACAAAAAAGGAAAAAGGATAACCTCACACCAGAGGAACGGGAGATGGTACAAGAAATCAACAAATGGGATGACATCCTGATCAAATCCTCGGACAAAGGAGGAAACATCGTCCTATGGCCTAAAGACCTATATGTCAAGGAAGCTCTGAGGCAACTCCAGGACCCAAGTTGCTACAAGCTCCTTATGTTCAACCCTACAGATAATTACAGATTGCTGTACAACAGAATAATCAATGAAGCATGGAAAAAGGGAACCATAACCTAACAAGAACTGGCATTCTTGAAGGTGGATAACCCCAAGGTACCAACCTTCTACATGCTCCCAAAGATACACAAGAATCTGCAAAACCCACCCGGAAGACCCATCGTATCGGGCATTGGGAGACTCTCGGAACAAGCAAGTCTGTTCTGTGATAAACATCTAAGACATCATGTTCATACTCTAACATCCTACGTCCAAGATACCCGAGATGTACTTAAGAAGATACACGATGTGACTCGGGGAGAAAATCAGTACTTGGTGACACTGGACGTTGAGTCCCTGTACACCAGTATAAATCACACTCAAGGGTTGACAGCCATCCGATACTTCTTACAATCAGAAGGGATGGATGACTTCAAGGAATTCCTATTAACACTCCTGAAGTTTATACTTCATAAAAATTACTTCACATTTGATGACAGATTCTTTCTCCAGATCCGAGGGACAGCGATGGGCGCGGCCTGTGCGCCAACGTACGCTAACCTGTTCCTCGGATGGTGGGAGAGAGAGTCTGTCTTCAGTGAAGAAAATTAGTATTACACCAACCAGATAACCACATGGATAAGATATATCGATGATATATTGATGATCTGGCATGGGGGAGAAGACAATCTGAAGAAATTCATTAGGATCCTGAACACTAATTCCATCAACTTGAAACTGACCCATACCATCAGTAAGGAAAAAGCCACATTTCTAGACCTCCAGATCTATCCAGCCCATGATGGGTATCTACACACAGAGCTATACAGGAAAGAGACATCTACAAACAGCATACTACACAACAGCAGCTCCCATTTTCCACCTACCATCCGAAACCTACTCAAGGGTGAATTCCTGCGACTACGCAGAAACTGTACATCCATGGAGATCTTTGAAAGAAAAAGTCTAGAACTAGAACAAAGACTCAAGGAAAGGGGATACAGCAACAGGCTCATAAAATCAGCCAAATACAATGCACGTCAATTAAACAGGGACAAACTTATCTTTCCAGAAAACAAAATCAGCAAGGAACAACC
The DNA here is from genome assembly GCF_055691185.1 of Crinia signifera. Taxonomy (NCBI): domain Eukaryota; kingdom Metazoa; phylum Chordata; class Amphibia; order Anura; family Myobatrachidae; genus Crinia; species Crinia signifera. The sequence continues at coordinate 50,471,327 of NC_139224.1, forward strand.
TACACTACGTTTTGTCTCAGATTACTGTGATGAATGGCAAGAACGACAACAAATAATCGGAAAACACTGGCACATACTCCAAAATGACAAAGATCTACAAACCTCTATTCCCCAAAAACCCCAATTCAGCTGGAGAAGAGCTAAAAATCTTAAAGACAAACTCGTAAAGAGCCACTTCGTGAGAACAACCAAACCAGCACCCAAACTCAAAGGAACATTTCCGTGTCAGAAATGTAAGGCATGCAGCCACATAGCCAAAAGAATGCAGGTCACTGACAGATACGGGAAGACCCACGAAATCCATCAGTTCATGAGCTGCAGCACAGTGGGAGTGATCTACTGTTTGGAATGCCCGTGTGGGCTACAGTACGTGGGAATGACAACTAGAGCATTGAAACTAAGGATCCTAGAACATCTGGGAAATAGCAGAAATGCCCAGAGGGACAAGACTAATATTAAACAACTTACATCAGTAGCCCGTCATTTTCTGAACTTCCACCAAGGAAATCCCACAGAGCTTAAAGCCTTTGGTTTAGAGCAAGTCAGACTGGGGATCAGAGGAGGGGATCTAACAAAGGAGCTATTACGGAGAGAATGCCAGTGGATTTTCCATCTGAATTCCACCAACCCCAATGGACTCAATGAAAATATCAACTACAGCCCATTCCTACCTTGATGTAATCAAGGTATAAGAGAGGGGACCTCCTGTTCTTCTCATTTAGTTTAATTACTTCTGACACCCTTCACACATACTGGGACCTATACATACCCACCACTTCGATATACATATGTATATATATGATTTTTTTTCCATGGATCATCCCTATAAATCCATACCCTGACGCATACACAGGCAGATGTATATATACATGTGTACATGTGATAGTGTGTTTGTAACTCTCTCACTAATTTAAAACAATTGTTTATCCTTATAATAATTTTTTCCTAATTTTTTCCTAATAATATATCCGCCTCCCCCCCCTTTTTTCCCTCCCCTTCTCCTCCCTTTCCTTTCCCCCTCCCCCATATTTTTTCTATATATTTTCTCTTCCCCCTTCCCCACCCCCTTTTTCCTTTTTTTATCTACTTCACTGTTTTCAGATTTTCACTATTTTTCACTATTTTTCATTTGTTTTCACATTTTTTTCACTATATATATCCCTGCCATTCAGCCCACCCTCACCCCTCCTTCACATAATCTTATAGAATCATTCCATAAACTCACATAAAAATAACTACACATTGTTACAACACAACACCATAGCTTATAATCACGACAGCTAGGCATCTCCACACGGGTCTATGATAGATTAGCAATCTTTAAAATTAATCAATGGGATGCAATTGAGCACTTTTTTAACACACACCCAATTAGGAGACATCATACCCAATTTATAGGACAAATTATACAGTTTATTTCAACACACCTTAAATAATTCATTTTTTATCACTATTCTATCATCACACTAACTTCACTTCACTATCACACGTAGCTTCACATATCCCTCACAACAAAAAGCACACCTTATAAAACAATATAATAATTACATCTCCCACAAACATCAATTCTTCCCCTTTTTACTATACTTCCTTAGTTATTTAATTCAAAATAAAGAAAATAATTCCATATTATAGGGTTTCAATCTATTTGTACCAAACATGTATTCCCCATAGGAGCTACTAATAAACACCACGGGACTCACTATGCCCATGGAATAATCATTTAATACAAAAACAGTTAACAATTGATACTCAACTTGCTCTCTCCCAGAGAGTGCTTTTACGTGCACTCACCGTTAAAACTATCAGAAACAATAGGTTATCACTATTAATTACTTCTAAGGAAATTGCTTAGAAACCCATACCTGATTCCAAATTTAGGTTTATTCACTAACAGCACATTCCCTCTTATTTGCTATTAATGGCACTATATCACCGCCATAATATTGGCATAATTATATGTAATTAATAACATATAGATACAAAATATGCCCTCTATCTCCAAGTACCATTTAAAGCACTGTATAGCGATTGCGCTACTACTGACATTTTGTATGCCAATTAAACATCATTATCCAATTACACGTGCATGCCATTTTAACAATCAATGTAATAGTAAGAATGGCATAAATAGGGTACTGAGGGAAGCTAGTGGTTAACACTGACGAAGCAGCCATTGCGAAACGGCCGTTTGTAACCTCCTTCACCGTCACACAGCTCTTGACGGCATGAACGCTTTACTGCAGTACCGTGAATAGGATTTCATTTACTACTCCGGGCAAAGACGGGAGCTAACACGCGCTACACGGATCTCCGTGCAGACAACGTGTAATTACCAGTGTGGTCGGACACTGGCAGGTAACGTCCTGCACAGACACCAGACCCACACTGGAAACCTTCCGCGATCTCTCTGTACAAGATTACTGTACTTACAGCACTAATCTCTAGGACCTGACTAACGCCAGCAGTAAAAGCTTACTGTCTAGCACTATACAGAGACGCGCTGCACGGACTACCGTGCTGACAAGCGCCAGCCATAAGGGGGGTTTGGATGTGGGCAGGTACCATACCGCTAAAACAAATCCCTATTAACCTCCTGCCTTTCCCTGCACAGTTTACTGTATTTACAGATATATATATAAAGAGGCTAGCGATATACCAGCAGGGTGTGTGTTTTTTTTCCTGTGCAGCGCAAAATACTGTCTTTTTCCTATAACTTTGGGACTCTGTGTTACAGCACGCACCAAGCAGCTTGTCCCCCCTACCTATATCTATTTACCCCCTCAGGGACTCCACTGCTCTAACCGGTGTGCCGCTCACTTTCCACCACTACACCCTGTACGTGGCAAGCAGCAGCCCACACCCGTCTATCAGTGAACCCATCACTCTATTTACTGGCACTTTCCAGCACAGGTACACACTCATCCAAGGCGTGTGGCCAGGGACCCTGCACTAGGAAACAATCATCGTTCTGTCCAAACATACTAAGGACAGCAGTTGTACCTTTCCTTTCACCCTAATAAACTGATACCTTTTAGAACTCGCTCACCTGCAATTGCAAAGCCCCGAGTTCGTTGCAGGAAGCAGCGGTCCTGGAATCAGAGGGTATTTCTCACACCACTTTATCCCGGCAACTCTTGCCTTACCCATTTCTGAATAGACCCAGGAGTGACCCTGTAATCTGAGTCTGCAGTACCACATTACAAATTTTGTTTATGACAACCACTAGAGCTTTTCAGGTGTTGATACAAGTAAATATGAATATGAATATACACAGCCTTTATTATTAAAAAAGACTGTTCCCAGTGGTGTGAATTAAAGCACACCCTGATTCATCAACTATTTAATCTTCTTTTTTTGTCACAGTGCATATCCATACTGCCACTGATCTGCGGGGTTAACCCCTTCCCGCCGCAGCCTGTTTTTGCCTTTCTGACAGAGCCCTTTTTTTCAAATCTGACATGTATCACTTAAGTGGGGATAACTTTTTTTTGCTTTTACTTATCCCAGTGATTTTGAGATTGTTTTCTCGTGACACATTGTACTTCAAGTTAGTGGTAAATTTTCGTCGATACAGTCTGTGTTTTTTTGTGAAAAATACCAAAATGTCGTAAAAAAATGGAAAACTTTGCAATTTTCAAAATGTTACATTTTCTGCTTGTGAGACAAATAATCATACCACTCAAAATAGTTAATAACTAACATAGACCATATGTCTACTTTATGTTGCCATCATTATTTCAACCTCCTTTTAATTTTTTTGGACACTAGGAGGCTTAAAATATGAATAGCAAATTCTCAAATTTTCAAGAAAATTTCAAACACTGATTTTTTTAGGGACCAGTTCAGGTCTGATGTGACTTTGAGGGACGTGTATGTGAGACACCCCCATAAATGATGCCATTTCAAAAACTGCACCCCTCACAGTATTCAAAACAGCATTTTGGAAGTTTGTTAACCCTTTAGGTGTTTCACAGGAATTAAAACAAAGTGTAGGTGAAATTTCAAAATTTCATTTTTTTTGCAGATTTTCAATTTTAATACATTTTTCTAAGGAACACAGTACATTTTACTAGAGAAATGTGACTAAAAATTGATTCCCCAATTCTTTTGTTTTCATAAATATCCTATATGTGGCCCTAGTGTACACGTTGACCAAACCACAGGCTTCATAATAGAAGGAGCACCTACTTGATTTTGGAGCCTCCTTTTTATGAGATTATTTTTTAGGCACCATGTAGGTTTCTAGGCACCATAAGATGCTAAAAGTTAGGAACCCCCCCACAAGTGACCCCATTTTGCAAACTACACCCCTCAGGGAATTCATCTAGGGGTATAGTGTACATTTCAAACCCCCAGGGGTTTCACCAATTTTGATACAACTGGGCTGTGCAAATGAAAAATTACATTTTTTTTACACAAAAATGCAGTTCTGGCTCAAAATTTTTCATTTTCACAAGGAATGAAGGAGACAAAGCACCCCAAAATCTGTGCCCCAATTTCTCCCGAGTACGGCAATGCCTCACATGTGACCAAAAAATACCATTTGGGTGCATGGCAGGACTCAGAAGGGAAGGAGTGATTTTTGTATTTTGCAGCTCAGATTCTGGTGGAATTTTGGTGGGTGCTATGTCGCATTAGCAAGACCCCCAAAGCACCAATACAGTGGAAGCCCCCCACAAGTGACCCCATTTTGCAAACTACACCCCTCAGGGAATTCATCTAGGGGTATAGTGTACATTTCAAACCCCCAGGGGTTTCACCAATTTTGATACAACTGGGCTGTGCAAATGAAAAATTACATTTTTTTACACAAAAATGCAGTTCTGGCTCAAAATTTTTCATTTTCACAAGGAATGAAGGAGACAAAGCACCCCAAAATCTGTGCCCCAATTTCTCCCGAGTACGGCAATGCCTCACATGTGACCAAAAAATACCATTTGGGTGCATGGCAGGACTCAGAAGGGAAGGAGTGATTTTTGTATTTTGCAGCTCAGATTCTGGTGGAATTTTGGTGGGTGCTATGTCGCATTAGCAAGACCCCCAAAGCACCAATACAGTGGAAGCCCCCCACAAGTGACCCCATTTAGCAAACTACACCCCTCAGGGAATTCATCTTGGGGTGTAGTGTACATTTCAAACCCCCAGGGGTTTCACCAATTTTGATACAACTGGGCTGTGCAAATGAAAAATTACATTTTTTTACACAAAAATGCAGTTCTGGCTCAACATTTTTCATTTTCATAAGGTATGAAGGAGAAAAAGCACCCCAAAATCTGTGCACCAATTTCTCCCGAGTATGGCAATGCATCACATGTGACCAAAAAATACCATTTGGGTGCATGGCAGGACTCAGAAGGGAAGGAGTGATTTTTGTATTTTGCAGCTCAGATTCTGGTGGAATTTTGGTGGGTGCTATGTCGCATTAGCAAGACCCCCGAAGCACCAATACAGTGGAAGCCCCCCACAAGTGACCCCATTTTGCAAACTACACCCCTCAGGGAATTCATCTAGGGGTATAGTGTACATTTCAAACCCCCAGGGGTTTCACCAATTTTGATACAACTGGGCTGTGCAAATGAAAAATTACATTTTTTTACACAAAAATGCAGATCTGGCTCAAAATTTTTCATTTTCACAAGGAATGAAGGAGACAAAGCACCCCAAAATCTGTGCCCCAATTTCTCCCGAGTACGGCAATGCCTCACATGTGACCAAAAAATACCATTTGGGTGCATGGCAGGACTCAGAAGGGAAGGAGTGATTTTTGTATTTTGCAGCTCAGATTCTGGTGGAATTTTGGTGGGTGCTATGTCGCATTAGCAAGACCCCCAAAGCACCAATACAGTGGAAGCCCCCCACAAGTGACCCCATTTTGCAAACTACACCCCTCAGGGAATTCATCTAGGGGTATAGTGTACATTTCAAACCCCCAGGGGTTTCACCAATTTTGATACAACTGGGCTGTGCAAATGAAAAATTACATTTTTTTACACAAAAATGCAGTTCTGGCTCAAAATTTTTCATTTTCATAAGGTATGAAGGAGAAAAAGCACCCCACAATCTGTGCACCAATTTCTCCCGAGTATGGCAATGCCTCACATGTGACCAAAAAATACCATTTGGGTGCATGGCAGGACTCAGAAGGGAAGGAGTGATTTTTGTATTTTGCAGCTCAGATTCTGGTGGAATTTTGGTGGGTGCTATGTCGCATTAGCAAGACCCCCAAAGCACCAATACAGTGGAAGCCCCCCACAAGTGACCCCATTTTGCAAACTACACCCCTCAGGGAATTCATCTAGGGGTATAGTGTACATTTCAAACCCCCAGGGGTTTCACCAATTTTGATACAACTGGGCTGTGCAAATGAAAAATTACATTTTTTTACACAAAAATGCAGTTCTGGCTCAAAATTTTTCATTTTCACAAGGAATGAAGGAGACAAAGCACCCCAAAATCTGTGCCCCAATTTTTCCCGAGTACGGCAATGCCTCACATGTGACCAAAAAATACCATTTGGGTGCATGGCAGGACTCAGAAGGGAAGGAGTGATTTTTGTATTTTGCAGCTCAGATTCTGGTGGAATTTTGGTGGGTGCTATGTCGCATTAGCAAGACCCCCAAAGCACCAATACAGTGGAAGCCCCCCACAAGTGACCCCATTTTGCAAACTACACCCCTCAGGGAATTCATCTAGGGGTATAATGTACATTTCAAACCCCCCGGGGTTTCACCAATTGTGGTACAACTGGGCAGTGAAAATGAAAAATTAAATTTTTTACACAAAAATGCAGTTCTGGCTCAAAATTTTTAATTTTCACAAGGAATGAAGGAGACAAAGCACCCCAAAATCTGTGCCCCAATTTCTCCCGAGTACGGCAATGCTTCATGTGTGACCAAAAAATGGCAGGACTCAGAAGGGAAGGAGTGATATTTGGATTTTGCAGCACAGATTCTGGTGGAATGTTGGTGGATGCTATGTCGCATTAGCAAGACCCCCAAAGCACCAATACAGTGGAACCCCCCACAAGTGACCCCATTTTGCAAACTACACCCCTCAGGGAATTCAACTAGGGGTATAGTGTACATTTCAAACCCCCAGGGGTTTCACCAATTTTGATACAACTGGGCTGTGCAAATGAAAAATTACATTTTTTTACACAAAAATGCAGTTCTGGCTCAAAATTTTTCATTTTCATAAGGTATGAAGGAGAAAAAGTACCCCAAAATCTGTGCCCCAATTTCTCCCGAGTACGGCAATGCCTCACATGTGACCAAAAAATACCAGTTGGGTGCATGGCAGGACTCAGAAGGGAAGGAGTGATTTTTGGATTTTGCGGCTCAGATTCTGGTGGAATGAATGGTGGGTGCTATGTGGCATTAGCAAGACCCCCGAAGCACGGTGAAATGATGAACCTAATAATCCATAGATGTGTGGTATTTTTTAAAACACTCCTTTATACATAGGCCGGGTTTGTCGGGGCAAGTGTCACACTGGAAAATAGTTTGCTTTCTTATTCCCTTTTTATAGCAAACTTTGCACCTTTTTTGTGTCCTGCCCTTTTTTCCAGTGGAGGGGATTTCATCAGGAAAATGCTGCCCTGGTACAATACGGGGGCCAGTACTAGAAGTACTGGGGCCCTCTGCCTGCTGGTTCCCAAATATTAGGCCCTTTATGACTTCCTCTTGAAAGTGCATAAATGTCCCCCTCTGGCTGGTAGAACGGAATAGCACGTAAGCGTTATACAATGCCATCTGGATGATATACACGGCCAGCTTCTTGTACCAGATTTTTGTTTTCCGCAGGGCACTGTACGGCTTCAGTACCTGATCTGAAAGATCCACTCCGCCCATGTACTTATTTTAATCCAGGATACAATTAGGTTTTGAGGTGTGGGTACTGGTACCTCGTACAGGGACGGAGGTGGTACTGTCTCCGTGAATTGTTGTCAGTATAAGGACATCCCTCTTGTCCTTATATTTGACCAACAACATATTGTCGGTGGATTGTGCCCTGCTTTCACCCCTTCTCATTACTTGGGCAATGTGCGTTTTTGGGAGGCCTCTTTGGTTCTTGCGCACAGTACCGCAAGCTGCTGTACCTCTTGAACCAAGGGCCTTAAACAGGGGGATTATCCACATAGAGGTGATAACCTTTATCCAGGAAGGGGTGCACTAAATCCCAGACAATTTTTCCACTAACACCTACGAGGGAGGGGGGGCATTCTGGCGGTTCAATTCTTGAATCCTTCCCTTCATATACCCTAAACCTGTGGGTGTACCCTGAGGTGCTTTCACACAGCTTAAACATTTTTATGCCATACCTTGCCCTCTTATTGGGAAGGTACTGGCGGAATTTAACCCTTCCTTTAAAATGTATAAGGGACTCGTCTATGCAAATGAATTTATCTGGGATGTACATCTCTGCAAATTTGGCACTGAAATGATCAATGACCGGCCTGACTTTGAATAGCCGGTCAAAGGTGGGATCATCTCTGGGTGGGCACTGTGCATTATCGTTGTAATGCAAAAATTTAAGGATTAACTCAAAACGAGTCCGGGTCATGGCCATACGGTAAAGTGGGGTGCTGTACAGAACATCTGTACTCCAATATTGCCTAATTTCTGGCTTTTTTACTATGCCCATATGAAACACCAGACCCCAAAACGTCATCATCTCTACTGCATCTACAGGGGTCCACCTAGCAAATGATGACGTGGGGTTTTGAGCAATAAACTGCTGGGCATATAAATTAGTTTGGTCCACCATTAAATTTATAAAATCATCAGAGAAAAATAATTTGAAAAAGTCAATTTCTCTGAGACCTGTGGAATCAAATTGGATTCCTGGGATGGCCAAAAACTCAGGAACCTGGGGCTCAAAATTGTCTGGTGGTGGGGTCCATACGAGATCAATTATTGGGGGGGGGGGGTCTCAGCTGCTCTACGGGGGCGTCTTTGAGGGGGTCCCTCATCACTAGAGGAGGAAGAGGAGCTTAAGATGAAGAGTCAGAGGCAAGCATGGCATATGCCTCCTCCGCTGAATACATTCTTCTGGATGACTGGGATGACATTTGGGATGACATTTGGGATGCCATTTTTATTTTTGTGTTTCTGGTAGTGAAATGTTTCAACACGTGTATAGTGTAGGGGGGTACAAACTTTATTTCAACCCGGGGGGGTATGTAGTGTGTAGTGTGTATGTAGTGCAGAAAAAAAAAATACTTTATACAGGAATTTGATCCCAATAAAAAAAAAAAAAATTGAAGGGGTTAAAAAAAAAAAAAAAGGTCCTGCGCCAAAAATTTAGCACAGATGTTGGTCAGTAACGTCCGTCACTGAACAGCGCTCAAAGGCAACAGGAATTTGATCAAAAAAAAATAAAAAATAGATCAACCCTGTGCCGAAAAAGCTGATTAGTGATGTACGTCACTGATCAGCGCACAATGGCCACAGGACACCCACAAAATCACAGTGTGTGTAAAAAAAAAAATTAAAAAAAGACCCCACAGCACCCTCAAAAAAAAAAAAGGTGATCACTGATGCGACACTGATTACCAGTGAGGGGCAGCAGGAGCACAACCTTTGGTGCAACTGACAGTGCAACTGGCAGCAACTGACAGGTATATATATATAAAAAAAAAAACCCTGCACCCCCAAAAAGTTGCTGATCAGCACAGATATACTGATCAGCACAAAAGGGGGGGCAGCAGACACAAAATATAGCACTCTCTATCACTCTCTGTCACTATCTCTCTCTATCTCTCTATCTCTCACTATCTATCACTCTATGACACTGCAGCAGCAGCACTGACAGGTATATATATAAAAAAAAACTCTGCACCCCCAAAAAGTTGCTGATCAGCACAGATATACTGATCAGCACAAAAGGGGGGGCAGCAGACACAAAATATAGCACTCTCTATCACTCTCTGTCACTATCTCTCTCTATCTCTCTATCTCTCACTATCTATCACTCTATGACACTGCAGCAGCAGCACTGACAGGTATATATATAAAAAAAAACTCTGCACCCCCAAAAAGTTGCTGATCAGTTAATTTATACTGATCAGCACAAAAGGGGGGGGGGGCAGCAGTCAGTTGCACACGCAGCACAGCTGTATATATATAACCCAGCACCCCCAAAAAGTTGCTGATCAGCACAGATATACTGATCAGCACAACAGGGGGGGGGGCAGCAGACACAAAATATAGCACTCTCTGTCACTATCTCTCTCTATCTCTCTCTATCTCTCTATCTATAACTCTATCACACTGCAGCAGCACAACACAGGAAGTCACAAGAAGTCACAAGATCCAGGAAGCATCCAGCACGCTACAAGCAGTGATCAGGTAAGTATTTGCAAGGATCAGGTCAGTATATCATGGCAGATAGGCACGGTGACCGCACTGCACGCAATTCCAGACCGGAATGGCGTCTGCAGTGCAGTCACCGTTAGTTTAAATCACCCTCCATGGCTGTGATTGGTCCGTCGGTCCGACGAACCAATCACGGCCTTTGGGGGCGGGTGGGGTGAGGTGGGGTGACACCAGTGTCACCCTTACACCCGTGGTGATTGGTGCTGTACTTTACAGCACCAATCACCACCGATCCCTGTGTCACCGGCGAACGTTATTCGCCGGTACACAGAAAACGCTGTAATTGGCTGTTCACATTTGAACAGCCAATCACAGCGATCGCCGACGGGGGGGAGGCATCGCCGCCCCCCCTGGACATGCTGGGACATGTCTGCTGTCAGGGACAACAGACATCTCCAAACTGTCACCGCGTCTATAGACGCGGTGACAGTTAAATGGCATGACGTACATTTATGCCATGTGTCGGGAAGTACATCCCGGCCATGACGTAAATGTACGTCAAATGTCGGGAAGGGGTTAATACAGATGTATGAATTGAATAGAGTGGACAACATTCTATACTGTCCTCCAATAATATCACAATAATTACCCTGTATTACCCCTTTTAGAAGTCAAACTGAGCAATTATTTATACAACCTTCAGTGAAGCAAAGAGTTACAATGTTCACTCTCTGTCTCCACATCATGAAGTGACATATCTTTGTTACAGAGTGTTACTGTGTATTGTGGTATTTAAACTAAATTGTCTCTTTCTGATCACCCATACTGTCACCAATTTTGGTTTATCGCACTATTCAATAAATTGACTAGACAGTATGAGCAATTTCTGACTAAATTCTGCCACAGACAGGAAGATATAGTGGCTATACCTGTAGAGAAATGAGACAGTGTCAGAAGATTTTGTAGTAAATATCATGATTTGGTTTTCTTCTCTTCTTTTGGGAAATACTGTGACAACTTAGATATTTCGCAGCGTGTTGCTTTTGGATATCCAGAGATGTCCACTGAATAACTAATTGTGCCACTCCCTTATTTCAGGGGTATTTAGTGTGAGCATTGAATCTTTGCACACACTATATAAGTGAACCAAACAATACTTGCTGTATAAGTGAGTGTTAGTGCAAGCACCGTAATAGGGCTGTGCACTTCTATTGGATGTTTATTATATGTATTGTAAGTGTCAACGTGTGTCTATTTTATTCTTAATAAATTGTCTAAATATTAAAAGCTAAGTTTTAAAAAAACTATTTTCAAAAGCAGTGCCCCCGGCAAAAGAGAGTACTTTTTCTTTCTCTGAATTTGCATGTACATTTACTCTCAGGGGAGCACCTCCACTAGCCATTGAATTATTAATACTCAGGCACCTTATCACAATATCGTGGATCTAGGATTACACACAAATATTTAAATACCTATATTCGTGTTTACGCTTGTGCACCGGTATTTCCCCTATCCCCTCCCCACAAAAAAAAACTTCACTAGGTTCAACTGGTAAGTATATAATTTTTCCGTAAGTATTCTTTTCTTTACAGGTTATATTCACTTCCACTCCGAAGGCATAAGACACATGGGGCCAAATGTAATAGGGTGAGATTTTCAGAAAGTTATAGATTTTGGGAGAGTTTTCCCATGTTTTTTAAATCAGCAATCAAATACACGTCAAAACCAGGTTGATTTTGCCGTGTAATTGATTGCTGCTTTAAAAAACATGGGAAAACTCTCCCAAAATCTCTCACTTTCTGAAACTCTCACCCTATTACATTTGGCCCATGGAATTTAAATACTCCCATAGAGTATAACAATTTATTTGCAAACAAGCATATAATAATACAACTTCGCACATAACACATCAGGTGACTAAAATAATTCAATAGAAAATGACAACTCAAATTTTATTGAACCGGAACTGGAAGGATAATGCTCTGCTTTCGCTCTATTTCCTTGAGCAGGTTCCTATAATTAAACAGGTTATACAACCCTACCTTCCTTTTCTATAACCAATAAATACAGTTATCACTTCATGCACAAATAACATAACATGCTGAATTTCATGAATACCAATTTTATACAACAATATCACAATTAATGTTATTATTGCACAATAATGTGTAACCCTTTTAGTGCACTCTAATCTCTGTTCTCTGACTGCAACTGCAGTAACAAAATAAGCGCTTTCATATGTTTTTGCAGAATTACTTGGTGAGCAAAAGTCAGCAGTTCCTCCAAAGTCTACAATATGCTACTGGTTCTTTAAGGTAAGTTCCTTGCTCTAAAGTTGAAACTTTTAGTGAAATATTTGTAATCCACAGTGTTAATGCTGGTAACAGCAGTGCCGGTGCAAGGAGCCAAAGTGCCCCAGGCGGGAAGGGAGGTGGGCGCCCCGGGGGGGGGGGGGGGGTGTAGGAAGAGAGAGAGAGCGCTATAATGTTCAGTTTAGTGAATTTGTCCCTACAAACTGGATGGAGATTTAATATTTTTTATATGCGCTAAGAAGTATAGGGAGGACCCTTGTGTGTACTGTATTAATTATGGGAGATATGTCCTTTTTATATTAATTGCCCGACCTGCATATATCCCGTACCCGTATTTTAGCGGCTTAACCGCCGGATCAGGTGCAGTCAGACCTCAAAATAATTATATTGTAGGACCTCTCCACTTTAATGAAATCAACATTTTTATCATACAGCCTATATTAGTATAGTGTTTACTCCCCAAAAATAAGCGATATCTTCGCTGGGGTCATAATGGCTGTGTTATTACACGTTGATTTTGACAGTTGTGAACCCTCAGATAATTAGATTGTCCTCATGGGTACTAGAGTGGTTTATAATACCACTCTTTTATCACTCCCCTCCTCTCTTAACACCCGGTAATGAGCGGTTTACCGCCGAGTGGCGCAGTGAATTTTGTACAACTTTTATTTTAATACATTTTGTATATATATCCAGTTGTTTAATCACTGAACAAGAATGTCTTGGACAAACACACAATAATCACTTTTTTATATTCACTGAACAATAGGTGCCTACAGCAGATACACAGTAAATGTATGTCTCCCTTTATACTGTGCCCACTGGTATGATTGCTCGGTGCTTTTTAATAATTCTGTGAGTGGCACACAGTAATACTTTTCTTTGCACCTGCTGAGGAGATCTGGGGATCTGTGTGTCTATGCACACTGTTCCCTATCCCTCCGCAGGGCTACAGGGATCGTGACAGTGTTAGTGAGGTCACCGGGTAATGCGATGTACGCGTCACCGGTACCTAATAGTAATTGTACAGGTGGCACACTAAAGTTTTCTAGGTGCCCGCAGTTACCAGAGGGTCCCCGTGTCAGTACAGACAGAGCCCTCTTTCTCTTCCGGCTGTCTGCCGGGCTGTCACAGTCAGATTCGCTGCGGTCGCACTTTGTATTGCGCCGCTGTCTATCTATGCAGATTCCGGGTAACATAGTGTGCGTGTTCCCGGAGCTTGCTGCGTACTCGTGCTACTGCCGGCTTCTATCACAGATACACATTTCTAAACATTCGTCTGACAGGCACAATTACTGCAGCGTTGCTCACTAATCTATTCCCTAAGTGGTACAACAAAGCTGACTATCTACACACATTCATCCTATTCTGGCTACCGACGATCGTTTCACTATCGCTTCCTCAAGGTATCAACCCGTCTATTCTCCTGGACGGGTTTAAATCCCCCGACCTTCATTTCTGATTGGATAAGTGTCAATGTTCATTCTCAGTGAGTACTTCCCCCTGTTCGGGCTGATTTACGTGGAGTCAGTTTCCGGGATTTTTTTGCCGATGTGTTATTAAGGCCCTTATTCTGATCTAAGCGGTAACGGCCGCATGCGGCCGTTCCGCCGATGTTTTCGCTCTGCGCATGTGCAGAGGGCACTCTGCGCATGTGCAGGCGAAATCGCCGCACAATTTTTTTTAACGCCGCAAAGGGGGTGGATAGGGGCGTGAGGGGCTACTTAGCCTCATTTCCCTATGCATACGCCCCGCGTTTCATGGGCGTTCCCATGCAAACGCGGGGCGTACGCATGGTAATGAGGCTGTGACGCATGTGTTGGGGGCGGGCATCTGACATCGCCGGATGTCAGCTGCCCGCCCCCATACATGCTTTCACACGGACAAGTGTCCGTAAGGTCTATGGGTGCGGGAGCTGGTGGAGCGTGCGGCCCTGCCTTCGATGGTCGGTGACCATCGAATGCAGGGGGCTGCTCCAAGATGGTGGAGGCGTATCCCCCGCCATTTTCATGCGGACCGCCACATGTCCGCGTACGGACGGCCGTGGCGATCCGTATGGAAGGCGGGGATTCGCCTGCACGGTCGGAGCCGCATATGCGGCTCCGGCCGCACCAACCAGAATAAGGGCCTAAATGATTCTCAGCCTTATTAAATTGTTCTCGGCCTGGGTTTCATATAGTGTTTTTTTATCAATGGGATCTATTTGAGACCTCCTCTGGATTATCTTATCACATGAAATACTTGGGCTTGTTTTTATGCAAATTCACCAAATCCAATTTATAATGCAATATTCATCAATTATTATCCCAATGACTGTTGTCTTACAGTGTATAACTGGTGTTTCTTGATTATTTATTTTTATTTATATCTATTTTTATTTATTTATGTTTTTGTATATGCCATATCTTCTTATCAAATCAACTTGTGTTTACCACTGTTTGTTTTTGACTTCTTTTTATAAATTTTTAATGATTTAGTTCACTTTTATGTGTTTTATATCGTGTACAGGGCTTTTATTGGCATTAGTCTGTCACCCTATGTCTCTTACTGTGTTCATCTCATGCATAGTACAGTATATTATCCATGTATAAATTGTGCCTAAATTGTGTTATATGCCTTGAGTGACAGTGACTTGTGATTATTCTTCTTAGTATATATAGTGACAAAATATCAATAATGATGTGAGTATTGTTATATATAGTTTATAACATTTCTATCTTATGTGGACTTAAGTGCTGGTTTTAATAAAATAAGAATTAATCATACTATTATGTGATCCTCATCTAATAGTGGAAAAAAAAAAAAAAATAGAAAGGGGGAAAAAACATGACAAATCTAACTAAAAACGTGACCAAACTTATACTGATGCGGATTCTAAATTATGGGTGTGGGATATACCTGATGTTTTTTATAATGACATTGTTCATTCTGTTATATACATTTTTGTTTTTTTTGATGATCGTAATGTTCTCTGATATGGAATTTTGTTATTTTAGAGTTATTGGGTACCAAATTTTCTGAGTCAATCTGATGTTGCATTATTCACAGCTACAGGAATAATATTTCTCCCTGTGTTTATTAGTTCCATGTTACATCTATTCCACCCAGAATATTTATGATGTGTAGACTCTTGGTTTTTCTAAATTCTTACTTGTATAGACTAAGTTCCTCAACATTTTATGGGGGGGGGGGGGGGGGGGTAGATATAAGCGAAGAAAATTAGAGAAGAACAGGTGAAAGGGAAAATTGTTTCACATGTATGGTCTGAGGGGGGGGGGTAGGCGGAGAAGGAGATTATGACGAGGGGGAAGGGGAAAGAGAGGACCACTAGCATCCTTTCCAATTCTGTCCCTTCCTGCGGGGATGAGAGAAGGGAGGATGTGAGTCAAAGAAAGCAGGTAAACTGATTAGTCTCATTAAGAACCCACGGTTCTACACTATTCATTCGGAAGATCCATTTGGATTCTTTTTGAGGAGTTCCTTCATCATATCTCCCCCTCTTATACCAAGATTTTATTTTTCTATTCTGAATGCTTGGAGTTTCTCTGATCTTCCACCGTAATGTTTCAAAAAATGTCTTGCCACACTGGTTAGTTGTTTAAAATTCTCCCGGTCTCGTTCGGCATGCTTTATATTTCTGATGTGTTCCATCACCCTTATCCTCAGTTGTCTGCTTGTTAGGCCAATGTACCTTAGGCCACATGGACAGACGAGGCAATAAATGACTCCAGTGGTTTTGCAGTTAATGAAGTCAAAGATTTTATATATCTTGCCATATCTGTCCTTGATTTCCTTTGTTGGTGCTATGAATTTGCAGGTATTGTACCACTTAAGGAATAGATTAGTGAGCAACGCTGCAGTAATTGTGCCTGTCAGACGAATGTTTAGAATGTGTATCTGTGATAGAAGCCGGCATTAGCACGAGTACGCAGCAAGATCTGGGAACACGCACCCTGTGTTACCCGGAATCTGCATAGATAGACAGCGGCGCAATACAAAGTGCGACCGCAGCGAATCTGACTGTGACAGCCCGGCAGACAGCAGGAAGAGAAAGAGGGCTCTGTCTGTACTGACACGGGGACCCTCTGGAAACTGCGGGCACCTAGAAAACTTTAGTGTGCCACCTGTACAATTACTATTAGGTACCGGTGACGCGTACATCGCATTACCCGGTGACCCTCACTAATGCTGCTTTCAGACCGCATAACTGGCTTTGACCCTGTATTTGAAAACGGGGGGAGCTGCACGGAGGGGAGGGGGGGAGGGGGGGACAGGGGGGGGGGCTGCACGGAGGGGAGGGGACGATTTTTGGACACTGGCAGACCCGTTTTTGGAAACTTTCCAAATACAGGGTCAAAGCCAGTGCAGCCTTCAGCGCCGCCTCCCTCCCCCCCTCCTGCTGCTTATAAGAAAAGTGACTTTCGGAAAATGGCTGCCCCCACACGAAAGACAGTTTTTTAAAATGGATTTTCCTATGGGGCAGACATTTTCCGAAAGTCACTTTTTTTTTATAAGCGCATCGGTCCTTACTACTGCCGGGATCTGCAACCGAACTCAGGTACCAGCTGCACGGAGAGGAGGGGGGGCTGAAGACTGCACTGGGAGATCGGGGGATGTTACCCCGGGAGATCGGGTAATGTTAACGCGCGCAGGGTCGTCGTCGGCGGGCGGCTCCAGTGCTATGAATATTTAATGAGCGCTCATTAAATATTCTCTGCGCTGAATTTAGGACCCAGCTCATTGGCTGGGTCCTAAATATCGTTTCAGACCCCATTTTGATCCCAAAATACCGGGTCTGAAACGGGTAGGACCCTGCATTTTAACCGGTTTGAAAAAACTGTATTTTCAAACCGGTTAATTGGATCTGCACCTTTCAGACCGCACAGAATACCGTTTTAAAACGGTAAAAAAACGGCAATATACCGTTTCCAAAGTGCGGTCTGAAAGGGGCATAACACTGTCACGATCCCTGTAGCCCTGCGGAGGGATAGGGAACAGTGTGCATAGACACACAGATCCCCAGATCTCCTCAGCAGGTGCTAAGAAAAGTATTACTGTGTGCCACTCACAGAATTATTAAAAAGCACCGAGCAATCATACCAGTGGGCACAGTATAAAGGGAGACATACATTTACTGTGTTACTGCTGTAGGCACCTATCGTTCAGTGAATAAAAAGTCTGGATGTTTGAGAATTAAAGTGATTATTGTGTGTTTGTCCAAGACATTCTTGTTCAGTGATTTAACAACTGGATATATATACAAAATGTATTAAAATAAATGTTGTACATAATTCACTGCGCCACTCGGCAGTAAACCGCTCATTACCGAGTGTTAAGAGAGGAGGGGAGTGATAAAAGAGTGGTATTATAAACCACTCTAGTACCCATGAGGACAATCTAATTATCTGACGGTTCACAACTGTCTTAAAAATCAACGTGTAATAACACACAGCCATTATGACCCCAGCGAAGATATCGCTCATTTTTGGGGAGTAAACACTATCTCTTATATATTTAGCCAGATCTGTCAGTCAAGCAGTGTGACAAACGGTGGGCGGGGTTTCACGGGTGATTGACAGGCCCATCCACCGTCAGCCACACTGCAAAAGCAAGGCACCTCCGTCCTACTGTTCTCCACAAGCACACACCCCTCCTCGCACACCACTCCCCATGCCTGCCCACTAACTCCATCCACGCCTGCTCACCACCCACAACCCCTCCCCTAACACACTCATCCCCTGCCCGCCCATAAGGCATCTACACACCACGCGCCCAGCCCCCCCCTCATATACGCGCGCCGTCCCACCGCCCCACCGAGCATTTCACCCGCCCCCCTTCAACATTAACACGCCCCCCCCCTTCTGCCACAGCGGTCCCCGGCTAACCCCGCCCCCCGACACGCTGATCTGGGTCGGGGGGCGGCTGGACCACGCCTGCGGCACATCATCATTATCCCACCGCCCCGCAGAACATTTCGCCCGCCCCCCTGCTGCCTCACACATGCAGCAACATTACCAGGCCCCCCCTTCTGCTACACCGGTCCCCGCCTAACCCCGCCCCCCGACACGCTCATCTGGGGCGCTGCGGCACATTATCTTTGTCAACATGGCTCCCTTC
Source organism: Crinia signifera (assembly GCF_055691185.1). Taxonomy (NCBI): domain Eukaryota; kingdom Metazoa; phylum Chordata; class Amphibia; order Anura; family Myobatrachidae; genus Crinia; species Crinia signifera. The sequence goes on from NC_139224.1 coordinate 50,490,075, forward strand.
TGCCACAGCGCTCCCCGGCAAAGGCAGATAAAAAAAAACCGCCCCCCAGACCCGCTGATCAGTGTCGGGCGACGGACGGTACCCGGCTCCGGCACCAATAATAACACACAGTCGGAAAATGGCTGCCCCCATACAGCATTATGGGGGCAGCCATTTTCCGAGGGTCTGTTATTATATTACCACTGCACCCTGAGCCGGCTACCGCCCGTCACCAAACACAGATCTGCGTGTCGGATTTCTGTGAGAAGGGGGGCGGGTTCATGTTGGTGACGGAGCCGGGGCACGCTACAGGCTGTTGCTGTAAGGAGGGGGGAGGACAGTAGTATAGTCCGCCAGACCCCCCCTGCAAAAAAAACAGCCTTGCGCCTGCCCACCACCAAGGGGGATGCGCACAGTGCCCCACCCGCATCCCCCAACGTCACCTTTCTGTCAGAAGGGGGGCGGGTTCATGTGGGTGACGGTGCCGGGGCACGCTACAGGCTGTTGCTGTAAGGAGGGGGGAGGACAGTAGTATAGTCCGCCAGACCCCCCCTGCAAAAAAAAACAGCCTAGCGCCTGCCCACCACCAAGGGAGATGCGCACAGTGCCCCACCCGCATCCCCCAACGTCACCTCCCCTCACACTATATCTCACACTCACATATATTTCTACTTCTGATGGGGCGAAGCCCCTCACAACGGTGTGAAGAGCGCCCGGAGGGCGCGATGAATCACCTAGTACTAATATAGGCTGTATGATAAAAAAGTTGATTTCATTAAAGTGGAGAGGTCCTACAATATAATTATTTTGAGCTCTGACTGCAACTGATCCGGCGGTTAAGCCGCTAAAATACGGGTACGGGATATATGCAGGTCGGGCAATTAATATAAAAAGGACATATCTCCCATAATTAATACAGTACACACAAGGGTCCTCCCTATACTTCTTAGCGCAGATAAAAAATATTAAATCTCCATCCAGTTTGTAGGGACAAATTCACTAAACTGAACATTATAGCACTGCTCATAAGAGGAATACTGACACTGTAATAAATACGTACAGAATAATAGCAACCTGAGATTCATAAGATCAGTAACAGTGAAAAGCCTCTACACTAACCACTTAATCTTACAAATCCCAGTGGCAACATACAGGTAATTGCTTGCTAAAACTGCAACATACCAGCAGCAGCAAGTAGCAACTTATAATAAAAGCCATTTGAAGCCAAGAAACGTGAAAATAAGTTGACACACACATTTTTTTCATTCTTTATCACATTTATCTATCTTTTAAATATTTCACTCTAAGACAAGGTCATATAGTCTCATTCTGATAAGAGACTTTTTATATTGAAGCAATTAAAGGTTACATTTTATGAAAATAATTGATTCTCAGTGCACCCTGTAAGATACTTCTTTTTCTTCGTGGGTGTTTAGGTATAACTTTAAGTAGTGGGTAGCACCCCCCAGACTAACTTTGGGGAAGACTTGTTCTCCCTAAACTTTGAAAAAAACTGGGGGAGGAGAATCCAAAACAAAAGTACTGGTGCAGGAATTCCTTCTTTTTTGTGTCCGTAAAATTGAAACTGGTGCACTACCAGACTCCCATTCCGAGCACAGTGTTATAAAAGTAGGACAGGCGCCCTTAACAAAACGTACATCTTCAGTTGAAACTATTGAAGCTAAAATCCTAAAAACAACCCAATCAATAAATAAGGATGTCACTGTTCAGCCTTAATCAAGATCTTACTAACAGACAAGAAAAATGGAAAAGCACCCTAGTTAACCCATTTGGGGGACTTATGAAAGACTCAATTGGTGGCAATGAACACAACTGGTCAAGTGACCTTTTGATATTGAAAGACCTATTGATGAAACAAACTAAAGTTCATTGGAATAAGATGATGTTTGATAGCTACCAAGCCAATAACCTCACTCCAAGAGGCTTAAGACCGAAAGTGTTCCCAGCCTTTGAGCTTGAAGAAAAGCTCAAACAGGAGTGGGAGGAAGCACTCCTTAAATGTTCATCAGATCTCATCAAAATCCTGATAAAACACGATGATAAGAGAATGTCAGTTTTGACAGAAGAGATCAGTAAGACAGGGGACAAATTAAAAGAATTCGAAGGCTTGGAAGCATTTCAGAAAACATATCTTAAATATAAAAATGAAGTGGGGACCTTTGAGAAGAGTCTGATCGAGAGGAAACAACAAAAATTCCAGAGGGATATGAACGATTATAAGAACCATACTATCTTTAAATGGAATATAAAGAAGCAATACAGGACACATAGAGGGGATAACCAACAATACTCAATCTCAGAATCAGAAACATCTGAAGGAGACTCCTCTGTGAGCTCCCAGAGTGGTCGGGAGAACAACGGAAGAAACCAGCACAACCGTCATTTTTTAGGGGTAGGCAATACCAATTACACCAGCACCCCAAGAGAACAAGACGAGGAAACAACAGTAAGAAGAAGAAAAAAGAGAGAGAGAGGGGACTGGGGCAACAACCCACACAAACGCTTCTACCCGAACAATCGGTAGCCACAATACAAGATTCCCTGCAAGTAATAAACCTTACAGATAGGGTTTTAAACGAACACCATCTAAGCGTTCTGTCCAAGGGACTATCTTTCTCCCCTGTTAAAAAGATGGAGAGATTCACAGTAGAAAAAGACTTGAATCTCTTCATAAGAAAAATACTACTGAAAAAATTCTACTGTAATAAGACCACCTCAGAGCCCCAAAATATCTTTTCCACGAATGATCCCTTGGAGAGAGAAGCACTAAAAATGTTAGAAGAGCTCTTGGAAGAAAATCAGAATGATGAGGCAAGAAAAGACAACACACAAACAAGGGACACTACTCTGAAAAGAAAATCCACTTTTTTCCCGAGTTACCAAACCTGCCCGCAGGCAAAAATTTACCTAGACCTTGTCTCTCGCGATCTGGACAAACTCTTTAAAGGAGATAACAAGATCCAACATCACAACCTAACTAAAGAGGAATACAGAGCCCTACAAGAGATAAAAGAATGGGATAACCTCGAAATCAAACCCTCTGATAAAGGGGGAAACATAGTACTATGGAGTACGGAGCTATATCTGGAAGAAATCTTAAAACAATTGAAAGACCGTAACTGCTACCAGCTACTGCTCCCACAGAAAATTTCCTTGGACAATACCAGGAACTTGTGGATAATTTTCTGAAGGATGGCACCATAACAAAAAGAGAAAGAGACTTCCTGTGGGTAGATAACCCCAAAGTACCTACCTTTTACGCTCTTCCAAAGGTGCATAAAAACCAGACCAGACCCCCAGGAAGACCAATTGTGTCAGGGATCGGAGGACTTACGGAGAATGCGAGTGTATTTGTGGACAAACATCTAAGGAGCTTCGTCGTGGAACTACCGTCTTACACAAGGGACACGATGGATGTTCTTAAAAAAATCGAGAACCTTACTGCCACACCTGACACATGGCTGTGCACTTGTGATATAGAATCCCTGTACACAAGTATTAACCATGACTATGGCATTAAGGCCGTGAATTACTTTCTGAACTTCAGAGAACGAAGTAAATTTGACGACTGTCTAATTTCTCTTTAACAATTCGTCCTCACCAAAAACTACTTTGTTTTTGATGGAAGATTCTACCTCCAGACCCGGGGTACAGCTATGGGCAGTACCTGTGCTCCGACGTATGCCAATCTGTACCTCGGGTGGTGGGCGAAGGAAGTAGTCTTTGAATGACAAATATACATGCCATGTCAACAGTTGGTTTAGGTACATAGATGATGTACTAATCATCTGGGAGGGGGACCCCGATCTCTTCAAAGAATTCATCCAGGGAATAAACATCAACCCATATAATCTCAAACTGACAATGGAGATGAGCCAGGAGAGAGTGACCTTCCTGGACTTGATGATAGAGGTGGACACAATGGGCAATATCACCTCGGACATGTATAGGAAAAAAACGGCATGTAATAGCATTCTCCATGCCCAGAGCTCCCACCTACCCGCAACCATTCGCGGGATCCCCAAAGGGGAATTCTTGCGTACAAGGAGGAACTGCTCAAATAAGGAGCAATTCGAAGTCAGGTCAAAAGAACTGACAGAAAGGCTACAAGTGAGGGGCTATAGCCAAAAAATTATCAAAAAGGGGGCTATAAAACAGCAAGCGTAAGCAGCCGTGAATCCCTCATAGCGCCAAAAACAAAAACAAAAAGTAGGGATGAACAGGTACGCTATGTGGGCACCTACTGTAATGAGTGGCGACAAATACAGGAGATACTCCAGAGACACTGGGGAGTACTTACCACAGATCATGAACTTGCCCAGATACTTGGAAACCGTGTCTAGGCCAGCTGGAGAAAATCCCCAAATCTTAGGGACACACTGGTGCATAGCCACTTTGATAGGAGAAAACACAAAAAAAGAAAAATATAGGTACATACAAATGTGGTGATTGCAATACCTGCAAATTCATAGCACCAACAAAGGAAATCAAGGACAGATATGGCAAGATATAGAAAATCTTTGACTTCATTAACTGCAAAACCACTGGAGTCATTTATTGCCTCGTCTGTCCATGTGGCCTAAGGTACATTGGCCTAACAAGCAGACAACTGAGGATAAGGGTGATGGAACACATCAGAAATATAAAGAATGCCGAACGAGACCGGGAGAATTTTAAACAACTAACCAGTGTGGCAAGACATTTTTTGAAACATTACGGTGGAAGATCAGAGAAACTCCAAGCATTCGGAATAGAAAAATAAAATCTTGGTATAAGAGGGGGAGATATGATGAAGGAACTCCTCAAAAAGAATCCAAATGGATCTTCCGAATGAATAGTGTAGAACCGTGGGGTCTTAATGAGACTACTCAGTTTACCTGCTTTCTTTGACTCACATCCTCCCTTCTCTCATCCCCGCAGGAAGGGACAGAATTGGAAAGGATGCTAGGGGTCCTCTCTTTCCCCTTCCCCCTCGTCATAATCTCCTTCTCCCCCTACCCCCCCCCCCTCAGACGATACATGTGAAACAATTTTCCCTTTCACCTGTTCTTCTCTAATTTTCTTCGCTTATGTCTAACCCCCACATGTAAAAAGTTGAAGAACTTAGTCTATACAAGTAAGAATTTAGAAAAACCAGGAGTCTACATCATAAATATTCTGGGTGGAATAGATGTAACATGGAACTAATAAACACAGGGAGAAATATTATTCCTGTAGCTGTGAATAATGCAACATCAGATTGACTCAGAAAATTTAGTACCCAATAACTCTAAAATAACAAAATTCCATATCTGAGAACATTACGATCATCAAAAAACCAAAAATGTATATAACAGAATGAACAATGTCATAATAAAAAACATCAGGTATATCCCACACCCAAAATGTAGAATCCGCATCAGTATAAGTTTGGTCACGTTTTTAGTTAGATTTGTCACGTTTTTCCCCCCTTTCTATTTTTTATTTTATTTTTTCCACTATAAGATGAGGATCACATAATAGTATGATTAATTCTTATTTTATTACAACCAGCACTTAAGTCCACATAAGATAGAAATGTTATAAACTATATATAACAATACTCACATCATTATTGATATTTCGTCACTATACTAAGAAGAATAATCACAAGTCACTGTCACTCAAGGCATATAACACAATTTAGGCACAATTTATACATGGATAATATACTGTACTATGCATGAGATGAACACAGTAAGAGACATAGGGTGACAGACTAATGCCAATAAAAGCCCTGTACACGATATAAAACACATAAAAGTGAACTAAATCAATTCAAATTTATAAAAAGAAGTCAAAAACAAACAGTGGTAAACACAAGTTGATTTGATAAGAAGATATGGCATATACAAAAACATAAATAAATAAAAATAGATACAAATAAAAATAAAAACAAATAATCAAGAAACACCAGTTATACACTGTAAGACAACAGTCATTGGGATAATAATTGATGAATATTGCATTACAAATTGGATTTGGAGAATTGGCATAAAAACAAGCCCAAGTATTTCATGTGATAAGATAATCCAGAGGAGGTCTCAAATAGATCCCATTGATAAAAAAACACTATATGAAACCCAGGCCGAGAACAATTTAATAAGGCTGAGAATAATTTAATAACACATCGGCAAAATCATCCCTGAAACTGACTCCACGTAAATCAGCCCGAACAGGGGGAAGTACTCACTGAGAATGAACAGTGACACTTATCCAATCAGAAATGAAGGCGGGGGATTTAAACCCGTCCAGGAGAATAGACGGGTTGATACCTTGAGGAAGCTATAGTGAAACGATCGTCGGTAGCCAGAATAGGATGAATGTGTGTAGATAGCTTTGTTGTACCACTTAGGGAATAGATTAGTGAGCAACGCTGCAGTAATTGTGCCTGTCAGACGAATGTTTAGAAATGTGTATCTGTGATAGAAGCCGGCAGTAGCACGAGTACACAGCAAGCTCCGGGAACACGCACACTGTGTTACCCGGAATCTGCATAGATAGACAGAGGCGCAATACAAAGTGCGACCGCAGCGAATCTGACTGTGACAGCCCGGCAGACAGCCAGAAGAGAAAGAGGGCTCTGTCTGTACTGACACGGGGACCCTCTGGTAACTGCGGGCATCTAGAAAACTTTAGTGTGCCACCTGTACAATTACTATTAGGTACCGGTGACGCGTACATCGCATTACCCGGTGACCCTCACTAACACTGTCACAATCCCTGTAGCCCTGCGGAGGGATAGGGAACAGTGTGCATAGACACACAGATCCCCAGATCTCCTCAGCAGGTGCAAAGAAAAGTATTACTGTGTGCCACTCACAGAATTATTAAAAAGCACCGAGCAATCATACCAGTGGGCACAGTATAAAGGGAGACATACATTTACTGTGTATCTGCTGTAGGCACCTATTGTTCAGTGAATAAAAAGTCTGGATGTTTGAGAATTAAAGTGATAATTGTGTGTTTGTCCAAGACATTCTTGTTCAGTGATTTAACAACTGGATATATATACAAAATGTATTAAAATAAATGTTGTACAAAATTCACTGCGCCACTCGGCGGTAAACCGCTCATTACCGGGTGTTAAGAGAGGAGGGGAGTGATAAAAGAGTGGTATTATAAACCACTCTAGTACCCATGAGGACAATCTAATTATCTGACGCTTCACAACTGTCTTAAAAATCAACGTGTAATAACACAGCCATTATGACCCCAGCGAAGATATCGCTTATTTTTGGGGAGTAAACACTATACCAGGGGTTCCCAATCTTTTTGGAATCACGGCACCCTAGAGTATCAGAATTTTTCCAAGGCACCCTTAGGCCCCAAAATATATATATATATATCAAATTAAGTAGATTGTGTTTGTATGTGCTTCTTAGGTTCAGTTATGTGGTAAAGGGCAGGATTTGGTTCTGATTGTACACATTTTATGATTGGCAGCCACCAGCACTGGTTTTCTCCAGAAATAATTGATCATAAATAACTTGAATTGGTCCTGGACGACCAACCCGAGGCACCCCTGCAAGTGTCCCGAGGCACCCCAGGGAGCCTAGGCACACAGTTTGGGAACCACTGCACTATACTAATATAGGCTGTATGATAAAAAAGTTGATTTCATTAAAGTGGAGAGGTCCTACAATATAATTATTTTGAGCTCTGACTGCACCTGATCCGGTGGTTATGCCGCTAAAATACGGGTACGGGATATATGCAGGTCGGGCAATTAATATAAAAAGGACATATCTCCCATAATTAATACAGTACACACAAGGGTCCTCCCTATACTTCTTAGCGCAGATAAAAAATAAAAAAATATTAAATCTCCATCCAGTTTGTAGGGACAAATTCACTAAACTGAACATTATAGCGCTGCTCATAAGAGGAATACTGACACTGTATTAAATACGTACAGAATAATAGCAACCTGAGATTCATAAGATCAGTAACAGTGAAAAGCCTCTACACTAACCACTTAATCTTACAAATCTTAGTCGCAACATAATTGCTTGCTAAACTGCAACATACCAGCAGCAGCAAGTAGCAACTTATAATAAAAGCCATTTGAAGCCAAGAAATGTGAAAATAAGCTGACACACACGCATTCATCCTTTCTCTTCTCATTTTAAATTTATTGTACACATTTTTTTCATTCTTTATCACATTTATCTATCTTTTAAATATTTCAGTCTAAGACAAGGTCATATAGGGCCTTATTCTGATCGGTGCGGATATTCCCGCATGCGGACGGACCGCCGATGTTGATCGTCTGCGCATGTGCAGAGGTCACTCTACGCATGTGCAGGCGATTTCGCCGCACGGATTCTTTATACGCCGCACAGGGGGCGTAGAGGGACGTGAGGGGCTACTTAGCCTCATTACCCTATGCATACGCCCCGCGTTTCATGGGCGTATGCATGGTAATGAGGCCGTGACGCGTGGGTACGGGGCGGGCATCTGACATCGCCAGATGTCAGCTGCCCGCCCCCATACATGATTTCACACGGACAAGTGTCCGTGTGGTCTTGTGTTGCGGGACCTGGTGGAGCGTGCGGACGGCAGGTGGCGATCCGTATGGAAGGCGGGGATTCGCCTGCACGGTTGCGGCCGCATATTCTGATCGGGCCGCACCGATCAGAATAAGGCCCATAGTCTCATTCTGATAAGAGACTTTTTATATTGAAGCAATTAAAGGTTACATTTTATGAAAATAATTGATTTTCAGTGCACCCTGTAAGATACTTATTTTTCTTCGTGGGTGTTTAGGTACCAATGAATGGACTATAAATTGAGATGCCAATGGCAAGAGAGGGTGGGTGGGGCTGAAAGACTTCTGTAAGAGGAAGTATTTCCTGTAAGGACCTGCCTATATACCCCTCTCCCTAAGCTCACGCCCCCCCCCCAAGATCACCCAAAGGCTAACTACAAAACTGAAACCACTTTAGAAATCTAGCAGTCAATAACTCTTTCCTGCCAACCCAAAAAATGTAAGCCTCTTAAGTACGCTCTGGCTTAGACAGCCCTCGCTTAATCTAAGGCGTCTATACATTTATTTGGCTTGAACCTTAACATACACTTTAAGCTAGCTTAACTAAAAATAACTCACGCTGACACAATAAAGACACGGACACCAAAGCAATTAGATTTAAAGGTCATAGGATATTTATTAAGTGGTATGACCCTTCTTCGTAAAGGGCTGGCAATAAGGCGCCACGGATGACCAGCTCTAGTCACATCAAAAATGGCGGCGACTTAAACGCCCCAACTGACTGATTTTAACATGGGGACGACTGAGACGGCCCCATCCGACTAAGGCACAACCTAACGCTGGGAAGTCTCACCATCCCTTCTCTGGCCGGTGTGGACACTCCCTGATGAATTGCCCACAGCGCCCCCCCGCAAAGGCAGGACACCTTGCCGTCTTTCCAAGGGGCAGTGCCTCCCAGCGCCCTCTCATGCCACAAGTGACCACTGGACCGTGATGCCCTACCGCCACTGCCAGGCTCTAAGAGATTAACTAATTGAGCTCTAAGAGCCGCCGCATGCCACCCAAGAAGACCTACCTAAGTGTCCGCTACCCTAAACTAAACCTGAAAAACTATCCCTCAACAATCCCCTTAACCCAATTGAAGGGGAAGCTGAAAGAAAAGGTTCCTAACCGTCAGAAATTATACATTGCATTGATTAATATGACAAGGTGAGTTAGTACAATGGACCCAAGTGAAGTCGAAAACTTGATAAAAACCTCTCGTGTGTCCCGGAAGGGGGAGGTGGGCCGAATTGAAATGAATAAGGACCCACGGAGGTAAAAAATGCAAGAAAGTCCTTCACACCCCTGATTCCGGAACACTAGCTGTTCCAAAACCAGCGAGTAAACAGCGTTTTTGGGTCAGCGCCACAGGCGCACTACAACTAAATCTTATATTCCTTATGTAATACCTAAATGCAGCGGACTTCCATCGTCCCCATTGCCTCAATGGAAAAGTCAGGAAGCCTGCCGGCCGCTGCGCAGGTAGCTGCCCCAACAGGCAATTTTAGCACTAAATATCGCAGCGGCCGCAAGGCCTGCGGTGATGACGCCAAAAGAGGATCAGCACCGAAACCCAGGATTATATCCGGGGCCTTACTGAAAAGCTGGTAATGGATTTGAATCTCTCGAGGAGGAATTGCGCATCCCGCTTATTCGCGCATCGCCAGCCAAAGCGCCCTAGCAGGGACCCTAATAGGGGAATGGGCCTTTACTTAGAGCTGGCAGAGGGCTCACTGTAGATAGCGGGGGCCGCGGCAGCCTTACAATCCTTGGCGAGGTGATATGCATCACCCACTCAGCGTGCATGTCGGAACCGACAACTAGCGCCTCGCGTGCAATCGGAGTCCTTGTACGCGAAGCACTTTTCTTTTGCCGGAGGGGGCATGGCCCCCTCCTTTCCTGGAAAGGGCTTAACTAGCGACTCGGCTGTGGTAATCTGGCTGGTGACTTTGTCGCTGCAAGCGGAGCTGTCAGTTAAGGAAGGCCCTGAGGTGGAGGCATGTGCATTATCCAGCTCACCTGTTCCTGAAGAAGGCCCCACAGTCGCAGGCAGAGTAGAAGTCCCTGATTCGGCTGCAGCAGCGGCCCCCGATGCACCCGGAATGGGAACGGCAGGAGCACCCGGAGTCGAAATGTGAGCCGATGGGTCGTCCGACCCTACTGCATTCCCAGCCGCACCGTGGAGATTCGGTGGCCCCCGACGTCAACCTGTTAAGACCTGATCCCGACGGGAGCACTGCAGCCGCAGGCAGCGCAGATGTCCCAGACTCGGACGATTCGAAAATAAATAAATAAATAATTGGGTCTGTAATCATATATTAAACTTATATAGGATAATGTCTGCCATCAAAAAATATATGTACATTAGTAGAATAAAGCAGAAAAAATACTCAAGACGCAGTACATGTTAGCTACGACAGGTGGCAGTGCTGAGCTCAGACATGGTCTGTACTCTGCGGATCTAGGCCCTTATTCTGATCGGTGCGGATATTCCCGCATTCTTACGGTGCGGTCCGCACGCCACGGTGTTTTGCCGCGTGCGGCCATCGTCCGTAGAAACGCCCACGTGTCCTCCGCATTCGGACGGACTCACTCTTTAAGAACAGGGCGTGTTTACGGACGACATACAAAGCATGCGTGTGCGGGAGAAACACTCCGATTCGGCACGGTATTACAGAGTATTACAGAGTATGCTCGGGAATACCGCATCCGAACGGGAGCCAAGCGGTGCTACCGCACGTAAGCGGAGTATTTACGCCAAACAACCCACTATGAAGTATCTTCTGCTATACATCACATGACCCACTTATTCAATTACCTATCCTCATAAAAAACTGCTTATTTGGAATTGGAATCAATTAGATTCCAATATATCCTTACAAGCATGCCTAACACATGCATTGCACACATTAACCCTTACAGCAATGTAAGTGCAATGGTTTGTATTACACCCTGTGTAAAAGATTATAACCAATCTACACATATACTATTTAAAGTGCAAATAAAACCAACAACTGTAAACTTGCATAAAGAATTTATTTAAACAGACAATTAACAGAAATAAAAAAATATAAAATTATAAATTAAATAAGCAGGTCTTTGAGGTCCTGCAGGTCTGCTTGAAGGAGCCGCAGATGGTGCTCCACTCGCAGGAGGGCCCCACGCACCCCCTCATCTGCCGGTGTGGTGTCATCTGTGGGCATGTCCAAGGGGCAAAAATTAGTCATGTTATTCTTGCATACATTTCACATACTGCGACATAAATTGCACAAATGCTAGGTGACATGTGTGTATATATATATATATATATATATATCTATGTAGAGCATGAGTCCTCAAACTGCGGCCCTCCAGATGTTGTGAAACTACAAATCCCAGCATGCATTGCCACAGTTTTGCTATAAGGAAGTGTTAAAACTGTGGCAAGGCATGCCTGGATTTGTAGTTTCACAACATCTGGAGGGCCGCAGTTTGAGGACCCATGATGTAGAGAGATAGAGACACACATAGATAAATAGATATGACACATACATATATACATACATGCTAACTTATTGACTACATACTGTCTTTTTTGGCCTATACCCTTTACTCTGCAGAAGACATAACAGTCATATTGTTTCTTCTCAGTCACAACCCACCCATGACTAACCAATGACAAGCAGGTCATGGCCTCCGTCAATAAGAACTTGTCACAATCTGCTCAGTCTAAGTTCAGTGATGGTTCGTGGCATGGGAGTTATGCAAATGTCAGGAATGCACAGTACACATCCTCAAAATCATAATTCTGTCTAAACCAACCTACAATTCTGTGAGGGCAAAAAAACAATCAGAACTACAGGGGGTGTTTAGGTAGAGGAGGCTCCTGGGACACTGGCAACTTCTGACTCCATTCCAAGGTAGGCCGGGCCATACTTCATTTATAGCATACATCCTATAGTTTATAAATAACATTCACCAACAATATAGATTCCACTATTTGATGGGTCATAATCAACGCTTGCAGCAGGTGAATTTAATCCACAAATGATCCACTCATCCCTTTACTCCAGGATCCTGTTTAACTACAACGGTTATGTGGCAGTCAAAATGGAGCTCCAAGCCATCCCACAAACCTGTGTAATTCAGAGGTGTCCTGGATGAAAGGGATGCCTTGGACACCCCATCTAACCCGTACCTGTATCTGTAGCTACCCACTTTGGGGTCTATATGAATAGTATGGGACACAAAATTTTTATCACCAGTGCTACATAACAAATACCAGTACAACTACTTCATGAATGATGCATTATGTTAACATACCGATCTGCTGGTACTCCGGGGCCTGGCACGCCTCCTCCCCATCGTCATCCGACTCCTCCGGGGCAACCGTGGCCTCCTCAGCCCCCTCCTCCGCCAGCTCCTCTGCCACAACAACCTCCTCCTCCAACTCCTCCTCCACCTCCTCCTCCTCCTCCTCCTCCTCCTCCTCCACCACCACCACCTCCTCCTCCACCTCCTCCTCCGCCACCAACACCTCCTCCTCCGCCACCAACACCTCCTCCTCCGCAACCAACTCCGCAACCACATCCTCCTCCACCACCTCCTCACGCACCTCCTCCTCCTCCTCCTCCTCCTCCTCCTCCTCCACCACCATCTCCTCCTCCTCCACTTCCTCCTCCTCCACCCTTGCCGCCACCTCCTCCTCCGGGTCTTGGGCCTCCTCCTGTCCCAGGGCTGCCTCCGCCTCTTCACGGGCCTGTCGTGCTTGGGCTCGTGCTGTGTGGTAGAAAAAAACATCATGGTCAATGTGGGGTCATTGGGGCACATGTATTAATCCATAACAAGACATACATGGAAGGGTGATAATGATGGCAAACGATGCAGGAAAGTAGCTCCTTACTGTTAATGGATTCCAAATTGTGACATTTAAATTATTATGTGATTGGTAGTAATTTGTTCACACATTACAACCCAGGCATTTCTCAATGTGTAACACATATTAGATCTGGCACATTGTATGCATCAGAATCCTCAATGCTATGGCATTACATATAAAAGCCACATGACTGCATGTTAACCAGGAAGAAGCACACATAACAGTCTATGGACTTTTAAACCCATGGACACCCACTTATCATGAGACACATTTTATTGTTTATATATGCTATGTTGTAAGTGCGAAATTTCATAGCTAAAATACTCACAATCAGCAATTTCGCCCCTGAGTTGCTGGAGCAGCTGGGGCTGGCGCCTGCGGAGGTCCGACCACCGCCTCTCCAGCTGCCCGAGGGACCTCCGCACCCGAGTGCGGGCGTAAATTCGGCGCCCTGCCGCAGCATAGGCCCTCCGCTTATGCCGGTTTGTGATAAAGGGCCCTGCACGGCCCAGCCTTGTCTCCATGACGGAGACAAGAACCCTCAGCTCCGCATGTGTGAAGGGTTCTGCCCTTCGTGTCTCCGCCATGTTGACAATGGCATCTATCAACCAATCAGGTGGTGGCATTGGTTGATCACAGTTATTTGTGTTAATAACTTTATTGTTCATCTTTACATGAACAGCGTCTCTGCGCCAACACAAATGGTGACAAATTCGCTTGCCTTCAAAACAGTAGTGTTGATGTATGGCAATGAACAAATCTGATATATATAAAACACAGTGTGTATGCACTTAGCAAATCCAATGACGCCTCGCTCCGCCAAGCAACGCGTGCTATAGCTTAGCAACGCATAGCTGTACTTAGCATTATTTACTCTATGCATCTATGTGTATGCGTACATTTATGTGTAAAAGACACATACACACACTTGCAGGTATCCTGAGACCAGCATTATACAACAGCCCTGCCTGCCTGCCTGCCTGCCTGCCTGCCTGCCTGGCTGCCTGGCTGCCTGCTCCTTGAAATGTTGAAACATGTGAATAAATTCTAATATCATATATATAGATATATATATATATATATATATATCTGCAAACAAATCAGACATCAACACATGAAAAAATCCCAAACACATTACAGAATAAATCAATGTACTCACCAGTCATCAGGGATAGTATCAACTACAATAATGAAGATATAACAAACACATAAGATCCCTTTAACAAGGTATAATAATTAGCACCAATATTTAACTTCCCCCAAAACTAAGCACATATGATAAATATCTCCTATTTCTTTGCCATTAGGAGGGCAGGCTGGCTAATTTTCGTGTTGTAACACTGACAACTAACACACTGTACTTATTTGAAGGGGTGATTTGTACAATAATTGGTGTGTTCTGTCAACTCGATAACATGTACCTGAAGTATCTTTGCGCCACAGAGTCCCGCAGCTGGTATCCCCTCCGGCATTCAGGGGCGCGGGATGGGCGCATGGGCGGATCTTGCGGCTCAGATGGTACCTCCCACTCATCAAAGGGTATCTCACGCCGCACAGCAATGTTGTGGAAAAATATACACAGGCCCACGATCCTCGACACCATTTCAGGCGCATATTGTAAGTCACCACCAGTGCGGTGGAGCACTCTAAATCGACCTTTTAAAAGGCCAATTGAGCGCTCCACCACTTGCCTGGTGGCAACATGCGCCCGATTGAATGCCTCCTGTGGGCCCGGTGCTGGGTAGCTGTACGGCGTAAGTAGCCAGGGCGTACATGGGTAACCGGAGTCACCCAGAACCCACGCATCACGGCCTTCCAGCTCTTGGAGTCTTTGCCATATCCCGGTTTGTCGGATGACATGAGAGTCATGGGCACTTCCGGGAAACTTCGAGTTGAAGGCGAGAATCTCCATGGATGGGCCACATACCACCATCACGTTCAGTGAGTGGAACAATTTGCGGTTCCTATATATCTTCTCACTTCGAGATGGAGGCACAAATGGTACATGGGTGCCATCCACAGCCCCTATCACATTAGGGAAGCCAGCAATTTGATGGAAGGCCTGCTGGCTTCTGCGCAGGGTCTCGGTGGCAAATGTCATGGCCATGAAGTGCCCCTTGCGCCTGAACATGGCCGACGTCACACGCCTCAGGATTCGGCAGAAGGCCGGCTGAGATATTCCAGCAAGTACTGCCACTACTTGTTGGAATGATCCTGAGGCGCAGAAATGCAACACCGCCAGCAGCTGTGTGTGAGGCGGAATTGCTGTCGTGATCGCGTGTAGAGGGTCCAGATCGCTCTGAATTAAGGTGAGCAGATCCAGAATTACATGTGGCGGTAACCGGTACCTAGTAAGTACCTCATCATCGGGCATAGCAAACAGAGTCACCCGTGTGCGATAGATTCTAGCACGTCCTGGCCTCCTTGGCCGACGAGTGGGGAGAGCCGCAAGTGCCCTTAGCCTCCTCTCCATGTAGCGCATAATAGCTTCTGCAACCTATAAAGAAATGAACATAAATACTGATGCACCTATGCACATAATGGCCATATCCCACTACAAATAGATTTGTAGCCTTCAATACGTACAATAGATGGCCGCCCCGTGAAATCCCGCAGATCCATTTGACTCTCTAATGATGACACAATAATATGAACTCAATACACACCGTCCAAAACACACATATAAAGGTGTCAGCATTTTTTGCCGACATCATGTACTATGAGACATTTCATCTATTGCTGGGACATGTTGTCCTGCAATAGATGAACCCACACATGTTTAAGACCTGTGAGTGAAATAGTGAACATGTGACATGTTGCAATAATGATACACGCACTTTGCTGGCCCAACAATCTGTAGTCAGTGAGGCAATGGTGCATACATGCATACACTTACATTGTTAATGGATATCATATCTACAAGGAGCATGGAAGAGCTTACCTTAGACCCTGACAAGTCCAGATCTGGAGACAAATGATTCTAGCAGGAAGTCACTATTTATAGGGCTCTCACATGTGTGGTCTATAACAGTAGAGATGAGTATTGCATGACTTGTGGGCTGGATTCTCTAAGGGATTGGGCTACTTTTAGCTTGCACTAAAACGCCACAATACCACAGTAGTCATGAATGAAATGTCATGTCATGCTAGCAAATAGCATGTGTATTGTGCAATAGTCACAGGTGTATCAGAAGATTCTATGCAATGTTAGCATTGGTGACCAGTATTTCATGTAGAACTTTCGCCAGGTTTTACACAATGGAATTTCCGCCACCGTATGCGGCGCGAAAAAACAGCGACGTACGCTCACGCACGGAACGCAGCTGCCGCTGATGTCCGCCAAACAGATTACACAAACAGTATATAAAGGTGTATTAGAAGGTGACAATGTTGTTGCTAACATGTCTGGATCCCAACCAGAGGTGGACCCAGTGCTGCAGCAACTATTTGACCAGATGGACTCCAGCACCACCTATGTGCCACTGCACATGCGGCCAGTGGGTAATGAGGAGGCTGCTGCCCCTTCTACAGCAGGGGAACCTGCACCTGACCATTCTACAGCAGGGCAACCTACACCGGGCCCTTCTGCAGCAGGCCAACCTGCAGCTGGCTCATATCCACCATCAGCAGAATTGTTTGGAACACAACAGGGGACTTCACAAGGTAGTACCATGGCCAGCACTTCAAGTGCAGCGACTGGTGCCAGGGGGCGTGGCCAGGGACGTGGCAAGGGGCGAGCCAGTGCAACAGCGGAACCACCCAAAAAAAATAAGGCATATGAAGCACAGGAGCTGGCCATCCTGGTTCCCCGAGCACGTGATTGGATAGAGTGTCCATCCGAGAAGCTGACACACACACGCAGATGGAAGATTTGGGAACAGATAACGGCAGAGATTAATGAAGTAGCGCCACAAGTTCGTGAGACGGACCATGTGAAGAAGAGGCAAGTTGTTTTGTGATACATGTGGCCAGTAATAGCCAAGTAATGATTGAATTGATGCTTAGATGCATTTAGCAAATGGGCCGTGAGGTTGTTACGATACACATACATTATTGCCATGTTATTTCGTTGAGAGTTAGAGTAGGGTGATTGTGAATGTGTATTGTAACGGTTGATATCATAGTTGCATGTAATATTATATATGGGACATTAATCACATGTTGTAATATGTAGCACAGAGCAATGGCTGCAACAGCTAACATTGGGAGTGACATGTATTAATATGTCAACTTACATTGCAGGTGGCAGGACTTCAAAACCAACCTGAAGAGGAAGATGACCAAGCGGTGGGACCACAGCCAGACATCTGGGGCCGGCCCCATGCCATCAGGGCTAGAGCTCACCCCCCTGGAGGTGATGGCCGAGAGCTGTATATCAGTTGAGGAGATCAGGGGGGTGAGCACGATGGATAGCGAGGCCCCAGCTGAAGTGTTTGCGTCTTTTCTGGAAGGTAAATATTGGTCATGCCATAAACTTGTGCAAGTAATTATCGTAGAATGTCTCCTAATTGTGTTTATCTTTTCCCACAGACACCCCACCGCTTGGTGACGACTCTGTTCAGGAGGTGGAGGAGTCCGTGCCACCTGGCCCCAGAGGTAGGCCTGTGCAGCAGCAGGCATCGGGCCAAGCCGATTTGGCCGCCTTGGCCGAGGTGCTTGGGGACATCAACCAGCAGGGAGACTTGGCATCAGAACGGGTGCGTAGGACCGAGGAGATCCTGGCGAGCTTGGTCAGCACCCAGCAGTCCATGGCTGCGAGCATGCAGGCCATGGCTGCAAGTGCTCAGGTGCTGGCCGAGCAAGCCACCCGCCAAAATGATCTCCTCCTCCACCATAATGAGCTTATGGTGGAGCTGGTTACCAGCAACAGGGTCCTAATGGCATCCGTTTCTGGTGCATTACCAGCGGCAACACTCCCTGCTGGCAGGAGGGGTAGACCAGCCAACCCCTCCACATCATCTGCTCCACCTGCCCCAGCATCTGGCCGTCCCCGAAGAGCTGCTGCACAGGCCAAGGAGCCTACCAAGGCCAAACGTGGTCGGAAATGAACTTGTGGCTGCATTAATCTCCGCCGTTATGTGTTCCCAAATCTTCCATTGTGCTGTGTGTGTCAGCTTCTTGTGTCCAATCACGTGCTGAGGGTAACCAGCTGAGCCCTTGCTTCATATGTCCTTTGTGGTTCCCCTGTTGCCCTCTTTTGCCTGCCATTACTGTCAGCTGTACTTGAAGTGATGGCCATGGTACTATCTTGTGAAGTCCCCGGTTGTGTTCCAAATGATTCTGCTGATGGTGCATATGAGCCAGCTGCAGGTTGGCCTGCTGCAGAAGGGCCAGGTGTAGGGTGCCCTGCTGTTGAATGGTCAGGTGCAGCTTGCCCTGCTGTAGAAGGGCCAGCAGCCTCCTCATTTCCCACTGGCTGCATGTGCAGTGGCACATAGGAGGTGCTGGAGTCCATCTGTGTGCAATTATATTTGTTTGGTATTATTATTTATTTTGCGGCATTCCTGCCATGTTGTTTATTGTTTGTATGTATTATTTTATGGTCATTGCATCACACTGGCATTGACTGTGACATGAATATAAATAAATGTGTTTACTTTACCCAAAATGTGTGGTTTCATGAGTACATGTCAAATACACATGTGTATTGCTAGTATTAATATTCTGTCATGTCCATTGTTAGCAGTTTGAAAGTGTCTGACAAGTACAGCATATGTGGGGGACTAGTAAGGTTTCCTTGAAGCAGCAATGGTTTCAATTAAAGCACTGACAAGCGTCCTATTAGTGAGTAATGAGTAAAGGAGTAGATTCTATTGGGTTCAGGTGTTAATGGTTGTAGTCATTAGGCGTACGTTCGCCTACCGCATGAACGAGTGGTGTCCGCAAAGCAATAGTACACTTGTGGACACCGCACATTTCTGCCCTTTTTGATCGCGTGCATTCGGAGTGTTTTCCGAATGTACGCCCCCCAACATAAGTGTACTCCCCCGTGTCCGCCCATGTTTCCGCCCCGTTTTGCCCACTTTGAAACTACGCCCATGTGTCATTCCGCATGACGCCCATAATACGCCCCTATTTCCCGACTGATAGCGGTGAACAGTTTTGGACGGGATTTGCCCGAACTGGTACCGAGTCAAGGCGTGGCACATGCGCGTAGCGTTCTCCACGCATGCGCAGACGCCGTAAAGACGCGATCCGTAAGTACGCGGTAAAGTCCGCGTCAATCAGAATAAGGGCCCTAGTGTTCTGATGACTCATGAGTCATGCAAATACTTAAATAGTTCATTTAGTTCACAGATTCATACAGATCTCTGAATGAATAACTGACTCTACAGCCATAATGAGTCTGTGTCTGTACAGTATCACTGAGCTACCATGTGTGGCACCATGTATTGTGTGTATGGAGCAGAACTATGCACTGCCATGCTCTATTCTCCCAGTATATTTGTTCACAAGCTGCACTCCCAATAAGCCACAGACACAGTGCTGGCTGCTGCACGTTATATACTGTAGCTCTGTTTACTATGAGGGGCCGTTCAAGTCAAAATGACAACTTCCTGACTATGACATATAACTAACTGAAAATATTGTATGTCGAGCTGCATATGACATATGACGAGCTGAATATAGTGCATGATGAGCTGAATATGACATATAACGATCTGAATATAGTGTATGACGAGCTGAATATGACATATAACGAGCTGAATATAGTGTATAGTGAGCTGAATATAGTGTATAGCGAGCTGAATATAGTGTATAGCGAGCTGGATATAGTGTATAGCGAGCTGGATATAGTGTATAGCGAGCTGAATATAGTGTATAGCGAGCTGTATATAGTGTATAGCGAGCTGGATATAGTGTATAGCGAGTTGGCTATGAATATGATGAGCTGGATATAGTGTATAGCGAGTTGGCTATGAATATGATGAGCTGCATATAGTGTAAAGCGAGTTGGCTATGAATATAATGAGCTGCATATAGTGTATAGCGAGTTGGATATAACGAGCTGACTATAGTGTATACCGAGTTGGCTATGAATATGACGAGCTGGGCAAAGTGTATAAACATATCGTTATGATTATGGTGAGCTGAATATGATTAGCAGAATATGACAAGCTGTGTATTGTATTTAAAGATTTGGTTATTTATCTGACAAGCTGAATATGATGATCTGAACTGGTAAACACTGCCTCGCTGATCATATCCCTACACTTGCATGCGGATGAACGGGAGAAATCATTTGATGGTCAATTACAATCGAATGATTTCTCTATCTTTCACTCTGAGAAGTAAGTGTATACTTAATTTCCAGATGCCTTCTATCTGCCAAATTGGGGGCATATGCTTAAGTCATGTGATGTCTGCCTGCCCAAGGATTCATGGGCACGACTGTGTTTGCCCAGCATGTCTATGGGCACATCCCTTCCCGTTCACCATTGAGCAAGCACCCTGGCAAGTGTAAAACTCTCCGAAGGCTTTTGTTCCCCGTGGTTGTGCGTGTGCAAACAAACATCGCTCAGGGTAGAGCAGGTATGTCCAAACTGTAGCCCTCCCGCTGTTGTGAAACCTCACATACCTTGCCATAGTTTTAACATTCCCTAATAGCAAAACTGTGGCAAGGCATGGTGGGAATTGTAGTTTCACAACAGCTGGAGTGCCAAAGTTTGGACAAGCCTGGGGTAAAGTAGACACGCCTGAGTGATCAGGTCTGAATTGTCCATCTAGTGCTATATTTGTGCATAAGTGAGTGAGGTCCACTCTGTTGGCAACTGCATGTAAATAATTGATTTTGTATTTTCAATTTTCATGCATCACTTGGTATTTCTACTGGTACATAGTTAGTAAATATCTCTCTAAAGTGTTGCCTAAAATAGAACACAAAGATATCATTTAATCTTTGGTTCACTTTTATCATTTTATGTAGATCAGCAGATGCGATTACACAGTGACCATGTCTGATCATGCATGTTATATTATGCATAATATATAGGGCCAACAGTAATAGCTGTAAATAGCGCCAGAAGAAAGCTCACACAGCTATTCTACTCAGCCTACTGCCAATGATGACAAGTAGATTTCTGCTCGCACTCCTCCCAGTTTGTGAGCAGAAATATGACAAAACAAACACACAAGAGTACCGGCGTTCTCCAACATAGCATTACGCTGATTAGAATAGCTCTGTGATCTCTCTCCCGGCAGTATACACAGGGCCAAGAATATATTCGACCCCAATATTATTACATAATTGGAGTACAGGTTGAGTATCCCGTATCCAAAATGCTCGGGACCAGGAGATTTTTGGATAACGGATTATTCCGTATTTCGGAATATTTTAATATTTCAATGATGTATTTTGAAGTATCTTGCATTTATGCTGTATAAACACATAAAATAAACACAAATATATTTTATTACCACATAAAATACACACAAATATATTTTATTACCACATAAAATACACACAAAGATATTTTATTTGTTCAAAAAACAAGGTTTCAAAACATGAAACAAAATGTGTGTACTATCTCAGATATTGAATTTGAATGCCAAGCAATCATTGTCTTGCACATATATAGTGCCAGTTACATATCATGTCCTCAGTAGTGCTGTTACAAATGTCCCCAGTGAGTTTTTAGCAAAAAAAAAAAAAAAAAAAAATTTCACTTTCTGAAAAGTATGGTTTTCGGAATAATTCGGATAACAGATATTCGGATACGGGATACTCAACCTGTACTTTTAAATCACAATGTTTTTATGTTTCATTTACAGGAATAAAAATTAATAAACATAAAAAGTCATTGTGTGACATCATACTGTACATGCTTTGCTGTCAAAACCTACAGTTAATCATCTTGGACAAAGTTTTGATAGTGGAAGGCCGACTCAAGTTGAAAATCTCGGAAACCAGAGATTAGAAATTCCTGATCCTAGGACAGATTCTTCTATACATGCAATCGCACCTGTTGAAGTGTATTTGCATTCTTCAATACAGGTTGAGTATCCCGTATCCGAGTACCCGTTATCCGAATTATTCCAAAAACCATACATTCCAGAAAAACTCACTGGGGACATATGTAACAGCACTACTGGTGACATGATATGTAACTGGCACTATATATGTGCAAGAAAATGATTGCTTGGCATTCAAATTCAATATCTGAGATAGTACACAAATTTTGTTTCATGTTTTGAAACCTTGTTTTTTTGAACAAATAAAATATATTTGTGTGTATTTTATGTGGTAATAAAATATATTTGTGTGTATTTTATGTGTTTATACAGCATACATGCAAGATACTTCAAAATACATAATTGAAATATTAAAATATTCCGAAATACGGAATAATCCGTCATCCAAAATTCTCCTGGTCCCAAGCATTTTGGATACGGGATACTCAACCTGTACCTACAAATGAATACTACTTCCCAACAGAGGAAATATCCATCCTATGGTATAACACCCTTATCCCCAGCCAGGTCAACGCAATCCCACTGTGCCTTTATTTAGACTGAGTATTAATGCAAGAGGAAGTGGAATACAGACATTTCAATAGCTCCCATAAGTGTTATGCTAACGACAGTTATTAAAGCTTTACATAGCTACACATTGTGTACGTTGTCTCTTTTTGTTACCTAGTTCCAATTACAACAGTTTCTTAGCTGGAAACTAAGGGGTGTACTCAATGCGGGAGAGGGGGAGCTATACGGTGAGCAGCGCTGATAGCCTGCCATCAGTATTCAACGCTTCCCCCTCACTCACCATTTCCACCTTGCCTGTTCCTTGAGATGAGGTGGAAATGGCAATTGTGGCGGTCAAAACAGTGAGGTTTGCCACAAAATGCGGTGGGCTCGCTGTATTTGCAGCGAACCTCACCATTTAGGGGAATCCTCGCCGTCCTCTGACGGCGAAGATTCCTGGAACGTAGAAAGCGGTGAGATGGCTGGACGTGAGGATGGAATTTCCTCGCCGAAAAATTCCATCCTCGCCGCCCGCGTGTCTCCGCATTGAATACACCATTTTGTCTTATATACTGTATAATGTATAGTTGAAACCAGCTAGTACCTTAATCATACACCTATTGAGGCATATTCAATAAAAACGTGCTAATTATGTAATAGCTCTATATTGATATTTGTGATTTGTCAGTTTGTCAGTACTTCCTTTGTGCTTTTGCTGTGATATTGCTATTCAGATATATTCAAAACATTTTCTGACAAATATCTTAAATATTAAATGTTAAGCAAACTTGCAAAATGGATTTATTTGTGTGTGCTTAAGTTCTTTTTCTTTAAATCAAAGGTTACATTTGGATTAGTAACAGGCCATGCTTTGCAAATAATTGCTGCTCAGGTGCATAGGTGCCGATTCTGTGGGTCCCGCTGCTGGGCCACTATATTAACTTGCTAATTTGCGGCTGCGGCACCCACATCGCCGGACCCACCACCTAGGAAACAGTATGCAGGGAAGAGTGTATTCTGTCCGCGGAGCACTGCACTGTGGGGGAAATTTATGTACCTGCACTGTAGGGGCATTTATGTACCTGCACTGTGGGGGCATTTATGTACCTGCACTGTGGGGGCATTTATGTATGTGGAACTCTGTTGCCATAATTTGAATATTAGAGAAAACTGTGCCCCATAATATAAATTGGTATTATTTTGTGGCTACATCCCTTCCCCATAAAGCCACTCCTCTATATTTTTGGCTTGAGCACCCACCAGCAAAAACATAAATCGGCACCTATGCTCAGGTGTTAAGCTCAGCAATTAATTGTGACAATTTTCAGATATGGAGATGATTGCCACAATTAATTTTAGATGTGTGGGCTCCCCCTTTTGGCAATCCCAATCATAATCGACAATCAATTGCTTAATCAGGTTTTTAAACATGTTTAATAATCTGGTATTATCTGCAGATCTTTTTTAGATGTGTGGGCATTCCCAATTCGTTTTCTTCATCTATTTACATTATGAACAGCTGAAATAACAATCGATTGGGCAATTTCCAGATATGAAGATGCAATCTTTAGATGGAAAAATCTGCCGATCACTGAAATAAATCTGTAATGTGTGGGCAAAGTCGGATAGATTGTAAAATCCATTTATCTGGCCAAAATATCCCAATATCTGAAAATCCATAAATTGTGATTGCTGATGTATGGGGCCCATTAATGAAGTAGCATTCATTAATTATCTCTCGCAACTGCAATCATGGGGTTTGTCTAACGTCATGGGGTTTGTACAGATTGTACACACGGAGCAATATATTGGTGAGCAATATATTGCTCAGTGTCCTGATTTCATCAGCAACCAGAGATGGTCACTGATGAAAGAAAACACTGCCGGGGGATGTCTCACGGTGAAAGAGCCGATTGCCAGGGGAAGCTGCTTGACAGCGACCATATCTTCTGCGATAAAGGCTGAAATTGCATTGTGTGTACAGGTCTTTAAGGGGCCTACACATGAGGCAATTTCATTGCATTTTCAAAGAATTGAATCAGTCAAATTAGCACTTGTTCAGAAGTAGATTGAAAAGGTTTTAGGCAGGGGCGTAACTAGAACCTTGTGGGCCCCACAGCAAAATCTCCATAGGGCCCCCCCCACACACACACACTGTGCTGTTACCTGCAGTGGCTGGTGGGCGATGGGGGTGGTGTTGCAGGCACAGGAGGGAGCATGCTGTCACCTGCAGGGGCAAAGGGGGGGGGGGTGATGTCACCTGTAAAGGGTGGGGGGGTTCGCAGGCAGAGGAGGAAGTATGGGGCATGACGTCAGCTTCAAGGAGGGGGTGGCACAGGAGGGAGCAGGCTGCCACCTGCAGGGCTGAGGGGGAGGGGTCCGCAGTCACAGGAGGGAGCAGATGGTGGGCAGACAGGCTGTCCCCTGCAGGGACAAGGGAGGGCCTGCAGGCTGACACTTGACTGGGGGGAGGGGGTCGCTGGCATCCCAGCAAGTTACTTGTTTGTGGTCATTGAGTTTGGTGTGTACAGCCATCAGCCATCCAGACCCATGCCGTTCTGCCCGGTAAAATGTGCTGGATCACCCTCACCCATTGTCCCTGTGCACAGCAGAAGAAGGCGCCGCTGTGGCTAGTCATATACTAGTCATATACTATGTGTGCACCCAGCAATTTTGAAAGGCAACATTTATTAGCTTCTTCATCAGGACATAAAAAAAACAGTACAATATTGAACATATTTATACATATCAAGCACACAGCGTTACCGGCGTCATCTGAGCGTTGCACCATCACAGCGCAATTGCACCTACATCCCCATGTCACCACGCTGCCGTAATCAGCACATAAACAGCGATGGGCCCCACACAGCCTTGAACACCACCAACATGTATTCGTTGCTATGGACGCACAGCTGTAAACAATCATTAGAAACATAATAGCAACAATAAACAAAGTACAAGCATACAATGTTAACAGTATGATTAAACAATACAATCTAGACAAAAGGAGAATAATTGTAAAACACAATGCAAGCCTAAGATCTCATTGAGTGCTAGTTGTCTCCTCCTTCATCTCCCCGGTTCTGGGTCTTCTCTTCCTGCACCCCACCACTGGGTCCCCGGCAGTCTGAGAGAGAGAGAAAGTGTGAGGAAAGTGGTGGGGAGGAGAGAGAAAGAGAATGGGAAGAGAGAACAGGGGTGAAGGAGGGAGGGAGAGAGAGAGGGTGAGGAGGAGGGGAAGAGGAGTAGGGGGAGTGGAGGAGGAGGGAGAGGAGCAAGAGGAGGGGGAGCGGAGGAAGGAAAGCAGGAGAAAAGGAGAGGGGATGAGGAGGAGTTGAAGTGAAGGAGAGGACTGGAGGAGAGGGGGAGCAGAGAAGGGGAGGGGGTGCAGAGTATAGGAGGTGAGCAGGAGTGAAGCGAGAGGAGGAGGGGAAGCAGAAGAGGAAGGGGAGTGGAGGAGAGGAAGCAGAGAAGAGTAGTGGGAGCTGAGGAGTGAGAGGAAAGAAGAAAGGAAAGTAGGGGAGGGGATGAGGAGTATTGGAAGCAAAAGAAAGGAGGGGAAAACAGAGGAAAGGAGGAGGGGGAGCGGAGGAGGTGGTTGGGGAGCTGAGGAGGGGGAGAATGGAGAGCAGGAGCAGACAAGAAGAGGAGGCATGGAGGAGGAGCAGAGAAGGGAGCGCAGTGCACGCTGGTGCTGGGGAACTCCTGTGACAATCAGCAGCGATGGTAGCAATGATTTTGCTGCCCCTGCTCCTGGGTCTACTGCACTTTCTCTTCTTCTGTGCTAGAGAGAGAGAAAAGTGTGGGGAAATTGGTGAGGAGGATAGCAAAAGAGGGGAAAGGGAGAGCAGGGGAGAGGAGGAGGGGAAGTGGAGGAGAGGAGGAGGGGGATCAGAGAAGAAGAAGCAAAGGAGTGGAGGAGGAGAGAAGCAGACATGTAGAGAAGTAGCACAGAAGGGAGAGCAGTATACGCAGGCACTGTGTACCTCTTGTCATTGGTGCTGCATGGTACATGATCAGCAATTGAAATGCAATGTTTTCTGCCCCTGCTCACGGGTCTGCTGTACTTTCTCTCTCTCTCCCCAGTGCTGGGTCTTCTCTTCCTGCATTCCACCGCTGGGTCCCTGGATGTCTGAGAAAGAGAGAGAGAAGTGTTAGGAAAGTGGTGGGGAGGAGAGAGAGAAGGGGAGCAGAGAAGAGGAGGAGGGGTAATGGAGGAGAGGAGGAGGGGCAAAAGAGAGGAGGAGTGGAGGAGGAGGGAGAGGAGTAAGAGGAGGGGAAGCAGAGTAGAGAAGGAGAGGAGAAGGGAGAGCAGGAGAAGCGGAGAGGGGTGAGTAGGAGGGGTAGTGAAGGAGAAGAGGGGAGGGGAGCAGAGGAGAGGGGAAGCGGAGAATTGAGAGAAGGGGAGGGGGTGCGGAGTAGAGGAGGTGAGCAGGAGGGAAGCAAAGGAGAGGAGGAGGGGAAGCAGAGGAGGAGGGGTAGTGGAGGAGGGGAAGCAGAGGAGAAGAGATGTGGTAGCTGAGGAGAGGAGGAGGAGCGGAGACAAGGAGAAGGGAAAGCAGGGGAGGGGTGAAGAGGATTGGAAGCAGAAGAATGGAGGGGAAGCAGAGGAAAGGAGGCGCGGAGGAGAGGAGGAGCGGAGGAAGGGAAGCTGAAGAGAGGTTGTGGGGGAGCAGAGGAGAGGAGAAGGGGGAGCAGAGGGTGGTGGGGGAGCTGAGGAGGAGGGTAGAATGGAGAGGAGTAGCAGAGGGGGGAGAGGAGTAGATAGGGGGAGGAGGAGATGTGGAGGAGGATGGAGGAAGGGAGCGCAGTGCAAGTCGGTGCTGTGTACCTCCACTCAGGATCAGCAGCGATGGTAGTGATGGTTTTCCTGCTCCTGCTCCCGGGTCTGCTGCACTCTCTCTCCTCGGTGCTAGTCATCTCCTCCTGCTCATCTCCCTGGCACAGGGTCACCGGGAGTCCGAGAGAGAGGTGTCGGGAAATTGGTGAGGAGGAGAGAGCAGGGGAGAGGAGGAGGGGAAGTGGAAGAAAGAGGAGGGGGATAAGGGAAGAAGGAGCAGAATAGTGGAGGCAGATGAGCAGGAGCAGAATAGAGGAAACGTACGACGAGGGGAAGCAGAGGAGAGAAGGAGGGAGCGGAGGATGGAGAGTAAATGAGGAGGAGGTGGGGGAGCTAAGGGAAGGAGAAGGAGGAGTGGGAGGGAAGGAGAGAAGAAGGGAGAGCAAGAGGAGAAGGGAGAGCAAGAGCGGAGAAGGGAAAGTGAAGGAGAGGAGGAGGGGGAGCATAGGAGAGGCGGGAGAGGTGAAGCAGAGAAGGGAGAGCAGGATAGGGGGTGAGGAGAAGGGGAAGTGAAGGAGAGGGGGCTAAGGAGGTGTGGAGAAGGAACAGACATGCGGAGAAGGGAGAGCAGTATACGCAGGCGCTGTGTACCTCTTGTCATCGGCGCAGCATGCTATATGATCAGCAGTGATGGAATGCCGGGTTTTCGGGTCTGCTGCATTCTCTTTCCAAAGTGCTAGTCATCTCATCCTTCATCTACCCGGCACTGGGTCTACTTTTTCTGCACCCCACCACTGGGTCCCTGGCAGTCTGAGAGAGAGAGAGAGAGAGAGAGAGAGAAGTGTGAGGAAAGTGGTGGGATGGAGAGAGAGAAGGGGAAGAGAGAACAGGGGAGAGGGAGGGAGAGAGAGAGGGGTTGAGAAGGAGAGGAAGAGGCGTAGGGGGAGAGGGGGAGTGGAGGAGGAGTGGAGAAGGGAGCGCAGTGCAAGCTGGAACTGTGTACCTCTTGTCACGATCAGCAGCAATGGTAGCGGTGGTTTCTCTGCCCCTGCTCCCGGGTCTGCTGCACTCTCTTTCCTTCGGTGCTAGTCATCTCTTTCTGCTCCATCTCCCCGTTGCCGGGTCTTCTTTTCCTTCACCCCAGCACAGGGTCAACGGCAGTCTGTGAGAGAGAGAGAGCGAGAGAGAGAGAGAGAGAGAGAGAAGTGTGGGGAAATTGGTGAGGAGGAGAGAGATAGAGGGGAAAGAGAGAGCATGGAGGAGGGGGAGAGTAGGAGGGGAAGTGGAGCAGAGGAGGAGGATGAGAGGAGAAGAAGGAGCGGAGGAGGAGAGGGGGCAGAGGAGCAGGAGGAGGGGGAGAAGAATAGAGGAGCAAAGGAGGCGGGGAAGCAGAGGAAAGGAGGGGGAGCAGAGTATGGAGAGCTAATGAGGAGGAGGTGGGGGATCTGAGAAGAGGAGGAGGAGTGAGGAGAGGGAGTGGTGGAGGAGGGGGAGCAGAGGAGGTGGTGGGGGAGCTGAGGATGAGGGGAGAACTGAGAGCAGGAGAAAGGAGCAGAGGGGGAGAGGAGTAGGTAGGGGGAGGAGAAGGGGGAGGTGAGGAGGTGTGGAGAAGGAGCGGAGAAGTAATCGCAGTGCAAGCTGGCACTGTGTACCTCCTGTCACAATCAGCGATGGTAGTGATGGATATTCTGCCCCTGCTCCCAGGTCTGCTGCACTCTCTCTCCTTGGTGCTAGTCATCTCCTCCTGCTCCATTTTCCTGATGCCGGGTCTTCTCTTCCTGCACCACAGCATGGGGTCACCGGCAGTCTGAGAGAGAGAGAGAGACAGAGAGAGAGAAGTGTGGGCAAAATGGTGAGGAGGATAGAGAAAGAGGGGAAAGAGAGAGCATGGGAGAGGGAGGTAGGGGTTGAGGAGGAGGGGAAGTGGAGGAGAGGAGGAGGGGGATCAGAGAAGTAGGAACGGCTCCCCGGGCCCCAGACTTAAGGCCCTGGTTTACAGGATGGTGGGGGGGGAACGCATATACCGACTCCGCAGCACAAGCCACACAGAGCACCAGGCATACAGGGGCAGGGGAGAGGCTAACTAAGTCACAATAGTGCAGCTGAGGTGGAAGTGGGATGAGGGTAAGTGGAAAAGAAGTGCCGGTATGCCCTACCGTCGTATGCTGGCCCACTTCGACCACTGTGTGTGTGTGTATATATATATATATATATACACACACACATACACACACATACATACACACACATACATACACACATGTATACCTATATACACACACACACACACACACACACACACATTAGAGCAGAGAGAGCCACTGAGTGACATTGCTGACACCCACCAGCTCCTTCCTTCTAGCTGCTTCCAGGCAGAAGCATGCTGACACCTGTGTCCCCTATGGATCCTGTGTGGCAGTGAGTGAATGAGAGCCACGTCAGGACCTGCTCCCTCATGCGCAGCATAGGAACTGTGGGTGTCAGCATGCTTCAACAAGTCTTCCCCCTGCACGGAGCACGTGCCCACACCAGTTGCCGACATTAGTAGCGCTGCCTATACATAACGCCCACAACAGTTACCGACATTAGTAGCACTGATTATACATGTGCCCACACCAGTTTCCGACATAAGTAGCGCTGTCTACACACATGCCCACATCAGTTGCCGACATAGTACACTCACACTTTGTCTCCTGGCAATGGCACTGCAGCTCAGCCTCTCCTGTGTCTTCAGTCTTGCTCCCTCGTAGCCCCGCCCCCACCGTCCGTGTAGCCACGCCCCCTCCGTCTGAGTTGCCCCGCCCCTTTTCGTCCCTGCTGCAGAACTGTTGCTTAGGCGCCTGAGGGAGCTCTGTGCCTCCGGCGCTGCTGCGTGCCCTGCAGTGTGACAGGCGCAGCAGCAGCCGGCAGCCACAGAGACAACAGGGGATGCACAGCAGAGACAGCGCCTCTCCTGCTCGGTGCCTACCTGCTCTGCATCCTCTGCGTCGGCTCTGCAACCAGTCTTCCCCCTGCATGGAGCATCACCAATGAGCACAAGTCCCCTAAATGACAGAGGGGGCATGTCCCCGCCCCCTCTGGCCCCGGCGGGAGTACAATGGCTGCCCGCAGCCACACTGTCCACCCCCCTGTTATATATGCCGCTGGGGATTAAGGTTCAAGAGGAGCCCCGGCGGCAGTACAATCATGCTATGCGCCCCCACGTCTCCTCTCCCCTCCCCCCCCCGCCCCCCTCCATAAACCTAACATTTCTGAAATTGTAAGAAGTACAGGAGACCCGGAGGGCTTGCATA
Source organism: Crinia signifera (assembly GCF_055691185.1). NCBI lineage: Eukaryota > Metazoa > Chordata > Amphibia > Anura > Myobatrachidae > Crinia > Crinia signifera. Next base: position 50,521,019 of record NC_139224.1, read on the forward strand.
CATAATTCCCACTCCCACTGCTTAAGATACTGTGCTGCCATCGCCCTCTCCTAATAACAAACTTATAAATACCTTGCATGGTGCTTGCACAGAGGGAGAGTTCACTGCTCAGATAGACTGATCTCCGGCTCCTTCTTCTTCCCAGCAGCACAGCTTAGATTGGAGAGCTGTGATTGGCCCACAAAGTCATGTGCTTCTCGGTATATCCAGCTCGTCATATTCAGCTCGTCATATTCAGCTCGTTATATTCATCTCGTCATATTGAAAGCCAACTCGCTATACACTATATCCAGCTCGTCATATTCAGATCATCATATTCAGCTTGTCAGATAAATAACCAAATCTTTAAATACAATACACAGCTTGTCATATTCTGCTAATCATATTCAGCTCACCATAATCATAACGATATGTTTATACACTTTGCCCAGCTCGTCATATTCATAGCCAACTCGGTATACACTATATTCAGCTCGTTATATCCAACTCGCTATACACTATATGCAGCTCATTATATTCATAGCCAACTCGCTTTACACTATATGCAGCTCATCATATTCATAGCCAACTCGCTATACTCTATATCCAGCTCATCATATTCATAGCCAACTCGCTATACACTATATCCAGCTCGCTATACACTATATTCAGCTCGCTATACACTATATCCAGCTCGCTATTGATAGGGTTCAGCTATACTTATCAACCTTCAATGTCAGCCAGAGGATTCATCTTCTAAGTGACGGCCGGAGATCAGTTGAAATGACACACACACACACACCAATGGAGTATGCTAGTCAGACAGTGATCTGACGTTTAATCTTAGGGTGCTCATAGTTATACCAAAAATGTGGAATGCAATCCACGTCATTGCTCATTAAATATTTATTTTGAAGTTTTAAGCTAAAGCAATAAATTCACACTTTTTAATAAGATGTCAAAAGAAAAGTTTGTTTATAATAGAAATAATTGAATCAATGTTGATAAGCAAGCAGTAACTTTGCCTCCTCCTAATTCTCAAAACATTCGAAAACGCTATCTTCATGTCGCAGGTGCAATATCTTCTGACCTTGGTAACATCTCTTGAAATCACCTCAAACTTTTCCTTCTTATGCTGAAATTAAAATCTGTTCTGCTCGAAGCATTTTAAGGAAAATACATCTTAAAGGGACAGTGATAGTTCTGAATAACATATATAAAACTTAAACCTTATATGTATATAAAAGGTGAGAATCATATCTATACTCTATCATTTCCTCCTGTTGATTCTATGTTTTACTGACTTAATATCACTATTGGTTATAATCCATTAAGTATATATGCAAAATGGTTGCTTAATATAATGCGGCTTCTCTCAGTTCCTCCTGTTTGTGACAATCTATCAGTACAGTTTGCCTGCCTAACGAGGAGCACACAGTCCACCATAATGGTGCTAATGTCTATGTCCCCACGAGCAGATGTTATAATCACTTCAGGTGGAGGGTAATCACCGTTGACACATATCCATCATAGTAGACTGTCTACCGCTCTTCCCTCTGTCAAGTGTTTGTGTAGTGTTATAAAACCTGGAGGATTCCAAACTGAGGTTTATAGTATCGCATCTCTAGTTTCCCTAATCTTTTTACATGTCATTTTCTTTGTCAGATTTTACATCAGGGAGTCTTGTGAGATTTACTTTCAGAATTAATTGTCCATTTGCAATGTCCTTTCATTTATGATTTCCACCATAGTCCAACATGTTTAGTTCTTCTAGTACATTGTTGCCAATAGTAAAGAACATCTTGTCTATGTTGTGGTGACTTTATCTTGTAACACATCAATAATTAAAATTCATGCGAATGACCAAATCTTGTACATCACAGGGTAGGATTCTTTTTTCTTGTGTCTGGAACAAAAACCAAGTGTGAGTATTTTACCTATCAGCCATAATACAAATTTTACCAGAACATAGGGAACTATAAATAAAACCTTTAAGCCAGGTTACTGGATTTTTCCATGAGTTTAGCCATTTATTTTCACTATAAACTTTGGCAACTTGGCTTTTTAACTCTTTAACTTGGAATAGGTGGTTCTCAATGGCTTCAACAACTTTATATGTGTCATTAAAGTAATTTAAACAAGCTTATTTTACACCAATGCACATTCCCACGTATTATGTACAGTTCTGGCAATTGTCATACTGTACTACATTGGATTAATTATCAATGACCAAACAAGGGTCACAATAATCACCATTAATGCAGCAGAAGACATTATACATCCCAAAAGACCCTTATCAGATTTTGAACCTATTAAACTGTATTTATGCATGGTACAGTACAATGATTGGATAATACTTCCTTTGAGGCTTTCTTGTATCCCAATGTCCTTATTTGCCACTTTTTGATACAATCGGTCCAGTCAGCAGACCTTGGCATAGACTTTCAAATCAGGGATCAAGAACTTTTCTGAAGTATTTCCTTTAGAGTCACTCAGTCTTCAAGTTGCAGCTTGTAACTTATATCTACATTAGTATCTTGGATAGACAAAAAAACTTGACAATGGACATTTAGTCAAATCATCATATATACATTATAACTTCAAATATTCAAATTATGCCTTATATGATATTAACTAGTATTTTATCTATTTTTCTTCATTTCTCCCATCATTAAATAACCTTTGAATATGTTTTAATACTGCAGCCTCAGTGTTTGCTGACTTGTAAAGCCATTTCTCCAGCCAGTGTCTGTATGTCTGTATTCACACAAGGGCAAATTCATATCTTAAGACCCTGGGCAACTGGGTGAAGATCACTTGTTTCCACTAAAAGGGTGGGTACATTGTGTACTTTTACAACCTTTTCTCAGGTACTATAATGCACACTTCAGCCTGTTGCAAAGGCCTGTGTGGACTCTAGGGGTTCTCTATTGTTTCCCACCTATAACTTTATACACATACTGCCATGCATAATGTGGGCATTTGCCAGTGACTTGTTGGCAGACAGCGCTTTTTCCCAGACACCACTCGTCAAAGCCTTTCTCAGCTCCTTGTTTCTTACCTCCTTGCTCAGAGGCTTATTGTAGGAGCAACAAGTGTGTCTTCTGGCTTAGCACTTTTGTGTTCTATGTCCATCTGATGGTTGGGTGTATTCAATAACTGTAACACGGCTTACCTGCCTTGCAGGATATTAGCCATACTATTGCCCATAGTCATAAGTGTCTGCTCCTCAGTGTGCTGTGACCTTACACCACAACTGGCTTAGACAGGCAACAACGACAGCATCCTTGTATTAGAGCCTTCTGCTCTGCTGTTTATGTAGACATACAGTATATAAGGGTAGAAATTCCCATTTTTATACATTATGTATAGGATACAGTGGCGTAACTAGATACATGTGGGCCTCATAGCAAAAGTTTGGAAGGGCCCCTATTTATCACCTAATGCTGAAAAATGTATACAGCACATGTAACTTTAACAAGCAAAGTGGGCCCCTCTCAGCTCTGGGCCCCATAGCAGCTGCACCCCCTGCACCTATGGTAGTTACACCCTTGGATATCATTAACACCATGCCTTGGAAATCTCGGTGCATTTTTTCTTCTTTTTCCTTATGCTGAGATACTGTTACCACTGCATATTTTATACTTATTATGGAGCTCTGCAATTTCTCTGTAACTCCTCCCCCCTTTTGAGCACAGCGTACAATACAGCTGAGATCAATATGATGAAACATAAAACAAACACTATCTATCAGCAATATTATTTACAGTACACATTTCTTTTGTCTCTCTTTGGCTGCTTCTAATGTAACAGTCTGTATGTGAGACATATGCAGCGTCCCCCGCTACACTCCCTTATTCTGACTCTAGTGGAAATAAGGAACCTAATTTCAGACTTGTACAGCCCATGAGGATTACATTGGAAGTCGTTAGGAGCGCTACTTCATATTTAGTTTGTTAAATGTTTATAACAGTAAATTATTATCATACTAAAGTAATGCAGTGTACAGTATTGGAATTTTCTGATAACCAATATAAGAGTGTGTCATTACCTTTATGTACAAGTAGCTGATTTCTCTTAATACATGAAACAAACAAAACTTTTGTTAAATCAATTAGGATAAAATACACTTTATTTTCTGCTGTGAATCTGTCTGCAGACAAATATCTTATCTGTAGTAACAAATCATCTGCATTGAAAATAATACAATGCACAGGGACTCATAGCCCCTCCCTACAAAGTGCAGACCTGCTGACACTTTTGTACACTGTGATATGACTGAACACCAGGGGCGGATTGGGAATTAAAACCAGCCCGGGAAATATATTGAAGCAGCCCCAAAAGGGGGGATGGTAGTTGCTGCGCCCCCGATTTTTTTTTAGGGGGCGTGGCCTATCAATATGGGGACGTGGCCTGTTTCGAAGAGGCCACGCCCCATTTTTTGCCCCTGTGGGGGCATGGCTAGTGGCTCTCTGAGCTTCTGGCTATGTCCCCAGCTCCAGTGGGGTGACAGGGGGTCTCCCAACTGTCCACCCCCCCCCCCGCGCCATGGGACACTGAGTATGGGCCACCTCCCTTGAACACATTATGCACTATAACAAGAGGGCCCTTTTTTCTATCTAAAAACCTGTACATCTTATGTACAATTTACATTAAAAAAATTACATGTAAAAATTTACATTTTGCCACCCAGATTGAGCCAAAATTTGAGGAGGCGGGAACAGGGACCAGGATCAGGGGAGACAAACATACTAGGTCTGCGGAGAGGAAGGGACCGGTACCATGGGGACACAGGGACAAGGACTGGGGGATGCAGGGATGAAGACCTATCAGGGGTTCAGTGGTGATGCCTGGCAGGTCTCCAGTGGCGGTGAGGATGAGAGCTGGGTACACCCTACTTGCACACCTGGCACAGGGGTTCCAGCAGTGGCAGTACTGGGAACCGGATGCTCTCCATTTGACTGCCCATTACACGTTATACCAAACATCATAATGCCCTTTACACATTATGACACGAACTGTAATGCCCATTACATATAATATCACACACCATAATGATTATTACATATTATGCTACATAAGTGTCACTTACCTACATGCTCATTGTTACTTGCTTGATTCCAGAGGTTTCATGCTTTATCAGTCAGGGCAGCAGGATCAGCAGAGAGGGTTCATGTTGAGGGCAGGAGCGGTCCGGAGCCTAGGACAGGGGGAGGCCAGTGGTGAAGCCTGGAACACAGCACTTACTGTTACTGGTAAAGAGGGTGTTAGGAGCAAGTTAATGAGGGAGAGAGGAAGAGAGAGAGAGAGTGTCTGCATACTTCCCAACACAATGCTCTGCTCCTGGACTTCCCTCTTGGTGTATGATTGCCATCACCTGTGTTCAAACACCTTTCTCATCAATTACCTAGTTCCACACAGGTGATGGCAATCATACATTAAGAGGGAAGTCCAGGAACAGAGCATTGTGTCCCTCCTGGAGAGGGTCATGTTGGGAGGTATGTGTCGGGGAGAGTGAAAAAGGTAGGATCAAGACAGCAGAGATTGTCAGGGAGAAGGAGTGAGCAGGAGAGACACTATACTAGAGCACAGTGCAGGAGTGGAGGCATAGGTGGACAGACAGATTGGGGGCTTAGATGGATGGAAGGGGTCATGGGCAGACAGATGAACCATATGGTGGTGCAGACAGAAGGATGTGAGAGGGCATAAATGGACAGCCGGACAGGCAGGAGGGGGCATAGATGAACATACGGATGTACAGGAGCGCAGGGGCATAGATGGACAGAAGGAAGGAGGAAATTCAGTCGACATCCAGCGGCCGCAGCTTCCGTCGACATCCAGCAGCTGCCGTTTTCTAGTGTATATGTACACATGGGCTGCCTCCCCTTCCCTCCCCTGCTAGTTAGAAATCTATACGTACATACACTATACACATATTTTATATATATATATATATATATATATATATATATATATATATATATATATAGTGTCCAAGGTAAACAGATGGCACTCGGAGGCTTGTAATCAAGTGGTAAAAAATAAGGTGCTATTTAATCCAGCATTCGGCGACGTTTCAGGGACTATGTCCCCTTCATCAGGATAGTCCCCGAAACGTCGCCGAATGCTGGATTAAATAGCACCTTATTTTTTACCACTTGATTACAAGCCTCCGAGTGCCATCTGTTTACCTTGGACACTACATTAGCCACTACACCGTGACTGCAGGGAGGCACCGGAGCCAGAGATCCCCAAGGGGGAGCAGGAGTGCCGGGAGTACACAGCAACACTATATATATATATATATATATATATATATATATATATATATACACACACACATACACACATATATATATATATATATATATACACACATACATATATATATATATATATATATATATATATATATATATATATATGACTTCACAGAGGACACAAATTATTATCATTTAGGGCAGTTCCATTTACCTGAAGAATACGGCTGTGGCTGCCCTCAGATGCGTGGTTTATGTGCTGCTGCTACTGCCTCCCAGCCCAGCGCGCAAAACAGTCCTGCACGCTGCTGCTGGGGTGCATCCATCACGTGGGCAGCGCAGCCATCCGGACCGCGGGAGCAGCTGTGTGCGCCCGCACATGCGCACCAGCGCTCCCGCGGCCATTTTAACTTCGGAATCAGAAGAGGCTGACCGCGGCCATCATTAGTTAGGGCATATTGCCGCGGCCGGAGACGGAGGTGTCCGTTCGACTTCGGCGGCCCACTTAGGGAGGCTGGGCAGCCGTTTTTACTGTCAAATGTGCCGGCCCACCGGGAAACGGCCCGGTTTCCCGGTGGGCCAATCCGCCTCTGCTGAACACAGTTAAAGTAATCAAAATAAAATAGATTTTATTTGATCTGTTCAGATTTTAACCAAATGTTCTGTTTTGCTCTATTAAATACACACCATACGTTGAGGTAGAAAACTGTTAAGAGATATATACAAGAGTTTTTTTACACATTATCAGAATTAATATATTTTCAGACTTTAAACATCATACAAGCACCTTGGACAGACAAAAGAACAGCTCCTGCCAAATTCAGGGAACAGTCATTTGCATCGTCTGAGATAACATGTAATATTATTTTGGGGAGTCACCTTTTTGACTGTTCTTAAGGGCTTTTTATATTGGAGCTGAAACAAAAACATTTCTTTAAATTACAGTACTAGTCAAGTGCTGATATGTGATATGCAAATCAGCTGTAAATGCAAAGAACTACATTTGCATCAATCTTTACAGAATATACAGATATCATTCAAATAACTTTTAAACTTTACAAATAATGTATATATACTTAGCAAAAGAGTTTCATATCATTAAAGATAAATCTGAGGGTTAAAGTATTCAGCACTGATCTTACAGCTTGCATTTCACAGTTAAAGTTCTAGCAACATATATTATTTTGCTAAGACAGAAGCCACCCCCCCCCCCCCCCTTTTTAACTCATCCTTGGAATTCCTTTGGTTAGCATCAAAGACACATTTATTTAACAGTTTTTACTTAGGGTACCCCGCTGTACCTTACAATTAAAATCAAAATAATAGATCAAAACTGGGTCATAACAGACACACAAAGATTGGAAATCCATAATCAGTTGCAGGAATTATTTCATTTTATATTCAATGTGACTTAAGCTCACATCACATGTACACTGTATTTTAAAGATTTCATTACATTTTTTGCTAAGTGTTCAAGTGTGTTAACAAATATTCTGAAAAGTATACAATCAGTATCCACTTTAGCGGTGTGATACAATTCTGTGACAACACAACTTGTACACTCTTATCTTTTGAAGATGTTAACTGCTCCTTCTGATTATCTTTCCAAAATCTGTGCATATTCTCATGGGGGTCAAGGGTGCTAACTGTCGGTATGTTTCATACCTATATCTTTATGATGTAATTTTCCTTAAAGTTAATATATCTTGTCACTGTAATCTTGTGACACACCCTGTTTCTTCTAGCTGACAGTCAAATAAACCTTATGAACTACAACAATGTCTAGGGGAACTTAAAATTCAAGATAGAGAAATACTATTCATTTAGACAAACATAAGAGTTATAATTATGGGCTTTAAACAAAAAATCAACCTAACGTTTCCAGTATATCTGCAATTACATGTAACTGAGGGGTTTATTCTACTGTAGTTCATTCTTTCTGACAAAATCCTTCTTAGATGGACAAAACCATGTACACTGCAGGGGGGCAGATGTAACCTGTGCAGAGAGAATTAGATTTGGGTGAGTTATTTTGTTTCTGTGCAGAGAAAATACTGACTGCATGATTTTACACTTCAATATAGATCTCACTTTGAAGAAAAACCTCACCCAAATCTAATTCTCTCTGCATAAGTTACATCTGCCCCACCTGCAGTGCACATGGTTTTGTCCATCTAAGAAGGATTTTGTCAGAAAGAATGGACTAGAATAACCCCCTGAGTTACTACAAATCTCTTATATACACAATATGGCTTTCCCCCCAAAAAATATATAGCACAGTTCTGTCTGATAATTCAGTAACAAGATAATTAAGATTTGGACGTATTTTTAGAAAATAACTAAAATAAACAAAAACCTTATTTTGATAACTGCAATAGTATAAATGTTTAAACAATGAAATCACCAATTAGCAGTTCTCCCTATTTAAGAACACCAGACAAAAATATCAATCTACAATAGTTCTGCGAGTATATTATTTGTTTGCATAAACCTGTGTAATGATCTGTGTAAGTGCATGGACATAGGATGGTGGTGGAGATGATGCTGTTTCTATCTCTCTCATTGGTGCACCTAGAAGCGCTGCCTCTGATGGTGCCCCTGGTATTATGGGCTGCACAGGGTGTATTAATTGTAATGGGTTGTCATCATCTAATTTTTCCTGATTTTCTGTCTCTATTTCTTTAGCTGCTATTATCTAAATGGTCACCTGGTCACTGCATTTATGTTTTGCTATACAATTTTTATTACAGGAAGCACATTTTTACCAACTGTCAACATGTAAGCTGCCCTCTGGCGGAAAGCCAGCTCTTTTAAAAACCTTTTTTATTCATTTTAGTGCCTTCTCCCCCTCACGTTGCCTAATGACATCTATGGGTTTGTCTGGCCGTGACATCTTTCTAGACCGTGTTCCCATGACTTTATCCTCCCCTTATGGCCTTTTCTCCCCTCACACTGGTGTGAGTACCTTTATGGGAGACCTTATGGTCTTTGCTCCCCTCACACTGAAGTGAGTACCTTTATGGGAGACCTTATGGACTTTGCTCCCCTCACACTGGTGTGAGAATCCTTTATGGGAGATATTATGGAGGTTTATGGACTGTATACACGGAACCCTACCTTATCTCCCCTCACACTGATGGGAGACCGAATAAGATGTATTAATTTACAGTACCTTATGTGAGTACACTGTATGGGAGTATATGTATCCTTTAGTCCTCTCCTTGGGGACCTGTTCTGGTCAGTATCTCATTCACCTTATGAAGGTACTATATCTTTAAGTTTACAGGAGACCTGCACTAGTCAGTACTCCTGTAATTCTTTCCCCAAGAGAAGCTTTAATGTCTGTCAGTGGGCAGAATAAAGGACCAGTTGGATCTTTTGCTTCCTTCTGTTCTAGTAATTTTTGACCGGTATATCCTCCATACAGCAGGAGTGTAATGGCTCTTCAATGTGGGTGCCTTTTCAATTCAGAAATCCCACTTTCTTGTGTTTGTGACATTATATGTGCTGTGCAGGCTGGATAATTAAATCTGGTTCTCCTGTCTATTTGTTCTTTTGCCTTACACCCTGTGCAGTCAGGCGGGCACATATGCCTGAATGGCCCCCCCTGATCCACCATGTAGTGTCATAATGTTATCTTTAATTCTCTGGGGGAGGAGGTTTCCTCTCCCTGTCTGAGTGCGCTGGTCAGTTTGCCTGGGTGATAGGAGTGATATGTGTCTTATATTTGATATTGGACAAATGAGCGAGGGTCTGATATTTGTCCCATTTTTCTGTGTAGTGGGATATGTCAGTACCTCAAGCCAGGTTCTTCCTATTACTGCTAATAGGTCATCTGCATTTCTACAATGTGTTCCCACAGTTCTAGTCAAATTACAATCTCCACAATACATCCCAATTATCGATATCTAAACCACCTATGGCAGTCATGGACTCATATCTGTGAATTATAGTACCCCAAATTGGTTTATAAAATCTGGTAAAGTATTCCCAATAAACCCCTGGTCTCACTGTGGCACATTATTACCCTGTTTCTAAATTACAATAAAGCTTAGACATTCATTGCAAGAAAATCTATCCACCATTCCCAGTAACACACTTGTTATAACAGGTGTAGCATTCTTCAAAATAATAGTGATAGAACTATCAACAATACACAACCTCATACAGTGAAAATAGCAGTGGCAGTGTGGAGCATATATCATTGATCAGACTTCATACAACTGTATATTTTCAGTTTCACCAAGAAGTTTCTTAATGCCCATAAATCCTTTTGCTAAAATGTATCCCACATATCCCAGGAAGATTTGAACCATAAACAATAACAAACAGATAGTCATGATTTCAAACAGTTCAGTCATTTGAATTTTCTTTTAGTGTTCTCAAGACAAAAATATCCCTTTTTTTTTTTCATCTGCTGCTTGAGTATGTGGCAGCTTCTTAATACTATACTGACAAATGGGTTTTAAACCTGGGACTATATGATTCCTGGGCAAATAGATTATGATATTAGAGCAATCATCTTCAATGTATTATTCCAACAATTCCCTTTTTAAATGATAGCCTATTATACAGTATACTTCATTATAACTTTCTACATTACCAAATGATACTTTAGTACTTGTACTTGCTACTAAACTTGGTACCACAGATCTCCTATATTCTTAAAACAACAACACAGATACACTGTCTACATACACCCCTCTGATTATGTAATAATTCAAATTATTTACAAGCATCATAATCTACTTTATCCATATAACACTTTACAGTATTTACCTTAAAGCGAATTTCTTCTGACTGACATTGGGTTCTTTGAGATATTCTCTGATCCTCCCAACTGACATTCCACAGATACACACAAGAAGCGCTGAACCAAGTGAGCAGGTAGAAATCTACACATTTATTCTCACTTACCGGTTTTTTGTTCAGTGGTTCCTGAGAGATCAGAGGAGTTTGTTGTCAGGTGGAGAGATGATGGAACATGCCGGACTCGCCCCCAAAACTGATAGGGTTCAGCTATACTTATCAACCTTCGATGTCAGCCAGAGGATTCATCTTCTAAGTGACGGCCGGAGATCAGTATAAATGACACACACACACACCAATGGAGTATGCTAGTCAGACAGTGATCTGACGTTTAATCTTAGGGTGCTCATAGTTATACCAAAAATGTGGAATGCAATCCACGTCATTGCTCATTAAATATTTATTTTGAAGTTTTAAGCTAAAGCAATAAATTCACACTTTTTAATAAGATGTCAAAACAAAAGTTTGTTTATAATAGAAATAATTGGATCAATGTTGATAAGCAAGCAGTAACTTTGCCTCAAAACATTCGAAAACGCTATCTTCATGTCGCAGGTGCAATATCTTCTGACCTTGGTAACATCTCTTGAAATCACCTCAAACTTTTCCATCTTATGCTGAAATTAAAATCTGTTCTGCTAGAAGCATTTTAAGGAAAAGACATCTTAAAGGGACAGTGATAGTTCTGAATAACATATATAAAACTTAAACCTTATATGTATATAAAAGGTGAGAATCATATCTATACTCTATCACTATACACTATATTCAGCTCGCCATACACTATATTCAGCTCGCTATACACTATATTCAGTTTGTTATATGTCATATTCAGCTCGTCATACACTATATTCAGCTCGTTATATGTCATATTCAGCTCGTTATATGTCATATTCAGCTCATCATGCACTATATTCAGCTCGTTATATGTCATATGCAGCTCGACATACACTATATTCAGTTAGTTATATGTCATAGTCAGGAAGTTGTAATTTTGACTTGAACGGCCCCTCATACCAGGGACCCAGTGCGCACACAATAGAAAGCTACAGCAACAAGCAGCCCACTCCCATCCCACCATCACTTCACTTCTTTAGCAGATTGGAATGGAATGGATGCTGCTGCTGCTCTCAGTCAGTGACATCCGTAGGGCGGGGCTAGGTGTGGGCAGGGCACATCGTGGTGCTTGAAGTTGAGCCCATGAGTTGGAAAGAATCTGGAATCTGCTCTGTCTGCTTTATCAGGAGCGTGTTCGCACTGCAGCCTCCCATTTGCCCAGGACTTGTTCTGAAAGCAGCCGTACATATACAGAAGGGGACCCTGCCTGACCAGCCACTCACCATGGATAAGATGCAAATAGTCACGGTGATCTCTGCTCTGTGCCTGATGTGCATGCCAGGAGGTAGGTGTCTGCATGCCAGCTGAAGGTGCTTCTATATATGTATGCCATGTAATAGGTGTCTGCATGTTAGCAGGAGATAGGTATATCAGGTAGATGTCCATGCCAGGGGTTAGGTGCTTACATGTGAGGTAATAAGTGCCTGGATGCCATGCAATAGGTGTCTGGATGCCAGCAGGAGGTAGGTGTCTGTACGCCAGGGCTTGGCCGTATATTGCACTTGCCTGCCATGAGGTTGTAATTAAAGTAGAACAGCCCTGATAAAGGAGAGGAAGCTCTCTTCCTACACTTTTCAGGTGTAAAGTTATGGTAAAGAGAGAGATAGCAGAGGGGCAAGCGCAGGATTTCTAGAGGGGGTTTCCAAAGGCATTTCACAATCTCCCACTCTGTGGAATATTGGCGGACCTTGTACGGTACTTATGTATTTGCAGGGCGCCCACAAAGCAAATAGCTTAGTGGTCGATTCTGAGTAAGAAAATCGCATCGCATGCGATTTTTGCATGCAATACGATTTTCCTATGTAATTTATTCACCGCTCTCTGGCCTTGGGCGGTGCAATGAGATCGCACCGCACACAAAATCGCACGTGATCGCATCCGATTGTTTTTTTTTTTTAGGGTGCGATGCCATTTCATATAGTATTTGTATGACATACAATGAGATTTAGGCACCCCCCCACTATCCACGCCACTCCGAAGTGTGGTGAGCGCAGCGGAACGCGTCCTCCTGACCTTTTCATACCACCACTATCCACATTGGCGTGGAGTTGATTTTAAATAGTGTGGTGAGCGCAGAGAGCCCCACGAGGGGACGTGAATTACGTTACATGTATTCCACGTCCCCTCATGGGGCTCGCCACACTATATAAAATCAAATCCACACTGACATGGATAGTGGAAGTATGAAAAGGTCGGGAGGATGCGTTTCGCCACCCCTCGTGGGGCTCGCTGCGCTCACCGCGCTTCGGGTGGTGTGGATAGTGGGGGGGGGGGGGTGCCTAAATCCCATTGTATGTCATACAAGTGTCTAGTACATTAAATGGCATTGCACCCTATAAATCGCATGCGATCGCATTCAATTTTAAGTGCGATCCGATGCAATCTCATCGCACCGCCCAAGGACAGAGAGAACTGAATAGATGACATAGGAAAATCGCATCGCATCGAATGCAAAAAATCGCATGCGATGCGATTTCCCTAGGGTACCGTACATATGCTAATTGGGCGCCCTGCTAATAAGTAAGTACCCCTTGTATTGACCCTGGGCATATTTGTATACGTTGGACTTATTAAACACTGAAAATATAGATGATCTATAATATAGGTTGTATCAAACAAATTTAATAAGTGGTCAGGAACAGGTTAAACACCTCATAATATATACATAAACAAGAATTATAGAACTTGCAGGAGACAGAACTTTAATTTCTATATCTTCATGGCAGCTACTACCAGGTCCTGTGCTCAGATCTGCACAAGCAAACTTGGTGGAAGAAGATGCTATCTCTAGCATGTGCAGAAGCTCTGCTCTGTCCCTTAAGGTCCCCATTCACTTGTGCGATTTTGAAGCATTGGGCTGATAAATCAGGTGATGTGGGAAAGCGCATGTGTTTTACATCCGATCTGATCAGATGTGTGGTCCTGTGCCCATCGGAGCTCCCAGATCGCAAGTGCTACACTCAATATTTGTGTGGTCCGGCAGCCTTGGCTGGAATCACATGCAATATTTCATATGCGATCCTGACGCCCAGGAAGCTGCTGGGCGGTTAAAAGGGATTGTATGCAAGTTCTCCCCTCAGAGAAGTCACAGTAGTGTATGAGGGCCTTAAAGCTGCATGTTGTGGTGACGCCTTTAGTAATTGTATTATACTGTATATACTGTATATTGTCCTAATTAAAGCCGCTGGCTAAGAAGAGGGGGGTTTCAGGGCAACCAGCATCCCCCAACTCTCCCCTGCATTTACTTTTGTCAGTGATAAGGATGGACATTGTAAGCCCACCATCAAATGACGGGTGGGCTTGATGCCATGGTCACTGACCATCGCATCCAAAAAATACGATAGAAAATATATTCATATAATTTGCATATTCGCTAAAAAGCCCTTTTATGGCGCATGCACAAACATCTTCATCGTGATTGGCTCTGCTGCGGGACCGGCTGGGGGGCGAGACCATCGGAATACCATCAGATCTTTACCATTAGATGGCTGCAAACGTAGGAATGCCGCCCTTGAATGGTAAAACTACTAGCATTGAAATAAAATATTGATGGCTGTTAAAGATTGCGATGCAGTGTTCATCTGTAGGCACTAGTCGGTGATTCCTACACTTTTTGAAATCACTGCGCCCTTGAGCATCAAAACTTTTTCAAGACGCCCCTAGGCCAAATGTTTGAGGAAATCAGAAATTAATATTAAATGAAGTAAATTGTGTTTATATGTCATCCTAAAGTTGCCCATACACTAGTCCGAATTTTATTTGTTACATGATTTTGGCGCATCAGCCCGATAAATCGGGTTCATGTAATTTACTTACTATTGCGATATTGAGTGAACCAAATTCGGCCCCAGCCCCAATGGTCAGGTTTGCACAAACTCCAACTGCGAACGGCCTCGTGATTTCCAATATTGTCATGCCGTTCGCTGCGTGGAGGGGGGCACAGGACGGGATGGGGGCGGTGGCAGCGCATGGACATGGACACGCCCTGCCTTTCATGGGCATCCCCATGAAACGCTGGATGTTACCATGGGGTTGGGGTTTATAAATTCAGGAGAACACATACGTACACCTGGCGTAATGGTCAGCATTGTTACCTCACAGCACTGAGGTCTATGGATTTTTCCAGGAGGCCAGTGTATAATACCATGGGGTGTGGATCAGTTGGTCACCAGCAAGTTGTTAGACAGTCATTAGGTCGACACCATTAGGCCAACATGTGTTTAGGTTGACATGCAGGAAGGTTAACATGGGTAAGGTCGACTGGAAAAAGTCAACATAATTTCTTTTTACATTTTTTTTTTAACCCTTATGTCCTAGTGGATGGTTGGGCATGAAATACCGCATTTCAGCACATGTTGTGGCGACATAGACACCGAAACGTACCACCATGTCCCTTAGCTTGTCTCGCTGTGCTTGCCATGCTTCGGGCACGGTGCTTTGCTACGCTCGGCACGCTATTTTATTCTCCCACCATGTCCTAGTGGATGGTAGGGCATGAAACACCGCCTGTCGGCACATGTTGGCTCAAAAAAGCACTAAAAAAACCCTGTATCAACATAATGACCCATGTGGACCTAATGACCATGTCGACCTAACCCATGTCGACCTAAACTATTGTCGACCTTACTGCATGTCGACCTATCTGCGTGTCCTAATGTTTTTCGACCTACTTGGTGGTGACCCAAGGACCGTATCCTAGTGTTCATTCTAGCACCTGCTATCTTTGAAAACCCATGCAGTTCCTCTTCCCTGCCTGGAGTGTCGCTGTCTGCTGTGGTGTTTCTAGCACAGGTCTAGTTTGAATATCAGTGCTGATATACAGACCACACTGTGCTAGAAACACTACAGCAGACAGCGACCCCCCAGCAGGGAAGATGAACTGCATGGGTTTTCAAATATGGCTAGTGCTAGAATGAACACTAGTATCCCAATACCATGGGTTGGAGTACAGTATGTATCCCATTGATTGATTCATTTGTTTTTCTCTCTCCTTTTGTTTCAGTGCTGGCTGATGACTGTGCACCTTATGTTGGTTTTGACTTAAAAGTCCATCAACCCCAGACCTGTGTCCTTTCCTTCTGCTCTGGGACTTGCACAGAGCGGTACTGTAGTATACTGGCTGGATCGGCACTGGATCAGAAGCAAATGTTGTGTATTGTAACTAAGTAAGTAGCAAACCCTTTCTGCCAGCACAATTCCATTTACTTCTTACATAGGTTTTGCGTGATCATATTTGGTTCTTATTTTAGTTTGTTGTTAAAAAGAATAGTAAATTGTAAATCAGCACACCAGTGGAAGAAAGTGAAATTAGAAAGTTTAACACCCCATCTCCCCCAAAAAATAAATGGATCTGACCGCAAAGATGGAATTGGCCTTTTTTTTTAATCGTAACGGTCATGGCCCCAATAGACTCTGCGATTTGGGTCTGATTTCACCAAATTCTGAAGGATCAGGCCAAGAAATCACATGTTCATGACATCAGATCCAATGTGCGGTCCTGTGCATATCAGACCGGAATTTGATGTCAGACGGACTGCACATAAGATGAATCTTATGTGCAGCCGTCAGCGGGTGTTTTTAGCACCCGGGATGTATCGCATCCGATCAGGCACTGGCACACACCTATCGGCAGAGTCAGAGAAGTGCCAGGCAGGAGGGGCTCTCTCCCCGCTCTGCATCCCCTTCTACAACCGCGGGTGGGAGATTTGAAAACTCCTTTACAAATGGGGGACTATTGAGCTCTCTCAGCCAATCAGTGGCTGCCCGTTCATTTGTAAGGGTTGTTTTCATTCTCCTGCCCCTGGATCCCCAAGAGTCCTTACATGCAATAAATTTATTGCATGTAAAAAAAAAAAAAAAATGGGAAATTCCAGTGCCAAATCATATATGAGCCCTGCCAGGGGAACTCAGGGCTAGTGTATGGGGGCCTTTAGTATTAAAGATGTGTTCTGATCTGTTGCCTAATTTAGGTCAAAGATGGCAACAATTTTGCATAAACCTTAAATTGGATTAAATTGAGGAAATCTGAGAGGGGAACGTATTGCCTCAGCGCTGCTGCATTCAGATCATCGGTCACACTAATCTCATTACCCAGTGTGACCAGCTGGCAGGTCATGGTGGGCATCTGACATGATGCAAGTATATTGGCAGGGACCCCACATATCTTACTCTGGGCCTGATTCATAGAAAAATGTACAGTGCTTGAGAGAAACACTCCGTGACCAGCGGCTTCTGTAAAGGCTAATAATAATTATATCATACATAAAATAATGCACTGATATATATGTTATGCAAATATAGTTTTACAATGGTAGATGTCCCCTGAGACCACATTTTGATTAAGCGATACGATTGTGGACACATTTTTCAAGGGATACGGACACTAGGACCCTTATTCTGATCGGTGCGGCCCGATCAGAATATGCGGCCGCAACCGTGCAGGCGAATCCCCGCCTTCCATACGGATCGCCACCTGCCGTCCGTACGCGGATATGTGGCGATCCGCATGAAATTGGACGGGGATACGCCTCCTCCGTCTTGGGAGCTGCCCCTGCATTCGATGGTCGCCGAACATCGAATGCAGGGCCGCACGCTCCACCAGGTCCCGCAACACAAGACCACACGGACACTTGTCCGTGTGAAATCATGTATGGGGGCGGGCAGCTGACATCCGGCGATGTCAGATGCCCGCCCCGTACCCACGCGTCACGGCCTCATTACCATGCATACGCCCCGCGTTTGCATGGGAACGCCCATGAAACGGGGGGCGTATGCATAGGGTAATGAGGCTAAGTAGCCCCTCACGCCCCTCTACGCCCCCTGTGCGGCGTATAAAGAATCCGTGCGGCGAAATCGCCTGCACATGCGCAGAGTGACCTCTGCACATGCGCAGACGATCAACATTGGCGGTCCGTCCGCATGCGGGAATATCCGCACCGATCAGAATAAGGCCCTAGGTCTACTCAATGACGGTCAACATACATTGGATTGACATGGCTAAGATCGTCAGGTTGACATTGGGAAGGTCTACATGAGTGGGGACATGTTACACTTATATGGTGTCCATGTCGACATGTGGGGTAATGCTTGTACCACCACAACCATCATTCTAATACCTAATGCTACCATTGTCTACCTAATTCTTGTGTTGACCTTCCAACCCTGTCAACCATAGCCATGTCCACCTATTTCAGTTGTCGGCCTTCAGTGGCCGACCCAATATATGTCGACTTTCATTGAGTCGACCCTATGATCCAGACCCTTTTCAAGAAGCTGTATAAGAATGTAACATTTAAGTGAAAGTTTGACTGACATATAAAAGAAATCGTCTGCTTTTAATTTCCTCTTGCCAATATTTCTTATCTGACCTTTTTGTTTCTTTCACAGCCTTTATGTGATCATTGGCGTTAGTGTTGTGCTTTCCATAACATCCCTCGGGGGAATCGTTGCCTATTTCCGCAAATCCATTTTTTCCTTTGCAAGGCAGCATATTCCTTTTGTAAGTCCTCAACCTGGATAACTATATCATATTTATTATAAATGCATCCTAGTATAGAATACAAGAAGGTCTCAACCAAACGGTGTGCAATAAAGTACCTCGTGCAGCTAGATACAAATTCACACAGTAGAATAACACCTATAACTACTGACAAATAGACAATATGGAGAGAAGGATTGTGAATTTGAAAAAAACAGCGCTCAAGGTGACAATATGTAAATAATGAACAATACTTATGCTCATAAAGGTACTGGTTTAACTGGTTTCACAGAGTATAGTACCAAGTTGTAGAATTCTCTGGTTCTCCCCTAATAATGAAACAGGGGAGACACAATACAACAAAACATAGTGCAGATCAATTGGATAAAAAGAATTTAATACAATAGTTGCACTTACAATAAAGTGACTTTGGTAAAAGCACAAGACAAGTGATCCTTGGGGCAAAACAGCAGACAGATGTAATAGAGTCCTCAGGTCCTGGGTTCCCCGTTTCCGGAAACAGACAGCCACAGTCCTTCGGGTCCACGCCGCAGAGCCCTTCACGATACACCGGTCCAAATAAAAGCTTGGTAGCACGCTAGACGCGTTTCGGAGCTAAGTCCTTCATCAGAAGCGTGCTGAAATAGTGTCCAAGTACAGGTATATATACCTGCAAACAGCTGTACACAATCGCCGCTAATCGGCGTGTGATTTCCGACTTCCGGGTGAACCAAAATGGAGATGCGTTCCAAATACCGGATATGCATTCCAAATGGCCGGATGTGCGTCACCGCTAGTACCATGAATAGACGGAGCGTCCTGTATGAAGATCCCCAGCTAAACGCTCTGTAGTAATTAGGTTCCTAGTGACATAGGAATGCATTAAGCTTCAAACTACGCCGCAAATACCGGAAGTATCTGCGTGTCACTCGTTTCCAAGGGCGCAGTATGCGTTCCAGGGCAGAAGAATTTCTTATATGCCAAAAATAAGGGGTATGTTCATACGGAAGTCGGATATCATTCACAACTCATCCAAATCTAATTCTCTCTGCACATGTTACATCTGCCCCCCTGCAGTGCACATGGTTTTTGTCCATTTGAGAAGGAATTGCCTCTGAGAGTGAACCAGAATAAGGCCCAATATCCGCATTGGGTGCATCTCTGACAGCCCCTGTAATATGAAAGCTCTGACCTTTGTATCCACTTATAATATGTGTCAGCCTAGTCTTATTTTATTCTATATAAAATCTGCTACTTGGGTATGAGAATGGGCTGGTTGCACAGATGATTCAATGAATATTGGTTCCATTTCCATATCTGTATCTGACGGTCTTCATTTTCTATTTTCCAAGATATGATCTAATGGAAGACTTTGTCCACAAGGAATCTACCATATCAGATGTAACAGCAATAATGTAATATACATGTACAGAGTCATCAATGTCCTTTGTGAAGATCCTGTGACTGCCCCTAGCACTGGACAACTCCCCATTACAGTGCCATTGGAAATCCACCTGTTGGGATCTCTACATTGTGGACGTTACCAGACATACCCATCAGGGTGTGACAGATGAGCTGGTCGCAGTTCCTGACTATAAAATAAGCCTTGGAGAAGAGATAAAACATCAGCCTATCAGCTCTTAACTGCCATGTTACAGATTGTTTTTCAAAAATGACCAACGAGCTGGTTAGTTGGCACTTTATCTCTCGCCACCTGCTCTCTCAATGGTTTAATAAATAGACTCCATTGTTTACCCACCATGCAAGTACCAGACCATGTGGTGATCACAATCCTAACCACCTTGTTCTCATGTTTCCCTACTCTCTTCCCTGCTCCCTTTTTTAGTGAATGTATAGTTTATATAATAAAGACATCTTCAAATTGGAGATTAGAGTACTTCCATTCACTTAGAGCCAAGCTTATTGCCCACTGAAGGAAAACTATGAGGGATACTAAATCTCTAAGAGAGATAAAGTGGAGAGTTGCTAATGGCAATCATTCAGCTAATGTCATTTTTCTTGCACATACTGTAAAATGACATGTATGGGGCCTACATACGGGGAGATTTTGCTGAGCGATGTTAGATTGCTCAGCACAAAGGGATGTGTCTGCGATGTGTGCTGACTGACCTGTCAGGGCCAGTGTTCTCCGATGGGAATACGGGTCCTGACCGGCAATCTATCTAGATTTATCCAGCGTGCTAAATATTAATAGCCAGGGTGATAGCGACACGTGGGTCATGCATCACTATCACTGACCCCTACACACGGAGGGGCATTTTCTAAGCAATCTAGTCAGATCGCTTAGAAAATGCCCTGAAATCACCCCGTGTGTAGGCCCCATAAGAAACTGATTAGTACTGTATTTCTCTCCAAGATTTATCTCTCCCATATATGTTACATCTCCATGTGTTATGTAGGTAGATACCATTATTATAAATGGCCATTTTTCATTCATATAATAATCTGGAAAACCTTCCATGGTATAAACTTCTGTACATTCCCAAATGCTAACATGTCTGACCAAAGCAACTAGCATTACACTAATGAACAAAAGTTGTGGGTTGTTTTTTTTTTTGTGAAGTTTAATGTATTCATGTAATAGGTTTTACTGAATGTTTGGAAAGTTAGTTCATGTTACATTCATATCGGGTCTTTTGACTTTATATCAAATATAGATTGTTTTCCTGTTACGATTTTTTTTTTTTTCATGGGTGTGTATTACATTGTTTGTTTTAAGCTTACATTTATAATTTGTGCAACTTTGTTATGCTTGTTTTTGTATTTATTGTACAAATACAGCTTTATACTGTGGTTTAAATATAAATATTTTAAAATATTGTTTTGTGCTGCTTTAATGTGGATCCAATAGGCCAGTGGTTCCCAAACTGTGTGCCTCAGGACACTTGCAGGGGTGCCTTGGGATGGTGGACCAAGATCAATTCATATTATTTGGCAAAACCAGTGCTTGTGGCTGCCAATCATAATATATGTGGACAAAAAGAAGCAAATCCTGTCCCTCACCAGATAACTGTGACATATACACACAATGCACTTAATTTAATATTTTTTGTCTGAATTTCTCGATAAGAAGCATTCAGCCTAGGGGTGCCTTGAAAATATTTTGGTGCTCTAGGGCGCCGTGATTAAAAAAAGCTTGGAAACCACTGCAATAGGCACATTCTCTGGTGTTTCATGTCAAAACTAGTTGTAATAACAGATATAGGGCCAGATTCTCTAAGCTTCAAAAGTGATAAAATGGAGAGTGATAAACAGCCAGCCAATCAGCTCCTATTTGATATTTTTCAAACACAGTCTGTGACATGGCAAGTAGGAGCTGATTGGCTGGCTGTTTATCACTCTCCATTTTATCACTTTTGAAGCTTAGAGAATCTGGCCCACAGTGTGACATTCAGTATCAGGAAAGCACATTCTGTGGTAAATGGGCGTTTTGTTGAAGATGGGATGTGTACCATATCAGATGCTATCTATTCTTAAATTGGCAGAGAAATCGAATGATTGTATGCACAAAATCTATCATGAACTACTCTAACAAAGAAGGGCTAATCATAAAAAGATATTCATATTAGAGATGTGCGGCGGCCACTTTTTCGGGTTTTGGTTTTGGATCTGGATCTCCCTTTGTGTTTTGGATCTGGATTGGTTTTGACAAAACCACCCTTGTGGGTTTTGGATCTGGATTTTTATGAAAAAATGCTAAAAATTGCTAAAATAACAGAATTTGGGCCTGTTTTTGCCCCTAAAGTATTATTAACCTCAATAACATTAGTTTCCACTCATTTCTAGTCAATTTTGATCACTTCACAGCTTACAAAATTGTTTTCATTTACTGTAGTTGGGCCAAAAGGGTATACCGAGGTAGCTGGATGACTAAGCTAAGCGACAGCAGTGGGCATCACATACAAGTGGACCTTACACTTCCAACCTGGCACATCTTGGAAGCAGAGCGGCACTGCAGGGGCAGACAGGGTGGCAGTTTAATAAATTATCCCAAAAAAAGAGAAATGCTCCAAAGAGCAAAAAATACAAAGAGGTATCGGCCTTGTCATGACTGGTGGTAGCAGCTTCAGCACTTCTATCAGGTTGCTGATCTCCCACTATTACCTCCTCCATCATCCTCCAAAAATGTGTTTTTATTTTATTTATTACTTAAATTTTTTCCTTACTTTACACTGGACACAGCCTGTCACACTGGACACAGCCCCTTGGACACTGGACACTGCCCCTGGACACAGCCCCTGGACAATGGAAACAGCCCCTGTCACACTGGACACAACCCCTGTACACAGCCCCTGTACACTGGACACAGCTCCTGTACACAGCTCCTGTACACTGGACACAACTCCTGTACACTAGACACAGCCCCTGTCACACTGGACACAGGCCATGTCACACTGGCCACAACCCCTGTACACAGCCCCTGTTCACTGCCCCTGGACACAGCCCCTGTACACTGGACACAGCCCCTGTACACTGGACACAGCCCCTGTACACTGGACACAGCCCCTGTACGCTGGACACAGCCCCTGTACGCTGGACACAACCCCTGTACACTGGACACAGCCCCTGTACACTGGACACAGCCCCTGTACACTGGACACAGGCCCTGTCACACTGGACACAAGCCCTGTCACACTGAACACAGCCCCTGTACAGCCCCTTGTACACTGGCCACTGCAGCCCCTGTACACTGGACTTGTGTACAGCAGCCCCTGCAGACCCTAATCGAGTGAGCAGCAGCAAAATAATATATTATTATTATAGCACAGCACAGAGCACAACCACCCTCTTCCCTCTCCTATGCTGGAGTAAAGATGGTGGGGCGCGCGTGCGTCTTATATAGAATCCAGATTCCACGAGAATCCGACAGCGCGATGATGACATTCGGCCTCGTTGTTGGTCCGGAATTCAGGCGGGAACTCCCGAGCCGACTCGGATCCTGACCCGAATCCCGATATTCTGATCTGACGGATCTCGGGGATCTGGACCCGCTCATCTCTAATTCATATGCGTTTTTTCATTTAAGCCCCTTGGGCATACAGTATCCAGTCGATGAATCCATAGTGCTTCTCTTTTAAGTAGCATTAGCCCCCTATCACCACCTCTTGGGGGGGTTGGGGGGGTTGGGTGGGGGGTGGGATCCAATCATTTGCCATATAGTGTAGAGTAGTCAGTTTATGTCCCTCTTTGACAAAGTGGGCTGCTACTGTGTCTCCAGTTGAGTATGCCAGTCAGATCGAAGACCTATGTTGATTTATCCTCTCTCAACATCCTTACAGTCTTCCCCAAATACATTAGACCGCAGGGGCATATGAGGTAATAAATCACATGGTCAAGTTGACAGTGGAGCCGATGCTTGAGATGGATCTTAGTACCTTTGTGAGGATGGCAGTAATAGGAGCCAGTTATAAGTGCTCGACATGTGGCACATCCCAAGCACATATAGCAGCCATTTTTCTTGGATAGCCACATATCTTTATTTTCGTTGGCTGGTTTCATGTTAGGTCGCAATAAGTGGTCCTGTAGATTCCACCCTCTAGACATACTCAATAGAGGTGGTACAGTACCCATCTTCTTGAAGACTTGATCAGAAGTACTGTAATAAGTGCCCATTGTTCTTTGATGATTTGCTGTGTGTTTTTAACATTTATATACCAGTGGATGTTCATGATCATATGTGGCGTAGTGGTCAGGCTTTATGGCCCAACGATTGGTGTGTATATTTCTTCCTAGCTCTGGTGAGACATCTCCTGATGATCTTAAGCTGCCCATACACGGTCCGTTTAACGGATCCGTTTGGGACTTAAATAGTACACATTGTATCGGATTGCATGCCTTGTGCATGCATTGTGCACAAACTGCGATCCGATGCGATGTGTACCTAGTACAAAAAGTATGTGCAGCACATACTTTTTGTACCGTACTATGCGATGCGCGGGAGCGCGCATCGCATAGTACAAAACATAACCGCCGCAAAACAGAGCGTGAATGGGCTCCTTTAGAGCTGTACCCCCTCTGATCAGTAAGTGTCCTTTAAACTTTTATTAGCTTATGCCTCATTAATTGGTATGTGTGCAAAAAATCTGGGGAATTTGAATATATGCCTTAATAATTGCTATTTATGTAATAAGCTGCATTATATAGGATTTCCCTTATTATGATATCTAGAAGTGGATAGTGGATTAACTATTGTAGTGAGGCTAATTAATATGACAGTGGTTATGATGCCCATAGTATAGATCGGTAGCTGAGGTCATTTCTCTAATGGCCATGCGTTCCAAACTACGGAGATGAAATGCAGATGATTAGAATAGCTGAACGTCCGGGTTCGGCACTTCTGTCACACAGTCAAGCGTTGTGAGCGCTGTTGTCAGTTTTGGCCGAACTTCCGGCGCTGAGTTCCGGGGTTGCGTTCCAGGACGGTGGAATGCACGCCGCTTCTCTCAGGGATATTTCCACTAATAAAGCAGCGGTGTGTATAAGCTAATCACCATGTCACCTTGCTGGGGTAGTGTTTATAGATACTCTGATGCTGCCCAGTGAGGCTCGAAACGTCGACAATAGGCTCTAAATACTTGGGGATGCATACTGCTGGAAATCTGGTGAGTGTTCTTATTCAGACATTCTCTGTATTTGGCTGTACCCTCCGGATTGTAGCCTAAGAAGTGCACCCCAGTTGTTGGACTTGCGGATTGCATGTAGCAAAGGAATGAAGGTGGCACTCTGATTATCTCAATTAGTGAAACAATCCAATGTATTGTTAATGTTTCGGGGACATGCCCCCCTTCTGAAGGCCGTTCCTAAGTTGATTAACAGGAAGCAGCCATTTCTGAGCAGCAACCTGGACCTTTTCTGGGAGTGTCAGGGAAACTGCAGGCGTGCCCAGGCGTTTTAAGGGAGGGTGTGAGAAGTAAGTTCCAGTCTCAATCCGGCTGATTAATTTGCAGCTGCTGAGTAAGTCCTGGGCTACTCAGATTGTGCACACACTATGGAAATCAGTCAGTGGTGAGCAGCTTGCGGATGGATATGCAGCCCATTCACAACATATTCCCTACCCATTTGCAGGCTTGTTAAGGGCGGGATTACACTCTGGTGGGTTGGTGGCTAACTATTTACATGGCGATCGCACGGCATTGCTTATTTGCACAGAGGGTCTGAATCAGGCTTTATATACATTGTTTAACGAACCAGGTACCGTATATAGCAGTAGTCTCAACTCCCATGCTTCGCTCCACCCCTGTCTGGAACCCCGCCTGCCAAATCCTGAAAGCGCATTCATTTACCTATTTTATGTATACTGGGGATTACAAATCCGTTACTGACAGGAAACACACTGCAGGACTGCAATCTACAAAGCAACAAATAAGTAATTACTATGAGAGACTACTTGCAAGTAGAAAGAGTAAATAATAAGTAATAACTGCAGTCAGTGTATTATTGCACCAAAATAATAAATGGATATCATAATCGCTATAAGTAGTGTCTTTACCTGTTCAATCTGAATATATTATTATATTGTAAATGATACTTATTTTTTCAGATTTATATAATTAAATTTTTAGTTTAAGGAGAAATGTGAAGGTATAGTAATATAATGAAGGTTTGTTGCTTATGAATAGAGACAGGATTATATGCATTTGCATATGTTGCCCATTCTCACTGGTTATTGCATATTTTACCTACTATCTAGTGATGGTGCATATATTAGGCCCCGCCCTCTTCCCACCCGCGAGTCACAGGACTGCTTTGCCCTGCTGCTGCTGCTGCTGCTGGCCAGGTAGTGGTAGAGTGTGCAGGCTGGGGCAATATGTGCGCAGTGTGGGGGACCTTGGATGTACTCTATGTCTAACACTGCTCTAGGCTGCCAATCCATGTTGATAAAAGTCAGTCGGGCGGATGCCATAACGAAGCTCCTGAACCTTTGCCTGCCCCTGGCCTGGGACTTTACACCAAGAGACAGACTTCTGCAGCAGAGGAGGCGGGCAGAAGGGGTGTGACATCACGTGGCGCGGAGGAAATGCCGTGTCACAGTGAGTATGCGCCGCCCTCAAACGCTATGCTGACATTTAACCCATTGGTGCTGGAGATGAGGGTCTGTGTAGTTAATGCCAGAAGAGCTTTGGACGCTGCAGTCTGCTGTAGCAGCCAGGAAGAAAAAAAATCCTGCGTACAGCACTAGACATCTGCACATGCTGTGCGCCTATTTTTGAGGTGGTTTATTTGCAACTAATTGTATGCTGATTTTTAAATAAATAAGTTAAAAATTACTTTTTTTATTATTTAATGTAGCCTGTTTTAACACTTTTTATGCATATTTTAAGTATTTTTCATGCATATTTCAAGCTTTTTAAGTTGCATATAATCCTGTCTCTACTTATGAATTAAGAGAGAACTTCTCTATACTGAAAATCCAGTATACAGTGGCATAACTATAGAGGGTGCAGGGGAAGCAGCTGCTATGGGGTCGGCCGGCTTGGGGTCCCCAAGGCAATCCCCTGCACCCTTTTGATTTTTATTTATTTTTTAAAAATACTATGGCTGCACCGCTGTCCATGACCCCTCACCCTTCAGCTGTGCAATCAAAATGGATGCAGGCAGCATCGGGGAGTGGGAGCACAGTGATATGAATCCCTGCTCTGCTCTGAAGAGGGAGACCCGGCGCAAGGCAGAGGAACCCTGTGCTGCTGGAGATCCAAGCACTAAGAAGGAGAAGCAGTGCAGGGAGGAGAGTCAGCGCTGTGTGCGGGGACAAGGAGACCCGGCACCAGGAATAAGAACAATGCACTGCCAGGGACAGCGCCAGAAAGAAAAAGCCCTGCACTGCCAGGGGCAGGGAGACTTACTTTCCCTTCTGCCCCTAAATGGCAATGACAATGGTGTTTGGCACTAGTTACGCCCCTGACAGTATAATAAACTTGTTATTTCATATTGATGTGTATTTTATATTTATGCTGTATTGTTTTTAAATAAATTGTTGCTTTAATATTTGAACAAGACCTCTGCAGATAATAGAAACTAAAAGTAATACTTACATGGTTGCTGAAACTAAACCTGAACAGGTCTTGAAATACTTACCTGACATCACATTGGCCCTTTTCAGTATTGTGTAAAAAAAAAAAGGAGTATTGGGTAAAATACATGTCCTTCAACTGATCCCAGGCAGTGGCCCACTACGTACAGTTGTACACTGCAGACCTACCTACAGCCATAGGCGTGAGCAGCCCATTTTATTAGGGGGTGCACCGTCAAAATGTTGCGCCCCCCCAGCCAAAAAAGTCTATGGTGCCCCCCCCCCTCCCCCATACACATTAAGTGAAAGTCACAAATAAATGAAGAATTGCTGTGTTGTGGGAGCATTATATCTCAGCCATGAGTACTGCTTATATATACATGCACACACAATATGAATACTTGAAAAAAAATTATATATATAAAATTAATGATCAGGCAGGTCAGGCCAGGGGACGGGAAATCTTTTTTAAAACTCACGTTTTGTGCAGTGCCAGTGACTGAACTCTGCAAATGCTGCTGCTTGGCCTGAAGAGGTGATCCCACGGGAAGAGCTGTGTGCAGATGCACATGGGTAGCAGCCCTCCCACGGACATCTTGATTATTGGCAATGTTGCTGCAGCAAGTGGCAGATAAGGCATGTGGGGCGGCCACCACGCACTGACCGCTTACACAGTCGCACCTGTGAATGCGGTAGCAGTGGTCCAAGTTGGACAGACATCCAACCTCACCACCCCGGACCACCCGCACTTCCGCCAGTAACGGCCGCAGATGTCAGTCAGGGCAGCAGGAGGAGCCGGTAGCGCAGCACCGCAGCTCGGATCAGTAGAGATCCGATCTGTGGAATCTCAGACCTTGCGCTCCCTGCGGACCCATTATTACACCACTGTGGTGGCGCCCTGCGTCATGGCGTCCATCCCCCCCCCCGCGCGCTGGCTCAACGCGATGGTGGGGGTGGCCACAGTCCGGGGGCAGCAGCATCAAGCTCTGACCGCTGTGACGTGAGTGACAGTGGTGGCCATAACTGGGGGGATTGGCGGCATGCGTGCAATCGTGTGGGGGGTGCCATTAGGAGGTGCCTGTGCACCCCTGGCACCCCCCGTGCGCACGCCTATGCCTACAGCATTGCCACAGCCGGCCAAATACTCACCAGGGCACTGGCCAGCTAACCTGTTTCCCTCCCTGTCAACATGAACTAGACACGGGAGCCCGCAGCTCACCAGCCGTTATAGAACTGATTCAGGTGTGGTATGGGGCTCCGACAGTGGGGATCCCGACAGTCAGTATCACTTGCGCCACGCTGCGGGCCCGGTGGCTGGCTACGCACAACACTGGTTCTGTTCTCCCTCTATGGGGAGGGAGAATAGCCCCTGTGAGTCGGGATCCCCCTTGTCGGAGCACCGGCAGTCGGAATCCTGACTGTCGGGATCCCCACTGTCGGAGCATCATCCGGCACCCGGCTGATTCCAAGTTACAGGCAAAGTGTCTGTAGTTGCAGACAGGGACAGGAGCCTGATTTCCTACCTTATGCTAATACAAGAATCTTTAGGTCCATCACAACAGTCATTAGCATAGGCATTTGCAGCAGCCCCATGCAAGGTGCAACAAAGCCATCAAAAATAATCTTCCAATCCAATATATACAAGATTTTGGTAAGCCATGAGAACATGAGACCGTGTGAATAAAATAGTTGTTAAATTCTCAGAAACATTATCTATGGCCCTGGCCAACAAATAGCATATTGTCACAGGCCAAGAACTATCTTCTCTTGGGGGCTGATTCAGGATCACTCGCAGTGATCCGAATTGGGCCCCAGCGCTGATGGTCGGGGGTTTGCGCGTGTGCATTTCCGCACATGTGCAAACCCCAACAGCGAACGACTCCAGCGAGTTGCACACTTGCCAGGCCATTCGCTGCGGGGAGGGAGGGCCGGGGGCGGACGAAGGTGGTAACGGGTTGGGGCCAGGGGAACGCCCACCGTTTCATGGGTGTCCCCATTGAAACGCCAGGCGTTCCCCTGACTTTTATTTGTGATGGCAGGACAAATCATTCAATGATCGGCGACCGCCAACCTGAATGAGGGCCTTGGTTCAAAAGGGGATAAAATTGACAATTTTGACAGTATAGACCTGATTCAGACTCGAATGCTCATCTGAAAACTTGCAGATGACTGCAATGCTTATTCGCCGCTCAGACAGAGTGAGAATCCGCCCTGTGCAATCTGCGAGTGAATTGTGAAAATTTTACAATCCGTTATCCTGCCGCACATCCATATGCAATTCACTCACCATCAAATGATGTTCCCAGTCTGTGCAAAGGTGCGTACACATGGATAGATTTGTACACATGGATAGATTTGTGCACATGGATAGATTTGTACACATGGATAGATTTGTACACATGGATAGATTTGTGCACATGGATAGATTTGTACACATGGATAGATTTGTACACATGGATAGATTTGTGCACAAGGATAGATTTGTGCACATGGATAGATTTGTGCACATGGATAGATTTGTACACATGGATAGATTTGTGCACATGGATAGATTTGTGCACATGGATAGATTTGTGCACATGGATAGATTTGTATACATGGATAGATTTGTACACATGGATAGATTTGTACACATGGATAGATTTGTGCACATGGATAGATTTGTACACATGGATAGATTTGTGCACATGGATAGATTTGTACACATGGATAGATTTGTGCACATGGATAGATTTGTACACATGGATAGATTTGTACACATGGATAGATTTGTACACATGGATAGATTTGTGCACATGGATAGATTTGTGCACATGGATAGATTTGTGCACATGGATAGATTTGTGCACATGGATAGATTTGTGCACATGGATAGATTTGTATATATGGATAGATTTGTACACATGGATAGATTTGTACACATGGATAGATTTGGCAAACGATCAAATTTCGTTAACGATTTCCTCAGAGCTCCTGGAGAAACGAAATTGGTGTCAAATAGTGAACGATTGTACAAACGATTACACATGAATGATCGATCGTTAATGAGGCTCCTGTCAGCAGCTGTAGCTCTTATTCCTGCGAAGCCACACACCCTTTTCTTTAGACCGCGCTTTTTCAGGCGGACGCTGCGTCACCGTGTGAAAGAGTCCCGCATTGGAGCGGGCAGAGGTTGGGAGGTATGAGACACATTGGTGGTCAGTGAAAAATACACTGCAGCAAGGTTTATAAATACATTGGCGGCCAGCAGCCTTTCAGCAACATGTATTGTACTAACATGTTGCTTGTAGAAACTGTAACCAAAACAGATGAACTATGGTATGTGTCTCTTCTCCATGCAGCCTGGCACAGAATGAGAATATGGTGGAGGAGAGTGGTGGTTAGCCAGTCAATCATCCCTTACCAAATCTTTTATCATTTATTTTATTTATTAATGAACAGTTTCTTATATAGCGCACACATATTCCGCAGCGCTTTACAGAGAATATTTCAACATTCACATCAGTGCATACACATGAAACGATTTGAACACATTCCAAAGATCATATACCTCTATTAACAAGCAGCAGGTACTCGCATCGGCATCGATATCTTTCATAAACACGGAATGATTTGGACGATTGTTCGTTCTGATTGATCAGGACGCCCACATTGTATGCCAAATCTATCCATGTGTATGCACCTTAAGTCTGATTCTTCGACAACTCTGCAGCAGAGACAGGCTGATCCACTCTAGGGTGATGCGATTCAAGTAAGGGCCCTTATTCTACTCGGCTCGGTACGGCCCGCGTGCGGCCGTACCGCCGATGTTTTTGTTCTGCACATGCGCAGAGGTCATTCTGCGCATGTGCAGCCCCCTTCGCCGCAGACGGATTTCGTCCGCCGCAAAGGGGGCGTATAGGGGCGTGAGGGGCTTCAGCCCCTCATTACCCTATGTGTACGCCCCGCGTTTCATGGGCGTTCCCATGCAAACGCGGGGCGTATGCATGGTAATGAGGGCATGACGCCCTCATTACCATGACATGGGGGCGGAAAGCTGACGTCGCCGGATGTCAGCTTTCAGCCCCCTTTCAAGCTCCCACACGGACGATTGTCCGTGTGGTCTGAGCTTGCGGGAGCTGCCGCGGCGTGCGGGCCTGCCTTCGATGGTCGTCGACCATCGAAGGCAGGGGGCAGCTCCCACCATGGTGGAGGCGTAGCCTCCACCATTTTTGTGCGGATCGCCAGCCGTCCGTGTACGGACGGCCGTGGCGATCCGTCGGGTGGGCGGCCCTTGGTTTGTGCGGTCGGAGCCCCGTGTGCGGCTCTGACCGCACCAACCAGAATAAGGGCCAAGGTTTGGAATCACTGGCATACGTGCTTATACTGCCATCTAGTGGTGCTAACAATTATTGTGCACCAATATCTTAGCTTACAGACAATGGCCCTTATTCTGATCGGTGCGGATATTCCCGCATTCTTACGGAGCGGTCCGCACGCCACGGTGTTCTGCCGCGTGCGGCCATCGTCCGTAGAAACGCCCACGTGTCCTCCGCATTCGGACGGACTCACTCTTTAAGAACAGGGCGTGTTTACGGACGACATACAAACCATGCGTGTGCGGGAGAAACACTCAGATTCTGCACGGTATTACAGAGTATTACAGAGTATGCTCGGGAATACCGCATCCGAACGGGAGCCAAGCGGTGCTACCGCCCGTAAGCGGAGTATTTACGCCAAACAACCCACTATTATGTATCTTCTGCAATACATCACATGACCCACTTATTCAATTACCTATCCTCATAAAAAACTGCTTATTTGGAATTGGAATCAATTAGATGCCAATATATCCTTACAAGCATGCCTAACACATGCATTGCACACATTAACCCTTACAGCAATTTAAGTGCAATGGTTTGTATTAGACCCTGTGTAAAAGATTATAAACAATCTACACATATACTGTTTAATGTGCAAATAAAACCAACAACTGTGAACTTGCATAAAACATTTATTAGAATCAAAAATTAACATTTAAATAAAAAAAATATACATTAATAAATTAGACTAGGAGATCTCGCAGGTCCTGCAGATCGGCTAGTAATAGCCTCAAATGGTGCTCCGCCCGCAGGAGGGCCCCCCGAACCCCCTCATCTGCCGGTGTGGTGTCATCTGTGGGCATGTCAAAGGGGCAAAAATTAGTCATGATATTCATGCATACATTTCACATACTGCTACATAAATTGCACAAATGCTAGGTGACATGTGTGTGTGTATATATATATATATATATATATATATATATATATATCTATGTAGAGAGATAGAGACACACATAGATAAATAGATATGACACATACATATATACATACATGCAAACTTATTTACTACATACTGTGTTTTTTTCCCTCTACCCTTTACTCTGCAGAAGACATAACAGTCATAGTGTTTCTTCTCAGTCACAACCCACCCATGACTAACCAATGACAAGCATGTCATGGCCTCCGTCAATAAGAACTTGTCACAATCTCCTCAGTCTAAGTTCAGTGATGGTTCGTGGCATGGGAGTTATGCAAATGTCAGGAATGCACAGTACACATCCTCAAAATCATAATTCTGTCTAAACCAACCTACAATTCTGTGAGGGCAAAAAAACAATCTGAACTACAGGGGGTGTTTAGGTAGAGGAGGCTCCTGGGACACTGGCAACTTGTGACTCCATTCCAAGGTAGGCCGGCCCATACTCCATTTATAGCATACATCCTATAGTTTATAAATAACATTCACCAACAATATAGATTCCACTATTTGATGGGTCATAATCAACGCTTGCAGCAGGTGAATTTAATCCACAAATGATCCACTCATCCCTTTACTCCAGGATCCTGTTTAACTACAACGGTTATGTGGCAGTCAAAATGGAGCTCAAAGCCATCCCACAAACCTGTGTAATTCAGAGGTGTCCTGGATGAAAGGGATGCCTTGGACACCCCATCTAACCCGTACCTGTATCTGTAGCTACCCACTTTGGGGTCTGTATTAATAGTATTGTACCAAAATTTTTTATCACCAGTGCTACATAACAAATACCAGTACAACTACTTCATGAATGATGCATTATGTAAACATACCGATCAGATGGGACTCCGGGGCCTGACACGCCTCCTCCCCCTCGGAATCGGACACCTCTGGGGCAACCGTGGCCTCCTCAGCCCCCTCCTCCGCCAGCTCCTCCGCCACCATCACCTCGTCCACCTCCTCCGCCACAACCAACTCCTCCACCACCACCACCTCCTCCTCCACCTCCTCCTCCACCACCACCACCTCCTCCTCCACCTCCTCCTCCGCCACCAACACCTCCTCCTCTGCCACCAACTCCTCTTCCACCTCCTCCACCACCACCTCCTCAGGCACCTCCTCCTCCTCCACCACCTCCTCCACCATCTCCTCCACCATATCCTCCACTTGCTCCTCCAACATTTCCTCCTCCTCCTCCACTTGGTCCTCCTCCACCCTTGCCGCCACCTCCTCCTCAGGCTCTTGCCCCTCCTCCTCGGCCATGGCTGCCTCGGCCTCTTCACGTGCCTGTCGGGCTCGGGCTCGTGCTGTGTGGTAGAAAAAAAAAATCATGGTCAATGTCGGGTCATTGGGGCACATGTATTAATCCATAACAAGACATACATGGAAGGGTGATAATGATGGCAAACGATGCTGGAAAGTAGCTCCTTACTGTTAATGGACTCCAAAATGTGACATTTAAAATATTATGTGATTGTTAGTAATTTGTTCAAACATTACAACCCTGGCATTTATCAATGTGTAACACATATTAGATCTGGCACATTGTATGCATCAGAATCATCAATGCTATGTCATTACATATAAAAGCCACATGACTGCATGTTAACCAGGAAGAAGCACACATAACAGTCTATGGACTTTTAAACCCATGGACACCCACTTATCATGAGACACATTTTATTGTTTATATATGCTATGTTGTAAGTGCGAATTTTCATAGCTAAAATACTCACAATCAGCTATTTCGCCCCTAATTTGCTGTAACAGCTGGGGCTGGCGCCTGCGGAGGTCCGACCACCGCCTCTCGAGCTGCCCGATGCTCCTCCGCACCCGAGTGCGGGCGTAAATCCTGCGCCCTGCCGCAGCATAGGCCCGGCGTTTATGTCGGTTGCTGATAAAGGGCCCAGCACGGCCCAGCCTTGTCTCCATGACGGAGACAAGAACCCTCAGCTCCGCAGGAGAAAACGGGTCTGCCCTTCGTGTCTCCGCCATGTTAACAATGGCATCAATCAACCAATCAGGTGGTGGCATTGGTTTATCACAGTTATTTGTGTTAATAACTTTATTGTTCATCTTTACATGAGCAGCGTCTCTGCGCCAACACAAATGGTGACAAATTCGCATGCCTTCAAAACAGTAGTGCTGATGTATGGCAATGAACAAATCTGATATATATAAAACACAGTGTGTATGCACTTAGCAAATCCAATGACGCCTCGCTCCGCCAAGCAACGCATGCTATAGCTTAGCAACGCATAGCTGTACTTCGCATTACTTACTCTATGCATCTATGTGTATGCGTACATTTATGTTTAAAAGACACATACACATACTTGCAGGTATCCTGAGTCCAGCATTATACACCAGCGCTGGCTGCCTGGCTGCCTGCCTGGGTGCCTGCCTGGCTGCCTGCCTGCCTGCCTGCCTGCCTGCTCCTTGAAATGTTTAAACATGTTAATAAATTCAAATATCATATATATATATATTTCTGCAAACAAATCATACATCAACACAGGAAAAAATCCCCAACACATTAGAGAATAAATGAATGTACTCACCAGTCATCAGGGATAGTATCAACTACAATAATGAAGATATAACAAACACATAAGATCCCTTGTAGAAGGTATAATAATGAGCACCTATATTGTACTTCCCCCAAAACTAAGCACATATGATAAATATCTACTATTTCTTTGCCATTAGGAGGGCAGGCTGGATAATTGTCGTTTTGTAACACTGACAACTACCATACTGTACTTATTTGAAGGGGTGATTTTGACAACAATTGGTGTGTTCTGGTCAACTAGATAAAATGTACCTGAAGTATCTTTGCGCCACAGAGTCCCGCAGCTGGTATCCCCTCCGGCATTCAGGGGCGCGGGATGGGCGCATGGGCGGATCTTGCGGCTCAGATGGTACCTCCCACTCATCAAAGGGTATCTCACGCCGCACAGCAATGTTGTGGAAAAATATACACAGGCCCACGATCCTCGACACCATTTGAGGCGCATACTGTAAGTCACCACCAGTGCGGTGGAGCACTCTAAATCTACCCTTTAAAAGGCCAATTGAGCGCTCCACCACTTGCCTGGTGGCAACATGCGCCACATTGAATGCCTCCTGTGGGCCCGGTGCTGGGTAGCTGTACGGCGTAAGTAGCCAGGGCGTACATGGGTAACCGGAGTCACCCAGAACCCACGCATCACGGCCTTCCAGCTCTTGTAGTCTTTGCCATATCCCGGTTTGTCGGATAACATGAGAGTCATGGGCACTTCCGGGAAACTTCGAGTTGAAGGCGAGAATCTCCATGGATGGGCCACATACCACCATCACGTTCAGTGAGTGGAACAATTTGCGGTTCCTATATATCTTCTCACTTCGAGATGGAGGCACAAATGGTACATGGGTGCCATCCACAGCCCCTATCACATTAGGGAAGCCAGCAATTTGATGGAAGGCCTGCTGGCTTCTGCGCAGGGTCTCGGTGGCAAATGTCATGGCCATGAAGTGCCCCTTGCGCCTGAACATGGCCGACGTCACACGCCTCAGGATTCGGCAGAAGGCCGGCTGATATATTCCAGCAAGTACTGCCACTACTTGTTGGAATGATCCTGAGGCGCAGAAATGCAACACCGCCAGCAGCTGTGTGTGAGGCGGAATTGCTGTCGTGATCCCGTGTAGAGGTTCCAGATCACTCTCAATTAACGAGAGCAGATCCAGAATTACATGTGGCGGTAACCGGTACCTAGTAAGTACCTCATCATCGGGCATAGCAAACAGAGTCACCCGTGTGCGATAGATTCTAGCACGTCCTGGCCTCCTTGGGCGACGAGTGGGGAGAGCCGCAAGTGCCCTTAGCCTCCTTTCCATGTCCCGCAGCATTGCTTCAGCAACCTATAAAGAAATGAACATAAATACTGATGGACCTATGCACATAATGGCCATATCCCACTACAAATAGATTTGTAGGCTTCAATACGTACAATAGATGGCCGCCCCGTAAAATCCCGAGGATCCATTTGACTCTATAATGATGTAACAATAATATGAACTCAATACACACCGTCCTAAACACACAGATGCTTACAACATCGAACTACTAAACACTACTTGAGTATCCAAGGTGTCTGCATTTGTTGCCGACATCATGTACTATGAGACATTCCAGCTATTGCTGGGACATGTTGTCCTGCAATAGATGAACACACACAGGTTTCAGACCTGTGAGTGAAATAGTGAACATGTGACATGTTGCAATAATGCTACAAAGACTTTGCTGGCCCAACAATCTTTAGTCAGTGAGCCAATGGTGCATACATTCATACACTTACATTGTTAATGGATATCATATCTACAAGGACCATGGAAGAGCTTACCTTACACCCTGACAAGGCCAGATCTGGAGACAAATGATTCTAGCAGCAACTCACTATTTATAGGCCTGTCACATGTGTGGTCTATAACAGTAGTGATGAGTATTGCATGACTTGTGGCCTGGATTTTCGAAGGGATTGGGCTACTTTTAGCTTGCAATCAAACGCCACAATACCACAGTAGTCATGAACCAAATGTCATGTCATGCTAGCAAATAGCATGTGTATTGTGCGATAGTCACAGGTGTAGCAGAAGATTCTATGCAATGTTAGAATTGGTGACCAGTATTTCATGTCGAAGTTTCGCCAGGTTTTACACAATGGAATTTCCGCCACCGTATGCGGCGCGAAAAAACAGCGACGTACGCTCGTGCACGGAACGCAGCTGCCGCTGATGTCCGCCAAACAGGATACACAAACAGTATATAAAGGTGTATTAGAAGGTGACAATGTTGTTGCTAACATGTCTGGATCACAACCAGAGGTGGACCCAGACCTGCAGCAACTATTTGACCAGATGGACTCCAGCACCACCTATGTGCCACTGCACATGCGGCCAGTGGGTAATGAGGAGGCTGCTGGCCCTTCTACAGCAGGGCAACCTGCACCTGACCATTCTACAGCAGGGCAACCTACACCTGGCCCTTCTGCAGCAGGCCAACCTGCAGCTGGCTCATATGCACCATCAGCAGAATCTTTGGGAACACAACCGGGGACTTCACAAGATAGTACCATGGCCAGCACTTCAAGTGCAGCGACAGGTGCCAGGAGGCGTGGCCATGGACGTGGCAAGGGGAGAGCAAGGGCAACAGAGGAACCAACTACAAGAAATAAGGCATATGAAGCACAGGAGCTTGCCATCCTGGTTCCCCGAGCACGTGATTGGATTGAGTGTCCATCGGAGAAGCTGACACACACACGCAGATGGAAGATTTGGGAACAGATAACGGCAGAGATTAATGAAGTAGCGCCACAAGTTCGTGAGACGGACCATGTGAAGAAGAGGCAAGTTGTTTTGTGATACATGTGCCCAGTAATAGACAAGTAATGATTGAATTCATGCTTAGATGGATTTTGCAAATGCCCCGTGAGGTTGTTACGATACACAGACATTATTGCCATGTTATTTAGTTGAGAGTTAGAGTATGGTGATTGTGAATGTGTATTGTAACGGTTGATATCATAGTTGCATGTAATGTTATCTTTTGGACATTAAGCACATGTCGTAATATGTAGCACAGAGCAATGGCTGCAACAGCAAACATCTGGAGTGACATGGATTAATATGTCAACTTACATTGCAGGTGGCAGGACTTCAAAACCAACCTGAAGAGGAAGATGACCAAGCGGTGGGAACACAGCCAGAGATCTGGGGCCGGGCCCATGCCATCAGGGCTAGAGCTCACCCCCCTGGAGTTGATGGCCGAGAGCTGTATATCAGTTGAGGAGGTCAGGGGGGTGAGCACGATGGATAGCGAGGCCCCAGCTGAAGTGTTTGCGTCTTTTCTGGAAGGTAAATATTGGTCATGCCATAAGCTTGTGCAAGTAATTATCTTAGAATGTGTCCTAATTGTGTTTATCATTTTCCACAGACACCCCACTGCTTGGTGACGACTCTGCTCAGGAGGTGGAGGAGTCCGTGCCACCTGGCCCCAGTGGTAGGCCTGTGCAGCA
The DNA here is from genome assembly GCF_055691185.1 of Crinia signifera. Taxonomy (NCBI): domain Eukaryota; kingdom Metazoa; phylum Chordata; class Amphibia; order Anura; family Myobatrachidae; genus Crinia; species Crinia signifera. Next base: position 50,560,025 of record NC_139224.1, read on the forward strand.
GCAGCCGCCATCGGCCCAAGCCGATTTGGCCAGGTTGGCCCAGATGCTTGGGGACATAAACCAGCAGGGAGAGTTGGCATCAGAACGGATGCATAGGACCGAGGAGATCATGGCGAGCTTGGTCAGCACCCAGCAGGCCATCGCTGGGAGCCTGCAGGCCATGGCTGAGGCGCATCAGGCCATGGCTGCAAGTGCTCAGGTGCTGGCCGAGCAAGCCACCCGCCAAAATGATCTCCTCCTCCACCATAATGAGCTTATGGTGGAGCTGGTTAACAGCAACAGGGTCCTAATGTCATCCGTTTCTGGTGCATTACCACCAGCAACACTCCCTGCTGGCAGGAGGGGTAGACCAGCCAACCCCTCACCAGCATCTGCTCCACCTGCCCCAGCATCTGGCCGTGCCCGAAGAGCTGCTGCACAGGCCAAGGAGCCTACCAAGGCCAAACGTGGTCGAAAATGAACTTGTGGCTGCATTAATCTCCACCGTTATCTCATCCCAAATCTTCCATTGTACTGTGTGTGTCAGCTTCTTATGTCCAATCACGTGCTGAGGGTAACCAGATGAGCCCTTGCTTCCAATGTCCTTTTTGGTTCCCCTGTTGCCCTCTTTTGCCTGCCATTACTGTCAGCTGCACTTGATGTGATGTTGCTAAGTCCCCGGTTGTGTTCCCAAAGATTCTGCTGATGGTGCATATGAGCCAGCTGCAGGTTGGCCTGCTGCAGAAGGGCCAGGTGTAGGTTGCCCTGCTGTAGAATGGTCAGGTGCAGGTTGGCCTGCTGTAGAAGGGCCAGCAGCCTCCTCATTTCCCACTGGCTGCATGTGCAGTGGCACATAGGAGGTGCTGGAGTCCATCTGTGTGCAATTATATTTGTTTTGTATTATAATTTATTTTGGTACATTCCTGGCATGGTTTTTTTTTTTTGGTATTTTTATTTTTTTGTCATTGTATCACAGTGGCATTGACTGTGAAATGTATATAAATAAATTGCTTTACTTTACAACAATTGTGTGGTTTACTTAGTACATGTCGCATACACATGTGTATTGCTAGTATTAATATTCAGTCATGTCCATTGTTAGCAGGTTTAAAGTGTGTCAGAAGTACAGCATATGTGGGTGATTATTAAGGTTTCCTTGAAGCAGCAATGGTTTCAATTAAAGCACTGACAAGCGTCCTATTAGTGAGTAATGAGTAAAGGAGTCGATTCTATTGGGTTCAGGTGTTAATGCTTGTAGTCATTAGGCGGTCCGTTCGCCTCCCGCAGGAACGAGTGGTGTCCGCAAAGCAATAGTGGCCTTTTGGACACCGCACATTTCTTCCCTTTTTGTTCGCGTGCATTCGGAGTGCTATCCGAATGTACGCCCCCCAACATAAGTGTACTCCCCCGTGTCCGCCCATGTTTCCGCCCCGTTTTGCCCACTTTGAAACTACGCCCATGTGTCATTCCGCATGACGCCCATAATACGCCCATATTTCCCGACTGATTGCGGTGAACAGTTTTGTACGGGATTTGGCCGAACAGGTACGGAGTCAATGCGTGGCACATGCGCGTGGCGTTCTCCACGCATGCGCAGACGCCGTAAAGACGCGATCCGAAAGTATGCGGTAAAGTACGCGTCAATCAGAATAAGGGTCAATGTCTAAGTAGATAGTTAATAGGTTGACATGCACTAGATCGACATTGACAAAAGGTCAACATGCACTAGGGCGACACTGACAAAAGCAAAAGATCAACATGGAAAAGGTTGACACATGAAAAGGTAGACATGAGTTTTTCAGGGTTTTTTTTTTTGCCATCTCAGCCTTTTGCATAAGTCGATCTAGTGCATGTCACCATTTTACACTGTCGATCTAGTGAATGTCACCATTTTACACTGTCGATCCAGTGCATGTCACCATTTTACACTGTCGATCTAGTGCATGTCACCATTTTACACTGTCGATCCAGTGCATGTCACCATTTTACACTGTCGATCTAGTGCATGTCACCATTTTGGTGTTGACCTATTGACTGTCTATCTAGACATTGGCCCTGATTCTCGTTGACTTAAGCTTGCAGCTTACCGAGTTCCAGAGGGCCTGTCCTGCCGCCCACCGAATCGCTGCCGCAAAGGCACATCACCTCGCATGTCCCGCTGGTGGAGAAATCATCGAATGATTTCTTCATGCCACACAAACATGTCAGTGGAGACTGACTTATATTAGTGGCCATTCCGCCAAAGACAGGGCGAGAGGCTGACAACTTGTGACATCAACCGCCCTCCCCCGAAACATCTCCTCCCGCTTGGCATTCCCATGGGCGACACCTTGGTCTGCTGCCCCACACCCACATTCCACCATGCGAACGGCCACATTAATTTACAATGTCGCCATGCCGTTCGCATGGTGGACTTGCAAATGCGAACAAAAGACAGCGCGCATTCCATCAACCATCGGAACGGGGCCGAATTCGGTCCTGTCCGAATGGATCAGAATGACCCCCATTGTCTGAATCTAATCCACACACAGTGAAATATTGGTGCAGCTGCTATGGGGCCCAGAGTTGAATAGGGCCCATCTTTGCTGTCTGAGTAATATGTTTTACATACATTTATCACCATCAGTCAATAAATAGGGGGCCCTTACAAACGTTTGCTATGGGGCCTACGAATATCTAGGTATGCCTCTGGTGCACAATAATTGTAAGCACCACTAGATGGCAGTATAAGCACATAGGTCAGTGATCTCCAAAGTTAATTGAATCACATCACCCTAGAGCAGTGGTCCTCTTCCGCCGTCCTCACGGCACAACAACAGACCAGGTTATATGGCTATCCAGGTTTAGGCACAGGTGACTTAGGGGCTGATTCAGAATTCGGTCCCGTGTCCGATGGTGGGAGGTTTGCGCATGTGCATGCGTGAATATGCACATGTACAAACCCTGGGAGCTAATGGCTTGCTGCAGTTTACACTCTGGACAGAGAACACATCCCCTCACATGCTAGTGATGTTCAGCGGGGGTGGTGAGCGCTGTGAACATATGCAGCCTAGTGAACAGGTCTGAATCAGGCCCTTATTTTGTACCTCAGTCCACTTGATTATACCATCTGTGAATAAGCAGGGATAGCCATAAAACCGTATGTATGTGAGTGGCTATGTATGTAATACAGTATATGTATGAGAGCGTCAGTATATGTACAGTATGTATGTACATATGACAAAGGCTATGTATGTATGTTTGTATGTAGATGATAGCCAGTGTATATTCCTCAAACAATCCATTACATTATTTCAGGGGCGTAACTATAGCACCGCAGCCCCCGCGACCGCGCGGGGGGGGGCGCTATGCATGTGCGGACGCCGGGGGCTGCAGTGCTATAGTTACGTTAGCTGCAATGTGAAGGGAGCAGGGGGCAGGGGGGCACTGAGGCGGCTGGGGGGACGGACGCTGCGGGGGACGGAAGCTGCGGGGGACACAGAGGCGGCAATTACTTACAGCTGAGCCGGGCAGGGGGAGCCGGGAGCTGTCTGTACTGAAGAAAAAAAAGCCCATACAATGAATGGGCAGCCTGTGATTGGCTGCTGAGCGCTCTCTCAGCCAATTGCTGACTGGCTGAGAGAGCGCTCAGCCAATCACAGGCTGCCGATTCATTGTATGGGCTTTTTTTTTTTTCTTCTGTACTGACAGTGACAGCTCCCGGCTCCCCCTACCCGGCTCAGCTGTAAGTAATTGCCGCCTATGTGTCCCCCGCAGCGTCCGTCCCCCACAGCGTCCGTCCCCCCAGCCGCCTCGCAGCGTCCCACCCACCTGCATTGACGGCTACCTGGGGGAGCGGCAGGCGGCGCAGATGGAGACCGGGGGCGCGGCGGGAGAATATAAAGAAATCTTATTCAAAAGACCGGGCGGCCGCTGATTGGCTGAGAGCTCAGCCAATCAGCTGCCGCCCGGTCTTTTGAATAGGATTTCTTCCTATTCTCCCGCCGCGCCCCCGGTCTCCATCTGCGCCGCCTGCAGTCCTCGCCTGCCGCTCCCCCAGGTACCCACAGATATATCGGATCTGAACATCTAGACTGCGGGGGTTGGTGCAGCGGGCGGAGGGGCGGGTGAGTGGCTGGGCGCCCTCCCTTTAACGGCGGGGGGGCGCACAAAATGTAGTTACGCCACTGCATTATTTGTCATTTTTCTTCCTTATATTCAAAGCTTTAAACATTACAGAAATGACAAACATTTTGTAGTGTTAGCTGTGCTGCTGCACTGCACTGAGGTTATGGGTTCCAAACCCACTATGGCCCTAACTAGGAGCTGCGACTGAATCCTCCTCAGACAGTGGAGGACAGTGTTATGGCTGTTGGCGCTGCTGCTCCTCTCAGTATGTGCAAGGTGATGTCATGACATCAATGCTTACAGTAGTCCTGAGCTAACACTACTTGTTACCAACTGCTGTTACATGCTACCCGGTATCAAGCACTTGGTATTAATCAAAAGCTAGGCACTACCACTCCCAGTAATCAATAAGCATGGAAGGGTGTCTGTAAGCTTTAGATTATTATCCTCGGCAGGAAAGAATACCAGCTTTAACAGGCAGAAATGAGTCGGTCACTGTAGGGAAATGGGACTGTCCACCAATGTCAAGGTCATCTCGGTTGGGCAAGTCCTTAAAGGTAGCCACCATACAGCAGAATGATATCAGGCCAGAACAAACAATGTTGATAGGTCGTGCAATCGATTGTGTGCACATTGTGAGGAATATCGGTACGATGCGAGGTCCCGTGGGTCGAGAGGTCGATCCTCAGATCATATGTGCTGCTCGTATGATCCATTGGCTTTCCTTCCAGTCGTAAGCAGATTGTATGTGCTTTTAAAGCACATATGATTGATCGTTCGATTGCTCTTATGACCTGCATACGATCAGGTTGTATGCAGGTCATTCTAATGTATGGCCAGCTTAACACCCTGTGGTTCACGGCTGAACCGCAGAGTGTTAAGATGGCCATACAGTGCTCCGACTTCTCGGTCATACATCACATGCAGTCTTTTCACAGGCGATGTATCTCATGCGACCCCGTTCACCGCCACCGGGAGGGGAGCAAATCTGGATATTATACAGTATGTTTAGCAGGGGGCTGCGCATCCTATCAAAAGTCAAAACACATCCGAATTGGCCAGTTTCCATCCGATCCGTCGGGCCTAATCCGTCAGATTGGATGAAAACAAGACAAATAGGCCATGTGTATGTGGACCTTTAGGGACCTGCCTAAACCCCCTCCCCCAGGCCATCACATTAATGAAATATAGCAGTGAAGTGTTAAAGAGTATCAGGTGTTATAGTGTCAGGTGTGTAAAAGCAACCACACAGTGTTAAGGTGCGTACACACTGGCCGATATATTGGGATTCCATTGTGTTTTTGTGTTACCATACCAGTAGCTGCCTATTCCCGAACATTTGGGGTTATTCTGGTTGATATGTAAGGCTGCAAATCTGCAGCCTTGTCAGTGCACCAAAGCCTCCCTACGAATGGATAGCTGGCGCCATCCATTCGCAAAGTCGACTCGCTCACAGGGGCCTGCAAATGACGTTACACAGTAACATCCATTCGCAGGGCAGGAGGAACCTCCCACATCTTTAGATGGTTGCCAACCATCAAAAGATGTGGGAGGTGCATGCATATGCATACCTCCCAACTGTCCCGCTTTGCGCAGGAACGTCCCAGTTTTTTGCGTCCCGCCCGGCATCGGCAGTGCCCCATGGCGGGAGGTTGTTCCTGCAGCCCCCCTTGCCACGAGGTCACACCACCAAAATTTTGGTTGAAGTTTCCGGCGCGCGAATTGTCGCTCTTTCCTCCCATTCAATGTTGGGAGGTTTGCATATGTAAGGTTGTTCTGAGAAACCTTACATATGCGTGCACGCTGGGGAGGAAATAAGTGAGCAGCTGACAAATTATTTTGATGCAATGGATGCCCAGCCATCATTTGATGGTGGGCTTCCGATGTCCTTACCTAGTTTTGACTGGAAGGAGCGGATCCACAAAAAAATGACAGGGGGGGGGGGGGCACAATGATAGTCAGGGTGCACACACTTACAGAAAAAGGGTCAGGATCATGGATGGTGGAAGTATATAGAATGACAGTGAGAGGCAGTGGGGATAGGGAGAGAGAGGGTGACAATCAGGGGGTGACTGATAAGATGTGGAGGACAAAGAGGATAACAGGGAGCGAGAGGTGTGACAGCAAGCAAGCAGTGGGTAATAGGGAGAGGCAAAGGATGACCAAGAGTGGGTTGAAGGGAGAGGGTGATGAAGAGTGGGATGATAAGTGGAGGCAGAGGGTGGAAAATGGTTTAAAGCGAGATGCAGTAAGTGGCAGTGTGTGAAAGGCAAAAGGTATCTGGTCTCTATGGGCCTTATTCTAGTTCACTCTTTCTGACAAAATCCTTCTTAGATGGACAAAATCATGTGCACTGCAGGTGGGGCAAATGTAAAATGTGCAGAGAGAATTAGATTTGGGTGAGTTATTTTGTTTCTGTGCAGGGTAAATACTGGGTGCTTTTTTTTTACACTGCAATATAGATCTCACTTTGAAGTAAAACCCCACCCAAATCTAATTCTCTCTGTACAAGTAACATCTGCCCCACCTGCAGTGCACATGGTTTTGTCCATCTAAGAAGGATTTTGTCAGAAAGAGTGAACTAGAATAAGGCCCTATGTGAGGGCGTACAGGGGTTTAATTGGGCTTATTGGGCTGGCTAAGACATGAAGGGAAAGTATAAGGGGGAGAAAAAGGTTTAACATGAAGGGCAGTATTCAATGCCTCTGATTCGCCATATTTTCTGGGGAATCAGGCAATTCCCCGAGTTTACAGGGAATTTTCTCACAGGAAAAACAATTTGCCCTATTCAATGGACACAATTCTCTGCAAATGAAGAGCGAATGTCTGGTGATTCTCTGTGTTTGATTCTCCGCGATTCGCCAGTGGTTTTCAATGGGGTTTTTAGTGGAATTCGCCGGGAGTATATTCAATGCTGAAATGGAGAACTGCTTTCTCCAGTGATTTTCGCCATGATTCTCCAATTTGCATTCGGCATCTTTTTTTGGGGAACTGTTATGTGTACTTTTTAAATAAAGGTTTTTTTTTTTTTTTATGGACTTAAATTGTATTATGTAAATGGTCTTGCTATTTATTTTACTAGTCAACGCACACAAATATATTTGTATTTCTTTTTGAATTTTTTTTAAACATAACATATGCAGGGGGGGCACTGCAGGGGGGGCACATGACCCTGCGCTGCCAGAACCCGCTGCATGCCACCCACCAGCGGGCAGGTGCATGCAGCGGGTTCTGGCAGCGCAGGGTCATGTCAAGTAGCGCTGGTGGGCAGGAGGTGGGAACTAGTGGTTCTTATCCACTGCAGGGACCCCGCCGCTGATCTCACATGCAGGGACCTCCTGCCAGACCCTGCTGCATGCCACCCACCAGCGGCCAGGGGGTCCACCATCCCCGACACGCCGCTCGCTCTGCTCCCCGACCCCAGAAGGGAAAAAGGTGGGACACTCAGCAGCTGTCAGCAGGGAGAGACCTGTCCAGCAGCAGCAGTCACAGTCCTCCGGCTCCGGCAGCAGCTGTCACTAGGGAGAGACGGGTCCAGCACAGGGCCGGCGCCACCACTAGGCAGCTCTAGGCATTTGCCTAGGGTGCGGGCCACTGGAGGGCGGCACTTGGGACGGAGCAGGTCACAGAGTGTACCCTCCTTCCCACCCTGCTGGACCAAGGTGAGGTGAGCTGCAGCAGCACCCACACCACTACCCCACCCCTACCGTACAGCAGGTGAGCGGTGGTGCTGAACAGAAATCCCCAGCGCCTTTGTGCAGGAACTCTCCCGGGCGGTGATTGACAGCGGGGGATCAGGAAGCGCTGCTGTGCTATGATGGTGCCATCGGACACACAGCGTGTGGGGACACTGAACTTGCACTGTCGCACCATCATAGCAGAGCAGCGCTTCCTGAGCCCCCGCTGTCAATTGCCGCCCAGGAGAATCTCCCCCCCTGGAGTGGCCCGGCAGCGGCGGTAGACGCATCACCCCCCCGGCGGGTGAGTGGCGGGTGAGTGGCGGGTGGGGGGCGGGTTAGCGTCGGAGCGCTCCCCCCCGCCTGGGGCGTTGTGGTAGCTAGCACCGGCCCTGGCCCGACTCCAGCAGCAGCAGCAGTCGCAGTCCTCTGGCAGCCCCAGCGCTGTGAGAGCAGATGTCAGCGCCGGGGCTGCTGGAGCCGGAGGTCTGCTGCTGCTACTGGACCCGTGCTCAGGCTGTGCGGCATCAGTGTGCTCCCCCGCCGGGACTCCGCTCCGCAGGAGCAGGGGAGATAGCCAGGAGCACAATTCGTCATAGGGGGTAATTTTCGCCATCAGGGGCTGAGAGCCCCTGACGCGTTGAATATTGCAGATGGGCGGCTGCCGGCGAATCTCCCAGCAGGGAAAATCTCCCAGCAGTGAAAGTGCACCGAATCCTACACAGGGTTCGCTGCCGCCCGCCACCCCAGGCCATTGAATACTGGCCGAAATCTGAGAGAGGGGAGAGAGGGAGAAAAAAAAGGGGAAGGAGAAGGGGAAGGAAGAGAAAGAGAGGGAAGGGAGAGAGAAAAATGAGAGCGGAGAGAGAAAAGGAGAGAAGAAAGAGAGAGAAAGAAGAGGAGAGCAGAAAGAGTAAAGGAAAGTGGATATGTAGACTGGAGAGATATAAAGAGCGAAAAGAGAGCGTTTGGACATAGAGAGTGGAGAATTGGAGAATGGAGAGCAGAGAGAGAGAGAGAGAAATGGAGAGCAGAGAGAGATGGATATAGAGATGGAGGGAGAGAGAGATGGAGAGCAGGGAAAGATGGAGAGCAGAGAGAGATGGGAAGCGGATAGAAATGGAAAGCAAGAGAGATGGAAAGAGAGAGAGAGAGTTGGAGAGCGGAGAGAGATGGAGATTGGATATAGAAAGAGATGGAGGGAGGGAGACTGAGAAAGAGATGAGAAAGAAAGATGGAGAGCAGAGAGAGATGGAGAGCGGAGAAAGAGAGAGATGGAGAGCAGAGTGAAGAAAGAGAGAGAGAAATAGAGAATGTAGGGGGAGAGAAAGATAATGAGATAGAGAGATGGAGAGCATAGAGAGAAATGGAGAACAGAGGAAGAGCGGAGAGCGAGAGAGCAGAGAGAGAGAAATGGAGAACAGAAGGAGAGAGACAGACACAAGAGTGAAATGGAGAATGGAGGGTGAAAGAGATGGAGGGGAGAGAGAGACAGAACAGAAAGGGTGAGATGGAGAGCAGAGATAGAGAGGAATGGAGAGCAGAGAGAGAGATGGAGAAAGAGATGGAGGGAGAGAGAGAGAGATGGAGAGCAGGGAAAGATGGAGAGCGGAAAGAGAGATGGAAAACGGATAGAAATGGAAAGCAAGAGAGATGGGTAGAGAGAGAGAGCGTATATAGAAAGAGATGGAGAGCGGAGAGAGAAATGGAGAGCAGAGAGAGATGGAGAAAGAGATGGAGGGAGACAGAGATGGAAAACAGGGAAAGATGAAGAGCGGAGAGAGAGATGGAAAGCAGATAGAAATGGAAAGCAAGCGAGATGGAGAGAGAGAGAGAGATGGAGAACAGATATAGAAAGAGATGGAGAGCGGAGAGAGAGATGGAGGGAGAGAGATGGAAAACAGAGAGAGATGGAGAGAGAGAAATAGAAGGCGAGAGAGATGGAAAGAGAGAAATGGTAAGCGAGAGAGAGGGAAAGAGAGAGAGAAATTAAAAGTGAGAGAGATGGATGGAGAGAGAAAGAGATGGAGGGAGGGAGAGAGAGAGAGAAAGATGAGAGAGAAAGAAATGGAAAGCGGAGATAGATGGAGAGCAGGGAGAGATAGAGAGAGAGATGGAGAGCAGAGAGAGATGGAGGGGGAGAGAGATGGAGGGAGAGAGATGTAGAACAGGGAGAGATAGAGAGAGAGATGTAGATCGGAGAGAGATGGAAAGTGGAGAGAGATGAATGGAGAGAGAGAGATGAAGCAAGAAATGGAGAGAGAGATGGTGGGAGGGAGAGAGACATTGGCAGGTATTCAATGCTGTGGGCGAGTGGCAACAGCAAGCAGAGCTTCCTGCTCGCTGTCACCACTCACCCTGTCAGTATTCAAAGCAGCCCCCTCATACGCCAATTTCCCCTCGCTCCATTTTTTGAGCAAGGGGGAATTGGCGTATGCGGCTCCAGAAGCAGCAAGACTTGTGGCTAAATACAGCAAGTTTTCTGCATTAGCCGTGGGTCTCGCTGTTTTGGGGAATTCTCGCCGTCCTGTGACGGCGAGGATTTCCCCAGAACATTGAATAGATCGAGCGGCCGGTGCGGGGGTTAAACAGCGAGGATCGCTGGTTTTCTGCAATCCTCGCTGTTTAACCCGCTCGCCGGCCGCATTGAATACCTGCCAAAGATGAGAGAGAAAGAGATGGAAAGCGGAGATAGATAGAGAGCAGGGAGAGATAGAGATGGAGAGCAGAGAGAGATGGAAAACGGAGAGAGAGATGGATGGAGAGAGAGAGAGAAATGAAGCAAGAAATGGGGAGAGAGATGAAACAAGAAATTGAGAAAGAGATGGTGGGATAGAGAGAGAATAGATGAGAGAGAACGATGGAGAGAGAGAGAAACCGATAGAGGGAGGGAAAGAGAGAGAGAGATGGAGAGAGAAACAGATAGAGGGAGGGAGAAAGATGGAGAGAGAAACAGATAGAGGGAGAGAGACAGAGAGGGAAACAGATAGAGGGAGGGAGAGAGAGAGATGAAGAGAGAAACAGATAGAGGGGGGAGAGAGAGAGAGATGGAGAGAGAAACAGATAGAGGGGGAGAGATAGAGATGGAGAGAGAAACAGAAGGAGGGGGGAGAGAGAGAGATGGAGAGAGAAACAGATAGAGGGAGGGAGGGAGGGAGAAACAAACAGATAGAGGGAGGGAGAGATGGAGAGTGAAACAGATAGAGGAGGGAGACAGATGGAGAGAGAAACAAATAGAGGGGGGAGAGAGAGATGGAGAGAGAAACAGATAGAGGGGGGAGAGAGAGATGGAGAGAGAAACAGATAGAGGGGGAGAGAGAGATGGAGAGAGAAACAGATAGAGAGGGGAGATAGAGATGGAGAGATAAACAGATAAAGGGGGAGAGAGATGGAGAGAGAAACAGATAGAGGGGGGAGAGAGATGGAGAGGGAAACAGATAGAGGGAGGGAAAGATAGAGATGGAGAGAGAAACAGATAAAGGGGGGAGAGAGATGGAGAGAGAAACAGATAGGGAGGGGATGGAGAGGGAAACAGATAGAGGGGGAGAGAGAGAGATGGAGAGAGAAACAGATAGAGGGGGAGAGAGAGATGGAGAGAGAAACAGATAGAGGGGAGAGAGAGATGGAGAGAGAAACAAACAGGAAGGGTGACATTCTATGGGATGCGGTAAAATCTGCATGTTTTTTATCGCACCTAATCGCACTTTTGAAAATCGCAAGATTGGGCCGTTTTTCGCATATTCCGGACTCTTCAGCCCTGGAGCCCCGGACCCCAGACCAGCCCCGGAACCAGGACCAAGGCCCCGGAACCGGACTCTTCAGCCCTGGAGCCAAGACCTCGGACCCCGGATCCAGGGACCGACCCACGGGCTCAAGGTAGGTAAGTATCAGTATGTGTGGGCTGTGGATGTATTAAACGTTTATTTTTCTGGGTGTCAGTGTGTGTTTTACTTAACCATTTCTTGTACTGTGAAACTACAAGTGCCAGCGGGCCCTTTAATGCCCCGCATGCTGGGACTTGTGGTTCTCCAAGTCCCAGCATGCGGGGTAGGCTTGCTGGGACTCATAGTTCTACAGTATAAGACAATAGTTTTTATTCTTTTTTTACACTTTTCATCAGCCCGATGCCCACCGCCCAGGGGCATCGGGGACAGCCCCGGACTTTCAGCATGGGCTGGTAAGTCCTGGAGGTGGGGGACCCCTTCTTTGGGCCCCTGCCCATGCTGACCAGCCAGGGGGATAATGCTTTGGCCGCGGGACCTTATATAATAAGTGTCCCCCGGCTGTGGCATTACCCTGCTGGCTGGTTGGGTCTGGTGCTGGTTCTTGAAATGCGGGGGACCCCTAGTCATTTTGTCCCCCGTATTTTGGGAACCAGCGCCGGACCTTGAGCCTGGTGCTGGTTTTATTAAATCAAGGGGACCCCTATTTGTCGGGGACCGTGATTTTATGTCACCAGCACCGGCTCAATGAGCCCGGGGCTGGTTATGCTCTGGCGGGGGACCCCGCGCTGTTTTTTTTTTTTTTAAACTGTTTAACCCTATTTTTCAAACAGAACCATGCACAGATCTCAATGATCTGTGGAGGGTTCTGGCTAATTCGCCCATCAGAATTTTAGACACATTTATACAAATCGCATACCATTAAATATGCGATTTGTATACTTTTCAATGTGAAAACATCTGGATGCGATGTGCTGCGAAAAACAGCCATCGCATTTCCAGAATGTCAAATTTGTTGGCCAAAATTGCACTTTTTTCACATTTTCGCAGCTCATTAAATATGCGAAAATGGAAAAACATGCGATTTTGGCCGTTTTTGCGACAAAAAAAAACACAAAAAAAAAAACGCATCCCATAGAATGTCACCCATAGAGGGGGGAGAGAGAGAGATGGAGAGAGAAACAGATAGAGGGGGGAGAGAGAGAGGTATCAATGGAGGTTATTCTGATCGGAGCGGCCAAACGTGCGTACGTTCACTATTGACGTACGCTCTCCGTACGCGGCCGTTGGGGTTAAGTCCACCCACAACTCAGCCGCATACGTACGGCCAGAAACAACGTCGAAAGGGAGTGGCGTACAATTGAGCGTACGCCAACGTACACGGACGGACCAGCCCTTACACTCCGACAACTGGCGTACAACAGAGCGTACGCCACCGTTTACGGACGTCTCTCGTCCGTCTTCCCACCGACTTCTTGCGGCTATCTGAGCGTACGCCAGCTTGCACGGACGGGTCCCTATTGTTTTCAATAGAAAACTCAGCTTATGTCACCGCTCGTGAGAGTGAGCGTACGTCTGTGCACGCTGGCATACCCTTCACATATATGGACCTGCAAATCTTGCCTTTCAACTACAATTCTGACAATTAATTAATTATTCTAATTGTTATTCAATTATTGTTTTCTATTAACTCAATTGAAGATTGTGTGCAAAATAGTGGGCATGGGCTTAAAACATTGCTGAAACATCCTTTGTAGGTGTTAGATGTGGTTTATGTTATTGTATCATAAATACAAAACCTATGTTTGTATTAGAGTGAACACGTTGACACATGTCGACTTGTGTAGATTGAGTGTGCTACTGTGTAAAGTCTATGAAAGCACGTAGTGAATGTGTATAACTGTTTAACAAATACCTACCTTAGCATATATAAGCAGGTCTTAAAAAGATTCTTACCTTAAATTAAACAAACCTTTAAATGTAGAGAAGTATAGAAAGATAAGCTTCCAATGTGTTTGAGTGCTGTGTGTGGCTTGCAGGTAGTGAAATCATGGTTTTGACTTAATAGACTGCAGCATTGCTTATTACATTCAGGTGTATGTGTTTGAGTAGTAATCAGCGTAAATTAGCAAACCCAGGCGCACGCTGGCATGCGGTATCTGTAGGGGTGGTCTGAGGTGGCGGTTGGCGGCCGCCTGTTTTGTGTCCGAAATGAACGGTGCTTTAGGCGATTGTGCGGTAGTAGCACCGTTCATTTTTGGTGCACACCACCGTGTACGCCCATATTTATGCCCATTTTCCCTCATTATTTCGGCCGCTCTCCTCAACACGCCCCTATGCCGCCCCCAATGCCCGTACTCTCGCGTACAGGTTTTTTCGCACGGAGAGACCCGTCCGTAAGCGTTGTGGAGTGTTCGCGCCTGCGCATTGGCGATTGTACGCATGCGCAGATCATGAAAAACCCCGGAACGTACGCGTACGGCCCGGCCGCACCAACCAGAATAAGGCAATGTGTGTATATCTCTCTACCCCCTGCCATCTCCAGTACAAGTGTAACTGGTTTACTTGGAACCTACCCACCCCCATCCCCGCTACCCCCTCCTGCCTTGTCCCAATAGAACAGGTACCTTTAAGGCAGCCGGGGACTTGTCTTCTAGTCAGCTGTGGACCCGGCCGACACCGGAGTAAGGGGCAGATTTATTAAGCTAGGTGAAGTGATAAAGTGCCTGGTTTTTATCACTGGCCAATCAGCTCCTACCAGTCATTTTTCAAACCAAGCCTGTAACTTCACAGTTAGGAGCTGATTGGCCAGTGATAAAAACCAGACACTTCACCGAGCTTAATAAATCTACCCCTAACTGAGATGAGGTGCTCCTGGGGGGTTGGGATCATTTAGTCGACCATAACTAGGTCGACAAGCATTGGATCAACACCACTAGGTCGACATGCAGCAAGGTCGACATGGGTTAGGCCGACATGGGTCAAGGTCGATATGGATCTAGGTCGACATGACATTAAGTCGACACTAGCGTTAGGTCGACATGGGCTAGGTCAACAGTCAAAAGGTCGACATGGGGTTTTTCAATGTTATTTTTTAACCTGAATGTGGACACAGTCGACATGGACACAGTTTGAAGTGCAACGCATCCCCTTGCATCGCTTGCATGCTTCGGGCCACTATTTTATTCTCCCACCATGCCCTAGTGGATGGTAGGACATGAAATACCGCCTGTCGGCACATATCGGCTCAAAAAACAGTGAAAAACTGCATGTCGACCTAGCCCATGTCGACCTAACGCTAGTAATGACCTAATGTCATGTCGACCTAGACCCATGTCGCCCTAGATCCATGTCGACCTTGCTGCATGTCAATGTAGTGGTGTCGACCCAATGCTTGTCGACCTACTTACTGTAGACCAGGGGTGGCTATTACGTTGATCGCGATCTACCGGTCGATCCCGGACCTTACGCCGGTAGATCGCGATTATTTCCTTAAGTATTGAACCTGCGGAAGCCTCTAGTCTTCTGACTTCAGCAGTCTGGTCCCAGACGTGTGATGTCACCACGCACCCGTGCACTGTGAGGGCTGAGGAGCAGTCAGCATCTGCCGGGAACGCTGAAAGGTGGATGTGGCAGGCTGAGCACAGTGAAGTCAGTGGGCAGAATACAGAGGCGGCAGCGGGTATAATACAGCGGCGGCAGCGGGCAGGATCTGTAAGAAAGCTGGCCAATTTTTTTTCACATGTGGACTTGGGAAGGGGGTGCAGAAAGGGGGGGGAGCAGTCTTGAGGGGCACTGTCCCTCAAAATGGGGTTTTACATGGCAGTTTTGCTTTTGTCACCACCAGATTTGGTAGCAGAATGGATGGGCACAGTATAGGTGACCCTCTGTGTTAGGTTAGTGTGCATAGTGGCTCTGATTATCTGGTTCTTTGGGGTGTCATAATGTGAATTTTGGTTCACACAGTGTCATAATGTGAACTTTGGTTTGTACCGTGTGTCAAAATGTGAATTTTGGCTCGTACTGTGTGGCATAATGTGAATTTTGGCTCGTACTGTGTGGCATAATGTAAATTTTGGCTTGTACCATGTGGAAGTAAAAGCCGGGGAGGAAGGGAAGACTGTGAGGGCCCGGGGACTGTCTGACAGGTGGCGCAGCTGGCCCTCCGCGGGTTAATTCAGTGTGCGCCTTTGAGAGGAAAAAAATAGTCAGAAATGACCCCCCCCCCCCTAAATCCGCTCATGGCCTGTTCTAATAGACGCATCATACACACATGACAATCAGCCTCAGCCTGGTTGCCGCATTCTAGGCTCGCAGGGGTTAATAAAACGGTGCGCTAAGTGAATGGAGAAATAAACCCTGAGCTGCAGCTCCTCCCCAAGCAGTCACGGACTGGGCGTGGTAATACAGAAGGCTCCCGCCCCCTGACGTGGCAGCTCTGACAGGAGCCCCACCCCTATACTATCTGACCCTCTTCCGCCCCGCCCTCAGCAGCCTTCCTCTGACTCTGAGACGCAGATATGATACGTTCCTTCTCGGCTACCGTCCTGTGGTTGCCGCGGTGACCAGCTGGGGCTGGCTCCGGGCCCGGTAACGGAGCCATGTCCCCGATTACCGGGAATAAGAGCCTGGCCGCAGGCGCCGACCCTACCGACTCATCCCAGGGCTGTCACAATGGGGACTTTATGGGCACTTTTGGCATGTTCTTGCAGGGCTTGCTGGCTGTGATGGCCTTCAGCATCCTTATGTGTGAGTATCCTGGGACTGTGCTCATGGTGCAGTGCTGTGTGTGTACTGCATGTGCGGGGTTTGTGGGTGTCCTCGTTATATGTACATGTGGCATGGTGTGTGTATATATACACATGAATACTGATACCCGCTGCTCCTAGATGTGTGTGTATTATATGTGCATGTATTGTGTGTGGCTGTGCACAGCTGTGCGGGTCCCTTCCCTCGGGCATATTCTGTTATATTACATACTGTGTCTCCCCCAGGTGTGCAGAGTACTGTCATTACCTGCACTGTTACAGTCATTTTTTTTTTTTATAGTGCCAGCATATTCTGTGGCGTTCTACAAGAGGGCGATTTTACTAACAGACAAAGGGGAAGGAAGCTCCTGCTAACAATATGTAACATTTGTAGCCTTCTCTGTTTTCAAATCTGGTATTTACTGTATTGGAACCAATTACAACTGATATACTATATTGGCACTTATGTACTATTAGTCCTAACCTCTCCGGTGGTATGACTGGAAATTTCTCGGGCTAGGCAGGAGTGGGCTCTCCCGAGAAATTTCTGGCCATGCCACTGATAAGTAGGTATGAGCTAGTGGTGCCTCCAGCTGTGCACCACTGGCGCACACATCCCTTGCGTCGCTCCCATTGTCGCATACCTCTCCGGCGATCTACGCTGGACCCCCCCCCCCCCCGCCACCCTGCTCTGGAGCCCTTGGTCGTTTCTGTGTTTGGGTCCCTGAACACCCGAGCTGCCCCAAACTTCTGCACACAGTTGAAGCCAGAAGCAGCAGCCTCATGGGATCAGGTGCTGCTGCAGACGGCAGTGGCTGCACCAGTGCACCTTCTGTTGTGATTATTTCAGGGGCAGGACAAGCCTGCCATTGTAGCTTTGTTCTGCCCCAGGAAAACCCACCACTCAAGGGGTTAAGGCCTGTCTGACAGACAGGTGAAAGTTAATGCTTATGCAATTCCCAAATGTTTTGTAAAGTGAATTTTTTTTTATTTAATGGACCCTTTGGTGGTACTGTATGCCCAGAAATTTCTTGGGCTGAGCATGCACTGCAGGAGCGTTCTCTCCCAAGAAATTTGCAGGCATGCCACTGTAAAGAAAGGGTGTGACAGTGGTGCCTCCAGCGGTGAACCACTGGCGCACCACCACCACCCCTGCTGCTGATTTCCCTGCCCCCACCTGAGCACCACCACCCTTGCTGATTCGCCACTCGGCCGAGCGCCCGAACACCTGAGAGCTCCCAAGCCCCCTTAAGCAGGCCACAAATTTCTCCAAGCGTCCGCAAACAGCCGAATCGGCAGCAGCAACTGCTGCAGAAGGCAACGACTACCCCTTCTGTGTCCTGCCCCAGGAAAACCCACCACTCAAGGGTCCACTTGACCTCTTGTGTTTATTGTGTTGTATTCAATGGTGTTGAGAGGGGGGTGGGACACGGGTACTTTTTGCCCAGCTATGATAGAAGGGCCCTGGTACTGCACCCCCCTCCCCCTCTGCAGAGACAGGCAGTGGGCGTAGAGAACAGAGGCTGCCACAGCAGCATAGCTGTGCACACGCAACTCAGTGCCATGTGCTGAGTGAGGGAGAAAGGTAGCTACAGCCCGCACCCCCTGCAAATTAGTTTTTTTTTTTTTTTTTAGTGGAATGGCCAGGCCCCTCCTGTGCAAATGGTTGATTGTAATTTGTTCCCCAAATTTCCAGATTTTTATTCCAACCTGCCAGAAAGATAATCTTATAATGTGTATGGACCTCTAAAGACTGTAAGTACAGCTGTTTGGAGGTCGCTGATTTTAAGCATTTATAATCTGGTGATCAATCTTCTGTGTATATGTGTCCAAGCTTGGAATTGAATATAGAGGTGTTGAAAGAAACCTAATGGGTAATATACAATTGTTATATTGTTCTCCCATCTGGTTATGCCTATAAGTGTCTACTTGAGCCATGTAAAGCAAAAAAACCTGCCCAAAGTAATGGGGCAACGTGAAATTCACATGTGAGTGTTCAATCTGGTCACTCTTCGGTCATTTTAGTCACTTTTCAGAAAAAAAACCCCATCTGCTGCTGGGTGTGGATCGTATTGTCGACCTACTTAGGTCGACAGTCATAAGGTTGACACCATTGGGTCGACAGGCAGCATGGTCGACATGGGTGAAAAAACCCATGGCGACCTGTTGACCTAACCCATGTCGAACTAACACATTTGTCCACCTAGACCAGCAGTAGGCAACTGGCGGACCGCGGTCCAACTCCGGACCGCAAAGGACAGGGAACCGGACCGTCTCTAGACTATAGATTAGGGGGCGTGGCCTAGCAGCGGAGGAGAGAAGACGCACTTTCCCGGGGCTCCTGCTTCTGAGTGGTGGCCACCCAGTTCCCGGCCTTCCCCTACACCCTGCTCCTCCCCACAGTGTGTCCTCACCTTGGTCCCAGCACCCCGCCACCTGTGCTGGAGAGCTGCGGAGTCGGGGAGCGCATAGATCGCTCCTGCTGGTTGCGGCCTCCATTACTCCTGGAGCCGGGGCCTCGATTTCTGCAGCTGGACGCCGGAGATCCCCCTCCTCTCTGCCCGTGATGGGACACAGTGACTGTGGGGACAAGGTCCGGGTGCCTGCTGCACATCAAGCACACAACAGAGGCTGACACTGTGCCTGGTCTCAACCCTGCTGTGGTAATCTACCTCAGTAGTAGGTACCCTCCAAGTGCTCCCTCCCTCCATTATCTCCTACCTATACTATTTCTCTCTGGGAGATTATAACATTAATATATAAAAATAGAATATAGATTAGTGCTTCGGCGATATAGTAGCAATAGGCGAATCTAGGCGTTCCCATTAGTGCACTGCGCGGGTGACGTCATCATGCACCGGCGCAGTGCAGGACTGAGAACGCGAAGTAGGACCTTGATCAAAATAATTCAAAATATCCGGACTGCATTAAAATTTACTTGCCTACCCCTGACCTAGAATCCTGTCGACCCAAAAGTGTTGACCTAATTACTGTCGACCTAAGTCGGGTCGACAATACGACTGTATCTCCTGCTGCTTGCTTGTTAGAAAGGGATCTGTGCAAAGCTATTGGCAGAGCTGAGTGGAAACTAAAGTTTCCATGAGATCTCATTATATTGTGTCATTCATTTAGAACATCAAGTCTCTCAGTGCTTTTGGATTCCAACTCTGGTCTGTAACGTGTTTTGCAATTAGCCACTCTGTAGTAGTGTTCTTGAGGTCTCTGAATTATTAAAAAGTTAGACATGTTAGCTCTTTTTTGCCTGGTTCTTAACTAGGTAATATTAGCTTTATAACCCAGCTACCTGGCTCACTGCACTTTTTTTCTGACAAGATGGGGGAAACTATCCATTGGTTTGGCTAAACCTATTAGTTGGCCATAATAATTTTAAATATGCATCTTACACATATATTCTCGTATAATGAAAGATCCTACTATGAAACAAATAATACATTTTTGCTTCTTCATGATATCTAATACCATAGGTTCTCAAACTCGATCCTGGAGACCCAAAACAGTAAATGTTTTCCATGTAACCCACCAGCTACACAGGTGTATAACTCATTTTAAAAAGTCCACAGATGACGCTAATTATTTCACTTCTGTGAGGAGACCTGCAAAACATGGACTGCGTGGGGTCCTTAATCCTGAGTTTGAGAACGTGTATACGGGGTGGTAAAGTTTAGAAGACTCCTGTATTAGAGATTTATGGCCGGTTATGTTGCTTAAATTACCCATGTTGTATTTTCTTGATGAGGTGAAATAATCAGCTCCACCTGTGATCTTTTAAAATGTTTGTGAATAGCTAGTGCAACTGTGTACCTGCCAGGTGACCTGTTGGGGGTCATCGAGAACTACCGGCTTAGAGAACAGTCTTTTATCGCCCCTTTAGACCCAGCATCTGATCCCACAAATGGGGGTTACACACATTGAGATTTTTGCTGCGATTTAGGGTAGGTGATTTCCCTTGACCTTCCCAGTGTCTAGATCTCCCATACACAGGTAGCGATGTGTGTTAAGTATAAAAAAATAGTTTATTTTAAATAGTAAATCTCTATATCTGTTTCTGTACACATGTAGCAATGTGAACTCCCTCGCTAAGTGGTCTAATTAGATTTTGACTGCATGCACACAAGATCTGAGCCAGCGATAGCAACACATGGGACTGCGCATTGCTATGGGGTGTACATACCGAGTGATTTGTGCTGAACTTCTAAGTAATCTAGATAAATTGCTTAGAAAATAGGCTAAAAGCGCACCGTGTGAATGCCCCTTTACTCTGGGTGAGTCTGACTCTCAATGCTGTATGGTAATACAGGATGAGGCGGGATGCAGTGAAAATCCCGAATGGGTCAAAATCCCGACATTTAGAATGTACAGGTAAAACAGTCTACATGACTTTCGGTCGACAGGTGCGAGGTCGACATAGGTTTTTTTCACTGTTTTTTGAACCGACATGTGTCGACAGGCGGTATTTCATGCCCTACCATCCATTTCGGCGTGGTGGGAGAATAAAATAGTGTGCCAAATGCAGCGAGGCCCCGTGCCTGAAGCATAGCGAGCGATGCGAGGGGCTGCGGTTCACTTGCAACTGTGTCCATGTCGACTGTGTCGAAATTTGGGTAAAAAAACTGTGAAAAACCCATGTCAACCTCGCACCTGTCGACCGAAAGTTATGTAGACTGTTTCACCTGTACATTCTATATGTCAGGATTTTGTCCATGTCGGGATTTCATACTGAATCCGATGAGGCATCTATTACCAGTAGACACCACCTGCTGCAGTAGTGATCTGACCTGTGTCCTAGGACACAGATTCGAGTAAAAGTTGCCCATCGCAGAGGCCTGGAACGTTCTGTCCTATGATGGAGATCTCTGGCTTCTTTCACCCCCTATCACTGTTAACAACACCATCATCTCCCCTGTTCCCCAACTCCGCTGCCTGGGTGTCACTCTTGACTCCTCCCTCTCCTTTGCACCCCACATCCAAACGCTGGCCCATTCTTGCGGGTTCCAGTTACGCAACATTGCTCGCATCAGGCCCTTTCTCTCACAGAGTGCAACTAAGCTGATCATCCACTCATTGGTCATCTCACGGCTTGACTACTGTAATGCTCTTCTCACCGGCCTTGCTCAATCCCAACTAGCTCCTCTCCAATCTGTCCTCAATGCTGCAGCCAGGCTTATCTTCCTCTCCCGCCGCTCTAATTCTGCTACTCCCCTTCAACAAAATCTGCACTGGCTTCCATTCCCCTACAGAATCCTCTTCAAACACCTCACACTCACATACAGGGCCATCTCTAATTCCATTGCTCCATATATCTCTAACCTCATCTCCATTCATACACCCTCCCGCCCTCTACGGTCAGCTGACGACTGTCGTCTCTCCTCCACCCTGATCACTGCTTCCCATGCTAGAGTACAGGACTTTGCCCGTGCTGCACCCCTTCAGTGGAACGCACTCCCTCGCTCCATTAGACTCTCCCCGACCTTGCAAAGCTTCAAACGGGCACTGAAAACTCACCTATTCATCAAAGCGTACCCTTCCACTGCATAAACCAGCTGGTTCTCTGACCCCTTGCCTGTTTCCTGTTTACATCCTGCTATCTAACCACCACCCCCTCGCTTGCACCTCTTGTAATCTGTCTGTCTCCCCTTCCTACTAGATTGTAAGCTCCTCCGAGTAGGGCCCTCTTCCCTCCTGTTGTCAAAGCCCACTTCTCTTCACATTTCACTCACAGCTCTCCTTTACTCCAACACTCAGTGACCATCTTCGTCTGCATACTCCTCTCCATCATTGGCCTCAAGCCTCTAGTTGTATGTTGATTGAGTCCTCACTACTTATATCCAAGCTGTAATGTGTATTGATCTGTGGCGCTCTTTATTTGTACTGTATTTTTGTTATTTATTCAATGTTATGCCAAGTTTTGTTTCCCTGTATTGTTCCTTTGTACGGCGCTGCGAAACACTTGTGGCGCCTTATAAATAAAATTATAATAATAATAATAATAAATAATAATAATAAATTGCGTCAGAGCGCATCAGCCTTTTGTTACTGCCCCTTTAAAATGGCATCAGGCTGTCAATCAATGATAGCTTGATGCCAGGCTGTGTCCTATGCTGCTAGACCCGTTTGATGGATTCAGGTACTTTGCAATGATGGACGCAGGTGTAACCGCACCTAAATAACCTAATATATTTAATATAATACTGAGGACCTGATTCAGAGATGGATTCAATGTCAATTGTGTTTCCTGTAGGTCTGGAGTGGGGTAGGACACCAGGCCGTGAATTTGGTCAATATTATACATGCCTGAAAAGGGGACATGGCCACTGATAAAAAGGGGACTCGTCTTAGGGACACGATCCCTTTATCACTGTACAGCACTCAGAGTTGCAGGGCATTATCAAGGCTCTCCCAGCAGTGTGAACAGAGGTGGTGCGCACATGGCATCTATTCACCTTACGGGATTGTTTTACCGCAACTTTTTCCCCTGGCCCGTGGTTGGGGATGGCCACTGGCACACTGTATGGGCAGGGTGGATTTTAGCATTCTAAATCCGACCTGGCACAGCGCTCATGCAACAGCCTAATGTGAACATCAGTTGTATGCAGTGGAGAAATGTATGTGACGCTGTCACAGGGAGGGATTATTTGCAGACTGATGGACATGGGTGTAAATGGGGGGTGGCTACTGGGAAAACTTGACATTTTCACCATTTCAGGGGAGCTTAATGGCCCACATACAGCTTACACTACATGCCATTTTCTGCATGCAATTTGTAACCTGTAGACTCCCAGGGAGCTGCTGGCAGGGAACAGGCTGTGGTAGCGGCGGGGGTCAGGAGTTTTGAAATCTCCTGCCGCTACTGCAGCCTCTCTCTGCAGCTGCCAGTGACAGGGAAGGGTTCTCTGAGGTGCAGAGCGCATCTCCTGCCCAGCGTTCCCCCGCTCTGCAGATTGTAGGTGCTTGCCAGAACATGCCTACGGCCCTGAATCGATTTGGCCAGTTTTAGTCTGAAAACAGGCAAAATCGGACCTTTGTATGGGCACCATAAGAGCCAGCATCTGCAATCCAGAATGCAGAAAACACTGCTCCGACACCTTGCTTCCTACAGCCATGCGGCGTAAACATACAGTCACTTGGGTTGACGATTGACCTTCTATATGTCCCGTGGTTGTGTTTTTCTGCCCACCTGTCAGATCCAAGATGCAGCCAGTGAGCATCTCACTATAAATCCCTGTATCTGCAGATTTGTCCACAACCGCTGTGTACAGGATCGCAGCTGTGACACCTTTGTGTACATCGGAATCTGTGTTTGGAAACCTGAGCAATGCAATAAGGATTTAGTTCCCTGTCTGATCACCATAATCTTAAATGAAATATTAACAAATACAGATGTGGGAATTCTTTGAACACTGATTAAAAGCATATCATAATGCTGGCTTCTGCAATGTACTTTCACTTTGAGCTGTGACAGTTTTTAGCCCCCAAACTCTCCACTCCACCCCAGTCCCTATCTGCTGCTACCTCCATCACTGTCATCACAGCTTCCGCTCTCCATATCCAGCAAGTTTGAAACAGATCAGTGTCCCTGCATTGCTTTCACTTTCTGAGTAATTTTGTCTGTTGCCTCTAGTGGTCAGTGGGTGTAATTAGCCAAGTATCGCAGTGATTATCCCTTTTGCTTGCTGGAGAAAGTAATTTCCTCCGTACGTATTTAGCGACGTGGACACCTCAGAGAAATCATTTACAGCTTTCCCATAGCCTGCAATGGGAACTGAGTTGTCAATTTAACAAGCTGCAGAAAAAAATACATTTTACTATCTTCCATTGGCTGCAAATTTTACATTGACCGCTCACCTGCAGCAGTAAACCACTAATGAAATTGGGAGCCCCACATTTCTCAATAGAAGTGATGTTGATTTTTCATTTAGTTTAGTAAGAGAGGTCTACATAAAGAGATCACTAAAATGAATTGAAATCTTGTTTAATTAGTGACCTCTTACTGTACAAAGGTTTGTACAGTATTCTGTGTACACTGTAAACCTAGCAGTCCTCCACAAAACAGAGCCATCCAGTTGTTTTAGCAGTGACCTTTCACTAAATACAAACGGTAAATAACAGGAACCAGACAAAGCAAACAAATTGTGCTTACAATAAAAGAAACGTATCACGGCTAGCCACGTGATTAGTAAAATGTGTAACATATATTGTATTTGGCGACCAGCGAGATTGATGGTCAGTGACGCACAGGGATGCTCATTGCTGTCGCTATAGCCCCTACGCACACACCGATGTAGGGGCATCTTCTAAGTGACTTGGCCAAATGAAGCAAAGTCGTTTAGAAAATGCCTAAATATCAACGTGTGTAGGCCACATAAGTGATGTGTGCTGAGCGATCTGTCTCCAGTGTGAACACTGGCCCTGACCAGCGGTCTGACTAGATTTGTCCAGCATGCAGGATCTTAGTCACTCAGCAATAGAGACGCACGGGGCTGCACATCACTATGACCCCTATACTCCTGATGTGGGTAATTTTCTTACTGTACCCTAATCCAAGTACTGCAAGGCTGACCTGTGTACACAGGCTGAGTGCAATATGGTGCCATCAATAAAGTGTCATGTGACTTAACAACCTATTAATTTTGTTTTTCAGTAAAACGTTTAAGAGAACCAAAGCATGAGCGACGTCCTTGGAGAATATGGTAGGTTTGGGGTTATTTATATTCTGCATTATAGGCTATATGCAGATAGTGCTGACTGATGCCAGGTGTGTTTCTTTTTTTTTTTTTTTTGCTGCGTACACACAGTAACATTAGTGTGAGTGGTGGGTGAAGGCGCTGCTACCACCAATCACCCACTGCAGGACCCTATTATTTACCAGTTATTAATATAGCGCCCACATATTCCGCAGTGGTTTACAGAGTATAGTTGAACATTCGCATCAGTCCCTGCCCCAGTGGAGCTTACATTCTATGTTCCCTACCACATGTATGGTATTTGTTGCAAGAAATAACTGATAGTTAACGGCGCTTCACCTTCCATATAATACACGAGTACAGTGGTTTATCTGCAGTGATGCATTGTTTTTGCTCTGTAGGTGTTCTAAAATGGTGGGGGAAAAAATACTTAAAAATGGCCCAGCGATGTCATCGAGGTGGTGATGAAAAAAATACAACATAAAAACAAACATTTAAAAGCATATGCAGTATACAATAATACTCCATACCTGTACCAGTATTCTGTGATCTAGAAACAAAAACCTATATACTGATTTTGCAACAATGGCACCAAACTTTGGGTTCAGCCGTCCCACTGCTTATGAGTCTTACAAAGGCTGATGCAGCAATGAGTGTAAACCTTGTCCGTGTTCTGTCCTCTTTTGTACTGTGAGTCACTCTTCTTGTGGTGTTCCTACTGCATATGTGCTGTGGACAGTGCTGTGGAACCCTTATGGTGCAATAAAAAGAGAGGATAATAATCTTTCTGTTTCATGTCCGTGTTTGTCACTGGATCCCATCATTGTTCTGTGCCTCTGCCTTAGTGTCCTGGTAACCTTGCCCAAACTTGCAATGATTAGGATTAGCTGTATGCAATTACACACATTTTTAATTACATTATACAGGTTGAGTATCCCGTATCCAAAATGCTCGGGACCAGGAGAATTTTGGATAACGGATTATTCCGTATTTCGGAATATTTTAATATTTCAATGATGTATTTTGAAGTATCTTGCATTTATGCTGTATAAACACGTAATATACACACAAATATATTTTATTACCACATAAAATACACACAAACATATTTTAATTGTTCAAAAAACAAGGTTTCAAAACGTGAAACAAAATACTATCTCAGCACTGAATTTGAATGCCAAGCAATCATTGTCTTGCACATATATAGTGCCAGTTACATATCATGTCCCCAGTGATGCTGTTACATATGTCCCCAGTGAGTTTTTAGCAAAAAAAAATTTTTTTTTCACTTTCTGGAATGTCCGTATTTCGGAATAATTCGGATAACGGATATTCGGATACGGGATACTCGACCTGTATCTCGTACACAATCTCATATTTGAAGAACGTCCCAATTAAGAACGGGTTGGGATCGTTTGGTCGACAGTGGTCTAGGTCGACAGGACCTTAGGTTGACAGTGTCTAGGCCGACAGTCAAAAGGTCAACATGGGTCTCTTCACTGGTTTTTTACCCGAATGTCGACATGGACACAGTTTGAAGTGCACCGCATCCTTCGCAATGCTTCGGACACGGTGCCAGTCCCCATGACGACTTTTTGACTGCCGAGCTAGATAAACACGGTCGACCTAATGACCTGTTGACCCAAATGCTTGTCGACCAACATACTGTAGACCAAATGACCGTATCCCTTAAGAACGACTGGTCTCATGGCTTCTTTAGCTACTACTTGCATGATGAATATTATTCTTTGCTTCAAACCCTGCACTTTTCTTATGGGCAGTGTGATTAGTTTTGTACTGTACAATGTGTTGTGCTGATATGATCTTAGTTACTGGGCATATGGAAAGAGTGCAGATTTTCTTGGACTAAAAGCATTTTTAATGGTCTCAACTGAGGGGGGAGCCCAGGGGAACGCATAGAAAGTGCACTTTACAATCGACCGTATATTTTGCAGGCTACTTGCTCACTTACTTCAGTCATACAATCTGCAAGTGGCGAGCCCATCCTAGTTACTCCTATATTCATGGCGGTGTCTGTTTCATTCACAGCAGCAAAACCGAGCTCTGCCGGGTGACCAGGAGAAAGTGCTGAGCTCATTCATCAAGGGCATTGCTGCTATTATGTCAGAGCAGGATGTCTCTTGAGACTTCTATATTGTATTTTGTTGTGGACAGTGACCCTGCACCTACCCCTTATTACTTGCTGAATCAGAATGCGAGTCTGTTGGGGGTTACGTTACATATCTATTCCATTTTAATGCATAGAAGATACTAAAAGGCAAAGAATATTATAGGGAACAAACAGGAGCAATGTGGGGAATCCTGTTCCTGTGAAGCATGTTAGTTGCACTCTAACTTACAGCACTAAGGCGCCACAAAGAAAGTCTGCAAGCCAAAAGTACATAAGTGCGGCATACAGAAACCGGGTGTGGTATAGGGGTCCGACAGTCATGATCCCGACTGGCCGGACCCAGACAGCATGGTGAGCACAACTAAGCCCCTGCGGGCTTGCTGCGCTCGCCACGCTGCCAGCACGGTTCTATTCTCCCTCTATGGGGGTCGTGGAGGGAAAATAGTGGGTGGCCGTCGGGAACCCGGCTGTCGGTGTTTTGACAGTTGAGATCCCGACTGTCGGGACCCCGTCCGGCACCCCAGAAACCATACCTGCAAATACATACCTCCAGTACTTCAAAGCCTGGTACCGTCCCAGTATGTATGGAACTTAAGCAACTAAAGGGGAGGATTAATAATAATAATTTTTTTTTTTTTTTACTTTTCCATCAAATTATAAGTACCCATATGGACTGGAAATCCCAAATGACAACAGTATTTGACAGAAAATTGACCAATAAGTACACCACACACAGAAAAATATTTCTTCTTGTTGAATGCATGCAGTATATCTCAGAATTGTTTCCTTGAATCACTATCTTGGACTATTTTATGCAGCAAAAACTGGTGTTAAAAAATAAATGTATTTTAACTAGAATTCCTCAAGTTGATGATCTGTAAATCTTCCTTATAGACGTGAATTGCGTTCCTTACACAATCTCTTCCTTGTGCAGGTTCCTGGATACGTCCAAACAAGCTATAGGGATGCTGTTCATTCACTTTGCAAATGTCTACTTATCAGATCTTACGAAGGAGGACCCGTGTTCATTGTAAGACTTCTGCAATATCTTGCCATTTTGTATGTGTGTCTGTCCAGCCATCCATTAGGAAAATTTTTGTTTTCGTTGTATATCTGTATTGGTAGATGGTGGGAGCTTAAGGCCCCCATACACTAATAAGATTTTGGCCAATTTCACCCGATCCTGACGGATCTGGCTGAGAAATCAGCCCAAATCGATGTTTGTGACATCCCATTCGACCACTGCGCGGTCCGTTCATAAAATGTATTGCGTTTGACCCATCAGCAGCACATCGCACACCAACGATGTATTGGGTCCGATCCATAGGTGTGTGCCAGTGGTGAATCCCTGTTGGCACACACCAATGTTCAGGGGCGGACAGCGGCAGGCGCTAAGGAGCAGGCAGCGACGGGCAGCTGGTAGCGGCAGGTGCTGGGGACAGGAACCGGCAGCAGAATAAAAAAATATATATATTTTCAAAAGACTGGCTGGCCGCTGTTTGGCTGAGAATTCTCTGACCGTCTTTAGAAAATAGTTTTTTTATATTTCTGCTGCCACCTGCCGCTGCCCGGCTCTCCTACTTTCCGCCACTGCTGCAGCTCTCTGGGAGTTTACATGCTATAAATCGCATGCGATTTAATGCATTTAAAAATTACACCTCAAGTGCCAAATCGTTACTGAGCCAGGAGCTGCCGGGGGAGCTCAAGAGCTGTATTTACTCCTCTCAACAGCCAGAATTCAATGTTCTGGCTGTCGATTGTCGGAAAGTAGGCGTGTTGGCAGAAATGGCTGTGAATTAACGAACGGCCGTGAATTTGACAATTTGCAGCCATTTTTCGACAAAACAGAGATCCGCCTTGTTTTAAAGTCGGTTCTGTTTTGTCATGAATCTGTCTTTGATGTTGTCGGAAACAGCAGAATCGAATAGGCAGTGGACGCTATATCCCCTGGCGGAAATATTGTCCTAGAATGAATACCCCTTATCTTAATGTTGGATCGCCAGGAACTACCCTTTTAAACATATATTTTTTTTGTAGTAGTAGTTCGGTCCTTTCTTATAATGTAGACAATCTGTCACTGCTGTATTGTTTGCAGTTTTGAGATGCTCTCCTCATAAATAAACAGTAAACATTCCCTTAATATTTATAAAGCTCTGCACAAATTTTTGTTAAGTACTATAAATGATAAGGTTACAGAACTGTCAGACAGTTTACAAGCAGTTATTTATTTATTTACATTTTCTAATAATGCGCAATCTATTTCGTTGCGCTTTCCAATTGGAGTTAATGAACATTATGATTTTATATGAATCTTCATTTTAGTACAGTTTTATGTCTGGGTATGTAAAGAATTGTGTTCTGTAATGGTCCATACAAACTGGGCGACTTTGCCCAGTGTGTATGGACAGCGATGTTCGCGTTCATCGCTGGGGGGGGTGCGTAAATACAGAGCGGCTTTCCCCCTGCCCGGCTCCGACAGAGGGGGAGGACTGCTTTGCATAGCGCAACGCTATGCAAACCCATCCTCAAAGCCGCTCATCTGTTGGTATTACCAGCAAATGAATGTGGCTTTCCTGGCGATGATGCTGGAGCGCTCATCGCTGGGGCATACACACTGGGCGGCTTTGAGCTGAAAGCCGCTCAAACTTGCTGTTTTGAGCGACTTTCAGCTCAGTCGCCCAGTGTGTATGGGCCGTAAAGCTCTGGCGAGAAGATTAGGTGAAGGGTGGAAGCTATTGTTGTATTTCATGCTAGACAGCACTAGCTTCATTGGGGCAGATGAATCAATCTGCCTATAAAGTTTTTTTAAATAACGAGTCCCGCTTCTCCAGCATAACGTGGAGAAGCGGGCAAACGTTATAGGCAGATGTATTAACCCCCCCCAAAGCCGATAAGGATAGCCGTTATGGCCAGCGTGATCGTCTCTCCTTATCAGCTCCCCCGCCGCCCTGCACATGCACACTCGCAGCCTGCCCCCACTCCCCCCCAGCTTTCTGGGCTTGCGCGAGATCTTGCTAAAACCACGAGATCTCCAGCGCAGCCCAAGCCAGAAGCAGCCCCCCAGTTAACCAGTATTAAGTGCATTTCTTCACTTAACGCTGGTTCATACATCTGCCCCAATGTCCCAGTATTTTAGTACTAGGTGATTCTGGTATATTGTTTGTTCTTCCTTTTTATACTAAAATGTTTGTCTGTGGGCTCAGAACCATACATTATCATAACTGCTTAGCCCAGAGGTTCCCAAACGCGGTCCTCAAGACACCCCAACGGTCCAGGTTTTAGGTATATTCATGTCTCGGCACAGATGGCTAAATCAGACTGACTGAGTTACTTATTAACCTGTGGCCAAGCATGGATATACTTAAAACATGGACTGTTGAGGTGCCTTGAGGACCGTGATTGGGAACCTCTGGCTTAGCCAATTGTTGGCAGGTGCATGTTAATTGTACAATTGTTGTATAGGTATTTTTACATGTTGTATAATTATTTGTATTCCATCTTTTTGCTTAACAGGTACCTAATTAACTTCCTCCTGGATGCTACACTTGGCATGTTACTTATATATGCAGGGGTCCGAGTGGTCAGCTGTGTTGTGGAGTGGCGGCAGTGGGATTCTTTGCGGTTTGGAGAATATGGTACATAAATACTCTACTTCTCTTTTTTTATTTTGAAAACTAGAGACAAGGAGTATCTGTCCAAATATGTTTTACTGAGCAAGTGGTTGCTTATTTTAGTAGCATATATTGGCCCTCATTTTGAGTTGGGCACAAAGCAAAGTTACTATTGGACAAGCCATGTTACAATACAGAAGGTGCATTTCTTTTTTTTTTTTTCTTAATTCTATACATCTAGGGAAAATACAGGGGGCATATGTAGTAGTGTCAGAGTTTGCCACAGGTGCAGCATGCCAGTTGATCTAAGATTTTTTTTTTTTTTCTTTTCAAAGTGGCAATCATTTACTAGGCCATACTGGGTTGGTTTGCCTTGTAAAAAATTGCTGCTTTAAAAAAAATGTTCAGCTGGTATCTCACACTAAAGGGGTGTACACGCGGGCTGGAGGCGGTGCTATTTTGACTAAGTGATTTTGCTTAGTGAAAATTGCGATGGCGCTGCTGGAGATAAGCCGGCGGACATCCCCAGCAGCAGCCCGTGTGTACAGCGGAATAGACACTGCAGCGTCTAGTCAAAATATTCTGCAGTGTCTATTTGGCTGGGCGATGGCGACGCTGCGGGGCCGCTGTGTATACAAAGGGGGACGATTCAGGCAAATCTTCTAAGCGATTTGTTCGATTTAGTCAAAATCTTTTAGAAGAATCGCCCCGTTTGTAAACGGCTTTACAGAAAACTCAGACTCTATTACATATGCCCCATGGTTTTATTTTGCATATAGCAACCAGATCTTCTACAGCTTTATTTTACAATTGTAGTTTTAACGTTCAGATCACACTGAAGCCCATTATGTGTGCACAGTACATTCATTGGTATTAGGCATGATTTGGGCAGTGATGTCAGCAGTAAAGTGAGGTTACTGCTGTGATGACTCTCGCCTGTAAGTTCATTGCACTGATTTGGATTGATTTCTTTGAGGCACTTCCGAATCTCAGTCAAAGTTATTAGCCTTGACAGTATTTATTAACCTTGGCCTACCCTGTAGTTAGCACACAATAAAACTTTTTTTCCCCATAGTGTTGTGTATGTAAATGGAGCAGGTGGAACAGCAAATAACTTTTTTTTTTGTGTGTGTGTATTCAACAAAGTACACACCCGAATCCAGTCACAGATAGTGTCCTACTATATGCAAACTATGGTAGCCTTGTCTCTGCGTATTCACATTAGCTGGTTCCCACATACTGATGCCCATTGTGCTGTATGAGTTTGGTTAGTTCCACATTGTTCTGCTCTAATACACACAGAGCAATTTGCGGTAATTTTCAAAGCAATCTGACTAGATTTGACTGGATTGCTTAGAAAATGACCCAAAATTCGATGTGTGTGTGGGCCAAAGTGATGTGTGGCACCGCACATCTCTATTGCCCGTCTAGATTCATACTGCATGCTGTAGAAATCTAGTCAGATCACCAGTGTTCTCACCCGAGGTGCATCACTGTGTGCTGAGTGATCCTGCTGAGCAACTGAGGATCACTAGATTACTATAACGTCGCTACATGTGTAGACCCCATTAGGGTTATTGACCAAAGCATGAAAATACTTGTAGTAACATTGTCCTCACAGGATAAATGTCTTAGAAATTGGTCTTCTGTACATGTATTGGGTATCTGCTGACTGTATATAATGTTATGCATGTTGGTTGCTAAGGGCAACATCTCCACTTCTGTAAAAGTTAATTTTTTTTAACAAATACTGTATATTTCCTAAACTGTTTTTTGCTGTCCATGAATTGATGACCATGTCCTTCCTTTCAGGCGATCCTATCCAGTGTAAGGCCTGGGTTGGGCAGTGCGCCCTCTACATCCTTATTATGATGTTTGAGAAGACTGCAATGGTCCTTGTGCTGCTTATACCCAATCTGAAAGAGGTGATACAGTGTGGCTGTGTTATGCATGTGTGTCTGACTGTACCCACTCTTTTGAATACCTACATGATACTTGGTAATGGCGTCATTCAATTTTGTCTAGAAATTTATATCTTGGTTTAAAGTGCAGCATTTATTACTAGAAAACGAGCAACCATGTTAGTCCTAATTTAACACAAGCATTAGGTAGACAAGGGCAAGTCAAAAGGAGTTTTTCACGTTTTTTTTTTGAGTGGACATGTGCCGACATGTGCCGACAGGCAGTACTTCATGGCCTACTATCCACTAGGGCATGGGTCTTCAACCTGTGGCCCTCCAGATGTTGTGAAACTACATGTCCCAGCATGCATTGCCACATTTTTTCCTATGAGTGCATGCCAAAACTGTCAGGGCATACTGGGACATGTAGTTCTACAACATCTGGAGGGCCACAGGTTGAAGACATGTGCACTAGGGCGCGAAGGAATAATTTAATAGCGTGCCTGAAGCATGGTGAGCGCAGCGGTACTCGTTGACTGTTTCCATGTCAACATTCGGGACAAAAAAGTTTAAAAACTCATGTCAACCTTTTGACTGTTGATTTTGTCATTGTCAACCTGATACTTGTGTTGACACTTCCAACACTGTCGACCTTAGCCATGTCGACCTTCAGTGGTTGACCTAATGACCCATACCCAGTGTAGGAGAGGGCTCCTGTGTTGGAATGTACACCACATCTATCTAATATGGGATTTTATTTTTCCATTTACAGGTTGCAAAGTTACGTCCATTAGCATCGAATAGCCCGGAGCTGGAGTTGGCCATTGTGATGCTCATTGTACCGTTCTTTGTTAATGTGAGTTACTTCCCTATTCTCATTTATAAAGACCGCTTTCTAAAAATACATCCGTATGTTTCCTGCTCTTTACTACAGTTCTTATTTTCATTATTAAGTAGATCATTTGATTAATGTCAGTTCAGCAGTAATATCACATGGGAGCCAACGGGTACCTACTCTGTGTATTGCTGCCAGGCTTGTTTGTGCAGGATGATGTCGGATCCTAAAAGAGCGTTGAAGTCAGGCAGATGCAGAGTGTGAGCGGGCTGTACAGTGGTTGCACAATCATAACAGCGAAGCAGCATTCTTTATCTGCCTACCAGCCTGCAGCCAATCAGTAAATTGTGGTCAGCATGGTGATTGGTGAAATGCTGGAGCCATCCACTAATCACAGTGCAGACAGCTATTTTTTTAATAACAAAAAAACCTGAAAAGGGGGAGGTACAGAAAAAGAGAGGGAAGACATGGGGTAATCTGAGAGAGGATAAGTCCACAAGGGTGTGTTATATATTTTTATAATGCTATTCAGATCGCCCTGGGTATGATGGGCCAAGCCAGACTGGTGGCTCTAAACTATGTCACTTTTTGTTTAATGTATTTGAGGCTTGGAGAAAACATGGTTCAATCTTTCTATATGTTCTTTTGTTCTCCTCATAATTATCTTGCAAGTAATACAGAATAATGACTAGGTTTACACAGTTTGTTTGGATGAAAATATGAATAAATGCCTCATATTTCTTTGCTTTGCTACAGTACATAAAGGACCTTTTATGTTCCCGTGGATCTGGTACCCTTGCCTGACAGTACATGATGTACCTAGCATAGTTTTCTATAGTGTTTTGGGGCCTACACACATAGCGATTTTTAGCCATTTTCTGATCTATCTGACCCCACGTCGCTGTGTGTGTAGGGCCCATAGCTATAGTCTATATCACCGGTAGAATGTAGGCCCTTTGTTTGACTTTTCTCTAAAATCAACTATTTTGGAATCCGCCTATTGCACTAGAAACATTATTGGGCTATACTGTAGTGCAATGAGAAACCGATGGTTTGCTCTGTTGTCCCCTATGACCCTTGTGACTGTCCTAACTACACCGGTCAGAGCTTATTTCTGCTTCTGCCAACAGGCATTAATGTTCTGGGTCGTGGACAACTTTCTAATGAAGAAAGGGAAGACAAAGGCGAAAATGGAAGAGAAAGAGGGCAACCCAGAATCCCGAAACGGGAACAAAGTGCGGTATCGGCGGGCGGCCTCATACGATGACTCAGAGTCTGAAGTGAGTTAAAGAATGTTTTATGACTTTATGAAGTAATATTGTACATGATAAATACAATCTGTTGGTGTATATGGAATGTATAGGAAGAGTATATTCAAGGCAGTTCTTAATCTAATCCATATTTGTGTAATCCATAGCAAGTGCTTCTGTGGTAATTCAACTATTAAAATGTAGTCTCAATGAAGAGTGAGCCGTTGCCAAGGAGTCCTTTTAACTGCTCTGATAATGGTGGGGGTGTGATTATGACTGACTGGTCCTGGTACTCCTGGCTTGGAATACAGCACAGTTGGTGTAATGGTTAGCATTACAGTACTGCGCTTAATTTTCACCATGGTCCTAACTATGTAGAGTTTGTATATTCTCCCAGTGCTTGCTCTGGTTTCCTCCCAAAATATACTTGTAGATTCATTGGCTACAAATAGGTAAGTGTGGTAGGGAAAATGGATTTTAACTCCACTGTGTTAGAGGGTGATGTGAATGACCAAATACTGTGTAAAAGCACTGCCTATTTTAATAAGAAATGAATGTGCCATAAAACTAGATGGAGTCCTTCCACTTCTAAAGGAACGATCAGATATCATAAAAAAAACTGATGGGTAATATAGTTTACTTACTTGGATGTTGTGCATAGTGTTGGTTGCTCCTGGATGGATCTTTGCAATGCCTTACGCTGCAGAATGTGTATGTGAGGGGGTGTGGTCTCTCTTAGAGAGCTATCTATCAGACAGGATTGCACTTGTATTGTTGTGTAATCCGTTTTTATTAAGCAACAGTTGTTATGTTTGCTAGCCCATTAATGTCCAGTATGCTGCACAGTTCTTGTAGATTTGCATGATCTACAATCCACGCTGACTGCTCTAAAGGCCCCCACCCACTTGTGTGATCTGGAGCCCTTTTCATCTGATTCTGATCCAATGCTCCATATAAGAGGAGGTTTAGACGGTGCTTAGCCTAATGTAGCCCATACACGTGCAAGATATTGCATGTAATCATTCGATATCGACCACATCTGTTCGGTAAATTGAACGATTGTATGCACATTTTAGGGACCATGCGATGCGCGGAACCACTGGTCGAATGTCGTGTTGAAAGATATGTGCTGCACATATCTAATCTATCGCAGGAGCGATCACATTTGTTTTTTTTTATCCACATGCGATCACTTAAATGCAATCCGCTGGTGGAGGCAACACATTCGGCTGCTTCTGGTTCGGGGAGGGGGAGAGGAAGCCGGAGGGATTCTTTAGTGCTGTGAAGGAGCGCCAGCGGGCAGAGGGGGTCAGCGGTGGCAGCAGAATTTGAAAAAACAGTTTAAAACACTAGGCAGCCCTCTGATTGGCTGAGCTCTCTCAGCCAATTAGAGGGCCGCCCAGTGTGTTGAGTTTTTTTTAAAACTCTGCTGCCGCACTGACCCCTGCCGCCCTTTGCCCGCCCTCTTCCAGCCACCGATGTGCCATTCCAAGATGGCATGCGACATCTGGTGCTGAAAGGGGGCACTTTTTGCGACATAAGATGCGATGGACATCGCACTTCGATGTCACACCGGATGTGACTGCGTAAGTGTACGGGCAGCATTATTTTAAATGTTCGCTTCTTTCTTAACATCTCCTTTTTTTTTGTGCTGGTTTTTCAATCTTTTTGCAATTTTAATCACTGATGTAATAAGATCCAGGTTTTTCAGTGCAGAGAGGTGACTAAAAGTATGTACACACTCGCTGATATATCGGCCGTTCGATTGAACAGCTGATCTATCAATGCACCATCGGCCAGTGTATACCATTGATCTATCTGTGAACACTGTCGTTCAGATATATCTAGTCGGCTGTGCAATACAGCTGATGACTGATAGGGATATGATCGTATTGTCGACCCGACGTTGGGTTCTAGGTCGACATGGGTTTTTTCACTGTTTTTTTGAGCCGGCGTGCCGACAGGCGGTATTTCATGCCCTACCATCCACTAGGGCGTGGTGGGAGACTAAAGTAGTGTGCCCAAAGCATAGCGAGCGGCTGCGGTTGGCTACCAACTGTGTCCATGTCGACTGTGTCGACATTCGGTAAAAACAGTGAAATCCATGTCGACATGTTGACCTTGTCCCATGTCAACCTAGACACCTGTCAACCATCACCCGTGTCGACCTAGTTGCCTGTCGATGAACGGTGTCGACCTAAGTCTAGTCGACAATACGATCCACACCCGACCAATATATCTCCAGATATATATTGGCGCATAGTGCTGTGTGTATGGCCGACTGCTCATAGAACCGGGCCAGGAGCTGTCGGTGATTGACAGCTCATGGATGTGCACATGCAAATATGCCCGTTCATTTGTGATGTCAGTCCTGATGGATTGGGCAGCGTTTGGAAAACCTGATGCTCGATCTGTCTGTGATCGATCTATTAGTGTGTGCCCAGCTTAAAACTCATCCTGTACACTAGCCAGCAAGGCACTGCCTGAAATAGGTCCAAACTCTGCCCACATGAGGAAGGTTGGAATGGTCTACTGAAACCCAGGTTAACCCCTTGCTTACATGTTGCAGTTTATCCTCCTGCTACATAGGCATACAGTACATAGCACTTTTCTCTCTTAAGCAAAGTATGCTGGGACACCCAGTTTTTTTATTTATTTATTTTTATACAAAGAGTTATGTACAAAGCAAAAAAAATGTGATTGGATGTTAAATCCACCCCAATCCTGCCTTAGAGGGTAATGTGAAGTGGTTCTATTTGTAAATGTGTACTTTTGGATTTGAGTCCAAGACACCGCTCACGTCTGTTATTTCCTCCTTCTCTGGCCAAGCACATGTGCACAATGCCATCAGTGTTGGTGACGCCTGTGATCTAGCAGCATCTGGCACAGGCTCCCACCGCTCTCCACTGCGGCATTTTTATTTATTTATTTTAGGGAAGATGTTTCACAGCAATACCTTCCCTTAAAGGCTTTACGTATCACTGTTATGTCAGTAGGAACATTGCTGCTTCACACTGACTGTTCTATTGTGCTTCTGCCTGGTGGAAACTCCACTGTCACCACCTCCGGTCTCTAGAGACAAAGCCCGTCTGTGTTTATTACAAACATGTTCCAGAAAACCATCTTCATTCGCTGACTGCATTTGGAAGTGCCTAAAGCAGATCTCACCAACTACAGTACATACTGGCAGATTCAGACGGTGGGATGAATTACCCACCTGAGAAAGTGCCGTTGTATTGGCCTGTGCTTAAGGCATGTGTCCAGCCACCACAGAGGCTTGGCTAACCATGTCGCTGTGTCATCATATATCTAGTCTCAATACGCCACACAGTGTGAGATCCCTGACATAAGTAAACTGTCCAGTTCTGTGCGTTGGGCATCTTTTTTTATTTTTTTGCTGAGCTTGGTCACAACATGACTAGGTTCCACCAGGAGACTGATTATTAATTTCATACGTAACACTTGTATATCTGTGTGCGCAGTCTGTATACTGTATGAAGCAGATTTGAACTTGGTTGCTGCATTGTAGCACTTCGTATAAACCTCTGCATGCTATTGTAGTCTATGGTCTCTAATTACAAATCATTGCATGTTTCCTGAGTGTATAAGGTCCCCCGAGCAGTCACTCACTCCTAATATTAGCTGTTAAACAGGTACCAGTGACCAATGTCCTAAATGTCATATGCTTAATCCTCAGTAACCCTTACACATTTTGTAGGATGTATTCCCAAAACATCAGGGGTGAGATATAATAAGATGAGAGATTCAGAAAGTGAGAGATTTGGGAAAAAATCGCCAGGTTTTTTTTTAAAGCGGCAATCATTTACACTGCAAAAGCAGCTGGTTTTGCAGTATAAATGATTGCCACTTTAAAAAAACTGGAGATTTCTTCCCAAATCTCCCACTTTCTGAATCTCTCATCTTATTAAATATAACCCCAGGATTCAATTAAGAGCACAGTGAATATTGCCATGAAGGAGGGGCTGGAGTTATTCAATTGAGGACGCTGTTAAGTTGGGGAATGCCGGTATTCCTGACATAAACCTTCCATGATGCGGTTTGCGAGGGGCAGCGATAGTTAAGTCCGATTTCTGCTTGCAGCCCAGAAAGGGGGTAAGAAGAAATCCTTTTGTCGGGCATAGCAGTGCACTGTATTGGACCTCTC
Organism: Crinia signifera; assembly: GCF_055691185.1. Classification (NCBI taxonomy): domain Eukaryota; kingdom Metazoa; phylum Chordata; class Amphibia; order Anura; family Myobatrachidae; genus Crinia; species Crinia signifera. The sequence continues at coordinate 50,598,853 of NC_139224.1, forward strand.
TCTCTGCCCTATTCATTGCGCACTGAATTAAATCAACTCCACTGCGTTGAATAGAAATCTTGGTAAAAACCCTTTTGATATGTTCATCTGTTTCTTCTGCTGGTCTCCCTTTTTAGGCTGCAGTGTGAATGGCCTAATATTGTATGTGCATAAAATCTTTAAAAAAAAAAATCTATATATCTCTTCACACAAATATAGAAGCCTCTGCTCGATTTTACAATTCTTAAGGGGCCTACACACGGGGAGATTTGCTTAGTGTTCTGAGCGATTCTAGATCACACAGCGATTGCGTCAGCGCCGTGTGCTGAGCGATCTGTCAGGGCCAGTGTTCTCCGGTGAGAACACCGGAGATGTAGGGGCATTTACTAAGCGATCTAGTGAAATCGCTTAGAAAATAAGCTGAAATCGCCCCGTATTTGTATGCTTGGGATCACAACTACAAATGATTGTAATCATTTGTCTCCTTTATAATGGTGATCCCTCTGATGTACTGTTGATGTATAAGCTTAGTTTCCCTAACATTGGTTACTTTTAGGCATATATTGTCTGTAAAGGTGTTTTCCATCTGATCCGATGCACAGTCCCATGAGTGTCTGTGTCTGGTGCCCCTAGATTGCTAGTGCTGGACTATTTATATATTGGAATTTGATGGAAAATGGAGTGTTTTTTTTTGTGCATGCGATGTATCGCAGGAAGTTTGACTGCCATTTGCAGCCACCCTAGCCCCCTAATCGAGCCCATCAGATATATCTCATGGTATAATTGTATTACATAAGAGATATCACATGCAATTTGTGGCAAACTTCAATGGAATCACTCCTAGGAAGGTCCGGAGTTCAAAGGAAATCGCATCTGACTACAGGGTCATACATATCGTTGTAGTGTGTGGAACCATTAACTGTTAAGAATATTAGGAGTGGACATCAGATAGGAGACTGCTTTGAGATTATTATTATTATTATTATTATTATGTATTTTATATAGCGGAAGCATTGGCTGTTTTAATTTCAGACTTCTGTAATGTCTGATTTTTAGTGTTAATTTTTTTTTTCTAGATTCTCATATCGGCAGATGATGAAATGGAAGAGACTGACGTTGAGGAGGACTTGCGCAAATTAACAAATTCCAAGGCTCTTAAGAAAAAGAAGCACCGCTTTGGCCTACCTGTATGATGGTCCGCTTCGGATTTTGCACAATGCCTCCCTTGGAACTGAGGTTTCCAAGAGGAGACAAAGTCTGGCTTCTTAGCACAGGAACTCTTCAAGCCACTACCTCTACTGTTCTGTTGGCTTCAGAGATGGGGGTGCAACAAACCTGTGTTTTCAGGAGGCACTCTCCAGGGGAGTGCCAAGGATTGGGCACTAGACTTTCATTGCACTACAAGCTGCTGCTGCCCACTTACACACCCAATGCAGGTCATACAAGGGAAAAGGAGCAACTGCCTGCTATTCTCTAAAGAGCAACTGTTAGTTACATTACGTTTCCTATAAGTCTGAGTAGACTTTTCTTTAAACCCAACTTTATTTTTTATTCACCCGCCTTTAATCTGTTTTTGGCCATTTTAATGTCTGAATCTAGACAAATCTCCTGAACCAGCTATGTATATAACAGTCTGAGGGCTTTTTATTAATATCCTTTTTATAGAAACTATTTATCAAGCTCCAGAGATGCTCATCAGCCATCAAAGAATGTGATACCCAGTTACATCTATCCCAAAGCCGGGGTCCTACAAGATAACTGGACGTCTGTTTGTCCGAGCATTCCAATGTAGACCTTGTGCATTACTATGTTTTAAAGTGGTGCACACTATAAGGGACATTTTCCCAGTTGCTATGGTGAAAACTCCCTTCCCACAATTGTTACAGGAGAAAGTAAACAAGATTAATTTAACCGCTTTATTTTATGAAACTCCCATGGTACTTTCTCCATGGCCCTTGCAGCACAAATGCAACTAATGACTGTTACCTTTGACCTGAAGAATTTCGAGGTTAGGTGTGCATCTTTACTTTGGTAACAGAATGATTAACCACCATAAATTACTGATGTATCTAACAAACTGCGGCTTTATTCGAAGTTAGTGGCTCCATAATACTCATCTTTGACCGTGTTGTTTGGGCTTAAGGCATAAACTATATTATAGAGGCCCTTAGAATCTTCTGGGATTCTCTAAAAAAATAATCTTATTTGCAACCTTCTATTGCTACATTTGTGTTGTGTCCAATGGCTTGAGAAAGCTTGTGGGTGTAATTGCCAGATAAAAATGCAATTTTTGATCGATGGTATGAACACCTGCTTTAAGTCATCGCCCCCCCACCCCAACCCCAAGTCTTGTATGAACTATACTGCCTTAACTCTGTCTTACTGTTAGTCACCTAAGCATTAGACCATTCCTTAACACCTTTGTTCACTTTGGTGGTAGCAAGATATTGCTGTGCAATACGTTGTTCTACCATCTAGCAGCATAGGATTTCAGATTTGGTTGACATTCTGTAATCGATTGTGTTTGCGCCTTTTTTAATTTATATTTTCTTACAATTGAAAAATATATATATATCTGCAAGAGGGTGACAGGTTTTTGTTTTTTTCGGACAAATTTTTTTTTTCTTACCTACATTTTTTTTTTTTTTTTTTTTCATCTCAAAAAATAAAATTGAAAGTGTTACAAGAAATACACTGGAGGTACAATGTAATACTTGTGTTTCTGTTGCTTTCGTGTTTCTGTACAGGAGTATTTGTCTGGACTTGGTACATAATTACCATGGAAAGCGATTCGCAATAGAACTGGTGTGCAGCCTATCGTCCATGATTTCAGGGATCCTTAGCCCCAGCCCTGCCAAAAGGAGCTTGAGATATAAAGCAGAGTGTTGCAGGCTGTTGGCTGAGCATGTGGTTATTTGTGAATGGAATATGTTACATTGCATTAAGTGCTTTTGCCTTAAAGGATCAATTTATCAGTTGAATGCACTTTTTAAAAAGCAAATGAAGTGGGATGAGCAAAGGTTACTGTCTGTTTTCTCTGTTCACCATAAATACAAATTTGCAAATGTTGGTCAACATTTTTTTTTGTCTTTATTTGTATTTGAATCCAATTTATAGAGCAATTGCTGGTTATAATACAGAAGACATTCATCTTACAATAAGCGTGATAACAAGGGTACATATACTCTAAAACATTTTAGTCTTGTTATGTTGTAGACTGTTTTTAGATTACTACATTTCATGGTAAGCGGATTTGGATTTCAGGATTAACCCTTTGAGTGCCAACCTCTCTGAGATGCGCAGGTTCTGGTTGCCCGTAAACGCCGCTCCTCTTGGCAAGTGCCTTTAAATTTTGACAATAGCACTGGTATATAATATGATTAGTAGACCTGCCACCACATTGTGCAGTGTAAGGGACAGAGCAGAGCTGCTGCACATGCCCAGTGTACCAGAATCTTATACCACATTTAATGCCCTCAAACATCCCAATGGGCCAGAAATTAGCTGGCAGGAGGAAGAAACAGGAGCCTTACCATGAAGTGGGAGATTGTGAGCTTAGAAGTGCTGTACTGGCTCTATTATGTTTGTGTATTTATGTATTATGTGTTAAACATTTCCTGACCATTCTCTTATTTAAATGTTTAAAACAGCCTATACTATAGGCCATCTGTACTGTTAAGCCCATGTCGACCTAGACACCTGTCAACCTATCTGCTTGTCCACCTAATGACTGTCGACCTAAGTCGGGTCGACAATACGATCCACAAAATTAACCCTATAATGTCTGTACATGCGTATACATGTGGTAGGGACTATAGATTGGGGCAGGGACTGATGTGCATGTTCAAATAGTCTCTTTAAAGCGCTGCGGAATATGTGTGCGCTACATAAATGGTGATAAATACACAAATATAGCTGCAATATAATGATCTATGGTAAATACAACTTTTCTAATGTGAAATAGAGTAAAAGCCACTAAATCTTTGCGTTTAGCCCCAACATCCTGTAATTTATTGTATTGTTTATAGCAGTGCCCTCCGAGTGTTACACTACGTTAATAATCTGCTCTCTTCAAGGTGTGTGTGCTCCAACCACTACCCTAACCTGCACGTTCTATAGAGGCCCAGCCAAAAGGACGGCTTTGCAGCATGATAAAATACCCTGCCACTTAAGCCAAGCAGACAGTTAACCTTCCATTTGATATATTGCCCAAAAAGATACACAAATTAAGTCAGTTTTGGACTGCCCTCATTCCTCATTATTGAAGCATTATCCCAAATTCTTCACACACACACACCCCCCCCCCCCCCCCCCCAACACCTAATTGAGTTTACCTGCCTCTTGGCCCCTAGTTACCAATTCCATATTCCACATAGCAGACAAGTGTGCAGATATGGCACACCATTGCAGAGCATTGCCTGCTGAAGGCAGTTATGTTACAATACTTCATTGAGTTCACAACATATGGAGCACCATTGAATGCTGATAACCCTAAAGCCCCGTACACACGGGGGAGATATATTGCTCAGCCATATATTGCTAGCAATATATGGCTGAGCAATATATTGCTCAGTTTCTCCTTTTCATCAGCGACCAGAGATGGTCGCTGATGAAAAAGAAACTGCCGGGGGGAGCCCGGCAGTGTTAATCAGCTGGTCGCAGGAGCATGTTCCTGCGACCAGCGATCACCACAGGGGCAAAAATGGGAGAGTGCACCCGGCGATATATCGCCGGTGCAAACTCCAATCGTGGGCAATATGGTCGCATAGCGACCATATTTCCCGCGATATTGTACAAAATCGCCCCCGTGTGTATGCACCTTTATAGACCTTCATTCACTATATTAACCATAAATTGCAATGCAAACAATTTTAAGACTCCATTCTGTGTTCTACAGGACAATGGTTTTCTATTTTATTTAAAAGGGGTTCTCTTACTTCTAAAGATTTTAACTTCTTTATTTGTGTTACAGTGCAAATTATAGCTAAAAAACGTTTGCTATACACCAATCTTTCACCTGAAGTATGCAGTATAAAAGGTGTATATCTGAAGAAAAGCACTGTAGCCAGAGAGACTATGAGGAGACGCAAGTTCCTTCCTGACGTGTCTCCTCGTTGCTTCTGCAGCACTTTATACAACAGAAATGGAATGCTGCCAGCGTCAGACTGGCTCCATTCTCACTCCAGCGGCAGCCAGCTTCGTGGCATCACCTTATATATTACCATTGCAACAGTAGAGCAGCTTTTACAAACAGGCCCTTATTCAGATCTGATCACAGTACAAATTTGTTCTCAAAATGGGCAAAACCATGTGCACTGCGGGGAGGGGGGGGGGGGGGGCAGATGTGACACAAATCTAACTCTTTCATATATATGTGAGTTATTTTGTTTCTGTATAGGGTAAATACTGGCTGCATTATTTTTACACTGCAATTTAGATTTCAGTTTCAACACCCCCCACCCAAATCTAACTCTCTCTGCACATGTTACATCTGCCGCACCTGCAGTGCCCATGGTGTTGTCCATTTTGAGAACATATGTGTACTGCGATCAGAGGCATAGGGAGGGAGGAGCCACTGGAGCTCATGCTCTGGGCGCGGATTGGTCGACTGGCGCCGCCGGAGCGCCCCCCCCCCCCCCCTCCGCAAATGATCCCCGCACAAGGATCATACTATAAAATAAATACTAATACTAAAATAGTACTAACAGGGGCAGTGTGCGCAGCGCCTGCCTCCTGCTCTGCTCACCCGGCGGTCCCTGTCGCCAAGCGCACCGTCCTGGCGGCTGACTCACTCTGTCCTCTCTAAATTGCTGCTGCTCGGTCCAGCTTCCCGGGCAGCGCAGCAGCACTCCAGACTCCTCCCAGAGTCTCCTGTCACTCGCTGGCTGTAGCCTGGAGGAGGAGAAGGTTTTCTGCTGCCGCCCTGTTCTCATTATTCAAGGTGGATTTCTTTTTTTTTTTTTTTTTTTTTAAGCTAATTAATGATGGGGGATTTGTGGGGCCCAGAGGAGGAGGGGAAGTGAATCTCTCTGGCTTCTGCTGCTGCCCTGCTGTGCTGTACAGTATATATAATATATATATATTTCTTCTTCTTACTTAATGGCAGCCGGACAATGGGTTCATCCCTCTCTCCCCTCTTATTCAGACAGGTAGTTTTTCCCTAGGACACTCCCCTTCTCCGAACCTGTACATTAGCCAGCACCTTCCCCCATGCCTTCATGCCTTCAGTCTTTTTCCTGTCTCTTAAGAAGCTAGACAGGGTAGTGTAGGTTTATTGTTTTCTTACTTACTGGTAGGCGTTATGCTGCCAGTCCTGGGCAGCATAGGGATGGTGGTACCGGTTCCCTGGTTCCCTGAATATGTCCTAGCCGGTGGCGTGGACTCCTAGGCACTATGCCCCTTGTGAGTGGCGGGAGCCATTAGCCGGTTCCCGGGGTCAGCATTCCTGGCGGGGGCTCCCTGTGGCAGCGTGTGTCCGCCTGAGGGATCACGCTGTACATCCAGCAGAAGTCTGTGCGATTCAATGACGTCTGTGCGTGGATGACGTGCACTAGGCCGGCGCCTGGCCGGGAGCACTATCCAGCGTGCGTTCCAGCGCGTCCCCTTTGGATGACGCGCAATAGGCCGGCGTATGCGTCTCGCCTGGCCGGAAGTTAGGCCGGCGTGCGTTCCAGCGTCGGCAGATGACGCGCACGTTGCCTGGCGCCGGCCTGGAAATGCAAAGGGGGCGGAAGTAGCCTTTTTAATGCGCCTGGTCGGTGTAATAGGCGCTTCCTAAAGTTGTGCCGAGATCAAGGTTGTGCTGCAGCACCTTGTGTCAAACATGGACGCAGAGGAAGCCTCTCAGAAAGTTTCTGCATTGCTGCCCAGGTAAGTCCTCTTTGAGGACTGGTTATCTTATCTTAGGTTTTATGTAGCTTAGTTAGTGATTATTATCTGTTCAATTTTAGTGTGCCTGTGGTGACTAAGAAGAAGCTTGCTAAGAAGAAGCATATTAATAAAACCTGCATTGGATGTGATAAAGTTTTCACTGGTGAAAAATCCATGTGTAAGGGCTGTTTAAAGGATGCTGCTGCTAGCATTGGTACCGTATCTCAAAGGTAAAAGGTCCAGGTCTCAGACCAGTTTGGACCAGGAATGTGATGTGATACCTGCTGCTGCAGACACTGATGATGATATGGGGTCTGGAGCCTCTGGTGCTGAGTCCGGCGAGCTAGTCGAGGAGGAGCGCTCATTCAATTTGGAGCTTGTGGAAATTGTCCTTAAAGACTTTTATAAGACATTAAACTATAAGTAGCCGGTCAAGACTGAATATGATGCATTATTCGAGGACAGATCCAGAAAGGGAAGGTGTTTTCCCGTTCATAAGGTTGTTAAAGAGATACTCACTAAGGAATGGGCCAATACAGATAAACGTATTGGTTCCGTTAAGAGGGCAGAAAGAATGTACCCTATAGAGGATGTGGAGTTCCTAAAATGGTGCAATATTCCCAAAATAGATGCAGCAGTATCCGAGGTCACCACTAGGACAACAATTCCTCTGGAGGACGGTGCCTCTCTTAAAGATGCTATGGACAAACGCATGGAGAGTGCATTGAAAAGGCTTCATATCTCCAGTTCAACCTCCATTAAATCAGGTGTGGCCATAGCCTCGTCAGCAAGAGCTCTCAGAATCTGGTGTGCATCCTTACAGGAGGATCTGCAGGAGCGTGTCGCCAGAGAACAGATTATTAGTAGTCTGGCCCAGATTCAGCTTGCCATCGACTACATCTGTGAGGCATCGTTAGACATGCTGGATTATTCAGCTAAAGCGTTGACATCTGGAGTAGTGGCGAGGAGGGCCCTGTGGCTTAAGTCCTGGGCTGCAGACTCCCACTCTAAAAAAAACCTGGCTACTCTGCCGTTCGAGGGCGAGTTCCTCTTTGGCAGTAAACTAGACCAGATGATACAGAGGATGTCAGGGGGTAAATCGGTTAGACTTCCCCAGGATAAAAGGGGAAGGGGCTCTAATTATTTCCCCAGGCAAAATTTCAGGCTGGCCAGGTCCTATAGGCCTGGGAGGCCATTTCGGGAGAGATATATCTCGGGGATCTCCAGGGCATTCTTCCGACAGACGGTTAAAAGAGGCGATAAAAAACAGTGACAAACCGTGTCCCGTGGAGAGTATCCAGGTTGCCGGAAGACTGTTTCAGTTTGCCCACGTGTGGGAGCAAACGGTTCAAGACACTTGGGTACTAGAAGTAGTGTCCACGGGGTATCGGTTAGAATTCCTTTCAAAACCCAGACGGGAAAATTTTTTAGTTTCACAACTCCCAGTTTCAGGTGTGGAGCAAGAGGCTTTGGTCTCAAGCATAAAGGATCTGGTGGAGTCGGGAGCGGTAGAGACTGTTCCAGAGACGGAGGAAGGCCTAGGGTTTTACTCTCGCCTATTTGTAGTGACAAAAAGTTCTGGAGGATTCAGAACAATTTTAGATTTAAGGGACTTCAACGCCAGAATCTGGAAACGCAAGTTTCATATGGAGACAACCAGGTCTATACTGATGGGACTAAGGAGAGACGACTACCTTGTCTCATTAGACCTAAAGAACGCTTATTTTCATGTACCTATATGTACACCAGACAGAAATTTTTTCAGGTTCTGCGTCAAAGGAAACCATTTTCAGTTTACCTGCCTTCCCTTTGGCCTTACGTCCTCACCAAGGGTATTTACAAAAGTGCTAGTTGTCATGATGGAATGCCTGAGAAAGAGAAATATAGCAATATGGGCTTACCTGGACGATCTACTCATCTCAGCAAGGTCAAAGGCAGAAGCCGTTCGAGACGCAGAAACAGTCGTCCATTTTCTACAGGATCACGGGTGGTTGATCAACTGGAGCAAGAGTCATCTACGCAAACTATTCAGTACCTGGGCGTCGTCATAAACACAGTAGAATTCGAAGTCACTCTGACCAGTCAGAGATGCAGCAAAATCCAAGATCTTGTGACTGCTATTCAAATGAGTCAGAAGGTTCCGTTAAGGCTGGCAATAAGTCTTCTAGGGATGATGGCGTAGACAGTGGAGGTAGTTCCGTGGGCCAGATGGCATATGAGAACGTTACAGTGGCACCTTCTCCGTTATACCAAAAATTAGGTCTCGTTGGACCGCTACATCATGTTACCCCGTCCAGTGGTCCTATCCCTGCGTTGGTGGCAAAGCAGGTATCTGGCATCCAGAACAATGTCCCTATCAAGTCCGCAGTACGTAGTATTGACAACGGACGCAAGTGCCACCGGGTGGGGAGCACATTGTTTAGGCAAAACTACCCAAGGTATTTGGTCCATTCAAGAGTCAGATCTGTCATCAAATCAGAGAACTCCGAGCAGTGCATATGGCCATAAGAGCTTTCAGCACCGAGATAGCGGGGTCCCATCTGCAAGTCTTTTCAGACAATATAGCCACAGTTGCGTATATCAACAAACAAGGGGGGAAAAGAAGTCGCCCACTGTTGGAAGAAATTCGGTCGGTCATGGTCTGGGCAGAAGAGCATCTCTTGTCCATCTCGGCACTACATGTGCCAGGAGAAGAAAATCAGCTGGCAGACTTCCTGAGCCGAAATCAGGTATTACCAGGGGAATGGGAGCTAAAGGACTCTGTTTTCCAGCAAATAGTTCGCTGATTCGGGCAACCCCAAATAGACCTCATGGCGACTCCAGAAAATTCGAAGGCTCCTCATTTTTTTTCCAGATTCCCGGCGCAAGGGTCAGAAGGTGTGGACGCTCTGTCTCAAAGGTGGGAGTTCACTCTAGTGTACATATGTCCACCTTTCCCACTCCTTCACAAAGTCCTGTGGAAAATCAGGTCAGAGAGAGTTCAGGCGATAGCCATTCTTCCATATTGGCCCAGGAGGTCCTGGTTCCCGATGGTGGAAAGCATGGCGGTGGCAGAGCCATGGTTTCTTCCAGTATCGCACGATCTACTGACGCAGGGACCAGTAGTATGTCAAGACCCACAGAAGTTACGTTTAGCGGCGTGGAGTTTGAAAGGAAGCAGTTAACGGACAAGGGTTTGTCACCAGTTGTAATCGACATACTTCTGCAGGCAAGAAAAAGGGTGTCGTCGAACATATATTACAGAATCTGGAGGATCTTCGCTAGTCCCTCAGTGGGATCTCAATCTAGTATTAAATGGTCTCATGTCAACTCCATTTGAACCATGCGAGAGGTCTAAACTGAAATTTCTCACATGGAAAGTGGTGTTCCTGGTGGCCATCACGTCAGCAAGACGAGTGGGGGAGCTACATGCTTTGTGATGCTTCGAACCCTATCTTAAGTTATTTCCGGACAAAGTAGTCCTGAGGACCAGACCTTCCTTTTTGCCGAAGGTTGTTTCTTCTTTTCATATGAGTCAAGACATTGTTTTACCTTGTTTTTTCCCAAATCCAACCAGTAGAAGAGAAGATCTTCATAAGCTGGACATGGTTAGGACAATAAAAATTTATTTGGATCGAACAGCAAGCTTCAGGAAAACGAAGTCATTGTTTGTGATTCCGCAAGGGGCGAAGAAAGGATTCGCTCCTTCGAAACAAACTATCTCCAGGTGGCTCAAAGAAGTAATTTGTTTCACGTACAGGAAAGTTGGCCGGCAAGTTCCAGAAGGTATGAAGGCACACTCGGCTAGAGCAATGGCAACTTCCTGGGCAAGAGAGGCTAACGTCTCGGTCAAAGACATATGCCAGGCTGCGACATGGTCATCCATACATACCTTTGCAAAACATTATGCATTGGATGTGTCTGAAGAATCTTTTGGGAGCAGAGTTCTACATCAGGCCTTGATCTAAGGTATTGTAGCCCACCCTACTGCTTTGGTATATCCCATTGTCCGGCTGCCATGAAGTAAGAAGAAGAAAGCTACAGATTATACTTACGATAATTCCTTTTCTTCTGAATACTTCATGGCAGCCTATATTATTACCCACCCATGTTTGTGTTTTTCCCTAGGATCGGTGGCGGAGACATGTCAAAAGAAGGGGAAGGTGCTGGCTAATGTACAGGTGGGAGAAGGGGAGTGTCCTAGGGAAAAACTACCTGTCTGAATAAGAGGGGAGAGAGGGATGAACCCATTGTCCGGCTGCCATGAAGTATTCCGAAGAAAAGGAATTATTGTAAGTATAATCCGTAGCTTTATTTACAGCTGTCAGCATCTTATATAGCGCGGCAGATTCTGTCAGTGTCTTATATAGTGCAGCAGATTCCGTCAGTGTCTTATATAGCGCAGCAGATTCCGTCAGTGTCTTATATAGCGCAGCAGATTCCGTCAGTGTCTTGTATAGCGCAGCAGATTACGTTACAGTGTCTTGTATAGCGCAGCAGATTCCGTTACAGTGTCTTATATAGCGCAGCAGATTCCGTTATAGCACCTTATATTGTGCAGCAGATTTCGTTACAGCGTCTTATATACGCAGCAGATTCCGTTACAGTGTCTTATATACGCAGCAGATGCCGTTACAGTGTCTTATATACGCAGCAGATGCCGTTACAGTGTCTTATATAGCGCAGCAGATTCCGTCACAGTGTCTTATATAGCGCAGCAGATTCCACTACAGGTTCTTGTATAGCGCTGCAGATTCAGTTAGCCACGCCCCCAATTCATTACCGGGGGGGGGGGGGGGGCGCGCGCGAAATATGCCCTTGCTCCGGGCACCATGGCACCTAGCTACACCACTGACTGCGATCAGATCTGAATAAGGGCCACAGTGGAACTTTACTGTATTTGAAGCTACAGCTGAACAAAAAAGCTTAACTTTTTTGCCAGTGAATCAATGTGATTGCTGCCCTTTTCCATTAAAAATGATCAATACTCCTGAAGAAGTCTCTTTTGTGTCGAAACAGCTAGGGTTTGGGGTGTGTTGTGTCTTTAGCCATTACCAAAGGCCCGCTGTTGTGCTTACACCCATAAAGGTATTGAGGGGATTTTTTTTATTATTATTATTTCATCTCAAGTGGTGGTAACGAACACATATTTTTCTATTAATAATAATAATAATAACAATTAATAATATTAATATGATTTAAGTAAATGCATTTTATGACAAGTAGACATTTTATTTTATTGAATTTCTAACTTATTTTCCAAGTTCCCTGTGACGGCTCAGGCAGAAAGCATCAATATCATTTAAACATATTGACTATACACCAATTAATGACCAAAATGTATGTATGTATGTATGTGTATATATATATATATATATATATATATATATATATATATATATATATATATATACATACACACACACACACCCCACCCCACCCCCCCCCCCCCACCCCCCTCTAGTTGAGATACATAAATGAGTTTGTAAAAAAGGTTACATCTTACAACTTCTGTCATAGTAATAAAGTTCGTATCGGATGTCTTTTATGTAAATGTCCGTATAATAATCCTTTTCATCCTGTGCGTTAACTTGTCCATGTTATCATGCAAGAAAACAGAATAGAACAAAATAGTGTAGTAACTTCTAGATGAGATTTCACATCGGTATCCCACAGGTAGTATAATTCATTTAAAAAAAGTAGGGTGGTGAAGGTCATCACTTTACAGGTCACCTCTGTGATTGATGTGGAAATGTCTGCTTACATTGCGCTTACTTCTAATATGCATGGTAAATACCAATACACCCTTGATTTGAAAGAAAGGAAATTCTATAATTGCAATACACACTGTACCCCCAGAAATTGATGATATATCCTGCTAGTACGGTACACAGCCTGGCAGCCATTGATGATGATGATTATTACCATTTATGGCTGTGTGTGGTACAAAATTTGTACCACACACAGCCATACATGGTAATCATCATCATCAATGGCTGCCAAGCTGTGTGTGATATAGCCATTGATAATGTGACGTCCAGGCAGTGTCAGTATTTCAAGATGATATAGTGACAGCCTGTGCATTCCCCCCACCCAGACTAGAGTAGATTATAGTTTGACAGGAGCCTATAACCAGGTAAAGAAACTCAGCGCCACAGCGGCAGTATACGGAGACTATTTCAATATCAGTGCGGGAGATGAGAAGAATACGGATTAGCGGTTTTGCAGTGTATTTTGTAAGGTTGCGACTGTATTTTGTATATGTTGTGTTTTTTTTTTTTTTAAGATGCTTCTAACATGATCTTGAGATGTATTTAATATGGGAAACAAAAGCTCGTTCATAGTCATGGATGACACCTAAGAAGAAAAGATACACTTAGGGCCTTATTCTAGTTCACTCTTTCTGACAAAATCCTTCTTAGATGGACAAAACCATGTGCACTGCAGGGGGGCAGATGTAACATGTGCAGATAGAATTAGATTTGGGTGAGTTATTTTGTTTCTGTGCAGGGTAAATACTGACTGCTTTATTTTTACACTGCAATATAGATCTCACTTTGAAGTAAAACTCCACCCAAATCTAATTCTCTCTGCACCCCCTGCAGTGCACATGGTTTTGTCCATCGAAGAACGATTTTGTCAGAAAGAGTGAACTAGAATATGGCCCTTAGCGCTCACCCTTTGTGTTGTTTAGTGGATGTGTATTATAAAGAATGGGAAATGAATCAATGTTGTCTAAAAGTAATTCATTTTATTGAATGAAAACTAAATTGTTGTGCCAATGTCAAGTCCTGAGTATCTCAACAGGAATAAGGCCAGCGAGGTATCACTCTGCCTGGCCTTAGTGCGGGGCTTCAGGGTATCGAAACCTGGAAAAAGGCCTATTGGCTGAAACGCTTAAAAGCAGCAGAGAGAGCTAAAATAAGACGTGACTACTGGCCTTTGGAGTTAGCAGTGACCAGATGATTCACTGCTTGAGTCAGTTCTGTCCATGGAATGTTGGGAACAAAACCATCACTGAACTGGGTCCAATAAGTACTGTGAGGTTTGGATTATTAGGTCAACCACTATTGTTAGACAATAAAAAGTTTGACACGTGCAAAAAGGTTGATATGCACTAGGCCGCCATTATCAAAAGGTTGACAGGAAAAAAGGTTGACACAAGTTTTTCACTTGATGTTTCTAACTGGATCACTGGCAAGTGCTCTCTTGCTTTTGGAATGGATGCAGTGTCAATCTACAGTAGGTTGGGTTAAGAACTGCGTAGAGACGCCCTTTGGGGGGTGTGCGCAGAGAAGGCCGACTGTCGGGACTGCCCCAGATTCTTTGCACTGGTGTCATGTATCAGAATAAAACATAGCATCGGGAGGACATCGGACAACCGCTTTAGTATGAGCTCTGCAGAGTCAAATGCAATCCAGTTGTTGACACAAGGGGGTACTGTAGCTGGGTGGTAATAAGGTGTTTACACATGGGGGCAAAATTTAGCAAGGGCATGTTGATGTCATTACGAGCTATGTTGTACGTACACACGCCCCAAAAAAGGCTCTGCCACACGTGTATCAACAATGACTTCTCCAGCACACTCTCGGTAATAAAAGGAAAGTGATTGCTAACGTACTCTTGAATTCTGAGGGGTAAATGTACTAAGATGCGAGTTCTATTGAGGATTGGATGTTGCTATGGGCAACAAATCAGAATGTGCTCATTTATTTTTCACCCTCTACAATATAAAATTAACTTATTGGTTGCCCCTGGCAACATCCCATCTGAAATAGAACCCCTATCTTAGGAAACAAACTCCGGAGAGTTCTAGATTGCATTGTTTGTACATACTGATATTATATGACAGCCAAACAACACTTGCAACTGCCCAATGTCAAAACAAAAATCTAATTAAAGAGGCTACCCTCATTTGTTTTAAAAGAGTTTACATAAAATCTGAAAGATTATCAACAATGTTACTTACAGCTGCACATAGAGAAGGGAGATGTTTTACAGATCCGTTAACGGTGCCTTAGGGAGCCCATCTTCTATGTTATAATGGAAGTGATGTTGTGTTCTGTTATAAATATGGCAACTGCTGTAACATGTTCCAGTGTAAAGAACAGTTGCTTAGATTCTTTGCACTGGAGTCATGTATCAGAATAAAACATAGCATCGAGTCACTGTGTTAGGCAGTGTCTGTGTAATCTGGTGAGACACCCACTCCCCACGTCACCCCCTTCTTACATATATAGATGCAGCTGTTAAGCATTGGGCTCAGAACTCTCTCCCAGGATTTGTGCTGATGCTTTTTATCAACTGAGAAGATTAGAGATGTCCCAACCTGCGGTAAGCACCGTATTGCTAACAGCATTGTGGGTTACATTTTTCATAGTAAAATAGATTGGAAATTCACTAGGACTCTGCTTTTGGGAAGCTCGTATAACTTCTGGGATTCTAGAGTGTTGGGCAAGTTACCAGCAGTCAGTTGTCAGCAGTCATATTTATATCTTACATTTATTTTTAAAGTTTGTTCCTGTTTTACATAATACTTTAAAGTGTAAATTGTACTATAAATTCTTCTTGTGGGTTGCTGGCCCTATTTTACCACTGTCCCACTTGCCTCCCACAAATACTGTTTGAGATGCCCTTATAGACTGTTTTGTTTGTCATATTTTTAAGTGCTGGTGAATAAGGGATTTTTGTAACTCGGGGAGGCAATGGAGTTATCTACCGCCGAGCTCCTGCTCCCAAGGCACCTCTCCTCCCCTGTGAGTTTGAATCCGTTAATTGAAAGCTGTCAACATAATTTCTGTGGCTGACTCCCCCTTCTAACATCATTTTTGCAATTGTCACACCTTGTAATAGAACCCATTACCTGTCTTACTGGAGATAGACACCTTACTGATTGAGCTATTTGGGGGGCACCAATATTTGTCTTGCCTCCAGGCAACTGGGACAAACTTACGCCACTGTGTATGCATATTTATATGTATGTGTGTATTCTCTCTCTCGCTCTCTCTCTCTCGATAGATAGATAGATCTAGATAGATAGATAGATAGATAGATAGATAGATCTAGATAGATAGATAGATAGATAGATAGATAGATCTAGATAGATAGATCTAGATATATATCTGTATGTATATCTATTTATAGTCATTCCTTTATTCACCAAGAAATGAATTTGGGGGTTATTCAGACCTGATTGCACAGCTGCTAAAGTGTGGAGCCCTGCAGTCAGCCAATCCCACCCTGTGCAAGTCTGCAAATTGATATGCACAATTGATATGCACTTGTAAAAAGTACCAGGAGCGGCGATCAGTTGAAAATCCTTTCGCAACCACTACGCACAGTGTGTGCAGTCTGTGCGTAGCCCAGGACTTACTTGAGGCCTGTGATAGTTGCAGATGGATTGGTTCTGGAGCTGACGTCACACACCATCTGCTCAAACGCCTGGGAAAGCCTGTGGTTTCCCTGACCCTCCCAGAAAATGGTCAGTTACCACCCACAAACGCCGGTTTCCTGTCAATCAACTCGTGTGCAGCCAGCGATAAAAAAAAATAGCACGATGGCCTTGCGCATGTGTATTAGGATCCGTATGCATGCGCAGTCTATCGATAATTGTCCGGCCTGTAATTCGATCTGGTCTAAATAATCCTCTATGGGCAGGATGTATTAAAATACATTACCGCCCCTCGCATTGATGTTGATTGCATATGTACTAATACATGCGATCAACAACGCAATTCGGTGACTGAGGTCTCCGTCACCTCCCTGGGCTCTCCTCACTCCCCCCACGCCGGAAATTCTAAGCAGGCTGTCCCCGGCGCCTCCTTCTCCCCCTGCACTTGGCAGGACCTCCGGCTGCATTGCTAGGGGGAGGAGGAGTTTGCCTTTTATTCTAAAACCTAAGCATTGCGGTTGAAACACTTTAAACAACTTCCGTGCACTTGTTTTCATGACGCTAATTCTGTATATCTTTGGGGATACCATCATTTCAGCTATGGTACATTGAGTCCTTTCTATACCAGGCTTGCCTACCCTCCCAGAATCGGGTCCCCCTCCTGACCCCCCAGGAAGGTGGGCAATCCTCCAGCATTGGCCAGGCAGCCCCCGCACCCCTCTTCCATGCTGCACAAAATTACCGGTTTTCGCGGGTCCGTGGAGAGGGGCGGGTCTAAAATGACGCGAATCGCGTCATTTCGTATAATTTTAGCCCCTCCCCCAATTCGGCCCTCCCCATGCTACTCTGACAAAAGTCAGCAAGTATGTTTTATACTCATATGAAACAGACCTTCCCAAGGTGACCCTGTGACTCAGTGTTCTAAATTAGAAACTCTTGTCTTTGTCACTCTTATTTCTCAGTGATGTGACATCTAAATGTCTTGATCTTTATCCAAATACCAACGTTGCTGGGAGTATAGTGAGTAGCTTCTTACCAGCTCTGGTGGGTTAAAATTATGACCTCACCCCCTCCCCATCTAAATTACTGTAGCATGCCATAATGCCTAAGTAAAGGGTGAGTGGTTTCTGTTATCCTAACACATGAAGTTTTCTCTGCCTGTGTTTATAATACAGTCACTCATGTCGGATGATCTCATTATGTAATTCGAAATTGTATTTTGATTCCACCACCTTGAACGTACAATACAATTTTAATATTTGGTTCTATTGGAAGATTACACTGGTGGGATTTGTTGCTCAGCACTTTACAGCTTGCTGATATAAATTTTTTAGTGTTTTAAAATATTACTTATGTACAACACATGGGGGGGATCTACCACCAAATTTGTGAACAGATTAAGTTAAGCTGTGTACACACGGGGGTGATAGGGGCTATAATCGCTGGGAATATGGTCGCAGGCGACCATATTGCCAGTGATGGAAGTGTGCCCCCGCGATAAATCGCCAGGTGCGCGCTCCCGTTTTCAGCCCCATTGTAATCTCTGGTCGCAGGATCTTGCTCCTGCGACCAGCTAATTACCTCTGCGGCACCGCCGGCAGAGGATCCCTTTCATCAGTGACCATCTCTGGTCGCTGATGAAAAGGAGACACTGGGCAATATATTGCTCAGCAATGTATTGCTAGCAATGTATTGCTAGCAATATATCTCCCGATTTTCAACTCGCAGCTCACCGACAAGACTTTAAAATTGCCAAGGCATACCATGAGTTTCACATGTGGGAAAAACACACACAGAGTTGCCCCCACAATGATTAAACAAAGTGGCCCCCACAGTGATTAAACAAACATGGTGGCACCCACAGCAGTAGAATCACATTGGTCCCATCAATAGTACATTGGCCCCCACAGTATAGAAACACATTGGCCCCTACAAAAGGACAAACACATTTACACCCCTCCCCCCCAGTAATTCAACTCCAATAATTCCACACAAATCACCTGCCTACCTAAAATGCAGCAGCACGATGCAGCAACATCTGCATGCGATAGCGGAGATCAATTGCATGAGATTAACAGCAGGTTCATGCAATGCCCAGTCCCATGCACATCGCACTGGAGCCTGCGAGTCGTACCAGCTGCACAAGTCATCTGTTGGATTGCTTTTGAGCAGGGCAGGGATTGCTTCCGATGTATCGCATGCAAAAAGACTACATGAGTCATGTCACAAAAAGGTACCAGGCGGTTGAAGGGGGCGGGGAAAAGTCACACAAGTGTGTGGCCGGCCTTACTTATATAATGCCAACATATTCTGCTGTGCTTTACAATTTTAAATACAATAGTAATAATACAAAACTTGGGGATGAAAGTCAAAGAGGTAAGAATTTACAATCTGTAGGGAAACGGGCATTGATACACAAATACAAGTGCTACCTATTGTAGATTGGTCCAGCCAGATTGCAGAGGTTCTCTGCCAATTCACACAACCTATTCAATCACTCAGGAATGTAGTTCTATGGTGTGGATGAGACCTAGATCTTGTGCAGATCAGAGACATTGAGCAGGATATGGTCACTAGGTTGACCCTATTTATGTCATCAAGCATTGGCTCGACAACTGAAGGTCGGCAGGGCTTAGGTCGACACCTGAAATAGGTTGACATTTGGTAAAGTCGACGGGGTTAGAAGATTGATACAAGCCTTCGGTCAACAATGGCAAGTCGACAGTCAAAAGCTGGACATGAGTTTTTGAGATGTTTCTTTTGAGCCGACATGTGCCGACAGATGGTATTGCATGCCTTACCATCCACGAAGATGTGGTGGGAGAGAAAAATAGTGTGCCGAGCGCAGCGACGCACCGTGCCCGAAGCATGGCAAGCTCAGCAATCCATGCGTGGAGACGCAGTACACTTTGACGGTGTCCATGTTGACTATTTTGACAGTTGGGGCCAAATTTTTTTATAAATCATGTCGACCTTTTGACTGTCAACTTTGCTATTGTCGACCTAATGCTTGTGTCACCCTTCCAACCCTGTCGACCTATGCCCTGTCAACCTTCAGTAGTTGACCCAATGCATGTCGACCTGAATAGGGTCAGTCCCATACCTATTGAGCTAGGGGATATTTTGAAATGCAGTAATTGTAGAGATGTTTGTTGGTGTAAGCAGGAGAGAGGAAGAGAGACCAGCATACACTGCTGCTTCCCTTAGCTCTGACGCATCCCAGGCCACCCTAGCACGCCCTTCAGCCCACCTATCCTGTACACAGTAGCCAATAGCTGGCTCTGTGTACAGTCAATTGAATCAGTGGGGGAATTTGTCATCTCTGCCATGGCCCCACCGGCGCTGCGGCTGACTCGCCTCCAGTGCTCAGTCAGTGGGCAGCGGCATTGGAAACCGATTGAATGTAGGGAGCAAAGGACAGTTGTAAGACAAGGATAACATCTAGGCAGTAAGTATTTTAAACCTACCTCTAACCCTAACCATTCCTAACTGAAATATCTTTAGGTGTGCATCCACAGTGCAATTCTTCTCTCTTTTGAACCTATACTCTAACCCAAATATCTACCTTGGGCATCTGAGTATCAGGAGCCTGACTATATTCCATTAGTAGTAATACAATGGTTATTAAGGTTTCTCCCATTCCTTGTCTTTAAAAAAAAAAAATCTGTGTTGCAGCATGGCACCATGGATTTAATTGAAATGTATACTCACAAGGCATCCATTATGGTCTTATGTAGTAACACATCATAATGTTGGGCTTATTCACCTTTTTATAACCAGTGTGTGTGATATTATTGATGGTTTAAAGAATACAAATTCTTTCCTCCAGTGCTGGGATCTGTCCACTCCAAGTGTAATGCCATAACATTGTACTAAGCGTAGATCAGATTTGGACAGTCAAGAAGGCCTACCAGTTTAATCAATCTGGTGGTAACGTGGGGTAGCCTATGTGCCATTATCAAGTTTTCAGCCAATTATGAACAAGTGTGTGTATGGGGGGCAGGGCCGGATTAAGCCTTCGGGGGGCCCAGGACACTTTAGACAAGGGGGACCCCTCTCACTTGTCATTACTGGCCGCAAACTGCACGGGAGAATATTACACTGTCAAAACACAGAGTAAAGGCAGTATAAACTTGGTCAATGGGTAACTGCAGGGGGGTTGGATTCACAGGCTCAGTGCTGTCTCTGATTTAAAACCCTCCCATGGGGCGAGATGTACTAAAGGGAAAATGCGGTAAAACCCCCGTTTTACCGCATTTTCCTATGTACTAAAACCCGTTCGCAGCGATATCGCAGGGCAGGGTATCGCCACCTTTGGGTGGCGATACCCTATAGAAGTCTATGGGCTTCTTTTCACCGCCCGCCACATCGCCGACCCCCCCCCTTTCCCCCCTCCCTTGGGCTTACCTTCTTGCAGGTCCTCCTGGACCCCGGAAGGTAAGCCCTTCCTCCCCCTATCAACGCAGCCGGACGTCCTTCCGGCTGCAGGGGGGAGGAGAAGGCGCTGGGGACAGCCTGCTTAGCTGTCCCCGGCGCGTAGGCATCAGAAGCCGGCTGGGAGGTGACAGAGACCCCTCGCAGACCAGAGTACAGGTATCGCGGGGGGGCTCAGTTACCGCACCGCGATGCCATATGTTAGTACATATGCGCTGGCATCGCGGCGGTGGGGGGGGAGGCGCGAAGGGCCACTGCTGTCCTCCATGGGCCTGAAAAGCATGTGAGGTACTTGCTTAGTTTCACGGCGGCCGATATATCGGATGCCATATTGGCCGATCCGATGCAATCCGATGTGATTTTTTTTACCTGTTCTTAACCCCACTATCCACTACGCATGGAGTTGATTTTATATCATGTGGCGAGCGCAGTAATCCGCGTCCCCTCGCAGAGCTTGCCACGCTTTGGGCTATATAAAATCAACTCCATTCGTAGTGGATAGTGGGGTTATAAACAGATAAAAAATCGCATCGGATCGGCCAATATCGCATCCGATATATCGGCCGTCGTGAAACTAAACAAGTACCGCATGTGATGAGCTCCACCAAGCAGAGCTCAGCAGAACCCTCTCAGCCTCTGACCTCTTGTGCAAAGTCTCATGTGATTTTGTCTATTATCGCGGGCAATATGGTCGCTCAGCGACCATACTGCCCGCGATGGGAGTGTGCACTGGCGATATATCGCCGGGTGCGCGCTCCCGTTTTTCCCCCGTAGTGATCGCTGGTCGCAGGAACATGCTCCTGCGACCAGCGATTAGAACGGGGCTGAAAACGGGAGCGTGCACCCGGCGATTTATTGCTGGGGCTCACTCCCATCACTGGAACTTGGGTCACCAGCTAGGGTTACCAATTCATCCATTTAATTCGGGACACATATTAATTGCACAGGTTCTGTGGCTGATTAAAACCAGGTGAAATGGAGTCTTGAAGTCAGCCACAGAACCTGTGTAATTAATATGTGTCCCGAATTAAAGGGATGAGTTGGTAACCCTATCACCAGCGATATCAGCCCCTATCGCAGCCGTGTGTACACGGCTTACGCATAGTTAACAGGTCAGAGCAGCAGATAAAGATGAAGAAATGGCAATAAAAATGACGTAGTAAGAGTTCGCCAACATAATCTCATGAGAAAATTTATTTATATCTTGAAGAGTCTGTCATCATAATTTAGACTTTGAATTGGCAAGATTTTTAAAAGGATGAATATAGTTAACAAGGCCACATTCAACTGGATGAGAAGAGAGAGAAAAACGAAGGCTGATTGAACAAAGAGGTGACATAAACCACTGAAGGGTTCTGAGATGCTGTCACTTTAAGTAGCATGGTTGCTAAGGTGATCTGATGAGTGAAGGAATAGCCAACAAGGGACAGGGGAGGAGTTGTAAGACTATGAGTAGGCAGGAAGTCAGGTGATTTGCCTCTGTTGGGAAGTTTTTCAACTGAAGATAGTAGGAAAATGCTAGTGCTCTAAAGAATCTTTATTCCTCTGTGTATTTCTTCTATAATATTTTCTTCCCCCACCTTGTATCTTCTTTCTGTTCTCCCTCTCAACTAAAGTTTTTAAGGAATAAGGTAGAATGCACAGTTATGCCCCTTTCAGACCGCACAAAAAAAACAGTATTTTGCCGATTTTTAACGATTTTAAAACGGTAATTTGTGCGGTCTGAAAGGTGCAGAGTGATTTTACCGTTTCCAAAAAAACGTTTTTTGGAAACTGTAAAAAAAAGCAGGGTACTACCCGTTTCAGACCCGTTTTTTTTTTTTGCGGTCTGAAACTGTATTTAGGACCCCACACTGGTCGGGAGGACCGAGCTGCCAAGGTACCAGGGGAGGGGGGTCCCCTGGCAGCTCGGTCCTGTCCAGGGGTGGGGGTGCGGGTGCAGGTGGCAGGGGGTCCCCGCTGCCACACAGCGCAGGGTCCCTTTGGGGAATGCGAAATGAGCTGCGGGGTCCATGCGGCGGATCGGAACTAGCGCCGCAGGGACCCCACCGTTCATTTCACATTCCCCAAAGGGACCCTGCGCTGTGTGGCAGCGTTTTACAAGTAAACTCCCCCCCCCCCCCCAATGTGTTTAAGAAATGCGTTGCGGATCCCGGCTCCTGCTGCTTATAGAAAAAAGTGACTTTCAGAAAATGGCTGCCCCATAGGAAAACCTGTTTAAAAAAACTGTCTTTTGTTTGGGGGCAGCCATTTTCCGAAAGTCACTTTTTTTATAAGCAGCAGGAGCCGGGATCCGCAAAGCAGGAGGTACCGGCTGCACGGGGGGGGGGGGGGGGGGTTTCTTAAACACATTGGGGTGTGTGTGTGTTCCCAAGAAACAACAGCCCTGCTCAAAAGCCCCTAGAATTGTTGGCCCCAGACAGCCGCCTAGTAAGCCCATACATTGAGATGGCTCTGTGTCCACCTGATGGCAAAGCAATACCTTGTAAATGCATAATCTCCACACCTCAATGCTCATTTGAATATTCCTTATCATAATATGTTATATAAAAATATATCTATATTTTTTTTTTTACTGTTTCTTGCATGAAACTTTTTGTTCATTTTTTTCCCTATAGAAAATCTGGTATATTGGTTCTGTGAGACTAGATGTAAAGTGGCTGTCCTATTTGACATTAATTCTGTGCACTTTTGTGTGATTAATCCAATTTTCTATTTATACTTCTACTGTGTTTTTATACTGTAAGAGGGCTGTAACAAGAATTCAGGGGCTAAGAATGCTGTTCGAGAGCCGTATTACGGTGTTAGGAATTACATTTAGAGATTTGGTATTTTCAGATGAATATTTGTTGATTCACACTTATTTTCTAGGATGAACCCATTAAAAAAAAGAGACCAGCGATGAAGGAAGAAGATCTCAAAGGGGCAAAAAATATGCTCGGCAAACAAACTCCGATCAAATCCAAGACATACAAGGTTATGAAAGAGTGTGGTGAGTACAGGCAAACAAACCTTTTGCATTAGAATGCCAGGACTTCCTCCAAAACCATATTAAGAGCTTTTTGTGCTTTGCCAATATTACATATTACAACTATTTTCCGATGTGGTTAATTTCCCGGCTGTCAGGATGCAGCCAGAAGGTCAATGCCAAAATCCCAACATCAATGGACATGCCAACTGCCTGGGCGGATTAGGGTTAGGCCATGATAAGATGGTGGACAGTAGGGTGGGTAGGAACATTTCTTTGACGATCAAATTCTAATGTGAAAAAATGCCTCTTTGGGCTAATAAAACTTGTAAAAGATTTCAGCTTGATCAGTAATTATTTTCTGTTGGAAGCAGAAGCCTAAATTTTGTTATAAAATACCACACAAAAATTACCATTGCTGGGACGCTGACAAAATTTAGGCTGGGCTAAAGACGTGTTAGGACCTGCCCTTGTGACTACCATCAGTTACTCACCCACCAGCCAATTGGTCCTAGGCTGTAGAGAGGCTGAAATGCTGCCGGAACACGCTGTTCGGACCGGCACTTGTGTTTGCCACTGGTGACTGCTAGCATAAATCAGCCTCTTTGCCATCCTCTGTTGCGGAACCGTGCTTTGCCAAGCATTCAGATGTTCTTAGGGGGCAGAGAGGTTGTGTACTGCTCAATAATGCTTACTGCGTACTTGCAATTATTTTAAGTAACATGGCTCTGTCCACATTTTCAGTACACCAGATGTTTGATTTCAGAAATTTTACCATAGAAATACAGTTTTAACATATTTTTGTAGACATTGGGGGCGGGATGTATTAAAATACATTGCCGGCCCTCGCCGTCGCAGCGATGCTAGCGCATATGTACTAACATATGCAACTAGCATCGCAATGCGGCGACGGAGGCCCCCGCGATACCTTTGATGTGGTGTGCGGGGGTTTTCCGTCACATTCCTGGCCCAGCGGCTGTCCCCTGCGCCGCCTCCTCCCCCTGCAGTCAGAAGGACATCCGGCTGTGACCTGTTGCTAGGGGAGGAGGAGTTTCACAGATGATGGGGAGGGGGGTCGGCGTCTGTGGTGGGCAGCGATAGAAGCCCATAGGCTTCATAAAATCCCAGCGAAGATGTGGCGGCCAGGTCTTATTACATTTGAAAATGTAAAAAAAAAACCTTAGTACATCCCGCCCTGGGGGCTGAGTGGGATTGTAAAGACACACATGGATTTTACCACACCCACACAGCATTGGTCATGGCTCTTCTCCTCCTAACTTAAGTATAGGCCTTTGAACATTTTCAGCGCCAGGCCCATGTTGCCCTTATTCCAGCTCTGTCCTAACCCTGTTCCCCATAGCTTTTAAATATTTGAGAGCATAAACTTTTTTGATTTCATATAATTAGGTTCAACACACTGGCGTATCTATAATGGGTGCAGGTTGTAAGATGCACATGGGCCTCTGGGTTCACGTGAGACCACACATCGTACACCCTGCACCTATATAATTATGTATACTGCTCCATTGGCCCAGCACCAGCTGAAGAGCTGCATAAATCAATGAAAAAGTGGTGTGGTGGACATTTTCCCAGTGATTTGTGCATGCACAGTAAATGTCCCGGAAACACGGTGCATGCGCCATGTTCCTGGAGTCCTTTGTATTAACTACCAGAAAGGACGGGGCCAGCATGGAGCCTACACAAGGGACCACTCCTCTCTTATACCATTATTCAATCCACATTCTGGCCTGAGACCATAGTGGTGAAAGTTGACTAACTTCTAGCATACAGTAGCATAAATTGTTTGGCCAGTTGATGTTGGGTGGAAATTGCCTTCAGGGAGTTACATTTTCTTGTGGATAGCTTCTACAGATATTCATTTCTCCTCATTCATTTCTAGAACAAGCTGGATGTGCAGC
Organism: Crinia signifera; assembly: GCF_055691185.1. Lineage (NCBI taxonomy): Eukaryota > Metazoa > Chordata > Amphibia > Anura > Myobatrachidae > Crinia > Crinia signifera. The sequence continues at coordinate 50,624,393 of NC_139224.1, forward strand.
TCCATCTGTGTTCAGCCAGAACAGGACGGGAGTAGAGACGGCCTTTGACAAGCCAAAGGAAGGACCGGCAAAGAGTGTATTTGGATGAATTGCAATAAAGATAAATAACGTTAACATTTATGATTGTAAATGCACCGCATGAAAGTCTTACATTCTGCTGGCTATTGTCAACCACTTTAGTTGTTTGTGTTGCAGTAGTTTATATATGATAAAAGGCAGTGGCATAATTAGATATTTGTAGGCCCCATATCAAACGTTTATAAGGAGAAAAGTTAATATGTTTATTATTTACCACCCAATGGTGAAAAATGTAAGATAGCACATGCTACGTTGACAGGGAAGGTGGGCCGCTTTCAGCTGTGGGCCCCTTTCAGCTGTGGGCCCCATAGCAGCTACACTCACTGCACCTATGGTAATTAAGCCTTTGATTAAAAGTGTACCTTTATATATATCATTGTTTTTGCTACCTTGCAAACAAGTCATGGTTGGACTATGACTATTTGCTGTAGTAATAAATTGATTTGTGTTTTAGACAAACTTGTCCATAAGAAATGGCGTGTGCGATTAGTCTGTGCTATCCAGGTCACATTTCTTCACACCTGTTAACATTAACTTAAAAATTACCAGCAATATTTAACCAGGCAATATACATTTTGTTCTTTGCTTGTCCTTTGATATTTGTAAAATTCTATTGTCCTTGAAGCATCCTCAAAATGTTTTCACACAGGGGTTTAAGTGAGGGGGAACGGGTTGGAACTAGGGTGGCCAATCCCGGGATCGGGATCGGCGGGATCCCGGGATTTGGCCTCCAAAATGCCGGGATTTCAATCCCGGGATTGGAGATTCCAATCCCGGGATTTCGGGATTAGACTGCACATGTGCAGTCTAATGCCGGGCAGCGTCTGAGCACCCGCTCAGACGCTGCCAGGCTTCTCCCATACCCGGCGTGCGGCCTGCGCAGCGTGATGAGGTCAGCTGTCACGCTGCGCAGGCCACACAGCGGAGCCACCCTGCACATTCACAGAACTTACATTTGCGGGTGCTGGGTGGGTGGGCGAGCGTGCAGATATTGCTGGGAGCCGGGTGGGCTGCAGGTATGTCCGCTGGGCGGGTGGGCAGCTTCAGCTGGGCGGGCCAGTGTACAGCTTCGGGTGGGCAGCTTCAGCTGGGCGGGTGGGTGGGCAGCTTCGGGTGGGCGGGTGGGCAGCTTCAGCTGGGCGGCTGGGTAGCTGTTCCCACCCGCCAAGCTACGCGACCACCCGAACAGCTACCCAGCCGCCCAGCTGAAGCTGCCCACCCGCCCACCCGAAGCTGCCCACCCACCCGCCCAGCTGAAGCTGCCCACCCGAAGCTGTACACTCGCCCGCCCAGCTGAAGCTGCCCACCCGCCCAGCGGACATACCTGCAGCCCACCCGGCTCCCAGCAATATCTGCACGCTCGCCCACCCACCCAGCACCCGCAAATGTAAGTTCTGTGAATGTGCAGGGTGGCCGGGGCGTTTTTTTTTTTCAAATTAGGGAAGCCAATCCCGGGATCCCGGGAATCCCGGGATTGAGCATTTTTCAATCCCGAATCCCGGGATTGAAAAAATGCCCCGGGATTGGCTTCCCTAGTTGGAACTGAGTTCCACCACCTCTAATGGTGAGGTGGAACATTTTCTCCTCCACATTGGCCCTACACAGTAAATATTACAGAAAAGCATTCTAGTTTGCAGGGGTATGCCAAAAACCCTACCACTGGCCCTGTCTCTGCCTAATGGGGAGTGGAGGGGGATAATTAGATGGCATGTAGAAATGAGTTCCCCCACCTCTGCATGACTACTTTAAGCCCTGTTTTCACGGCTGTAACAGTGAACATATCCCCTATATTACCAGTGCAGAATGAGTAGTAACTATGTATAGATCTTCTCAAGGTAATGCATAAACCCAGCTTTGTTCTAAGGATTTGTTTATTGGGTCCAGAACCACCAGTCCTTCATCCTTTGTTAACCACTTGCATTAGATCGGCAGTTTGATTGGTCAACATGACAACGGTCGACACAAGGCGTTTTTTTTTTTTTTTTTTCACTTTTTATTTTACTTTTTCATGCTTCTGGACTATGATGGGGTACATGTGGCTTAATAGGGTAATTACCACCCAAAGAAACTTGTCAACTATTTCCTTGTTAACTATTTTGATGTCAATCCTTTGACCGTGTTGACATTTTCAGATGATTACAGTTTACATGTCGACCTATTAACTCTGACAACCTGTTCCATGCTGACATGTGTGGTCAACCTAACAAAATTCAGTCCAATGTTCCACACTCAGCCCTTCTGTAGTTGTGGGGTCCTGCAAGGCTTATATACGGTATCAGTACATATCACCCTCAGCCTAGCTCTGGCTTTCTGTGCAATGTTCACTTTCTTTCCCTAACTTGGATACAGGTGTTTTTCTTATATCAGCTGTTTTTTCTACTTTTTGTCAATAAACATATCAAAATATCAAAGGGTGTGCAACTAATTATTCATCTTATAATCCCCAAAAATACTTTTCTGGCCCGATAGCAGTGACCCTGTCCTGTTCTCGGCCAGCTCTACAGTGATTTTGCAGGTGGGATTCAATGTTCCGCCTACCAAGCGTCAAGAAGGGGGTGTGGCCACAAGAAGCTCCCGGAAATCGCCGAGCTGCAGCCGGGAGCTTGACAATTCCCAGCCGTTCTTGGCAGAACTGCTTGTGAATCGGGCCCGTTCTGCCAAGATCCCTGTTCAATGCTGTCGGGGAAGCATTGGTTTGTGTCTTTAAGCCAAGTCCAGTCCACAGGTATCCGTAACTGTGCATGTTTTACAGTTCTCCCAACTATAGCAAGTGAAATAATTAGCCCCACCTATGGAGTAATGTGTCAGAAATAAATACAGCTGTACTGGTGTACAAGGAGATATGGAAAACATGCACTGTTAGGGTTCCTTGATGACTGGAGTTAGGAACCACAGATCTAAGTCAATATTCAGGGGTAAATTTACAAAGATGGGGGTTCTTCTATTGAAGAGGGGATGTTGCCCATAGCAACCAATCAGATTCTATCTATTGTCTTCCAGACCAGGGGTTCTCAAACTCGGTCCTCAGGACCCCACACAGTTTACGTTTTCAAGGTCACCCAGCAGGTGCACTCATTGACACATTTTTTTAAATCCACAGGTGGAGCTAATTATTTCTAGAGATGTGCGGCGGCCACTTTTTCGGGTTTTGGTTTTGGATCTCCCTTCGTGTTTTGGATCTGGATTGGTTTTGGCAAAACCTCCCTTGTGGGTTTTGGTTTTGGATCTGGATTTTTAGGAAAAAATGCTAAAAATGGCTAAAATAACAGAATTTGGGCCTGTTTTTGCCCCTAAAGTATTATTTACCTCAATAACATTAGTTTCCACTCATTTCTAGTCAATTTTGATCACTTCACAGCTTCCAAAATTGTTTTCATTTACTGTAGTTGGGCCAAAAGGGTATACCGAGGTAGCTGGATAACTAAGCTAAGCGACAGCAGTGGGCATCACATACATGTGGACCTTACACTTCCAACCTGGCAGAGCGGCACTGCAGGGGCAGACAGGGTGGCAGTTTAATAAACTATCCCCAAAAAAGAGAAATGCTCCAAAGAGCAAATACAAAGAGGTATTGGCCTTGTCATGACTGGTGGTAGCAGCTTCAGCTATCCGGTTGCTGATCTCCCACTATTTCCTCCTCCATCATCCTCCAAAAATGTGTTTTTATTTTATTTATTACTTTTTATTTATTTTTCTTACTTTACACTGGACACAGCCTGTCACACTGGACACAGCCCCTTGGACACAGCCCCTGGACACTGGACACAGCCCCTGGACAATGGACACAGCCTCTGGACACAGCTCCTGTACACTGGACACAGCCGTCACACTGGACAGAGCCCCTGGACAATGGACACAGCCGTCACACTGGACACAGCCTCTGGACACTGCCCCTGGACACAGCCCATCACCCTGGACACAGCCTCTGGACACAGCTCCTGTACACTGGACACAGCCGTCACACTGGACACAGCCCCTGGACAATGGACACAGCCTCTGGACACCACCCCTGTACACTGGACACAGCCTTCACACTGGACACTGCCCCTAGACACTGGACACAGCCCGTCACCCTGGACATAGCCCCTGGACAATGGACACAGCCCGTTACCCTGGACACAGCCCCTGGACAATGGACACAGCCTCTGGACACCACCCCAGGACACAGCTCCTGTACACTGGACACAGCCGTCACACTGGACACTGCCCCTGGACACTGCTCCTGTACACAGCTCCTCTATACTGGACACAACCCCTGTACACAGCCCCTGTCACACTGGACACTGGATATATGTAGTCACACTGGACAATGGATATATGTCACGCTGGACACAGGATATATGCCGTCACACAATGGTTACATGTCACACTGGACACAGGATATATGTCGTCACACTGGACAATGGATATATGTCACGCTGGACACTGGATATATGCCGTCACACAATGGTTAGATGTCACACTGGACACTGGATATATGTCGTCACACTGGACACAGGATATATGTCGTCACACTGGACAATGGATTTATCTGTCACACTGGACACAGGATATATGTCCTCACACTGGACACAGGATATATGTCCTCACACTGGACACAGGATATATGTCCTCACACTGGACACAGGATATATGTCCTCACACTGGACACAGGATATATGTCCTCACACTGGACACAGGATATATGTCCTCACACTGGACACAGGATATGTAGTCACACTGGACACAGGATATATGTCGTGACTCGTGACACTGGACAATGGATATAGGCCGTCACACTGGACACAGCCCCTTGTATTACTGCAGCCCCTGTACACAGTGTACTACTCAGCAGCACTGCAGCCCCTGCGTGTGAGCACTGCAGCACTGAGTTAGTTAAATCACATAACACAGGGCTCAGGGCTAAATAAATTACAACACAGGGCTTATGGCTAAATAAATCACAACAGGGCACGGGCCACAGGACAGCCCCTGGACAGTGGACACTGCAGCCCCTGCGTGTGAGCACTGCAGCACCTAGTTAGTTAAATCACACTACAGGGCTCAGGCCTATAAACAGTCACTGACTCAATACAAGTCTAAAACACAGTGCACGGAGCACAGGGCATTGAGGGCACAGGGCAGGTCACGGAGCACAGCACAGGGCACACGGAGCTTCCCAACCACCCTCTTCCCTCTTCAAGATTGGAGTGAATATGGCGGGGCGCGTGTGCGTCTTTTATAAGATCCCGCGAGAATCAGACAGTGCGATGATGACGTTTTGCCTCGTTTTCGGTCCGGAATTGAGGCGGGAGCTCCCGAGCCGTCTCTGACCCTGACCCGGATCCCGAGATTCGGATCTCGGGGAACCGGACCCGCTCATCTCTAATTATTTCACTTGTGATTCTGTGAGGAGACCTGCAAAACATTCACTGTGTGGGGTCCTAGAAGGTGCTAAATAAATAAATAAAAAGTAGAATCTTCAACAGAACTCCCATCTTAGTAAATGTACCCCTCAGTATGGTAAGAATAACACTTTGAAGCTGAACTCCTAGTATGCAGCAGTGATTACTAAACTTCACCATAATGGTTCAGATGTTATGGCTATCCATGCTAAATGTCCATACACATGATGTACCTTTATGCAAAAATCTTTACTAATCTTCATGAAGAACATAAAACAAATATTGTACAGTAAGAAAGGAAACTAATGCTTTCCTGGCAAGCTCCATTCTTTCTCGAACTGCATATACCCTAAGACAACTCCACTATATCCTTCAAGGCATCCCTCCTCTTCTGACCAAACAAGTGGGAAACAGATGTGTAAACTAACTTCATTTAGTCCATGAACATCATAACATCATAAGGGTTGTGACCAGCAATATTAACAATTATTGATATGATGGCATAGAATAACATCAACTAAACTAATTCCCCCTTGTATAGGTGGTATGTCATCAGGGCCGGTGTAAGGCTTTTCAGCACCCTAGGCAAAACATCAACCTACTCTCCCACCTTCTCCAGTCCCCTGGAAAGGTGGGTATGGCCCCTGCTTTCCCTGGAGGCCCCAGGAGGGGACATGAAAATAGGGAAGTATGCCTCAAGGGAAAGTATAAAGGTGAGATCTTAGAAGTTTCACAGCCTCCACCTAAATTAAATACGGATCCTCAGACATCCTTGATTTTTTTTGATAGGCAGACTTGGTGGCTCTCCCGCTAGATCCCGGCGCCCTAGGCAGCTGCCTAATGGTAGAGCCGGCCCTGTATGTCATGCCCTATCATCCATTATGGAGAGGAGAATATAATAGTGTGCCTCCTCTCACACACTGCATCAGGCTTCATAAGGGGACGTGGCATGTACCGTGATTGTATTGTGTACCTGCAGATTGCACATTGTGATGCTAATTACACACACCGCCGCCCACCTTGATGCCCATTGCACCCCATACTGTGATGGCAATTACCCAATGCTCCCCACACCGTACTGCACATTACGCCCCATACCATGATGCCCATTACACCGCACAATGTGATGTCCACAGTGCCAGATTTGCCCCCACAGTGCCAGATATTCCGCCATAGTGCCAAATACACATATGCCCCCACAGTGCCAGATATGCCCCCACAGTGCCAGATATTCCCCCACAGTGCCAGAGACACATATGCCCCCACAGTGCCAGAGACACATATGCCCCCACAGTGCCAGATATCCCCCCCACAGTGCAAGATACACATATGCCCCCACAGTGCCAGAGACACATATGCCCCCACAGTGCCAGATATGCCCCCACAGTGACAGATACACATATGCCCCCACAGTGCCAGATATTCCCCCACAGTGCCAAATACACATATGCCCCCATAGTGCCAGAAATGCCCCACAGTGCCAGAAACACATATGCCCCACAGTGCCAGAATTTCCCACCAGCAACTCACCATTGTTGCTGTCTCTCCATCTGCTGCTGCTGCTGCTGGGCGGGGGGGGGGGGGGGGGGGGGTCCGATAGCCCTCCTGCTCCCCCAGCCGCTTAGCCAGTCACTGGCTGCGGGCCGCGCTGGATCACCATCCACCTCCTCCAGGCAGCCCTCCTGCGCTGGCCGCAGGCGGCTTCCAGAACACGGCCGTGGCTACAGGAAAATGGCCGCCATTTTCCTGTAGCCGCGGCCATGTTCTGGAAGCCACGGCCAGCGCAGGTGGGCTGCCTGGAGGAGGTGGATGGTGGTCCAGCGCGGGCCGCAGCCAGTGACTGGCTAAGCGGCCGGGGGGCACATGGCACCCTGCCCCCCGGCCCAGCCCGCCCCTGTTCTCTACCTAATTCTTGACCACCTATCAGCAGCCTCCATCCATTGTCTTCAGTTTTCCTTTAACATCCTAATGTTTATTACCATGAAACTGTATGCCTTTCCCCATGCCCTATAGTGTATATAGCATAGCTTCCTCAGATTCCCAGCTACTGTATTATTTCCCATAATCCATGCTGTTCTCATTGGCCAGGCTAGACCTGAAAACCTCTTCACCTTCTGAAGCATACATTATATAACAGACACAAACAAGCAAAATCCATTTTAAAAGAAATTTAGGTACTTGTTTCCTAGCACGGCGCCCAGATTTCCTACGTATGACACCGTAGGGAAATCGCATTACATCGCATGGGCCATTATATGATTTTTTGATCGCATGCGATTTTCTGGGGTGCTATGCCATGACATTAGGTATACAATAATATGATTGTATGTCCCAAAAATCGCTTTAACGCACCCCCCCCCCTCTATCCACGCCACCCCGAAGCGTGGCGAGCGGCGGTGGAACGCATCCTCCGACTTTTTCAATACCCCACTATCCACGTCGGCGTGAAGTTGATTTTATATAGTGTGGTGAGCGCAGCGAGCCCGAAGCGTGGCGAGTGGACGCGGATTACTTTACATGTATTCCGCTGCGCTCGCCACGCTTCGGGCTCGGTGGCTCGCTGCACTTGCCACACTATATAAAATCAACTCCACGCCGACATGGATAGTGGGGTAATGAAAAAGTCGGAGGATGCATTCCGCCACCCCTCGCGGGCCTATGCGTTAAACCTATTTTTGGGACATACAATCATGTTATTGTATACCTAATGGCATGGCATAGCACCCCAGAAAAACGCATGCGATCGCATGCGATTTTGCGGGAGGTGCGATGCCATGCGATGAGATGGCCTTGGGGACATAAGCAGTGAATAAATTAACTTAAAAATAGCATCTCATCGCAGGAGAAGCCTGGAGAGGAGTGAAAGGAGGGTGGGAAGAGGCTTCATTTTGGGGGCGGGGTGCGGCTGATGTCACCAAGTCCCACCCCCATGACAGGCTGCGGCATTAATTTGCGGGTCCATGGATGGGGGAGGGGCTAAAAGGATGCGAAATAACGCAAATCGCGTCATTTCAGCACCGCAAAATTTGTAGGGGAGCAGGGGCTATGGCGAAAATGTGGCAGACTTGCCCACCTTCCTGGGGGGCCGGGAGGGGGACCCGATTTGCAGGACTGAATTCTGTGGTGTAATCTATTTATAATATGCTACCTACACTTTAAAATGGAAACATGTTGAATCTGCCTGGTAAATATATTATTTTCAGGTTTCCATATCATTATTTTGACTATGCCAAAATTCCTTAATGTACTGATGCAAATGTTTTTCAAACTAAAAATGCCTGTTCCATTTCCCGAACTTGGGATATTCTGAGCAGACCTAAGTGGAATTGTTCCCTTAGGAGAAGCATGAAATATTTTGCAGGAATGTAGATGGAAAAATCCAGAAAGCTCTACACTGAGATGGGTCAGTAAGCTACACTCATGGGAAACAGATAGGACAGCCTCCATGCAAGCCAACCAACCTCCGGTAGCCATCACAGTACCAGGGACAAACTTGATGCAAGTTTCACAGCACAAAAAGCAGAACTCAAAACTCTTTTTAGAATAATGCTCTCAGCTAATTTGTGAGAAGCAGAGGATGGAAATCAGGGTCCGATTCAGCCCTGCTCACTAGGCAGCTTATGTTTGCTGCCTACCGAGCAGGTAAACACCTACCTGCTGAACCGCCAAGCGATCCCTGCACTAGCATGGGAGCGGATGTGTACGCTTACACGGATGACAAATCAATCGATAGTCGCTCTTCATCGAATGATTTTTCCAGCCTTCGCTCTGAAAATAAGCCTATACTTAATATTCAGATGGCTGCTATCCGCCGAATTGGGGACGGGCACTGACATCATGTGATGTCAGCTGTCCGGCTCAAGCAGGCATGGGCAAGTCTGCGTTCTGACGGGCCTGTCCAGAGTTTTCTATGGGCATGCCCACCGTTTTTGTGGGCATGCTCATAAGATGTTGGGCGGTCCTCAGCGACCTCCCCCTGCCAGCCCATGAATGAGCGAACGCCACGGAGAATGTGAAACTCGCCAAGGCGTTCGCTCTGGTGCAAACCCCAACCATTGGGACCAGGGGCGAATCAGGTATGAATCGGCCCCTCAGTGAGCTGCATTTTTACTTACTGGGTCTACACATATTTTTGTTATAATTATTCTCTCATACCGTATATCCAGACTGGGAATAAACGTATAACTGCATAAAGGGGACTATTCATTTACCCATTTAAAGAACTATAAAGCAAATTGATTTCAACCTGTGAAAGACAATGGAGCGTCCACATTTACCTCAGTTTAGTAATAAAAATGTCCCACAAGGGCCATGCAGTGAATAAATAGATCATTTTACCAAATAAAGGGCCTAGTTCAGACCCCATTGCTGCTGTGCGACTTTGCAGATCAGATAGCCGCGGACCAGACTGAGTGAAAGTCTACGATTAGGGGGGGCCAATCCCGGGATCGGCATCGGCGAGATCCTGGGATTTCGGCCTAAAATTGTCGGCATTTGAATCCTGGGATTGTAGCTTTCAATCCCGGGATTCCGGGATTAGTTCACTTTCTCTTGAAAGCCGGGCAGCAATGAGCACCTTAGAATATGTCTCAGATGCTGGCATGCTGACGGCTACTAACCCCCGGTGGTTCCGCTGTTCGGGAAAGTGTGCTGTGCTGACAGGCATGGCAGCGCACAGGCTGCGCATTGTGACCCCTGACAGTGCCCTCCCTGTCCAGCTCCCATCACCGCTGCTGTGAACTGTCTTCGAGAACACAGCCGCCGGGTCACTGCTTCTGCCGCAGCAGCTGGGTTCCTGCTCCCAGCGCATAGAGTCTGTTCCAGCAGTCACTGGGTCCCTGGCATGGAGCCGCCCGACCGCACTGCAGGGGCCCAGGCTACAGTGGGGATGACAGCCAGGAACACCCCACGTGGGTGCCAGCAGGAGATACTGCTTATGTCTCCAGCGTCCTCCTAGCATGAGAGCGCATGCGCCGGATCAGCGCTGCCGGGCCGCGGCTGTATAAGGAGTGACCCGGCGCATGCACTCTGGAGGTAGGAGGAAGCTGGTAGCAGCAGCAGCGTCTTCAGCGACAATAATACTCACTTATGCGGCTGCGGCGCTGTGTGCACGCCGGAGCCGCAAAAAAAGGGGAGAAGAGACGCATGCAGCTCGCGAGCTGCGGGTTGCCCACCCCTGGTCTAGAGCCACCTGTCACAGTTTTAAACTCGGAAAGGTGATTACTAGTCCGGGAATTGGCTTGACCTGACTCAGGGGTGCGGAGTCTAACCGTACCGGTGGCTTTCGCCAGTGACCCCTCCAACCGGGATTTGGGCTTCATTCGGTACGCTGGTCGCGGTCCCCTGATCAGGTTTCCCACATGGTGCTGGTAAACACTGGGCGTAAGGCAGGGTAAGCTCTGGAATGCTCATGGTCAGACTAGCCAGGTCAGGAACTTGCAGACAGATACAGGTAATGAAGGAGCAGGCTTGAGCAAGAGTCCAAGTACTAGCCAGGTCATACACTGGGAGTCACACGAAGCAGTACACAGGGAGCAGGCAGGAGAATGGTCACAGAACAAGCCAAGGTCATACACAGGATGTCACAGATGCAGTACACAGGGAGCTGACCGTAGAATAGTCACCAGGATAGCCGAGGTCATACACTGGAATCACTAGACACGGTACCGGAGGATCAGGCAGGAGAATAGCCGGAATCATACACTGGAAACACAGGATATCAGACCAAGCACTGGGAACGCTGGAGCAGGTTAGTGAACCTATACTCTGGCAGGGTCTGTCTGCCAGAGGCTGCCTTTTATAGGAAGCACAAGGAACTGGATTCTCACAGGTGCCTCAATCAATGAGGGCTGAGCATGTCTCTCACTCAGGAGCATTAATCATTAAGCAATGGTCAGGTTACACAGAACTGTCTGGCAGCATGGACTCACCCAGGTGCTGTAATCAGCTTGCAGTGTTTAAACTAACACAGAGCTGTCAGCAGCATGAGACAGAGCAGAACCAGCAGGATTTCACAAGCAGGTATCACTAAAATACTTGAATGTTGTGACACCACGACTGCCAACCACAGCCTCCTCTTGACTGCTGACAACTAGAGCCACTGACAGTGACCCCAGCCTCCTCCTCACAGCCACCCAAAGCCTCCTCACTGCTGCTCATTAGGTAATCTTACTATGCTTCCCTTTTCTCTCCCACCTGTATGTCCTTGCTGTCAATCTGTCCCTGCTGTCACTCCTGGTCCTCACTCTCCCTGTCCCTATGTCCCTCTCTCTGTCACTATGCTCCTGCTGTCACTCTCTCTGTCTCTATCTCTGTCCCTGCTGTCACTCTGAATTTTGCCTCATATTATGTTGCATAATATGAATTTTGGCTCATACTGTGTGGCACAATGGGAATTTTGGCTCGTTTTGTGTGAATTTGGGGTAATTCCATTTGGCATAATGTGCTTTTTGGCTCATTCCGTGGGAATTTTGGCTCATACTCTGTGTGGCATAATATGAATTTTGGCTCATACTCTGTGTGGAATAATGTGAATTTTGGCTCAGTGAGGAATATTGGGAATTTTGGCTCATTCTGTGTGGCATAATGGGAATTTTGGCTCATTCCACATGGCATAATGTTTATGAGTCCTGCCTGAAAAATCCATAGAGTGCCGCCTGATCCTGATTCCTGAGGGTATGGATGGTGTATGTCTTCAGCAACGTGCTGCTATGTATAATCTCTGCCTGGATGCCAGGTTTGTAAGATGTGGGTCCCACATAGTTCTAGTTACGCCCCTGAGTATAATATATCCATATATTGCATATCTATATTGATATGTGTACATATATACAGTATACTGTATATCTATGTGTGCAGGCAGTAGTGTGTGTGTGTGTGTGTGTGTGTGTATATATATATATATATATATATAGGAAAAGGTGGTACTAGCGCTGGTATATCCCCACTCTCAGGATCCTTACAGGTTTACACCGTCCTGTGTAAAATCTTTAAATACACTCCCCTCTTTCCTTTAGGGTGGCAGCACCTCTCCTATGGGTTCCTGTTCTCGTGAACCCTATGTATGGAGAATCTGAAAAAAAGGGTGAGATGTGCGCCTCTAGTGTAGCATTTTTGAACCAAAAATGTCTCCCTTCACCACATGAAGACAGACCAACACCCCAATCTTAAAGGTGTACCATATGGGGTGGTGTTCCACCACTGCTTTATGCGTGTCTTGTACAGAAAAAATCCCAGCTGCTGACCGGTAACAGAATTTCCAAATAAAGCCTCCCTCCTTGATCCACTCCTCGTCACGAGTTACTGAAATTCCAGTCCATATATGACAGGAGCATCGTCCTCCATCTCTCCCCCACTGAGCAATTCAGGACAGGTGACACTCTTATTTCAGTTACGCGTTTGGCAATTTTTGGCTCCACGCGGCTCCCGTACCGAGGTTACTGCCTCATACGTGTTAATTCATTTCATCAAGTCCCGAGTGCCGCCATCTTTACCTAGTATCTATTGCCACCCACCCTCCCCGGTGGGTCCGCTAACGGAGGAAGGCACAGGGCAAGCTGATCATCATCCGGAGTGCCGGGGTTCACCCTTTTTATATATATATATATATATATATATATATATATATATATATATATCCGGGGGCCCCAGGAAGTTGTTGTACCGAGGCCCAAGATTTCTCTTGGCGACCCTGACTGCGAGCATGTATTCCCACATGGCAACGAGCATGGAACCCCTGGCAAAGAGCATGTAGGTAAGCAGCACTTATGTAGCATAACTTTTAATAGGCATTATGGTGTTTGGCATAATATGTAATGGACATTATGATGTGTGGCTTAACATGTAATGGGCATTATGGTGTCAAATTTGGCGCACAATGTCCCTGTTTATGAAGCATATTGTGAATTTTGGCTCTATCCTTGTAGCATTATGTGAATTTTGGCTCAATCCATGTGGCATTATGTGAATTTGGCCTCATTCCATTTGGCATCATGTGTAAGGGGCAAGTATAATGGGGTCTAGTATTTTGTTGCATAATGTGTAGACATTGTATATGGTGAGGTACACTACACTCAAGGACAACCCACTTTTTGAGTGGCCACACCACCTTTTCCTGACCGTGCCTTCGGAGCGCGCACAACTATATCCTTCACTTTTGTCACCAAGGTGGGCCTGTGTACTTTAAACACCAGAGCCTATTTTTAATCTCATTCGCACCCTCTCTCTGCTCTCCTTTCTCTCTCCTTTCTCTTAGCATGTACATTAGCACCACTAACACCCCCCTTCCCCCTCCCAAATCCTCTCCTATCATGGTGCCCCCCCCCCTGTCATTTTCTCCTGAATCTGCCCCTGATGATATTTAATTATAATAAATATATTGTAATTTTGGGTATTAATGATTGCAAAGAGCACCTGCACCCCTTTATTTCTATACCTACTCAGAGAGATGCTTGGCATTCCATACCAACTCATTAATAACTTCCTTGCTGCATCTATAAGGTTAACACACTGTTTTTCTAGGCCAATCCACAGCTTTTTCCCAGTGAGCTTCTTGAAATGAGGTATTAAGTTTGGTTTCTTAATTTGATCATGCATGGGAGCTTTCTGATTCAATGATGCATGCTAATTATAGAGCAATCCACAGAAATAGCTGATATTATCCCTGTCATGTCATTTACGATCAAGTCCACAGCAACTAGGGGAATCCTGTAACTGTCTAACAGCATTTGCCAAACATAGGAAGACAAAGGATAGATGAATCTTAATCAGAAAACATCATGTCACTAGCGTTTCCCAGATTTGGCTGATGGATAATTGACATTGTGCCTGTGGATCAGGCCTGTTATTTCGGCTTTAGTGTTTTATGTGGGCAGCACGGACGGTGTAATGGTTAGCATTACTAGCATTACTAACAGCGCTGAGGTTATGGGTTCGATTCCCACCATGGCCCCAACTGTATGGAGTTTGCATACTCTCCCCGTGCTTGCGTGGGTTTACTTCGGGTACTCTGGTTTCCTCCCGCAACCCCCCCCCAAAAAGTGGAATATGTGTGCGCTAAATAAATATCTGATAATTAATAAATATGTGTTTGTGGTAAAGGGCAGATGGAATTCTCCAGCATTACAGGGTAAATACTGGGAATGCCCCTGGTAGTCTGCCGTGTAAATGGCAGGACCCTGGCTAAAAGCATAGAGAGAGAGAGAGAAGGATCACCATTGCTTGGAGATTATATTTAATTCTATTGGTTAAGCTGAACAACGTTCTACAGATGGAGAGCCTCCTAGCCAGCCTGAGGAATCGCCAAATTCCCTGAGCTGGCGCAGACTGACAGTTAGCAGTGGGGAGTGGATTCTCTGCCGTCTCTGCTTCAGGGAGATGGACAGGGCTAGTAGGGGCTGCTCTTCTGTCCCTCTCATGCTCTTCTGTCGGATGGCGAACGGTGGCAGATGGTGATTTTATCGCCAGGAGCAGCTCAAATGAGAGCTGCTCCATCTCTATATATTCTTTATAATACTCATGCCCCTAAACAAGATCAACACAGACTATGATCTATAAACTTATCGGCGGTAAGGAAAGCCGAACTAATAGTCACAGAAGATTTAATGCAGTCCTAAATATTATCATGGACAGGTCTTCTCCTGTGTCTGATTATTCATACAGAATACAAAGCGCTTTGATTGTTTTTGTTGCGGTTACCCCAGCTGTATGCCTATTGAAGGGTTAAAGAATAACCAGAGAAGGTTTGATGCTCTATCAATCCCTGGCAGCTCCCCGGGTGGGGTTATATACGATTTGGCACTTGATGTACATATTATAAATCACCTGCGATGTACCGCTGATGAATCAGATTCCGACTCATCTTATGTTCTGCCTGTCCGGCCCCCGACTCTGATGCGCAGGAGACCGCGCATCAGATCGGATGTCAAACACATCTGATTTGGGACGATTTAATCCGATTTCTCGGCTCAAGATGTCGGAATCGGGTGAGATTGGCCCCAAATTGGGCAAGTGTATGGGCACCTTTAGTCTTAATATTCTACAATAGACATTAGAGATGGGCCGTTCGCGAACGAACCAGATCTTTTGAACGGATCCCACCCAAGAACGAATGAACCGACGAGCCAAAAAAGGTGATCCGGTTCAGTTTACAATACATTTTCCTGATCTCAGTGCTGCCACCTGTGGCAGCTGAGATGTACTACCTCTGTAGACTGAGTACAGTGCTGTGACTACAAGTGATAGAAAGATTACTGCCAGGGATGGCCATCGGTGCAGACGCCATCGGTGCAGTTGCCATCGATGGCGATTCTGCACCCAGCCATCGATCAGTGTTTTTACTCATATCATATATATTCACCCTTTTTTTTTTTTTTTTAAGTGAACCGAGGTCCTGCCTAAAAGATCCGTATCTTTTCACCGAGAAATCCAGCGGATCTCGGCTCAGCTTAATGAACCATTTTGCCCATCTCTAATAGACATGATCCTGCTTATTCATGATTACATGACCAGGTCTTACACCTATTGTATCAGATTTTGGCCCCGGTCATTCATCCTCTACATTGAGAATTGCAACGTCCTCCTGCATAACGCCAAACTAATACTACAGCTTTTTGAGCTCCTTAGAGGAATATTTTGTACTCCAGATATTTCCCCATAAATCCGCGATATATGAGTGAATATTATAAATACAACCGCTAATAACTACAAGCTAGCCAGGACAAAGAGCTGATTAAACTGCTTCAATACTTCAAACCCCAGTAAAAAGCCTCAGCTGACCTATAAATTCCTAGACAGCTGCAGGACAGTTAGAGGGGAACTGACCCTGATCAGATCAGAATACGTCGCTCATAAATATAGATGGTTCTAACAAACCTTTTACAAGAAATGGTGTAAAGATGATAAAACCTTAGCAGAAGGATTGTTATATCCATCCTATTAATATATCACTTCACTATAACACGAATGCTGTTAGAGATTGATTCATATGAGAAGGATCCACAACAGTGTAAAATATGAAAACAAATTTGAATACAAAATGGACACAAGCGTAATAAAATATGTGTACAGTAGAATAGAATTTTAGCAGCATTGTCTATTTGAGGATCTCCTTAATTAAAAAATGTAAATATTTAATTTGCATTATGCCGAGAGAGAGGGCCTAATTTACATCAGATTGGTCTCCGGCATATTCGCACCAGGGACCAATGTTCTGGCTCTCCGCATGCGTATATGCTAATTAGCACAGGGGGGGGGGGGGTGGAGGCGGTAAGGGGGATGGTGCATGAGAACACCCAGCGCTTTGTACGCGTGCCCATAAAAGCACTGGGCGTTCCCGTGGATACGCATGTGTGCCGATGCCTGCCGAACGTCAAAGGATGTCAGCCAACCACCTCGTTTTTGAAACTGCACGCCGCAAATATAGGTCAGTCAAGTCTGACTTATATTTGTGAACAGTGGAAAAATCATTCAATGGTCAGCGACCATCAAATTATTTTTTCCCCGTACACTCCCGTGCAAATGGATGTTTACGCTAAACATCCAGTCACATTGCGGTGGAGATGTTAACAGAGCGTAAGGGGGAGGGCATTCGCAAATTTACTCTGCTTAGCGAGTCAATGTGAATCACCCCCAGAAAGTGAATTTCCCACTACTCAGGTGATGCATGTGCCTAGAGGCACCACTTCCTGGGGGCAGCACAAACACTGCCCTTTGTTCTACTGCCAGCCTGCATCACCATAACAACCTCCAAGTGTTTCCTCCCCTTAGAAACCCAATGTCTGCAGACCAGCAAGTGTCCTGGACTCCTGGACAATGATCTCATTAGGGGTGAGACATCCACTGTGCTCCTGGGCTGGATATAGCTATGTTACACTGTAACTACAGTTCAGGTTCTTATTTCTTTCCGCAGAGCCTCTAGCATGACTGATATCAATAAGCTCCCTATCGAGGATATGCTAGAGGATAGCTCTTAGGTCAGTGATCTGGCAGGGGCGGTATTTATGCTGGGTACACACCAGGACGACTAGGGCCCGATACCCACAATCTAGATCCAATTCCGATCAATTGGATGTAGATTGTGTGCTGATTGGGCCCTTTTCTGACCTGGTGTGGACCGATACCAATCCGATGCGCGCGGGTCGGTCGTTATTGAGATCCTACCTGCTGCAGGTAGGATCTTAATGACGACCATACAGCCGGGTGCGGGTCGCCATCGGATCGGACCCGCTCACAGTGCACATCGTGAGCGAGTCGTGCCCCCCCGCGTCACCGTGAGCGGGTCGGACGAGACACTGACGACCCGCTCACGATGTGCATCGTGAGCGGGTCGTCCTGGTGTGTACCCTACATAACTCTGCAGTGGCTGTAAGATTGGGGTATTTTATGTACTTGAGAATTGGGGTACAATGATGTTGTCTTGTGACACATAACTGACACTCCTAAACTATGACTCATATTCCCATGGTGTGGTCACATACAGCGCTTGCAGGCTCCCCTGGACTAAACTTTAACCTCGGTAATGGCACAGTTTGATGAATGGAGCCTGCCCAGTCTGGCTTTCCAGGGTCCGGTCCAGTTCCAGTTTTTACCTAGTCCAGTGCTTGCACTTAGTGTACACTAGATTCATTTTCACAATACTTCTAGATCTTATGTATGTGAACTGCTGCTGAGTGGTGAATTATGCAGTTGTATCTAGCATAGGTGCCGATTCTGTGGGTGCTCATGGGCCCGAGCGCCCACGGAAATTGATGAGCACCCACGGGTCCGAGTTCCGCTGCTGGGCCGCTGTATTAACTTGCTAATTTGCGGCTGTAGCACTCACATCGCCGGACTCGCCACCTGGCAAATAGTATGCCAGGATGGCGGGAAGAGTGTATTCCATCCGCGGAGTAATATGCGGATGTGGGCTGGCCAGCATGTGCATGCTCTGGGCGTGCTGTGGGACTGAGTAGGGCGTGCTGTGCGACTGAGTAGCATTTATGTACCTGCACTGTGGGAGCATTTATGTATTTGGCAGTAATGTGTAAAAAGGAGAACTGCCGTAATTTGAATATTGGAGACAATTGTGCTGTGTAATATAAATTGGTATTTATTTTGAGACCATGCCCCTTCCCCATGATGCCACTCCCCTATATTTTTGGCTTGAGCACCCACCAGCAAAAACATAAATTGCCACCTACGGTATCTAACATATATCTCATCCACTACTTCTCAATTCCCCTTGTGCTACTTGATATACTGTACCAGAGCAAGGGAATGGATTCTACACAAATAACTAGAGTTATCTTCCCTTTGCACATCTGTACGTAGGACCCACTGCTCTGCCTGCGCAAACTGCTTTTCCTCTAGCAACATTCAGGTTTGTAGACCTATGACCCCTGGTGGTATCTAAGAACACTTGCACAATCAAGACTCATGAATTGTTGAACGTTACTTTTCCACTGTGGAGTGGCCATATATATTAGCCTTGTAAATAATCTCCCTAATCTGTAGAAGCAGTTCCATGCTCTGGCAAGGGGATGCCAAGAAAATGATATCTCCTAAAAGATTGTTCTACTGAACAGGATCTCGTTTACCATTAGGAACCAAAAAATATCTTATGCTCAAATGGAGTAATTTTGTTGATGTCTCTAAACATCAACAAATTGTTTAGGGCTTGGTAAATATCACAGTTATTTGCATTTTATTATACCAGAGCCTAATGCTGGGATTATCCCTCCGGGTGTGGTATGGGACTCCGACAGTCGGGATCCCGACAGTCATTATCCAGACGTCAGGATCCCGACTGCCCGGAGTCAGACAGCATGGCGAGCGCAAAAAAGCCCCTTGCGGGCTCGCTACGCGAGCCACCTATTCTATTCT
Source organism: Crinia signifera (assembly GCF_055691185.1). NCBI lineage: Eukaryota > Metazoa > Chordata > Amphibia > Anura > Myobatrachidae > Crinia > Crinia signifera. The sequence continues at coordinate 50,643,715 of NC_139224.1, forward strand.
CCCTCTATGGAGGTCGTGGACCCCCACGAGGGAAAATAGCGGGTGTCCGTCAGGCACCCGGCTGTCGGCATTTTGACAGTTGGGATCCCGACGTCGGGTAAATGACTGTCGGGAACCCATCCGGCACCCTATCCCTCCATGGCTGCATCTTAACTGAAGATTCTTTTGAGTATTGAACCCATTTGTGACAGCCAGAGCCCATTCTGTTCCACTGCATAGTGCATAACCTTGATGTTTATTATACATAGGTCCCTCCAATGTGGACTTTAAAATAGGATTTGGTTGTTTGTCTTACCATAGTAAAACAAAAAATATTTACAAACGGGGAGATTCTACTTTTGACTACATAGTCCAAATAGCTTAGGTTTCCCTGCATCGCGCGGTGAAAGCCCAACCAAATAGACACTACAGGCAACAAATTTTTGAGTAGACACTGCAGTGTATATTTGGCTGTACACATGGGTTGCTGCTGGGGATGGCCGCCGGCCTATCTTCGTCAGAGACTGGGTGATTATGACTAATCAAAATCGCATAGTCATAATTGCCCAGCCTCCAACTGTGTGTACACCCCTTAAGGCCAATGTTTCCTGCAGACTGCAGCAGGCTTTTCTATTTCATATCTGCCTACCCTCCTACATTCTGCAGGAGACTCCCTGAAATAGCAGCAATCTCCCTCTCTCCCTCATTAGTCTAGCAATCTCCCTCATTTCACCTAGCCCACATTACACTGTTACATTTTGGGGAAAAAAGGAATGAGAGCTAGATACATTTACATTTAATAATCTGCACCATTTCCCAGCACTTTAGCAAGTATAGTAGCTCTTACTAACTGCTCTGGGGCTCATCTACATTTGGATATAAATGATTTAAAAATATTCCCCTTAGTTGTAGCAGTACACACCCACACTTCTAGGTGCAACGTGCACAATCTCTTTTCACAATCTCTCCCTATATGGAACTAGACAAGCCCATTGGGAGGAGCATGACACGCCCACTCAATGGGGCACTGTGCAAAATTATACTACCAACTATAATCTCCCTGAAACTAGTTTTCAAAAGTAGGCAAGTATGATCTATTTACCCTAATTTATTTAATTTACATATTTTCCAGTCCTATGTTATGCTCAATCATGACCTCATAATTATTATTATTGTTTATTTATATGGCACCACAAGGGTTCTGCAGCAGCTAACTATACATAACGAGCAAAAAAACAAATAACAAATTACAGTACAAGGCAAATTAGGACAAGTATATGGTTAATAAAGACAGTTGCAACAGGGGACAGGACGCTGTAGCAATTTTTTGGGTGGCATAAATTCTAAAGCTCCTTACACACGGATCAATATGATCGCTGAGCAATATATTGCTCAGTGCCCCGTTTTCATCAGAGACCAGAGATGGTCGCTGATAAAAACTAGACTCTCTGCCGGGGGAAGCCGCTGGTCGCAGGAGCATGCTTCTCTGACCAGCGACCACTCCAGGGCTGGTCGCCGGTGCGAGCTCCCAGTGACAGTTTCCTCATACATACAGGGATACGGTTGTTCAGTGACCATATCCCCTGTGATTATGGCTGAAATCGCCCCGTGTGTATGGGGCTAAAAAAAGCACGAGGGCCCGGCTTGTGAGAGCTTACATTCTAAAGGTCTTCTTCTAAACTTTGGATGCAGGCCTCCCTTATGTTTTCTGGCAAGCTCTGTGAAATTTCAAGACCATTTTTTCAATAAGGGACACATTATTGCCAACCTCACCTATATCGTGCCGTTTGAACTTAATGATAATTAATAATCTGCCAATTACACACATATAGAAGGCAGCACGTTATGTGTCACGGTGGTCTGCAACTTTTGTAAGAAGAGCAAGGATGAGCACGCGAATTAGAGCATTTATAGTCAGATTGTAATGAGGCCTACACACGGGCAGATGCGGCAAGCGTTCTGAGCAATGCTAGATCGTTCAGCAAGATCACTCAGCACACAGCGATGTGACAGCGCCATTGTTTTCCGGTGATTAAGAGATTAATATCCAACAGGCTGGATATTAATCGCGGGGTGATAGCGAAGCATGGGGCCACACACCGCTATCGCCTCTACACACGGAGCGATGTAGGAGCATCGTCTCAGCAATCTAGTGAGATTGCTTAGAAAATGCCCTGAAATCGCCCAGTGTGTAGGCCCAATAAAACCACTTTTTTTTTTTATTATTATCTTTACATAAGTAGCTGCGTCTAAACAAGTTGACTTAATAATGCAGATTATATATATATATATATATATATATATATATATATATATATATATATATATATATATATATATATATATATATATATATATATATAACATGACTTTCCTACTTTGAGACTAATGTCCGCGATACAGTGAAATACTAGAAGGTTCATAAAATCAGGGGTATGAATTGTGGAGACTAGAGGAAAACTAGAAGGTTCATATAATCAGGGGCATGAATTGTGGAGACTAGAGGAATGTATGTATTTGTGTCACACTCCCTACAGCACCTAAAGCTGAAGATAAGATTACTGGGCTAAGATACTAATCAGTTAATGTCTGTGATCAAGCTAATTGATGATTTCCGCTCTGTGAGTAACAAGCGAGGAATAAAACTCACTCATCCTAAAGCAACTAGGCAGATATAGACTAAAAGGCTTACGCTACTCCTAACCTTTATGGGGGGGAAATTCAAGTGTTTCACAAACCTTCACAAATGTAACCATTTTCAATAGATCTAGTAGGCCAGTACCTACCCTCAAAATGAAAATAAATGCTGCAACAAACAAAACACGATAATTGTGTCCAAGTATTGCAATTAAACTCCAATACATTGTTCCTCATAGTCCCCAATAGGTACCAAGTAATTTCTAGGCAAGTGATTTGATATCCAGGAAGTAAATTATGTTGAAAATCATAAATCTTCAGTATATTTCATCAGCATAAGACATCTTCATTCTACCATGAAAGCTGTGAAATACATTTATACTACACCCTCTAACTCCCAATTGCGCTGTCTTGGAGTCATCCTTGACTCACTCTACTTCACACCACACATTCAGCACCTCTTACAAACCTGCCATTTTCATCTCAAAAATATTTCCAGGATCAGTCACCCATGATTCTACGATGACCCTTATCCACTCAATGATCATCTCCAGACTGGACGACTGTAATCTTCTCCTACCTGGCATCCCTGACAACGGCCTTTCTCTACTCCAATCTATCCACAATGCTGCAACCTGGCTCATCTTCCTCTTTACACTACAACGCCCATCACTGGATCACCTTAACTTTCAGAATACAACTCAAACTACTCACACTCACTTACAAAGCCCTCACCCATTCATCTCCCACTTACACCTTTCACCTCATCTGCCTTTACACTACCACTCATCCTCTTTGCTCTGATAATGATGGCTACCTCTCCTGCCTACTGATTAATTCCATCCCCGACCTCCTTCAAGAAGTTTCATGTGCTGATCCTTTTCTCTGGATTTCTTCACCTCTCTACAAAAAACTTAATAAAACGGATTCTCGACACCCACTTCTTCACCAAACCCAGCAAAATATCTTCCTAACCCTTTGTTCCAAGCTACAATAATAAGTGGTCTCTTTATGAGAATAATCCACTCTTCTCTAGTTCAGGAATTATTTCTGTACAGTATTCACACAATCTCAAAAGGTAAGAAGAATAAACACATTGGTAAAAAATAAATATAATTTCCATTGTTCTATGGACGTTTCCTCTGCAGACTCACCTCATAGAAGTGAGATGCATGAAAGTATCAAGATACCTTTATGTGCACGCATCTCACTATAAGTCTACAGTGGAAACATCCATAGAACTAGGGAGGTTATATTTAAACTAGTTAAAAGCCCATCAATATGACGGCTTAGTCCCCATCTGCTCCTACCTCCAATCTCTGTCTTCTCAGCTCCTTCTGTCCATATCTAGCAAGTATGAAACAGATCATTTTGCTTTCACTTTCTGTTAAGGAGTAATTTGGTCCATCGAGGGGCGAGTAGTATTTAACCTTAAATTATATATTTATTTATGGAGAATCTGCCAATATATGGAGTGCTCCTCGAAGGGGACACGATAAATGTCCCAATAATAGTGAATATATAGGACCCTTCCAATCCAGTACAGGCACTCACCAAGGTAAAACAATGTTTTATTTTTTATTATTATTATTGGTACTTCACCAAAAAGTTACATCTTACATTCTCATATCAGACCAAACGATATTTGTAGTCAACGTTTCGGCCACTAGGTGGCCTTTGTCAAGACACAGAATTTCACATATATCCTCACAGCTCCAGAGACCTGGATCTCTGGAGCTGTGAGGACGTGAGATGTGCTGTGTCTTGCCAAAGGCCACCTAGTGGCAGGGGGTTTAAAATTTTGGGTGGATAACCGTTCTGCGCGGTCTATCCAATCTCTGTCCCCCTGTTTGCTCCTCCCCTTTAGAATGTAAGCTCTCACAAGCAGGGACATCTCATGTGCTATTTCTTCTTACATAGATAATCTTCGATGGCACCGAGGTCCATGTTTATCTGCCATTCTGATACTTAATTCAGTGTTGTCTACTAGTGCAGATATATGTACAGTGTTCCTGTCCGTCTTTTAATCAACTGTAAGGTCACAGTCTCCTGCTTTGCTTATTGATGTACTCTGTAATCGGGTGCTGTGGAACCCTTGTGGTGCTATAAAGGATAATAATAAATACATCCCCAGTCAAGTTATTGGCATATGGCACCTGAATGCTTTCCCGCTGCTGAGGGGCCACTGCTTGCATCTGCAATTGATCAGGAAGTGAAAGAGCTCAGAGGGCTTCTGGGTGTGACTTAATTCCCCACTAGGGATGCCAATCCCGGGGCATTTTTTCAATCCCGGGATACGGGATTGAAAAATGCTCAATCCCGGGATTCTCGGGATTGGCATCCCTAATACAGTTCTGCTCCACACATACCCACCCCCACACCGGCCGACCCGCACATTTACTTACATTAGCGGGCGGGCGGCCAGCCGGGAGTGGGTTCGGAGGTGCACGGTGCCTCCAGGCTCGTGCACCTCCTTCTTAGCGGGCGGGCGACGTGCGGAGACTGGAAGGGGGCGTGCACAGCAGAAGGCTGCGCAGCGTGACCTCTACTGTCACGCTACGCATCGCCGCACGCAGGGGTCAGGATTTGGAAGCCGGGCAGCGTCTGAGCTAGTGCTCAGACACTGCCCGGCATTAGACTGCGCATGCGCAGTCTAATCCCGAAAATCCTGGGATTGGATAATCCAATCCCGGGATTGAAATCCCAGACTTTTTTAGGCCAAATCCCGGGATCCCGCCGATCCCGGGATTGGCCACCCTATTCCCCACCCTGTCTTTCTTACCCACTTAAAATACAACATCTGCAGGCCCAAACAGCCTCATTTGGTAGTAATGGCTGTGTGGTGGGATACAACAGACCAATAACTTTCTCCAATGGTGTTACAGCAGGCTATCTTTATTTATTTTACCCCCTCCCTCTTCATAACTGGTTCTCTACAGTTCGCACAGTACATGATTTAACAGTTTGTTTGCCCAGTTGCGCATCCTATTTCCATGTATTACTTATGGGTACATATGCCAATATGGCTGCCTCACCTGGTACTACGTGCAAAATAGAAAATGCATGGCGTTGATGATATTGTAAGGACCGCATCAGGAATTTTTATCTCCCAATAGGTGTCATCACTTCCAGGCTTGCAAAAGTATTCTTAAGTCTAAATGTCTGTCTGTCCTAGATTCCTCACAGACAGAATATTCTGATGCAGCGGATGACCCAAAATGGCTGACACACAATTTGAGTGGAAAATAGAAATACAAAGCGTAACTCCTTCATTATGACCAGTGTTCCTGTAATTTACTCATAAAAGCTGTTACGTGCCTTAAATCCTATTGGAGAAAAGAGTAATATATAGATAGCTGGATATAAAATTAAAGAATCTCTTAATCCAAGTTCTATTATTGTTACAATATAAACCAAAATATGGTATAGAGTATAAAAAAAAAAAAAATGTATCAAATAACTTTTGTAAAGTCTTGTCAGAACAGCCCCAGCACTACTTACAAACAGGAATATTTTTAACGTTGTTTAACAAGACCGAGAAATATTAAGTTGAACATTGGTTAAAGATAGTATACAGCACTACTAACTTTTACTGCAGTTTTCTGTGTGTTTCCAGCATCGGCAAATGTGTACACACTCACTGATGCTAGTAGTAAAATTGGTGGCCATTCTGCATCGAGCAGCATTTCCTATAGATTGTAAGCTTGCGACCAGGGCCCTCCTACCTCCATGTCGGTTTGTATCTTCCCAGTTTGTTTAATCACTATGGTCTCCCCCCCCCCCCCAGTACTTGTCAGCTCACAGAGGTCCAGGTAGCGGAGATCATGCAGTATGCTGTGGGGTCCCTGTAGCAGATGGGAACTAGTAGCGCTACTAGTTCCCATCTGCCGCAAGAACCCCGCCCATGACTTCCCATTCGCTGAACGGACCCCACAGCACACTGCATGATCCCCACTGCCTAGACCTCTGTGAGCTGACAAGCACCAGGGGAGGGGAGCAGGTATACAAGTACCAGGGGAGGAGGGGGGAGCAGGCACACAAGCTATAAGCACATATATTTACAGTATACTTTTTTTTTTTTGCTTACCACAAGCTGTGGCAAGTACCCGCCTGGTACTTGCCAGCTTGTGGTAAGCAAAAAAAAAAGTATACTGTTAATAAAGTTTTTTTTGCCGATGAAACTGCTGATCCTAGAAAGTGTAGTATATTAAGTAAAACCACAAATGAATAATGGTAACAGAAATGATGCTACACAGAAGTCAGGCAAAATCTGTATATAATCTTTATTTGTCTATTATAGGTCTTGCTGAAGGTCAAAGAGGATGGTCGTTTAGATACATCCAAGTGCTTAGCTCTCTTCCTCTAAGTAGAGAAGGATGGAATAAGAGCATTAGATCTGCACATGCTATTGGGGTCATTGCTCTTGGGGTTCATCTACAAATGAAAAAAAAAAAAAAAAGAACATTAAGAATAAGCTGCTGTGGTGATGAGCTTTTAAAGGAATATACAGGTCTCATAATATCAGTGACACACACACACACACACACACACACACACACACACGACAACAGAAATATTCCAAAACAGGGAAAAAGCATTAACTCCGAAGCAATGAACTATAATCAGTGATCCCTAAGTATTTTCCCCATAGGGAAACAGAGCAAGCACCTATTAGGACAGGCCTTCAAGCTGACATACAATCTCAGCAATGTTACGCACCATACTGGAGGCAGAACATGGAGCACAACTTAATAAACACACATAGGATACATAGAGGTGCAGTGTCTTATGGACAGGGCACTGTTTTACTACAGCTCTTATTACAAAGACTTCCAGTAAGATTCCTTATGAAGGCAGATTTTCCAGTCTGACATCCATATGCAGAGAATAAAAGGATGCTATAACTCTCTAAAGGGCCATTAAAATTCATCAATAAGCACTAAAACCAAAGCAACAATAAGCGATTTGCTTTAAGCCCGTCAAGGCGCATCCACTAGGGCGAGGTATCACACGCTGTACCTCGCTACCTCAGCCGGCGGCACCCAGCGGACAGGAACACATGTATGATACTTTATATACAAAAGGGCTGCGTATCTTAAGCGATCTTAGCAAGGGCAATGGGCTGCAACAAATACTCAAGGCAGCCTGTAGGATCTGCGACGTGTACGGGAACACGCCTCACATCGCAATCTCGGATAAATGACATGCGATGTGCCACTTTTTATGTTGTCACAGCCATGCCTCGGAACCGCATAAAAAGTGTCCATATCGCACTAGTGGATGGCGGCCTTTAGTCCAAGGTTGACAATTACAATATTTAATTAGTTGCTATGGTTTTAGTGAAGACAAGGAAGCCAATCCTAATAAATAACGCAAAAAAAAAAAAAAAAACATTTAAATACTCCAGCCATATGGTCTTTTTTTAAAATCCTATAAGGCCATGCTAAGTGATGAAACATTTTCTGCAAATACCACCCCTTTAGAGCAGTGTATATTTATATAGCTATAGTATACATATACACTGCTACATACACACACACTTCTGTTGGTAACAAACTGTGCAGGCTAAACTATAAATGTGCTGTTATTTGTACCTTCCACTTCCTCCTCCTCTTCCTCATCATCATCGTCCTCATCCTCATCAGAGCTAAATGTACCATCAGGCAGGCTATATACCCGAATAACTTGCTGTAAAAGAGAGAGAAACGTTCAAGAGGAAACTGTAGATAAATAGAGCTGACATGGTGCAATACAATAAGAGCGGTCTGTGCAAGGAGCGCCGAATTCTACATCTCACAATCAGGACACAGACGCTATGGACCATTAGCGAAGGACTAATTAGGGGTCAGATTGATCCTTTATCTTCATTTTGTGAAGAGCCTTTTTAGGCCATAGATTTCCTTACAATCTCAGAGACAGGCTTGGACGGCCAAAACTTGGGTCCTGCTAGGTCAGGTTGTCCAACGTCACACAGCTGCATGTGACTGAAGGTGGATTTAAAAAAAGATTTTAAAGGCAATGTGTTGTCCATACCCATACATAATTAATGGAATGGGCCAATAGCTCTACAGATTAGCATGTAGAACCACCTCAAAGCATGGCCTGTTGGGGGTAATACATTCTCTTATCTGGAAAGCCTCCACTACAAAACACTCAAGGGGGTTCAGTAAATGTACAGTAAAAAGATAGTCATTATGTCAACCCCAAATGGTTAACAAGGTTGAGAAGGTCAAAAGGTTGACATTGAATAGGACAATAGTAGTTGTTCTGGTGTCATTTTGTATGTTCCACCGTATCGGAGCCAACTTTATGGAAATGTATCCTCGTGGTCTTGCCATAATTTGGCCATGGTGCCTCACTGCTATGGCACAGGTTAATATACGCAATCGTAGACCATGTGGATGATATATGATGAAAAAGTTGTTCAATTTTTTTTTTTTAAACTTGTTTCGACCTTTGTCATGTCAACCATTTCAGCAACTTATTAACTATCTTTTTACAGTGCATCCATGGAGCAGATACCCGGGTCAGAGGATCAGTAACTGCAGCAGTGTCCACACTCACCTTATTGGGGTCCTTCAGGATGAGGTATTTGCCTTCATCCAGCTTCATGCAGATGTCAACCACACAGCGCAGGATTCCCCAGGCATTCTCCATGCTCAGGTTAATCTGGTTGGCAAACTCATTGGGCTTGAACTGCTGAGTGCCGAGGACTACGTGGCGCGAGGAATCCTTCACATGGTAGCGGGACACATACCTACACGAAGGGAAGAGAAATAAAATCACACACATGGAAACGGTTTAATTAAACAAGCCTACGACTAGTCCTTCGTTACTGAAGTTTGCTTCCTTTCTTGATAAAAATAATATTCAGTGCTAAAGATATGAGGTTTTACGTCTAGATGACACCTTGGGGAAACTCACCCCAATTTAAGGTACTCTGACCCAGCCAGCAAAGCACAACAAGTCCATCTGGCCAGTTTGTAGCTGTTGTTCTTCAGCTCTGTAGCGATCACAGCTCCCCTCTGGGAGTCCAGCTTCTGCCTCCAGTCCACACCATTACAGTGCTGGAACAGATGAATGGAAATGTATCAGCATCACAACATAATTCTAATAGAACTTGCATTGTAATATCAGTTTAATATTCCTTCACTTACTCTGGAGTCCCACTCATTTAGGGTCTTGATGTTTATAAAGGACACCTCTGCGTTTGCACCAGTCATCACTCCATCGTGTTCACACCGCACCACCAAGTCAATGTCATCTCCAAGCTTCCACCGTCGGTACCTGTAATTTGTATTGAGAGAATGAAGCCGTGGTCTTAAAATATTGCAATTAATGCTTCCAAATGATCAACCATATTCCATAATAAAATCAAATATAAGCACAAAATCAGGGGCAGGATGTAATGCCGACCAAGTTCAGCGGCAGTGCGGGATGCCAGCCGAATTCGGACGTCATTTAATTTACAAGGGCACCCGACTTGCACCGGCCACTATTATGTTTTTAATAATCAGCTATGGCAGGTCCACAGAACAACATGAATAGAGGTAGTGGGGCCTGCTGGTAGGTGCTCCCGAGGGAAGTGTAACGGTACCCACACATAGATAGGTAACAGTGTGGTGATGACAGGGTGGAGGTACAGCGGGAAATGGCCACATCGTTCATCGTGCCTACACATGGAGCGATGTGGCCAAGATTCTGCACGATGGGTCATTCATCTTTCCGCCTGCTGAAGGGATCAGCAGGCTCAGTGAATGACCTACAGGCACCCACATCGGATCATCATCAAGCCCACACACGATAAGATTTCAAAGGATTGGTCGGTCTGAAACAGCCATATCATTTAAAACTCTTAACGTGTGTAGGTACCTTAAGGGCAGAGGAGGGAAGAGACCCTTTCACCTGATATTCACCTGCCGTATAACCTAGTATACGACAACAACAAAAAAGGGGATTTGTCACCTTGTTGTAGTAGCAGCAGCGAGGCGGACACTTACCTATATGCGACAGAGGCCACCTCATTTTTGTCCACATCATCTTCTATAAAGGGGTTTGGGTTGGGAAATTTGTATTTTTCTTTGCCCTGTAGAAGAAATCAGCATCTAGTGACTGAATCCAGAAACAAGACCATGAAGATACACTTTTAATATTGAAAATATTTAACCAATCTGGGACTTTAACCAATAACCATGCAAGTATCTCAGATGCCGTCCGTGTAAGGGATACTTTGCGTACACACCTGTGAATGTTATTAGATCTCTATCAGACAACTTATATTGACTTATATTGACAGAATCGCAACAGAATTATTTCGTAAAACAACATCTACGAATAGTCTTCTTCACAGGACAAGTGGACACTTCCCTCCAACAATGGCCAACATCCCTAAAGGGGAATTTCTGCGCCTGAGACGGAACTGTTCGGAAGACGCCACCTACAAATCTAATTGTGAGGATCTAACACTAAGATTAAAAGAGCGAGGTTATTCGATGAGATCAATTAAAAGGGCAAGACAAACAGTCTCAACCACAACTAGAGAACGAATTCTCTATAAATCCAAAGATCTCTCCAGTAGCAAAGAACAAAACTCCATTAGATTTGTAGGTAACTTTTGTTCTGAGTGGAAGGAAATCAAACAGATAGTGCAAAAACACTGGTCGATTCTGCTGAATGACGAGGACCTTGCGGGAAAACTGGGACCCAAGGTCAATATGAGTTGGAGGAGGGCCCCCAGTCTGAAGGACCAGTTGGTTCAAAGTCATTTCACCAATGCACCAACCACCAAAATATCCAAAAAAACAGTAGGCAGCTATCCATGTGGAGGATGCAAAGTCTGTCCATTCATAAGTAGAACAACTGAAATGGTGGATAAATATGGCAATAACATGCCAATCAGGGATTACTTTAATTGCAAGAGCAAGAACGTGATCTATTGCATTACATGTAGCTGCGACCTGAAGTATGTGGGAATGACGTCACGTATGTTAAAACAAAGAGCCTTGGAACATCTTGGCAACATTAGAAACGCCACCACAGACCAGACTAAAATGAGGAAAATAACTACAGTGGCACGCCATTTCCTGCACAAACATTCAGGCAAACCGACTGGTTTTCGGATTTGGGGCCTGGAACAGGTCAAATTGGGTCTAAGAGGAGGAGACCTCACGCAAGCACTCCTAAAGAAAGAGAGCAGGTGGATCTTTCTTTTGGGGTCCATGACACCAGGAGGTTTGAATGACTATATCAACTATGCAGCCTTCCTAAAACAGTGATTCGAAATCCATCCCTGATCTCCACCTCATTCATTCATGTAACAACACTCCAATGCTAGAATTTGGGTTTATATAACAAATTTACAGTTTTGGTACTATATACATATCTTCCTATAGGTATTCACCTTTTTTTCTTCTTTCTGTTTAATTTAGTCCTCTGTGTAGTCTAATTTTCACTAGTTTTCACTTTGCCGTGTCATTGTGTGATTTGCTTTTTATGTTTATTGTTTTTTCGCACCATTCACTCCAATATATGAATGGACTGTCACAGTCCTATCATATCACCATAATGTATCTTATTAGATAATTATCATATCACAGCTTGGGCCAAATTGTATCCTTAAGGATACAGAGTCACGGTATTAACAGTCATTTTATTAATATTACAGTTTGATATACTGTGATTATTATAAACATAACTCATTATTCACTCACACCAGCTTAAGGATGGCACTGCAATGACAGTCCCATTCTCACTTATGGTTCACCTATTTTTCAGGTCAACCTTCTATGTCACTGTTAAAGCTATTCTCCCTTATTATTTTTTCTTATTTAACAAAATTTTTTTGTTTACTCTTAGTGTCACTTCAGCTCTTGACTTGCAATTTTCACTCTATCCACATAATTCTCTATCAGCACACATTTCACTAGGTCACGGTTGTGTCACTAATCTATTTGACCCAGCCACGCTACTGGAATAAATTAATTCCATCATCTCTTAAAATGTAGTCATCGCATAATTTTTTTATTTTTTTAATTTTCTAATATATTTTTTTAATTTTTGTATTTTTGTATTTGACAGATACTCAGTACTGGGTCTGAGTACCGCCTAAATATGTATCTCAGTAATAATTTTCAACCTAATAATAAAATCCCCTCTTATTTTATGTATTCATATCTTCATTCTCGTATATAAAAAAATTTTCTATAACATTTACAATCCCTTTAGATCTATTTCTTCAGTAATGACGCCAGCTACTGCATATAATCCCTGAAATGTAGCCATGACCCGACCAAATAGACCATTTCAAGGTTGGATTTCATTCCGCAGTTACCAAACACCTATTTTGCCCCTTCAGGTCATCGTATGATATCGAGCATTGCCGACAATAATAATGTCAACACCTCACATGTCGACATAAAATCACTATACAGGCAAAAGCTATATATGGGCAAGCATCACAGCTTGTAATGTCCCTTTGTACTAACGTCACAACGTTACTCACCACGGTGCCTGAGTTTATTTATTGTGACCACCCACAAAAGGGCTGATTTTTCGAGTACTTTGAGCCAGAGTTTAACTAATTAATAGCTACAGATATGTAGCTAGAGTATAAACGCAGCAATGTCACTGCACTGATTGGGAGCACTTCCCATATGATAGGCCAATCTACCTGTAGAGCCGCAAACACACAGGCTCTCAAAAATGCCAATCAAAAGTTTTAACCAATGGCCGATTGTAGACATGAGATAAGAAGTGGGCAAGAGCCCACAAGCAAGATGGCGGACTGAGGAAGCCACAGGCGAAACGCGTCCCCGCTATCGCCAGCTGCTCGCGCTTTGACCATCTCCTGACTCACATACCATCAGCAGAAGCAGAGGATCCACTACCGCTGCCGCATCCAGTAAACGCTGTCCCTGGCTGGGGAACACGAGCATAGACAGGAGGTAAACCCCGCCGCAGCTCAGCTGAGTTTGCGAGCGGCAGACATTGCAGGCTCACACTTAGTGTGTATGCACTGCTCTATGGAGTTGTCTCATGCCTCACTGTATACCTAACCATAGCATGACCCTGTCTACAGATTCTTAATCGGCTAAAGTGTACTTACACTATCTATGAGCTTGTGCAGGCTAGATGTATGTCAATTTTTTGATTTATTAAAGTCACATGTGTCGTAGCCAGGCAGCGTTCTGCACCTTTAAATGAACAGACTCGAATGGCAAAACCAGGTTAACAAATCTTTATAAACTCAGGTTATTATCGTGAATTGGTCAAATTTATGCTTGTTAACACGGTCATCCCCATTACAGCTCCGGTGTGGTTGTAGGCAGCTTAACTCCTCATTTTCTTAGCAAACACGGCTTATGAGTCACTCTCATGCTTTATTACTAGTAGCCCCTTGATGTGTTCATTTGATAGCAGCTTAGATCATTTTTCACGCTTAAATTTGTGTGGTTGCAGTTGGATTTACAATGTCAGATACATGTATATGCTATTCCTGGATGATGTAATAATGTGTATCAATTGACCTCCCACCAAACAGTCAAGGTGGACCAAAATACAGAGTGTCAATATCAGCACAAGTGTTACAATATCCAATATAACAGTGACTATTGTTTGAATACATGCACATAGTCCATACTGTATCCATTTTAGATAAAAGCTACATAGCAAATGTCAGCAGTGATTTAACATTGAAGTAATTGACTGCCCTGCATATCACTAATACAAACTTGTTGCAAACCCCCCCCCCTCCTTTCTCCTTGGTGGGGACAAACTACCTTATTAAAGGGATCACCAATTGATTGGATGTACTTTGATACACACTGGTACATCCAGAGTGATGTTAGATTTAAGTCCTCCATTGTAAATTACCTGGAGGGTAATATGATTGTCTAATCCAATCTCCATCCTCTTTTTCTCCTATTTTCCTACTTTTATTGTATCCAAATCTATCTATTCATGTCAGTAAGGTATCCATGTGTCTGGGACTCTCTCATCAGTGATTCGATGCTTGCAGATCTCTGAAAGTAGAAGTCCCATCCAATGGTAAACTGACAATCTGTCACTGGTATTCACTTTTTTCGAAAACACTCTCTCATCCATTCAGCCCGGAGTGTCTCCCTGCAATACTGCAAAGCACCAGGGTGACTCACGAAGCTGAATTGGAAAGCAGAAGTGCACTATACCATAACTCCCTTTTTACAACCAACCTGGCACCTTTACTCGACACTCAGTCAAATAGGTTACCTAAATCCCCCCCCATAGGCCAAAATCCAGCATAGTCTGGAGGGGGCCAGTTCACCAGCCAGAGAGGAGACTCTTGGCGAACTGACTGGTTGGTAACTCAGACGGGTGAATCAACAGTAGATGCACAGGAGCCACCGGTTGTAGGAGTACTGCTCACGGGGGTCATTCTCCTTTATTTCTAAACACTATACAGGGTCTCTCTCCTTTCCACCTGATCACAAGGGGCAGTAACTGGCTCTACATTACAATTGTAGAGCATGAGAGATGGTCAGTGCTGAAGCGGCTGAGCCATCAGTTGATATTTTGCCGAGGCAATTGATATTCAAAGTTTTTTGGCACTACAGATAAATTGATATCTTGCTGAGGTTATCAATTCTCAGAGTGCAACTAGAGATTTTGTTGCACATCAAGACAAGCGAATGGTACAGCTTGCATTTGAATATATGTTTGTCTATGTCTTGTCTCAATGTTATATGTGGATTTTGATTTCTGATGCACAGTCAATTGAACATGCATCAAATGACTGATTGTAAATCAATGAATGCTCCCAGTATTTTAGTGTAAGAAGCCTATTAAAAGTTATGTTTTAATGTAGCAACCATATCAAATTTATACAACAAAGAGTGCGCCCAAAAAGGCACATTTGTCTTTTGGTCTGCTCCTTGCAGACACCCCCCTTTACTCAGTTACAAATACTGAATGTGTTGGGCGCACCGCCAATCTATGACTACTTTAATCTATTACGAGTAGTCTAACATATTGGTTTTCCTATGTTTTCTCGATATATATAAACTTAATGTATTAGTCTGTGCGGATCCATACCCCCTTCTTCTTCTGCAAATCTGCGATTATCGAGGTCTTTCTCGATTTCGGATCCTGCACGACACAGAGTATTAATACCCAGTAAACCCAATTAGGACTTCTTAGTGACACGTGACTGGCCATTAGTACACTAATTGGTGTATTCCATTAAAGGCACACCAGCGACATGTCCACCTTCAGTCTTAAAAATGAACTCCAACAAAAAAGGAGGACTGAAGATCTCGATAGTATTTTTCTGGCACCAGGCGGTGAAGTACCACAAGATGGAAACTGGACGGATGATCTCACCAAATTAAAATACCTGCTACAACGTCAGATCAGAACCAACTGGGATCTTACTAGTCTAGAAAATTATTGTAAGACCAAGATAACACCCAGGGGTCTCAGACCAAGAACTTTTCCGGCCTTTGATCTCTACACGGATAATCTCAAGAAAGAGTGGGAGAAAAGTCTGCTCAAGTGTTCTCAGGAACTCATGGGTATTCTTATACAACACAACCATTTAGTGCTAGATGAGATTTCGAAAGAAATAGAAACCATTGGGAAAAGGTTAGAACAATGGGAGCAGTTATCAACGTTTCAAAGCAATTTTGAAAGGAATAAAAAAGATCTGGAGGAATACGAAAACATCATAATAGAAAGAAAGAAGAATAAATTTCATAGGGATCAGAGAGACTTTGCTGTGGGACAAATTTTTCGCTGGACCAGGACTAATCCCCAAAGGGAGAATAGGAGGTATGCACCTTCCTCGTCTGGAACCGATTATTCAAGTACGGAAGATCTAAGTGATCACGGTTTCCAACAAAACGAACCCATGATGGGTAGAAGATCTCCTGATTCACAGATTAATCAACAATATAATGTGGGAAGCTACACAACATCGCTTGCCCCCCCATCTGCCTCCTCTTCATCCTCGTCTTTTTTAGAATACGGCCGGAATACCAGAGGCGCAAAACAAAAAGACCGACAAGAAGGGGGGACAAGAAGAAGAAGAAGGGATTTCTCTCGATGGGAACCCAGAACACCAAATCGATATCCCCTCAGGTGGAAGGAAGGGGACAGGCAAGGGTATCCGAATTACAGGGGATAAACCTGTCCCAACATGTACTCACGGATATACAAAAATCTGTCCTACAAAAAGGTCTTTCTTTCTGTCCAACCAGTACTTTTGATCGCTTCCAATGGGAGACCAACCTACAACTGTTCAGCCGCAAACTATCACTCACGAAACTCTATGCTAAAAAAGAGGATCCTCTGACATCACTAATACAATGGACGGCGGAAGAACAGGAGGCAATCAGAGCACTAGAAGATCTTGAAGGTAATTTGGAAACTCAACCATCTGAACAAATGGTCAGACCCATATGTAAAAAACGATCAACCTTTTTTCCCCCTGACAGCACATGCCCAGAGATCCGGGTGTTTACCAAAATGGTCAATAAGGACCTAGACAAACTGCATAAAAAGATCAAATACAAGTTTCAATTCTCCAATAACATCAATAAAACAGAACGTAAAGCGCTGCAAGAGATTAAAAAATGGCAGGACGTCACAGTAAAACCATCTGACAAAGGTGGGAACATAGTTCTATGGCCCACCGAGCTTTACCTTAAAGAAGCAAGCCGACAACTTGACGACACTACATGTTATACTAAGACATTATTCGATCCCACGATGAACTTTAAGACCCAATATGAGAGGATCATTGATGGGGCATTACGTGACAATACCATCACTAAAACAGAACATCAATTCCTACAGGTCCCCAACCCCAGAACAGCAACTTTTTATATGTTGCCAAAAGTCCACAAAAATCTGCAAGAACCCCCAGGACGTCCCATTGTGTCAGGCAATGGTGCCCTGATAGAAAATGCCTGTGTATTCCTTGACACACATCTTCGGCACCACGTACTGTCCTTACCATCTTACATAAAGGACACTGCAGATGTCCTTAAGAAAATAAACGATGTATACCTGGACAAGAATGAACTACTTGTGAGTCTGGATGTTGAGGCTCTGTACACCAGCATCAGGCATGATCTGGGAGTCCAAGCCGTTAAATACTTCCTCTCTATGGAAGGACTAGGTGATTTCCAGCATTTTCTCCTGGACCTGTTAAATTTCGTCCTACACAGGAACTACTTCCTGTTCAATAATCACTTCTACATCCAAGGAAGGGGGACGGCAATGGGGGCAGCATGTGCCCCCACGTATGCCAACCTCTTCCTTGGATGGTGGGAACGGGAGGTTGTATTTAGCGAGACTAATCATCAATTTGTGGACTGCATCACTACTTGGATGCGTTACATTGATGACGTGTTCATCATCTGGAATGGCACTGAAGAACAGCTGTGTAAATTCATAGAGGGGTTAAACAACAACAATCTCAATTTAAAATTTACTTTTGAATATAACATCTCCAGTATACCCTTCCTGGACCTTCGAATATATAGGGACAGTAGGGACAGAATCGCAACAGAATTATTTCGTAAAACAACATCTACGAATAGTCTTCTTCACAGGACAAGTGGACACTTCCCTCCAACAATGGCCAACATCCCTAAAGGGGAATTTCTGCGCCTGAGACGGAACTGTTCGGAAGACGCCACCTACAAATCTAATTGTGAGGATCTAACACTAAGATTAAAAGAGCGAGGTTATTCGATGAGATCAATTAAAAGGGCAAGACAAACAGTCTCAACCACAACTAGAGAACGAATTCTCTATAAATCCAAAGATCTCTCCAGTAGCAAAGAACAAAACTCCATTAGATTTGTAGGTAACTTTTGTTCTGAGTGGAAGGAAATCAAACAGATAGTGCAAAAACACTGGTCGATTCTGCTGAATGACGAGGACCTTGCGGGAAAACTGGGACCCAAGGTCAATATGAGTTGGAGGAGGGCCCCCAGTCTGAAGGACCAGTTGGTTCAAAGTCATTTCACCAATGCACCAACCACCAAAATATCCAAAAAAACAGTAGGCAGCTATCCATGTGGAGGATGCAAAGTCTGTCCATTCATAAGTAGAACAACTGAAATGGTGGATAAATATGGCAATAACATGCCAATCAGGGATTACTTTAATTGCAAGAGCAAGAACGTGATCTATTGCATTACATGTAGCTGCGACCTGAAGTATGTGGGAATGACGTCACGTATGTTAAAACAAAGAGCCTTGGAACATCTTGGCAACATTAGAAACGCCACCACAGACCAGACTAAAATGAGGAAAATAACTACAGTGGCACGCCATTTCCTGCACAAACATTCAGGCAAACCGACTGGTTTTCGGATTTGGGGCCTGGAACAGGTCAAATTGGGTCTAAGAGGAGGAGACCTCACGCAAGCACTCCTAAAGAAAGAGAGCAGGTGGATCTTTCTTTTGGGGTCCATGACACCAGGAGGTTTGAATGACTATATCAACTATGCAGCCTTCCTAAAACAGTGATTCGAAATCCATCCCTGATCTCCACCTCATTCATTCATGTAACAACACTCCAATGCTAGAATTTGGGTTTATATAACAAATTTACAGTTTTGGTACTATATACATATCTTCCTATAGGTATTCACCTTTTTTTCTTCTTTCTGTTTAATTTAGTCCTCTGTGTAGTCTAATTTTCACTAGTTTTCACTTTGCCCTGTCATTGTGTGATTTGCTTTTTATGTTTATTGTTTTTTCGCACCATTCACTCCAATATATGAATGGACTGTCACAGTCCTATCATATCACCATAATGTATCTTATTAGATAATTATCATATCACAGCTTGGGCCACATTGTATCCTTAAGGATACAGAGTCACGGTATTAACAGTCATTTTATTAATATTACAGTTTGATATACTGTGATTATTATAAACATAACTCATTATTCACTCACACCAGCTTAAGGATGGCACTGCAATGACAGTCCCATTCTCACTTATGGTTCACCTATTTTTCAGGTCAACCTTCTATGTCACTGTTAAAGCTATTCTCCCTTATTATTTTTTCTTATTTAACAAAATTTTTTTGTTTACTCTTAGTGTCACTTCAGCTCTTGACTTGCAATTTTCACTCTATCCACATAATTCTCTATCAGCACACATTTCACTAGGTCACGGTTGTGTCACTAATCTATTTGACCCAGCCACGCTACTGGAATAAATTAATTCCATCATCTCTTAAAATGTAGTCATCGCATAATTTTTTTATTTTTTTATTTTTTTAATTTTCTAATATATTTTTTTAATTTTTTTATTTTTGTATTTGACAGATACTCAGTACTGGGTCTGAGTACCGCCTAAATATGTATCTCAGTAATAATTTTCAACCTAATAATAAAATCCCCTCTTATTTTATGTATTCATATCTTCATTCTCGTATATAAAAAAAATTTCTATAACATTTACAATCCCTTTAGATCTATTTCTTCAGTAATGACGCCAGCTACTGCATATAATCCCTGAAATGTAGCCATGACCCGACCAAATAGACCATTTCAAGGTTGGATTTCATTCCGCAGTTACCAAACACCTATTTTGCCCCTTCAGGTCATCGTATGATATCGAGCATTGCCGACAATAATAATGTCAACACCTCACATGTCGACATAAAATCACTATACAGGCAAAAGCTATATATGGGCAAGCATCACAGCTTGTAATGTCCCTTTGTACTAACGTCACAACGTTACTCACCACGGTGCCTGAGTTTATTTATTGTGACCACCCACAAAAGGGCTGATTTTTCGAGTACTTTGAGCCAGAGTTTAACTAATTAATAGCTACAGATATGTAGCTAGAGTATAAACGCAGCAATGTCACTGCACTGATTGGGAGCACTTCCCATATGATAGGCCAATCTACCTGTAGAGCCGCAAACACACAGGCTCTCAAAAATGCCAATCAAAAGTTTTAACCAATGGCCGATTGTAGACATGAGATAAGAAGTGGGCAAGAGCCCACAAGCAAGATGGCGGACTGAGGAAGCCACAGGCGAAACGCGTCCCCGCTATCGCCAGCTGCTCGCGCTCTGACCATCTCCTGACTCACATACCATCAGCAGAAGCAGAGGATCCACTACCGCTGCCGCATCCAGTAAACGCTGTCCCTGGCTGGGGAACACGAGCATAGACAGGAGGTAAACCCCGCCGCAGCTCAGCTGAGTTTGCGAGCGGCAGACATTGCAGGCTCACACTTAGTGTGTATGCACTGCTCTATGGAGTTGTCTCATGCCTCACTGTATACCTAACCATAGCATGACCCTGTCTACAGATTCTTAATCGGCTAAAGTGTACTTACACTATCTATGAGCTTGTGCAGGCTAGATGTATGTCAATTTTTTGATTTATTAAAGTCACATGTGTCGTAGCCAGGCAGCGTTCTGCACCTTTAAATGAACAGACTCGAATGGCAAAACCAGGTTAACAAATCTTTATAAACTCAGGTTATTATCGTGAATTGGTCAAATTTATGCTTGTTAACACGGTCATCCCCATTACAGCTCCGGTGTGGTTGTAGGCAGCTTAACTCCTCATTTTCTTAGCAAACACGGCTTATGAGTCACTCTCATGCTTTATTACTAGTAGCCCCTTGATGTGTTCATTTGATAGCAGCTTAGATCATTTTTCACGCTTAAATTTGTGTGGTTGCAGTTGGATTTACAATGTCAGATACATGTATATGCTATTCCTGGATGATGTAATAATGTGTATCAATTGACCTCCCACCAAACAGTCAAGGTGGACCAAAATACAGAGTGTCAATATCAGCACAAGTGTTACAATATCCAATATAACAGTGACTATTGTTTGAATACATGCACATAGTCCATACTGTATCCATTTTAGATAAAAGCTACATAGCAAATGTCAGCAGTGATTTAACATTGAAGTAATTGACTGCCCTGCATATCACTAATACAAACTTGTTGCAAACCCCCCCCCCCCCCTCCTTTCTCCTTGGTGGGGACAAACTACCTTATTAAAGGGATCACCAATTGATTGGATGTACTTTGATACACACTGGTACATCCAGAGTGATGTTAGATTTAAGTCCTCCATTGTAAATTACCTGGAGGGTAATATGATTGTCTAATCCAATCTCCATCCTCTTTTTCTCCTATTTTCCTACTTTTATTGTATCCAAATCTATCTATTCATGTCAGTAAGGTATCCATGTGTCTGGGACTCTCTCATCAGTGATTCGATGCTTGCAGATTTCTGAAAGTAGAAGTCCCATCCAATGGTAAACTGACAATCTGTCACTGGTATTCACTTTTTTCGAAAACACTCTCTCATCCATTCAGCCCGGAGTGTCTCCCTGCAATACTGCAAAGCACCAGGGTGACTCACGAAGCTGAATTGGAAAGCAGAAGTGCACTATACCATAACTCCCTTTTTACAACCAACCTGGCACCTTTACTCGACACTCAGTCAAATAGGTTACCTAAATCCCCCCCCATAGGCCAAAATCCAGCATAGTCTGGAGGGGGCCAGTTCACCAGCCAGAGAGGAGACTCTTGGCGAACTGACTGGTTGGTAACTCAGACGGGTGAATCAACAGTAGATGCACAGGAGCCACCGGTTGTAGGAGTACTGCTCACGGGGGTCATTCTCCTTTATTTCTAAACACTATACAGGGTCTCTCTCCTTTCCACCTGATCACAAGGGGCAGTAACTGGCTCTACATTACAATTGTAGAGCATGAGAGATGGTCAGTGCTGAAGCGGCTGAGCCATCAGTTGATATTTTGCCGAGGCAATTGATATTCAAAGTTTTTTGGCACTACAGATAAATTGATATCTTGCTGAGGTTATCAATTCTCAGAGTGCAACTAGAGATTTTGTTGCACATCAAGACAAGCGAATGGTACAGCTTGCATTTGAATATATGTTTGTCTATGTCTTGTCTCAATGTTATATGTGGATTTTGATTTCTGATGCACAGTCAATTGAACATGCATCAAATGACTGATTGTAAATCAATGAATGCTCCCAGTATTTTAGTGTAAGAAGCCTATTAAAAGTTATGTTTTAATGTAGCAACCATATCAAATTTATACAACAAAGAGTGCGCCCAAAAAGGCACATTTGTCTTTTGGTCTGCTCCTTGCAGACACCCCCCTTTACTAACTTATATTGTGGATGTAGTAGCCGGTTAGAAGCTGCACTACATCTTTGGTCCGAAATGTAAACGTGTCGGCAACAGGGGTGACTGCGGAGTCTTCTGAAACCACCAAAATATCTACTTGGGTCGTGAGAGATTTCCCACGTAGGGGGGTATTCAATGTGTGCCGATATTTCCAACAGTCTGAATATTGGTACACACCTATTTTCGGACATGCTGTCGCCCCCATGCAGATTCAACGGTTTTAAAAGTTGAATTTGCATTGTGGAAAACGGACGCTAAATTGCAACTGACTGTTTTCGCCAATCCAAGGGCGTTACGCTCATCGAAACAAAACCCTGTCCATCACCACATAACTGAATCAAGTACAGGCAAGTACAATGTACTTAATTTAATATTTGCTTTAAAGGTCTAAATAAGAATCCTTTGGCTTAGGGGTGCCATGATTTAAAAAAAAAAAAACACACCTTTAGGAGACCCTGTATCCTGTATTAGAGAGATGCATATTCAGTGGTTGGAAATATACAATGACAAGAGATATATAGAGAACCAATTGCCATAATATAAACTTCATGTGGTCGGTTATTAAGCCTTAAAAAACCCCATGTGCTGGGTCTCAATGACCTTTTGCACTATATTAACTATACAGCATATCAAGCTCACCATTTGCAGACACTGCTGGGAGAAGTTGTGGTTTATGTATGTAGCCTCCATGGCCAGATTTCTGGGAGAGTTTAAGGAGTTGACCTCATCCTGCGGGGGCTCATTGGCTGTTTCACTGACTGTCAGCAGATCTAGAGAGACACAAAGGATGGTAAGAGGAAGGGCTTGTGACGGTAAATGCAGCTGTTGGGCTGGTTAAGGCGGGGGAGAAAAACGACCGGAAATTAAAATATGTACTTCCCCAAGAAACCAAGATCAGGATTCTCACCAAAATCAGAGTTGTCTCTCTTGTCAAAGAAAATCTTGGATCCTACTCTTTGGACTACAATGTCCCAGGAGTTCACTGAACGGGTGCAGCACATGAGGGTGGCAAGAATCGCATCCGTGGCAAACACATTGCCCTGGGTCTTAGCCAGCTGTGTACAGACAAAATAAATAATATGTTTACCATTTCATAGATATGAGTAGGATAACTTTGATCTGGATGGATTACAATGAAGGTCAGACTAAAAAAATAAATACTGAATCCCACCTTTCGGATAACCGGATCATCTGTTGTGGTCACGGTGTGGAAGATCCTCTTAATACTTTTCAGTGGTCTCTCATTCCTTGTTGTGATTCGATCAAAAGCTTTGTCATAATATTCTATGCTTCCGCAGCATTCTCTGGCATTGGGAGAACAACAACAAGGAAAATAAATTATCCAAAACTAACGCCACAAACATTTCCTACACATGAAGTATTAGCCCAACACCAACACACTGCAAAGATATGCAGCCAATGAAAAGGCTTTGCAGTTTTTTCCCACCATGTCCAATCCAATAACCATCATGAATAACCTTTCCCAGAGAGAAACGTCTCATCCCACGTCCATATGGAAAAGTACAACAGTCTTGGAACATAAAAAGGGAAGTCCATAACACTGATCATATTCAATTTTCAATCAATGCGGTCTTTAAAAACAGCAATTTGCTCTAAATGGTCTTCTAGTCATTGAACACATATACAACGTAAGAAGAAGCGGACCTACAATTTGCACCCTGCACACTAGGTAAGATACAATGTTTTAGAAGTTTGGATTTTTACCTTAAAAAAACTGAAATCACTAATCATAAAAAGTTATGCGCAAAGTTAGAATAATGGTGTCAGGCCTGCAATGCCTTTACAAGCAGGTCACACAGGCTAAGCAATGACATGACGCAAGCCACTTAGCCGTAGCCGTGACATGGATCACAGGGCACATTTTACTTTCAATCTTTATACCATGAAAACGTGAAAAAGTGAAATACATATATTGCAGGGGTGGTCGAACCTGTCCTTAAGATCTAACAACAGTTCCTGTATATCAGGCCTATAGTAGGAATGAATGCAGCAGGTTTGAAAATGTGACAGTTCGTAATGACTACAGCTGTGCAGCAGCTAGGTGATTTGGAAAACCTGGACCGTTGGTAGATCTTGAGGACCGGTTTGGACACCCCTGATATATAGCTTTGATTAGGCAGACATTGCTCCTGACTGTCATTAATGGCGAAGTGTTATACAATCACTCACATGTCTACTGGGTCAGCCACCTCGAGATAACGCATTTTCATCAGTCGGGGGAAATCCATTTCTTCTTTTACCTCCCAATCACTCCGTACCTCTACTGAGGAATCTCTTGGTTTCAGCTGAGCCTATGGTAGAAAGTAGGTCACGAAACGAAAATACCATTGTGGGATAAAATGAACAATCGGAAAGTGCATACCTGAGATTTTTGGTCCCACTTTTGACGTACACCGAATTGCTTTTGGAATTTTTTTTGGAGTCGCAGACGATCCCTGAAAAATTGTGTTGAATATAGTTGTTATATTTGTAAACCTATAACCCACCGAAAGCATGCAGAGCCTACAACAGCTTGCCTGTCTGCACACATCTCGCTCACCTCTCCTTTTGCTTGGCACTCTTAGGTAACGTTTGCATGTTAAACTGGATCATATTCCTTCTGTCTTTATCGCGACGCAGATTCCTCTGCAAGTTAAAAAGATTGGAATAAAACAAACACTGTAAATAATTCTGAAACATAGCAGCATTTAAAAAAAACTGCCTCTATTGTAATGCAACTTAAACCAGTGCTATGAGTGTTTTACACCAAGCCAGACCCCACAACGGTAAGCCACACTATTACCTGTAATATAAAACTTCACAAAAATATCTAGCATCCTTGTTATAATACCTGGGCAAATCGCAGCCTATTCCTCTGGTAAGCAGTTTTCTGCATCTTGGTGGTGTCCACCAGCTGGAAGCTGGTCTCATCCTCCTCATGGAAATAGGCATACTGACTGCCACCACCGAACTGGGAGGAGTACTTATCTGGAAAGAACATCATTTTATTATTACTTACCATTTATTTGGTACCACTAAGTGTCCCTAGAGTGGTACAGTGACTAATAACATGGTATTAACAAAGATACATTGTAAAACCCTATACATTGGAGACATGAGAGTGCTGGACGTGAACCAAGTAGCCTTACAGGGTAGGGTAGGAGTAAAATCAACATTTGGGACCTTAAGCTCCTGATGAACTAGATTTCCCAGCATTCCCTGCCATTTCTGCTATTAGGGCATGCTAGGAAATGTAGTCCCAAAGCAACTAGATTGGCCGCATGTTGAGTATCCAGTAAACTTATTTGAATCAACGAAGCCATAGATATATTTAGGATTCATTACGACTTCCCCAAGTAATCTATCCCAGAACAGGATTTTCCTGCTTTATAACCGATGTGCTAATATACACAAAAACTACAACAAACAGCAAACGCACACATCATATGACTACTCCGGCCAATTACATAGGAACTGCTTTGTGCAGTGTTATAAAGGCCTAGGGCGGGATGTTGTAACATCAGCAGCCCTCTATCGCCGGGAATCACATTACTAATAACGGCATATGTTCTAACATATGCCGTTATTAACGCAAGGGACAACTCTTGCGATAAGAGCTGTCCCTTGCGTCTGTGACCCGGGAGTCCATCTGCGCATGCTCAGAGTGACGCACCGGCCGCAGGGCATGCTGGGAGGGATCCGTGACGGATCCCTCAAACAGCACTGGAGTAAGAAGCCCATAGGCTTCTGCAGGGAATCACCAGCTTTTGCTGGCAATTCCCTCTGCAGCGCTGCCACTGCGGAGGCACAATACAGCATACAGAAATGCGGTAAAACCCCCGATAACGGGGTTTTTACCGCATTTCTGTGTTAGAGAATCGCCCCCCCTAGTGTTTCTCACTGGCATAAAACAAGACAGTTATTCCTGGTCAGAGCAGCAACATGGGAGCCCAACTCCCTGTCCACCATCTCTATCCTATTTATTTGTATCCAATCTGTACAGAATTACTAATATAGTGTTCACTCTAGCACCCGCTATCTTTGAAAACCCATGCAGTTTCTTGTCCTGCCTGGGGTGTCTCTGTCTGCTGTGGTGTTTCTAGCACAGGTCTGGCTTGCATATCAGTGCTGATATACAGACCACACTGTGCTAGAAGCACTACAGCAGACAGCGCCACCCGAGGCAAGGAAGAGGAACTGCATGGGTTTTCAAAGATAGCGGGTGCTAGAATGAACACTATAATACTGCCATTGCTGTATACCGAATATATTAGACATTTCCTGCCAAAACCAGTTTGCAATGATTATGCTGCCAGCCCTGGTATTGTGTATACTGCAGTTCTGAGACATATTTAGCTGACTCACTGTAAGTGCGAGGCGAATATGGAAAAAAACTCCTACTTACTGGTATATCGCTTGTCCTGATAGGTGGCGCCTGTCCAGTCTGCAACCTTATCAACAAAAACAAAATGTTAACACCCTATTGACCTAGTAACAACTTCAGAAAGGATGCAAGTTATCTATTAGCCCTTATGGATATGAAGGTCAACTGTGCAGAGCAGGAGAATACGTTTTCACAAAATCGCACCATGTGTGCACCCCATAGTGATGGCGATGCGCTATCACCGGCTCAGATCTTGTGTGTATGCAGGCACAACCTAGTAAGATCTCTTAATTGTTATTTTTGCTTAGCAGATCGCTACACATGTATGGGCAATCTAGACACTAGGAAGTTAAAGGGAAGTCGCCTAGGCTAAAACACTTAGCACACACCTCTACCTGTGTATACTCCAATAGTGTTCACTCTAGGTCAAGGCTGGGCAACACCGGCCCTCCAGATGTTAGTGAACTACACATCCCAGGATGCTTTGCATTCGTTTTGCTATGTGGCCATGCTGAAACTGATGCAAGGCATGTTGGGATGTGTAGTTCATCAACATCTGGAGGGCCGGTGTTGCCCAGCCCTGCTCTAGGTGCACTGTGCTGATCAGTGAGGAAGACATATTATAACTTTGATTTTCACATTTTTAAATGTGATAAAAACAGAATTTGACAACAGATAACCACTTGGCTCATCTAGTCTGCCGATATACATACATTTAAGGCCTGAATACACTAAGCGAGGGTATCGCAGGCAGCCCTTTAACATGATACCTTGGTAACTACTCGCTGGGGAACCGCCGATACAGCTTATGCATTTCTTTTGTATACGGGATGTACCATATGCAATGCATTTACTGCCCCAGGATACGACAAATACTTGTGGCAGCCATCACTGGATATGTTCCGCATGGGACCGCACATCGGAAGTAAATGACATACCATATGACACTTTCAGACGATTTATCGGCCCGATGGGTCAAAATCATGTGAAAAAGAACCATTTTTTGTTTGGAGCCAATTAACCTACTTGTATATTTTTGGATTGTGAGGAAACTCATGTAAGCACGAGAAGAACATACAAACCACACCAGCCATGGTGAGACTGGAACCCATGGCCTCACTGCTGTGAGGCAGCAATGCTAACCATTACACCATCCATACTGCCCTAAAGCTACTGTAGCAATATATCACGTCAAAAATTTTGCCCTTGAAATTAAAAATCTGCCCTCCTCACTGAGCAGCACCCTGCACCTAGAGCGATCTCTATACTCATATCAATGAGACGAGAAATGTAGAAAATAGGCACCTTTCCCAGGCGATCGCCTTTGCTGAAGGGTTGGTAAGGCATATCCTTAAATTGATCAGGTACAGCGCAGGGACCCCAGCCCAGGGGGTTGTCATTTATCACAGGAGCCAGAAATTTAGCCATGACGACAGACCTGAGGGGGGCAAAAAAATAAATAAAAGAAGTTCCATTTTAGTAATCAAATGCTACAATATGTATAGAATAATCTGTCTAATCCTGATATTATTGTCACAAGCTGCATATCATCTACGTGGTGTGTTGTACAACATTATAACAGATCACAAACTAAAAGAAATGTTTTATCCATGATCACTATTTGTAGAATGCAATAGAGCTACATGTATTATTACATTTATAAAAGGCACCACAAGTGGCTAATCTCTATCCATTTGCAAAAACACAGAGAAGGTGAAAACTGTCAATAACGCGCTAAACAGGCTGTGAAAAGGAGGAAGGAGAACCCTGCACCTGGGGCAATTTTTCTAACACTTCTAAAAAAAAAAAAAAAAAAAAGGTGGTGGTAATGTTGCCCATAGCAGCGAATCAGAATGTGTCTGTTTTTTCTATTGCATCTTAGAAAAGGCTAGACAGAATATGATTGGCTGCTATGGTGACAGGAAGTTGGCATGGTAGAGATGGCTGAGGTAAGAGGGCGAGTGGAGCGTCTTGGTGACGGGTTTCACTCTGATCAACTAGGTGCCCACATGGATGGTAAAAATTGAAAAATTCTCACAGCTGGTGCTCAATTCGGTACTTGTGTACTTTCACGGCTCCGATTTGTTAAAATCGCATGCGATCGCATCGCATGCGATCTGATGCGATCGCATCGCATGGGATCTGATGCGATGTCATTTTTCACAGAAATTATGGACATGAGTTGACATCATGTAAAATGCACCCCAACGCCTACCCGAAGTGTGGTGAGCGCAGCAAGCCCGCGAGGGGCGGCGGTACGCGTCCTACAACCTTTTCATACCCCCACTATACACGTCGGCGTGGAGTTGAGAATAGAAAGTGTGGCGAGCGCAGCGAGCCACCGAGCCCGAAGCGTGGTGAGCGCAGCGAGCCCCCGAGGGGTCGCGGATACCTTCACAGGTATCCGTGTCCCCTCGCCATGCTTCGGGCTCGGTGGCTCGCCACACTTTCTATTCTCAACTCCACGCCGACGTGGATAGTGGGGGTATAAAAAAAGGTCGTAGGACGCGTACCGCCGCCCCTCGCGGGCTCGCTGCGCTCACACGCTTCGGGTTGGCGTTGATAGTGGGGGTGGTACAGTGTGAAAAATGACATTTGGGGTGCATTTTACATGATGTCAACTCATGTCCATAATTTCAGTGAAAAATTACATCGCATCAGATCGCATGCGATCTCATGCGATGTGATTTTTCCCTGTACGATGCACATCGTGGGAGCCGTGAAAGTACACAAGTACCCTCAATACTATTAGACACAACTATGTTGTGCTGGTGAGTTAGTCCCATTCTCAAGGTGTGTACACACAGGCATTTATCGCTGGCAATATGGTCGCTGTGCACTGGCGATAAATCGCTGGGTGCGCGTTCACATTTTTAGCCCCCTTATGAATGCTGGTCGCAGGAGCTTGCTCCATCTCTGGTCGCTGATGAAAAGGAGACACTGAGCAATATATTGCCCCGGTGTGTACACCGCTTTACAGTACTGGCAGACTTGGGGAATTTTGTTTGCAGCTCCAAAAATCCAGGGTGAGTGGGTGGGCAAGTCCTGCCGTCTCTGTTGCTACAGTTATAACAGTAACTCCCCTCCTTGTTCCTAATTACATTAAGCCCAAATAATTGGAAGCAAAAGAATATTCTACAAAGAATGAACTGTACCCCACACGGTCTATTAAACTATGCAGCAACGTCTCACAAATAACCACCCTACATTGCAATTCCCATGACAATACAGAACATTGATACTCTCCATCAATAAAGCTCCACAATGCTTATTCACCAGCTCAAAGTCAGACATGAGCTTCCGAAAACCCTATACAGGGGGGTATCCGGTCGACAATAATTAGTATTACGTCAACAGGAGTTTTCACAATTTCTCATACTTTATTGATCCCAGTCCACGTGGATGGTAATATTTGCCCAAAACATGGTGAGCTAAGCAGTACACCAATTGGGGGTCCTTGTGCTTAAAGCAGGCATGTCCAAAGTCAGGCCCGGGGGCCAATTGCGGCCCGTGCTGTCATTTCAAGCGTCCCGCAGCCTCCAGCTGGAAGCGGGCAGAGCATCAGATGTGGGAAGCACAGCACAGGACACTAAAAGTGGGGCCCCGGCGAGCATGCCTTTACCTTGCTGTCTGCTGCAGTGAGGAGGTGCCGGCCGCCACAGTCAGATGTGTTTGGCGTCCTACCCCTGCTGCTGCAATCGTATATCGCCCTACTCCACAAATCAGTGTGACAGCAGTTTTTGGGGAGGGGGCCAGCAAGTGGGAAGCTTGCTCCTGTAACATGCAGAGTGGAGGAGGGCAGCAGCGGGAGCCCAAGCATCTCCTGTCCTTACAGTGACTGCTTTGCCTCTCCTTCCTCTGGCTCACACAAGGGGCTGGGAAACATACAGAGAAGGGCGGGGGCAGTGTGGGGGACATACAGTGAAGGAGGGTCAGGCTGGGGGACATACAGTGAATGGGGGCAGAGTGGTGTACATAGTGAATGGGGGTCATACAGTGAAGGAGGGTCAGGCTTGGGGACATACAATGAATGGAGGCACTGATGGACATTAAGAGAAGGGGGGACAGGTTGGGGGACAGAGTGAATGGGTGCAAAGTGGGGAACATACAGTGAATGGGGGACATACAGTGAAGGAGGGGCAGGCTGGGGGACATAGAGTGAATAGGGGCAGAGTTGGGGGACCATTCTGATGTGATTAATGATTCAAAGAATGTCAGGCTGAATGGTCGCCCCCCACACATTTACACTTCACCAAATCTGGCCCTTGTCGCAAAAAGTTTGGACACCCCTGGCTTAAAGTAAAAAATGAATACCCTAAAACCTCATTTTGACCTTATGTGCCAATAATTTCTAGGTAAACCTTTTGCTTGTGTTGACCCAATGAACAATACCCATGCAGTAGCTTGAGAAGACAGGGGACCCAAGCATTATCCTGTGCAGTGCCTGGGCAAACCTGTGGCTCTCCAGCAATTACCAAACTACAAGTCCAAGCATGCCCTGCAACAGTTTTGCAGTTAGGGAATTCTACAATTGCGGCATGGCATGCTGGGATTTGTAGTATCACAACAGCTGGCGGGACACAGGTTAGCCACGACCAGGCCTGATGCAGAATCGCAGTGGGAGCTCTCCAGCCTGCACACATGCAGCCTTACTCAGCAGCTCCTAGCAGACCTTCTCTGGGTTAATATGCGGCTGTTACCGGAGCACGTCACCGATTATCGACCCGGAAATGGTGTACAGCCGCATATTGGCAGCAGGGCCGGGACCCCTATAATGCGGATTTCCAGGGACCTAACACAGCAATATTCCTTCTAAACACTCAGCCTGGCACCTCCAACCGCGCTAGTTACACTCTCACCTGTTCTCACCGGTCTCCTATGCGGATGGCGGCGGATTTGTCCCAGGCCGATCACCAGCCCGCTCTCTGCTGGTACCGGCTTTTTGCTTGGTAGAGACAAGGAGTACCGGTTTACGTCACCAAGCTGCCAGTACTGTCGCTAAACAGCCGTATGAGAACGTGCCAGGAATGTCGCCGATACGTTACGTCATTACCATAGAGTTTGTCTTCCTGTAGTGGTGACTGAGAGTCAGAGAACAGCACATATTACCATAGAGGTGGAGATACGTGTCCGTGTGATTGGCGGACCGCAGCCTCCGCTGTGCTGTGTGTTGTTCTGAATCTACACAGCGCTAATTGTAATCTAAGGCCGGCCCGCGTCCTGAAGCTGACGCTTTTACGATCTGTATATTATCTGTGTACAGTATGTCATTTACCGCAGTCTGGTATCTTCAGAGACGCACTAATAAACATGTAGGGAGCTGTTATATATTGTGGGGCTGCCCCGCAGTATGGGTCTGGGACCAGTGGCTGCAGCAGCGCCAATGATTGGCGCATGCAAAAGATCGCAGGATCTGGTGATGACAAGTGGCAACATACGATGCTACAACTAGTGCTATGAGAATGCAGGAGATGGCAGCACCCAATCATATCAGCATAGGTGATCTAGTGCAACATATGGGGTATTCATAGGGCAGCATGCACGCAAAGGTAGCATACCATGGGATCCGGCTGAGAGCCTGGGGTTGACATGGTTAAATGGTGAACACATGAAAAGATTAACCTGAGGAGTTTTTTTTTTGTGAACCTTTTCATACCTTATCGTACTCTTGGACTCCGCTTGGGAGTGGTAATGCGTGCCGAGAGAGGCACCTTGCCCGAAGCATGGGGAGCAAACTCGGTACACAAATTTGGGGTCCATGTGCTGATATCTACAAACTGACACCACAAAAATGCTCATGTCGAAATTTTCATGTGTCGATCCTATGATCCACACTCACATACTACGGACACAGTGATGGTAGCATATGGGACCTTGTACTGATAGTATGCTTGCAAGATCTAGGAAAAGAATATTAAAGTGCTTGAAATTAAATGAAACAAATGAAATAATCGTTTAGCTGCTATGACAATAGTCTCTGTATATACACATACATATAGCAAATAGGACTGGGGCTTCCCAACGAGCCCAGCCCGCGTCGCTAGCCCCCCGGGAACTGGAGATACCGCCTTACAAAGCTGGAACGTTTTCCCCATAGGATAACATGGGACCCGCTAATTCCACCACACCCACCCAGTTCCGACGGCTGCCAGTTCCCCCCTGCATCACAGAAGCTCCAAGTTGATCTCACTCGAACCCAAATCGCTGGGCCTTCAATCTTATACCAGGCTGGTTCATATGGGTTTATTGGTTTCAGAAATATTGTGGGTAAACCGATTTTTTTATTTCTGAAACGTAATTTCATGGCTGTTCATGTTCTTTAAGGGCAGATTTCTCTTCAACCAAACGGCCCAGTTTCATGGGACCTAAATCATTCGGAGCCCACTTAAAAGTTCTTCAGTATGAAGTAAATGGGTCAGTTGGTTCCGAAGATATAGCTGGTTAAACGATATAGCTGGTTAAAGGGGGGCTTTTATCTCCCCTTCACACCAGAAAATGCAGGGACTAGGCTGGTGTAAAAGGGGCCAGCCCTGGAATGTCCCTGCATGATCCTTGGACCATATTCCCGGGTAAGTCCCTTCATTTTCTGGTGTGAAATGGGTAGTATTTCAAATAGCCGGGACCTGCAGTGCTCCGAGTACAGCTGGGCAGCCCCCCGCTCTCTGCTCAGAGAGCGGGGGGCTCCCCAGCTGTGTCACTTCTGCTTTACCTCAAGCATGTATTCCCCCTTGGCAATGAGCATGTAATCCCATGTGGCAATGAGCATGGAACCACTGGCAATGAGCATGGAACCCCTGGCAATGAGCACGTAGGTAAGCAGCACTTATGTAGCATAATTTTTAATTGGCATTATGGTGTTTGGCATAATACATCATGGAAATTATGGTGTGTGGTTAAACATGTAATGGTGTACATTTTTAATACGCGCAATGTCCCTGTTTGAGAAGCATATTGTGAATTTTGGCTCAATCCATTTGGCATAGTGTGTATTGTGGCTCAATCCATGTGGCAAAATGTTAATTTTGCCTTAATCTGTGTGGCATAACGTGAATTTTGACTCAGTCAGCATGAATTTTGGCTCATTCCATGTGGCATAATGTGTAAGAGGCAAGAGTATAAGGGGGTTACGATTGTGTTGCCTGATTTGTATAAGGGGTATATGTGTGGTAAACTTAGGTGACTGAAATGTTGTCTACCAAGTTTTGGCTTTCAGTATTTTTATTTATAACTGGAATGCCGCCTCACCCCGCAAGTATTGTAGGACATCGGAGTCCTGCAGGAGCACCTTTGGAGGGCTCCCGGCAATATATCTCCCTGCATCCTGTGAGTGTTGGAATTGTTATATATATATATATATATATATATATATTTATTTTATATAAATATAAATGTGGCACCCCGCAGCGGGTGCCACTAGTCAGTGGCACTGACGCTGGACTCACCGCAGGCGCCGGGGAGAAGGAGGCGGGACTCCCCCGGTTGATTGACAGCGAGGATGGAGCCAGCGGGCAGGGGAGAGGAGGCTGCAAGGCGGAAGGAGGAAGTGAGGAGGGTGTGAGGTCACCGCTCGGCGCGAGGGAAGGGACGGCACGCGCAGACAGGCGTCAGGGTCCCGCGCGGGGGAAGAGGAGATGGAGCCAAGCTACAACACTGGAGGCAGCGCGTGTCTCCGGCGCCCTCCTGGCCGGGTGGATGAACCAAGTGCCTCCTTGTGACAGCGGCACCACACCGCCAGTACGCCCCGGCAGGGAGAAAAGATGCCCCTACTCCAGGAACCTGCGCAAAAACCGTGAGTTGGGTCCTAGTGACCAGAAGGGAGACAACTGCGTCAGCAGGTGGTTTGATACCCCAACAGAGAAAAAGCCACAGTTGGTGGCAAGAGAGCAAGGGGTTGGCCGGAAAGCTCCAGGGCACTTAAACAGTAGTCCCTGCATTTTAGAGGAGCTGTAGGAGCCACAGGAGCAGTGAGGCTCCATAGTCAGAAAAGTGACTGCAGCTGATAGAGAGGATATTCCTTGCGCAGGACATACAACAGTGTAGCTGGGTAGCAATACATTATCGTATCGATTGGATGTGTACCCCTGTGTCCTGCTGTGCCTTAAGTGCTCCCTATGTTGTGCAAATACAAAACCCATAATAAGGAGCAAATGCAACCAAGATCAGGCAATTACACCACCCTGGCTATTGATCCGTAGGAAGGCCAGGCAGTTACACCACTCTGGCTATTGATCCGTAGGAAGGCCAGGCAGTTACACCACTCTGGCTATTGATCCGTAGGAAGGCCAATTACCAGTGTTCATTAAGTCCTGTGCACGGGCCGGGTCCTAGACCCGTATCCGGGACAAGTTTTATGTAGCGGCACCATTCGGTCACATTGTGCTGTGTCTTATATGTGCGCTTAGTTGTCTCTGCAATATTGCAAAGGTAAATATGGTATCAGTCTACCAGTTGCCTGTTGGTGCAGATTTATACCAGTAGTAGTGCGGAAGTGAATTGTGTGTCTTACTTAGCCGTAAAAGCATAGATTGAAATTTGTGGCGTTGTTTACAGTTATCGAATGTATGGAAATAAAACCTAACCCGTTTAAAACTACAACCGCCTTTTCAAGTTTGTCCCCATCAAGTACCATCCCAATTCCCCGGAACAAACGAACCAGACAGTGCGTACCACATATATATATATATATATATATATATATATATATATATATATCAAACAAGTGGGTCGGAGGAGCGCTCAGTTCTCTGCTTTACAGGAAGAAATTCTGAGTTTTAGTCTCTAGAATTAGCCCCTGCAATCCACGGGGTTATGCACTAGACCTGTTGTTCTGGCCGCAGCTTCTCAAACAGAGGGACACCCGGGAACCCACGGGATTAGAATTGATCTGGGTGAAGAGATGAAAAGAAGCGCTTCATAGTGC
The DNA here is from genome assembly GCF_055691185.1 of Crinia signifera. Lineage (NCBI taxonomy): Eukaryota > Metazoa > Chordata > Amphibia > Anura > Myobatrachidae > Crinia > Crinia signifera. Next base: position 50,679,837 of record NC_139224.1, read on the forward strand.
AAATATTGCTTTTTTATTCAAAGACATTTTGTCACTTTTAAAAAATCAATAAAATGTACACTGCGTACCCTGCTTTTCAGCAGCGTGGGCTTAGTACCACGTGATTTTAATCAATATCAGTGTTACCACGATCACAGTCAGGCACTCCACAGGTCAAGTATGGGGACGGCTGCCGCTTGTGGCGTCTGGCTGGTAGCCAAGGCTTGCTGGCGCACTCTCCTCCTTCCTGCTTTCCTGGTCTGTGTCGGGTACAAAGGGTTTGCGTCTGGTAGGACCCGCCCAGACGCGTTTCGTCGATGACTTCGTCAGTGGGCTGTCCTCAAAAAAGCAGCCTGACTCCTGAGCAGTCAGCCAAAGGTCTCTCCGCCCCCATCAGAGACCTTTGGCTGACTGCTCAGGAGTCAGGCTGCTTTTTTGAGGACAGCCCACTGACGAAGTCATCGACGAAACGCGTCTGGGCGGGTCCTACCAGACGCAAACCCTTTGTACCCGACACAGACCAGGAAAGCAGGAAGGAGGAGAGTGCGCCAGCAAGCCTTGGCTACCAGCCAGACGCCACAAGCGGCAGTCGTCCCCATACTTGACCTGTGGAGTGCCTGACTGTGATCGTGGTAACACTGATATTGATTAAAATCACGTGGTACTAAGCCCACGCTGCTGAAAAGCAGGGTACGCAGTGTACATTTTATTGATTTTTTAAAAGTGACAAAATGTCTTTGAATAAAAAAGCAATATTTGCACTATGAAGCGCTTCTTTTCATCTCTTCACCCAGATATATATATATATATATATATATATAAAAATGGAAAGAAGACTCGTCACTCCAAGGGGATTTTTCATCCAATGTATTGAGGCAAAGAATGCAAATATCAGGTGCACAAGTACAGATGGCCGACATTTCAATACATAAGTATTGTTATCAAGGCGCCATGTGCCCTGTTCAACTAGTTGAACAGGGCACATGGCGCCTTGATAACAATACTTATGTATTGAAACGTCGGCCATCTGTACTTGTGCACCTGATATTTGCATTCTTTGCCTCAATACATTGGATGAAAAATCCCCTTGGAGTGACGAGTCTTCTTTCCATTTTTGACATATTTGTCTCGGCACCCGGGGTCTGTTGTCTATTGGAGGATAGAGTGCCGAATCGCTCCCCCTATATATATATATTAGGGCGGAGTGAAAAAACTGAAATTGAGAAATTCAAAATCGGCTAGTGTGGAAAAGTTGTGACTTGACCTGAATAAGAAACGTGCAAAAGCATTTTGATCTGAGTCAACATCTTCTGTTCTGGCAAGAGGCCTGAAGTTTCACTTTTTTGGTGAAAATGACGAAAACTATGAAGATGCTCCGATCTAGTTAAAATTATGTCAGGATGTCTTAGAGTGGTACATTAATATACTTTAGCATAGTAAAAGAGAGTACGAGCTTGTCCTAGTGCAAAGTGAATGACTTTGGTGGGAGAAAAAATCCCTAATAATTGACCCATTTTCATGGTCACAATTGTGAATATTGTGTGTTTTCTCCTGAACGTGTTTATAATAGAAGAAGCACAAATACTCTAAATGGAATTTCGGTGACACTGTGTGAAATATAACACGGCATAATAGCCCTTAATCAGACCTGATCCCAGTACAAATTTGTTCTCAAAATGGGCAAAACAAATTCTGCATTGCAGGTGGGGCAGATGTAACGTGCTGAGAGAGTTAAATTTGGGTGAGGTGTGTTGAAACTGAAATCTAAATTACAGTGTAAAAATAATTTTGCCGGTATTTACCTTGCACAGAAACAAAATAACTCACACAAATCTAAAGGTGGCCATACATCTACAGATCGATTGTCAGATTGGGCAGGTTGGAACAAACAGCTGGTAATATCTGAATGACAGTTTTTCAGCATTTCAAAGCAAATGGTCAACTGTCATTTGCTCTCATCTTTTACAAGGATTTTGTTCCAACCAGACAGATCGGACAATAAATCTGTAGATGTATGGCCACCTTAAATCTCTCTGCACATGTTACATCTGCCCCACCTGCAGTCCAGCATTTTTTTGCCCATTTTGAGAACAAATTTGTACTGCGATCAGGTCTGATTAAGGGCCATTATGCAGTGTTATATTTCACACAGTGTCACTGAAATACATGAAATTGGATTTATGCTGTTCTCTTTGCAGTGCATATACAAAGATAGACAATCCTGTGTATATAAATAGGAAATAACTGTTGCAGTCTTATTGAAAAACAGTAACTGTTACAATAAGTATTACAAGTAAGTGTAAACTGTCTAATGTATCATTTTACATATCACTTCTGTTTATTGACAGAAAAACAGTGTTGCATCCCCTATACTGGGAACATGATTGGGCTGCATTACAGCATATAATTATGCCAAAGATAAGCCAATATATTAACTGTTAAATACGTTGAAGTCGATTATATTGTAAGCTTGCAGCAGGGCCCTCTAATCCCCAAGTCTGTCTGTCATTACCCAGTTTGTTTTATCACTGTCTACTATTGTAAAGCGTAAAGGAATCTGCTGAGCTATATAAGAAACTGTAAATAAATAAATAAACAAATACATCTAATGTTTAGGGGAAAAAAAACAAGAACATTGATTAAAAAAATAACAGGTTAATCCAGTGGTTCTCAAACTTTTTTGAATCACGGCACCCTAGAGTATCAGAATATTTGTCAGGGCACCCCATGGCCGAAAGTTTGTTACCAAGAATAAAAAAATTAAATAAGTTGTGCTTAATTGTCATGCTTAGGTCCTGTTACAGTATGTGGTGAAGAAAATGATTCACTTCTGTTTATCCACATATGTTATATTATCATTGAAAACCACAAGCACTGATTTTGCCTATTACATTGACCATAAACAATTTGAATTGGTTCTGGACCACCAACCTGAGGCACCCCTGCAAGTTCTCCGAGGCACCCCAGGGAGCCAGGGCACACAGTTTGGGAACCACTGGGTTAATCATTCTATGAGTGGTGTCCAGCAGTACATATATGCCAATCACTGTGTTCATTTCTAGGCAGCAGGGCCGTCTTAACAGCAGTGTGGGCACCTGGGCAAAGCAATGCACTGGGGCCCTTACCCATTCTCCCCTCCTAGGGGTGGGGGGTGGTATCAGCAGCAGCTTTGATGTCCCACGGGTGGCAGGGGGTGCTCTATCTTCCATTCAACATGTAGGACCTGGAGCAGTAACTTCTGCTAATTACTCCTTTACTGCACAGGTGGTGGGAGGGTGAACACTAACGTGTGGAAGGGGGCACTGAGCTGTATGAAGGGTCCCTTGTAAATGACTTCCAGGGAGGTAGGGGGTGTTTTATACACAGGGGACGGTTGGATAATGGAGTGGGCTTAATATTCGTCATTTTCCGGTGGAAGGGCAGCTTGTTTGACTGCAGATATCGCCATTATCTGGAAATAGATTTCTTAGCCTAGTATAAAAACCTAGAGTCCCAACTTTCAGGAGGTGCTGGGAACTTGGGTATCAGAGATCAGGAGCCAGAGCAATCCATTGACAAAAATATAAAACTACACCAGATGTTTGGAGCTGGAGCAGGGACCGGCTGCTTGAAGGCTGATATCTCTGGTTCTGGGCATGATAGAGACAAGCCGCTAATGTCAGAGAGAACCTGAGAAATATGACTGGAAATTGTAATTAACAGGTCGGATGTGGACTGCTGCTTTGAAGTTGGATATCTGCAGTTCCCCAGGGCCGATTTTCTAAATTTTGGTATCCCTGGAAAAAAGGGGTCCTCAGCTATCAACATACAGCCCTTATACGCCGGGGGCCCCTGGGCAAGTGCCCATTAAGCCCATACAAAAAGACAGCCCTGCTAGGCAGGATTGATCAGCAATACTTATTACAGCATAATGCACTTTAATGTATGTAACTGTTAATATATTGGCTTATCTTTGGCATAATTATATGCTGTAATGCAGCTGCAGGTGGGGCAGATGTAACATGTGCAGAGGGAGTTAATGTGGCCATACATCTACAGATTTATTGTCCGATCTGTCTGTTTGGAACAAAATACTGGTAATGGATGAGAGCACTTTGCTTTGAAATGCTGGAAAACTGCCAAAAACTGTCATTCAGATATTACCAGGTATTTGTTCCACCCAGCCAGATCTGACAATCGATCTGTAGATGTATGGCCACCTTTAGATTTGTGTTGAGTTATTTTGTTTCTGTGCAGGGTAAATACCTGCTGCAATTTAGATTTCAGTTTCAACACACCCCACCCAAATTTAACTCTCTCAGCACGTTACATCTGCCCCACCTACAATGCAGCATTTGTTTTGCCCATTTTGAGAACAAACTAGTACTGCGATCAGGTCTGATTAAGGGCTATTATGTAGTGTTATATTTCACACAGTGTCAATGAAATTCCATTTAGAGTATTTGTGCTTCTTCTATTATAAACACGTTCAGGAGAAAACGCACAATATTCACAATTGTGACCATGAAAATGGGTCAATTATTAGGGATTTTTTCTCCCGCCAGTCAGTCACTTTGCACTAGGACAAGCTCGTACTGTTTTTTACTATGCTAAAGTATATTAATGAACCACTCTAAGACATCCTGACATAATTATAACTAGATTGGAGCATCTTCATAGGTTTCGTCATTTTCACCTAAAAAGTGAAACTTTAGGCCTCTTGCCAGAACAGAAGATGTTGACTCAGATCAAAATGCTTTTGCACGTTTCTTATTCAGGTCAAGTCACAACTTTCCCACACTAGCCGATTTTGAATTTCTCAATTTCAGTTTTTTCACTCCGCCCTAATATATATATATATTAATTAGGGATGTGCACCGGCCACTTTTTCGGGTTTTGGGTTCTGATTACCTTGAGGTTTTGGGTTCTAATGGGTTTTGGCAAAACACCTCCTAATTGTTTTGTGTTTGGATTTTTTGGGTTTTGGGTTCTGTTTTTTTGGTTAAAAAAGCATAAAAACTAGGGATGTGCACCGGCCACTTTTTGGGTTTTGGGTTCTGATTACCTTGAGGTTTTGGGTTCTAATGGGTTTTGGCAAAACACCTCCTAAGTGTTTTGTGTTTGGATTTTTTGGGGTACTTATGTAGTATCTGGGCGCCCGATTTAGAAATCAGGTCGGATCGGGCATATTGCATCGCATGCGACCAAATCGGATGCGATGCGATGGACCCGATTTTTCCATAGGATTCAATGTTAAAATGGACTGAGTCCATTTTAACATGGAATTCAATGGGAAAAGGGGTCCTTTTCATACCCCTACTATCCAAGTGGGCATGGAGTTGGATATAAACCTGTGGCGAGCCCGAAGCGTGGCGAGCGTAGCGAGCCCCGCGCGGGGACACAGAATACCGTCCCCACGCGGGGCTCGCTTCGCTCGCCACGCTTCGGGCTCGGTGGCTCGCTACGCTCGCCACAGGTTTATATCCAACTCCATGCCCACTTGGATAGTAGGGGTATGAAAAGGACCCCTTTTTCCCATTGAATTCCATGTTAAAATGGACTCAGTCCATTTTAACATTGAATCCTATGGAAAAAATCGGGTCATCGCATCGCATGCGATATGGTCGTATGCGATGCGATGCGATATGATTGTATGCCTTAAGTTAAGGCATACAATCAAAAAATCGGGCGCCCAGATAATACATAAGTACCTTTTTTGGGTTTTGGGTTCTGTTTTTTTTTTTGTTAAAAAAGCATAAAAACGGCTAAAATTGCAGAATTTTTTTTTCGCTCCTACGCTATATTAACCTCAATAACACTCATTCCCAGTCTATTCTGAACACCTCACAATATTGTTTTTAGGGCAAAAGGTTGCACAGAGGTAGCTGTATAACTATGCTAAGCCACACAAGTGTGCAGCACAAACACATGGGTCATGTAAGATTGGCACTGCAGCGGTAGATACGGCAGTACTAGGCACCAGACAGGTAGATACAGCAGTACTAGGCACCAGACAGGTAGATATTAAAGTAGAATTAAAGGGCCTGAATTGCTTAGAAATAAAGCACGGATCGCTCAGTGTGTATGGTCCCAGGCTATGGGCGGTCCCACACAATGCTATCACAGGCAGAGATCGCCTGTGCTTGCACAGCTCCCCGTCACCCCGTGTGTACATGGCTTTACATGTTAGGCATTATTGAGCCATCATGGAAGTACAACTCTTCGGAAAGTTGGTGAAATCTCTTGACGGAATCCAATGTAAACTTAACAACTAATGTATGTTAGCAACATACCTGGGTTTGTTTATTAAAATGGTGGTGATTTTTCCAGTGTCAGAATATTTAGGGGGAAATTTACTAAGATCGAATGCGTACAAATGCACCCATCCCATCCATTCAATCCTATATGCGGCTGGTAAATTTACAAAGGGCCAAATTTTCGGACAATTTGCCTTTTTTTTAAATGTTTGACAGGATCAGCCAAATTTTAACTTACGGATGAATAGACCAGTGGTTCTCAAACTCGCTCCACACATTTTTCCAGGTCACCCAACAGGTGCACTCCTTACTGACTGACACATTATAAAAGATCCACAGGTGGAGCTAATTATTTTGTTTGAGAGGAGATCTGCAAAAACATGCACTGTGTGGGGTCTTGAGGACCGGCTTTGAGAACCTGTGGAATAGACCATTGACAGAACTTGGCCGCAAATGGTCCGAGAATTCTCAAAATATGAATGGAAATTACACATTCCCCCCTCCCCCAAGTGTATCCACTCTTGGATTGGTCTTGGTTATAAATACTGGTTAACTATGTTTATGGCTAGGCCTTACTGCCGGGTGTTATATACTGCAGAGACATTACATTGGAGGTTATTCTGGTTGGTGTGTACATTTCCGAAATCTTTCGGAGCGGTCCGCACGCCACACTGTGCGGACATCGTCCGAACAAACGGCCACCGGACCTCTGCATACGGACGGACTCACACTAGAAGAACAGGGCGTGTTTACGGACGACATCCAAACCTTGCGTGTGCGGTGGACACACACATATTCTGCACGGTCTTACAGCGTTTGCACGGTCTTACCGCGTCAGAACGGACGGGAACCTGCAAGTACGCACCGATGCGGTGTAAAAGTGACATATATATTTATATTAGTGATAGGAAGTTCTGTCCATTGCTTGCAGTGTAAGGGCCTTATTCTGATCGGAGCGGCCAAACGTGCGTACGTTCGCCATTAACGTACGCTAGCTGTACGCGGCCGTTAGGGTTAGGTCCACCCACAAATCAGCCGCTTACCTACGGGCAGAAATACCGTAGAAGGGGAGTGGCGTACAAATGAGCGTACGGCAACGTACGCGGACGGCCCAGCCCTTGCACTCCGACAACAGGCGTACAACTGAGCGTACGCCGCCGTTTACGGACGTCTCTCGTCCGTCTTCCCACCGCCTTCTTGCGGAGATCTGAGCGTACGCCAGCTTGCACGGACGGGTCCCTATTGTTTTCAATAGAAAAGTCAGCTTATGTCACCGCTCGTGAGAGTGAGCGTACGTCCGTGTACGCTGACATACCCTTCATATATATGGACCTGCAAATCTTGCCTTTCAACTATAATTATGAAAATTAATTAATTGATTGAATTAATTAATGTGCAAAATAGTGGTCATGGGCTTAAAACATTGCTGAAACATCCTTTGTTGGTGTTAGATGTGGTTTATGTTATTGTATCCTAAATACAAAACCTATGTTTGTATTAGAGTGAACACGTTGACACATGTCGACTTGTGTAGATTGAGTGTGCTACTGTGTAAAGTCTATGAAAGCACGTAGTGAATGTGTCTAACTGTTTAGCAAATAGCTACCTTAGCATATATAAGCAGGTCTTAAAAAGATTCTTACCTTAAATTAAACAAACCTTTAAATGTCGAGAAGTATAGAAAGATAAGCTTCCAATGTGTTTGAGTGCTGTGTGTGGCTTGCAGGTAGTGAAATCATGGTTTGGACTTAATAGACTGCAGCATTGGTTATTACATTCAGGTGTATGTGTTTGAGTAGGAATCAGCGTTAATTACAAACTCAGGCGCACGCTGGCATGCGGTATCTGTAGGGGTGGTTTGAGATGGCGGTTGGCGGCCGCCTGTTTTGTGTCCGAAATGAACGGTGCCTTAGTCGATCGTGCGGTAGTAGCACCGCTCATTTTTGGTGCAATGAGGGTGTGGATTTCATTCTAACCACAGCCTCAATGTGTAGTTTGTATGTTCTTCTTGGTATTTTCCCGGTTGTTCCAGTTTCTACACACAATCCAAAAATATACCAGTAGGTTAATTAACTTCTGACAAGAAATAAACCTTATTGGACACATATTCTCCGTGAAGTGCAGTGAAATATGTATGGTCTATATTAACACTGGTAATAAATATTAGCTCCATCCTTTTGTCAGGAATTGGACTTGGGAATGAGTCTTATTATTCCCCACTGTAGGTTTGTCTGTCTAAAGTGTCTCTTGTGACTTGGAAAATGCTATCTTAGATTTCTAGATACATTTATGAGCCCGTTGTTTGTTCTTTATGGGAAGCTGTAAAATGGAATGCAGCATATATTTATCTATTAATATGTTATTAATATCCACCCATTATTTAGTTCAGGTAGGATATGCCAGGGACATTGAATTGGGTGCCATGTATTATTTATTGCATACTGGAACACAATCCCTTCCTAAATTTGTGTCTTGTCACAACATGAATTTGCTGTACTGTTTATTGAGCCAGATTGTAGTTTTAGTGTGGTATAGGGGTCCGACAGTCGGGATCCCGACGTCGGGATCCTGACTGGCCGGACCCAGACAGCATGGTGCCTTGCGGGCTTGCTACGCCAGCCACCTATTCTATTCTCCCTCTATGGCGGTCGTGGACCCCCACGAGGGAAAACAACAGGTGGCCGTCGGGAACCCGGCTGTCGGTGTTTTGACAGTCGGGATCCCGACGTCGGGTGAATGCCTTTTGAAATCCAAACTGTCAGGACCCCGTCCGGCACCCGTAATTTTTAAGGATTAAAAAAAAAGTAACTGGGCAAACCCATTTGCACTGCACGTGTGGCGGGTATAATATACAGAGAAAGTAAAGGCCCCCATACACTTGTGCAATTGGGCCTTTTTCACTCGATTTCAACATATTGAGCCAATAAATCAAGTGAAAAGTGTCAAAACGTATGACACTACAGATTCTGTTCTGATGCGCATCGAATCGGATCCAGAAACTGTCAGTGCTGCAACAAGGATTTATCATATTCCTGGATGGTGAATGGGATCACATGCGATACATCATATAGTAAGTTGGATGTATCGTATGTGATGCAGCCACTGGGGAGCTGCCGGATCATTTTAAGAGGTATCGTATGCGAGACTTGCATGCAATACCTTGTACTAGTGTATGGTGGCCTTTAGATCTGGGTGTGGTGTGTTCAAACTGAAATCTAAATTAAAGTGTAAAATAAAGCTAACTAACATTTTTGGGCTACATGCAAAATCAGCCATTATTAACCCTGCACAAAAAAAAAATACACATGTATTTGCATCCCCAACACAGTTTGTTCTAAACACTAAAATTACTTGCTGTTCATTACAGGTTGAGTATCCGGAATCCGAAATGCTCAGGACCACGAGCATTTTGGATAAGGGATTTCTTTGAATTTTGGAATATTTTTTGGGGCTTTTAATTGCTTGTATCAAATAATCTCTGGTTAAGCCATGAAAGGGTTCTTACAGACTTTTCCACAAGAATAACATTGAGTTCACCTCTTGCTGTACAGTATTAATCTGTCCATAAGCGTGTGATGACTGCTGAGTTTACGTCAGTGTTCCAGGGTATCAGATTATTAGTGCAACCTTCCTAAACCTCAGACGGGGAGCTCAGAAAAAGTGTTATACAAATACTTCTACTATGTTGCTAAAATTCAGGGCCTAAACCATTTTTATATTTCTAGCAAGAAGACACATTGAACGTTACAAGATTTTAGACTGAATCTGATATCTGATTGGTTGCCATGGGCAACATCACCTTTTTTGCATTTTTAGAAGCTGTAGTAAATGCTTTTAATTGCATCCCACCAAAGTATAAGCAATGTAAAAATATTCTGAATGGAGTCGAGTTGCATCCTGCCTTTCCCATGGCAAACTTTCCCTGCAAATTGTGGGATGGTTGATTTTTACCAAATTAAGAAACATTTGGTTAAAACGTTTTTTATTTTTTAAATATATAATGAAATAATATGAAAGTGTCGGATAGATAACTACCCATGTGGGCCATCCCTCCTAATGACTAATTGGGCATTTGGAAGTTTTCAATTAGCTTAACCCGGCATCAGTACAGTAGAATATTTTTGCACCGGCAGTCAGGTGGGTCAAAATTACCCTGAAATATTTAACCCCACATTTCTTTTTTTTTTTTTTTTTAAAGATTTGTAAATCAATTGGTATATTTTAGTTAAAAGACTAAATAAAAGTCTTTATTTTACTTTGAAAGATAGTCTGCTTCCTTGTGATTGCCTCTGTGTTTGTGCATGTGTGAGAGAGAAAGAGATGTAGTTTCATTCAGTCTGGTCTCTGGAGCATGCATCGTGGCGGAAGCGTCCGGGTTGCGTGTTGGGCGCACCTGTGACGTCTTCAGGTGGGCGCTGTCAGTGCACGCGGCCTGCGTTCCATAGGTGAGCCGCGTGCGTTCCAGGACCCAGAAGTAGGGATATTTAAGTGTCTGGCCACTGTAAGAGGCGCTGCTGCTTCCTAAGCATAACAACGTGGCTGCAGGATTCCACAGAGTGCTTGAGCACTAAATCTAATTTACCGCTGCCCAGGTCAGTCCTCAAGCTTGAGGACTGGTTTTGGTTTCTTTATCTTTTTAGTGCAGTTAGTTAATGGTTCTTTTTTCTTTTGTAGTGTGCCCTCGGCGGCTAAGAAGAAAATATGCAAAAATAAACATTCTACTAAGAATTTCCCTATGTGTGACAAGTCATTATGGGAGAAGAAACTCTGTGTCAGGACTGTACTAACGGAAGAGCATCAGGTCCTAGTGAAATGATGTCTTGGATGAAAAAGAAGTTTGTGACCAAGGATGAATTCCTTAGTAGTAAAAGATCCCGGTCTCAGAAGTAGTAAACCAGGCATGTCCAACGTTGGCCCTCCAGATGTTTTGAAACTACACATCCCAGCATGCTTTGCCACAGTTTTGCTAATAGAGAATGCTAAAACTATTGCAAGGCATGCTGGGATGTGTAGTTTTAAAACATCTGGAGGGCCAACGTTGGACATGCCTGTAGTAAACGATCCCGGTCTCAGACTAGTCTGGATCGTGATGGAGAAATTTAGTCTGGTTATGTTGGGTCTGATAAAGATGGTTCTAGTGATTCCAGTGCAGAATCAGGAGAATTAGTGGAAGATTATCGTTTGTTTCATCTGGAATTGGTTGAGGTTGTATTGAAGGATCTCTATAGAACTCTGAATTATAAGCAACCTGTGAAGTCAGAATATGATTTCCTCTATGGCTGAACATTGATAAAAGGGTAGGATCATTTAAGAGGATTGATCGCATATACCCTATAGATGACGAGGAATTTTTAAAATGGTGGGGTATTCCCAAGGTGGATGCGGCCGTAGCAGAGGTTACCACATGAACAACTATACCCCTGGAAGATGGGGCTACGTTGAAGGATGTCATGGAGAAAAAAATGGAGACTGCCCTGAAGAGATTACATATCTCAAATTCAGTATAAATGAAGCCAGTGGTGGCTATAGCCTCTCTGGGTAGGGCTCTCCGAATATGGGCCTTTATTCAGATCTGATCTCAGTACAAATTTGTTTGGAAAATGGGCAAAACCATGTGCACTGCAGGTGGGGCAGATGTAACATGTTTCTGTGCAGGGTATATACTGGTTGCATTATTTTTACTCTGCAATTTAGATTTCAGTTTCAATACACCTCACCCAAATTTAACTCTCTCTGCACATGTTACATCTGCCTCACCTGCAGTACACATGGTTTTGCCCATTTTCCAAACAAATTTGTACTGCGATCAGATCTGAATAAGGGCCATGGTGTGCATCGTTACAGGAGGACTTACAGGATAAGACCTCACGTGAAAAAATTAGTAAAAATTTGGCTCAAGTACAGTTGGCAGTGGATTATATCTGTGAAGCTTCACTGAATGTCTTAGGGCCAGATGTATCAAGCTTCAAAAAGTGATAAAATGGAGAGTGATAAACAACCAGCCAATCAGCTCCTACCTGTCATGTCACAGGGTGGTTTTGAAAAAAGACAGATAGGAGCTGATTGGCTGGTTGTTTATCACTCTCCATTTTATCACTTTTGAAGCTTGATACATCTGGCCCTTAGACTTCTCGGCTAAATCAGTGACAGCGGGAGTAGTCGCCAGAAGAGCTTTATGGTTGAGATTGTGGGCTGCAGACTCACATTCAAAGATGAAACTTGCCACCCTCCGATATGAAGGTGCTTTTCTTATTGGGAGCAAGCTGGATCAGATGATCCAGAGTATGTCTGGAGGCAAGTCAGTGAGACTACCGCAAGACAAAGAGGGAGATTTTCTGACAAGCTTTCAGACAAGCGAGATCATACAGTTTAGGCCGGGCAGGCCTTTTCGTGAGAGGTACGCGTCTGGTACAACCAGAGCGTTTTTTCGCCAGTTCGTTAAGCGGGGTGGCCAGAAACAGCGACGGTGTGTTTCCCGTGGAGCTGGCCCCAGTGGCAGGAAGACTACTGAAGTTTGCAGAATGGGTAATACAAGTGGTCGCCACGGGGTATCAGCTCAAATTAATTTCAATGCCAAGATGGGAAAGTTCAAGGTTTCGTCCTCCGGGTTTAGAGAGGGAAGCCCTAAAGTTAAGTTTAAAAGGGCTTATCGACTCAGGTGCAGTCGAGTTAGTTCCAGAGGCAGAAAGGGATTCAGGTTTTTATTCCCTCCTCTTCATCATAAACAAGGTCTCTGGATGTTTCAGGACCATTTTAGATTTAAGAGGTCTAAACAACTAAACGAGGTCAAAATAAGAAATTTCACATGGAAACTACAACATTGATTCTGATGGGTCTAAGAAGAAACGACTATCTGGTGTCAATTGACCTCAAAGATGCTTATTTCCATATTCCCATCGCAGTGACCGACAGAAAGTATTTAAGGTTTTGCGTAGGAAAAGGACATTATCAGTTTACTTGTCTGCCATTCGGCCTTTCCTCTTCACCTCGAGTCTTCACAAAAGTTCTAGTAGTATTAATCGAGTGTCTCAGAAAACGAAAGATTATGATTCGGGCATATTTAGACAATCTGCTAATATCGGCAAAATCAGAAAGCGAAGCTATCGCTGCAAAGGACTACGTCATTCAATTTCTACAGGAACATGGATGGCTGGTCAACTGGGGAAAAAGTCAACTTATTCCCACGCAGAACATCCAGTTTTTAGGAGTGATGATAGATACAGTGGCCTTTCAAATATCTCTAGCCAAAAATAGGTGCGAGAAGATATAACATTTGATTATGTTGGTTCAAGGAAATTTCCGAATATCGTTAAGACTGGCAAGTAGTTTACTAGGTATGATGGCCTCCACGGTGGATATTATCCCTTGGACGAGGTGGAGAATGAGACCACTTCAATGGTAAGGTACACCAAGAGGCAAGTTTCCCTGGACCGGCAAATAAAGATTCCAGATTCCGTAAAACATTCCCTAAACTGGTGGGAGGAAGATCGTCTAATGATCAGAACCTCTTCACTGATGTGCCCGCAATACCAAGTGATCACGACAGATGCAAGCGCCACAGGATGGGGATCACACAGTTTAGGAAAAACCTGTCAAGGAGTTTGGTCTCCCCTAGAGGCAGAGCTGTCATCCAATCAAAGAGAACTGATACCGGCAGGACTGTCAGTAAAATTCTTTCACAAAGACATAATAGGGTCTCATTTATGTATCTTCTCAGACAATGCAACCACAGTGTCCTACATCAATCGGCAGGGAGGCACACAAAGTCAAGCTTTGTTGGAGGAAGTGCGAGCTACTATGGTTTGGGTTGAAGAAAATCTTCAGTCAATATCTGCTCTGCATGTAACCGGAGAAGAAAATCAGGTGGCAGACTTCCTGAGTCAAAAGAGTGTGATGCCAGGAAAGTGGGATATAGAAGATTCAGTATTCCAGCAGATTGTGTGTCATTTCTTTCACCGGGAGATAGACCTGATGGCAGACAATAAGAAGCTTCCAAGGTTTTTCTCCAGGTATCCTGCCCAGGGTTCTTGCAGGGTGGATGCCCTGTCTCAGAAATGGCACTTCTCCCTAGCATATGTGTTCCCACCGTTCTCTCTAATCCACAGAGTGCTATGGAAGATAAGAACAGAACAATGCCAGGTGATAATCGTACTCCCGAACTGGCCCAGGAGAGCCTGGTTTCCGATGGTGGAGAGCATGGTGGTGGCAGAGCCATTGTCCCTCTGGGACCAAAGGAAGGATTTGCCCCGTCAAAACAAACGATCTCAAGGTGGCTCAGAGAGGTAATTTCCTTTAACTACAAGAAGGTCGGACGCATCGTACCAGAAGATATAAAAGCACACTCGACCAGGGCAATGGCGGTTTCATGGGCAAGAGAGGCGAAGGTTTCAACTCTCTCATCACCTGCAGTGCACATGGTTTTGCCCATTTTGAGAAAAAATGTGTACTGTGATCAGATCTGAATAAGGGCCTATATATGCAGGGCAAATAAACTTATCCATCTCCCTGCACAGTCGCACGTTAACTAAGCGGTGGTGAAAAACAAGAAGTGAGGGGTCTTATCTCCAGCAACTGAGAAGTTTGGCAACATCACATTACACTCTCCAAAAATAAAGACAAGTAAAAACTGCCCAGGTCCTAATGACCTAACCTGACTGACGCCGAGATAGCTGGGCCAATAATGTCATCAATGGGGCTTAGACAATGGCCTCAAATTGCCCCAAAATCAACTTTCATTTTTCATGTGACTCAAATATAATAAAAATACTTATTTTAATAAAATAATTTTGCTTTTGATCAATTTTAATTCTATTTATTTATATATTAATATATATTTGCATTTTAAATTTATTTGATTTATATCAATTTTTTACTTAAAAGAAAAATATCCGTCAGCCATTTGACACCATTTATGAATGGAAAGGAGGGTGGGCCGACTGCACACCCCAAATTTTTTAACATAATCAGAGGTGCTACCATGCTGGGACTTGTAGTACCATCCAGGAAAGTAAAATGCAGGTGCATGCTAGTCTAAGCACTAAAAATACTGGTAGTCCAAATTATTTTGATACACTCCATGTTAATTTTAAGAGTTTACCTCACTTATGCTTCATGTTAATTGTAAGAGTTTATCAAAATGATTTAGACTATCAGTATTTTTAGTGGTTAGAGTGTGCACCTGCATTTTTCTTTTACCTTTTAAGAACATCCAGTACTTTCATGATATTTACTAAGGGGCCAATTCAGACGAGTTTGTTTGGGTCCGACATTTATTCCTAACACCCCCCCTCCCCCCACTCGGTGGCCATGTGCACTGCAAGCGAGGCAAATGTGCAGATAGAGTTAAGGTCCATACACACTGGGCGACTATGCCCAGTGTGTGTGGACAGCGATGATCGCGTTTATCGCTGGGGGGGGGGGGGGAGCCGCTCAGTGCATACACACTGAGCCGCTTTCCCCCTGCCCAGCGCAGACGGAGGGGGGAGGACTGCTTTGCATAGTGCAGTGCTATGCAAAGCCGTCCTCTAAGCTGCTCATCTGCTGGTATAACCAGTAGATGAGTGGCTTTCCCAGCGATGATGCGGGAGTGCGCAGCTGTGCTCATTGCCGGGGCATACACACTGGCCGATTTTGAGCTGAAAGCTGCTCAAACATGCTGTTTTGAGTGACTTTCAGCTCAAAGTCGCCCAGTGTGTATAGGCCTTTAGAATTACTTTGTTTCTGTGCATAGCTGATTTATTTTTACACTGCAATTTATAATGGGTGTGGTACCAACAGTCGGGATCCCGACTGCCCGGACTCAGACAGCATGGTGCGGGCACGGTGGCTCACTACACTCGCCACCTATTTTATTCCTCCTCTATGGGGGTCGTGGACCCCCACGAGGGAGAATAGCGGGTGGCCTTTGGGCAACTGTCTGTCGGAGTTTTGACAGTCGGGATCCCGACGTCGGGTAAATGACTGTTGGGGTCCTGACAGTCGGGACCGCGTCCGGCACCCATTTATAACAGTTTGAGAAAGGAAAGGGCCTATGAGCAGGTGCTCTCTGGCAGTGCAGGTTTTCTCTACTGTGCATGCGAAGTTGTCCAGGAAAATGGCCACCACGTCATTGCCCTGGTGATTCCTGTCTGCAGAGAAGGAAGTATGATATATGGGTGCAGAGTACAGTAAGCCAACCTGCCTCCTCCAGAGAGGCTTAGCTGCTGGTACATCCATGTTACCTCCTACATTTCAAAACCAACAATAACCTTGCAAGTGTTTATTCACACATTCTAGGGGCAATTTATAAATAATATACATGGTTTATACCCCTTTCACACCGCACAAATAACCCAGGTTGATCCCGGGTTGTTGCCAGGTTGACCTAGGTTGGTGTGCGGCAGTGGCGTAACTATAGACCCGCAGCCCCTGCGGTGGTGGGGAGGCGCTGAGAAAGTGTGGGCACCGGGGGGTCTGAGGGGGTATTGTTACCCGCTGCCGTCTGCCAGTACCTGGCCTGCCTCATCTGTCTGCGGTCACGGCTCTCCAGGCTCCTGCTGCTAAAATAAAAAATGTAAAGTGACATGCACAAAATGGCTGCCCCCATATGGCGGCCTCCTCTGGCATCCTTAAAAATGGTCTGCTATATGGGGGCAGCCATTTTCTGAGTGTCACTTTTCATTATAGCAGCAGGAGCCGGGAGAGACAGGACCGTGACCGCAGTCAGATGCGGCAGGCCAGGTACCGTCATAATGCGGGTTTCGGGGGGCAGCAGGGGGGAAAGCGTCTACTTGGGGGGCACTGAAAAAAATTGCGGCGGGGGGAAGTGTCGAATATTCAATAGTTACACCACTGGTGTGCGGTGTGAAAGGACCATGCCAAATATCCTGTGTCCAGCAACACGGCAAACCGACCCGCGATAAAAGCAGTGTTCCGGGCTGTTGTTGTTAGACCCGGGTTTTTGGGCAGTGGGAACGGAAACCCGGGTTGACCCGGCTGCCGTTCACTTCTTTCTATGGAAATGGCAGCAGCGTCACCTCAGTGCTGCCTCCTCCCCTGCCTCCTGGATGACTTCAACGACCCAGCAATAAGCGGCAAACAGTGCAAATGCTGGGTCACGAATCCGTATCCAAATCCCAGGTGCGACCCGGCATTTGCAATGTGAAAGGGATATACAAAAGGTTACATGTGTGACTGAAATATTGCCTCTGCATTTCACAACGCAGATCTGCCCTTCACCAAAGCACACAAAGGCACACTATATCATAGTCTGACCTACAGTACAGACTGATTATACCAGCATTGGCTGCACTAACCACACTCACCCAGTATGACAGCATATTATTATCCTCCCCTCTGTACAGTATATCAAAGTTGAAATTCATTGGATCATTGTTCATCAGTATCCTGCAGGTACAGTGCTGCTGTTAGAGCCTCAATCCTATGTTTGCTGGAAGCCCAGTTATGCCCTGACTGGGATTTCCTTATAACAGTGCATCTCTGGCAGAGGTAATAGCAGATTGCATTTTAACACTGTTTCGGGAGCTATAACTGTCAGGAACCAATGTTAATGGTCCCTGACTGATACATGGGGAAGAAGCTGTATTCTGGTAGGTTGTGGTGGTGGTAAGAGGCTTTATCGGTCGCCAAAGTTTTTTTCTTTAGCTACCCCACGGACCAGTACTGTCCAGCCATGAGGAATTCCAAATGAAGCCAAATTGCTAATTAAACCAGTCTAGCATTAACTGTGCTGTTGTTACTGATACAATAAAGTTTTACCCTTTCACCTTTCATTTCCAAGATTCCTGATACCTGCTACTGTATGTTTGTTGTAATTACATTCTGTTCCCATATTAATGCTAAGGGCCTTATGGCTGATTCTCAGGGGTAAATTTATTAAAGCTTTTAAAAATAAAGAGGTGATGCACTCTCTTCCAGGCACTGCCTAGTGAATTTTATGTTACTCGCTGGAAATGTCTGGAGCCACCGGAATGGACTAGGTTAAAGGACATTTTGTTCCACCCCTCATATTGAACCCCCAAATCGCAGGCGTTTCCCTATGTTGGGGACAATAATAACGAGACAATTTAGCCCCACCTCCTGATGTGCTCTGCAGTGAGAGGTAAGTGTGTACAATACATATACTTGCGGTGTGTCACACACACACACACACACACACACATTATCGCTTGTAAAATGAAAATATGTTAGGATTTTAAGCACTATTATATAAATTATATATTTTTGCTATACACTTTGATATTCATAGCCTTTTTCAAAAAGGAAAGCTGCCAGCCTTTCAGACAGCGATGTCTTGTGATGCAATTCAATCTGTGTAGTCCGGAGTGTGATCTAGGTGGCACCTGCCTGTCAGCTATAACCAGTGCTACTTTGCACTTACAACAAGCCTCGGTATGTATAAAAAGCAGATAACATAGAGAAAAATCACTTTTCTCTATGTTATCTGCAAACATCTAATTGTTTTGCCATCACCATACTATCGTTTGGAGATATGGAAAATCTTTCAGCTGTATTAAAAAAACATTAAGTGCACTTTTGCTGCTCATATTTGTCACATATGGCCACGTCATATTTATGTGAGTTAAATTTGTTTGTAAACGTACTGTATCTAGCCACTACTGTCTACAAATACAGATATACACTTTGGCCCTTATTCAGATCGCATTGCTCGGATGCGAATTCGGACAGTGTACCGATGTTGTGCGTATATGCATGCGCATGTCTGTACGCGGGGAGCATGTGAACCTCAGCAAAGTTTTTGCTCACTGCCTTATTTTGAGTGACCCTCATCAGGACCCATTGTGCCCCCCCCCCCCCCCCCCCCCAAATGACACACATCTTCTGGATATCCTCCAGTGGCCCAATCAATCTCTAGCAACCCTTGGGAGAGGATGTATTGATTCCAGTATTGAAGTGCCCGCATACACCATCTCTCATTGGCTACTGGGGGTACCGCACCTCCAGGGAGGATTCTGGGCACCACCTGTTGGGGTTGTTTCCATCTGCCTTCCACCATCATATTGGGACACCGCACCAATAGAGAAGATCTGGAACATCTGCCTGGGACTCATCCCCACCACCTATAGCAGTGAAGCATTAGCAAGCAGCCTTGGTAAAGTGAACTTACCTTATACATCTAACTGCCTTAAAAATTAAAATTTGTTGCATTACATGTTTATTAATTAAGTGGCAAATAATATATAATCAGTAACATTTTTACCTTTTTTTACCCTGTTTTTGTCATTAATTCACTGTAGTACTAGTGCTGCTTCTTTCGTGTTTTTTTCTTGTACTAACCAACAGTGGCTGCCGGGGTCCAGGCTGTATGCTGGAGATCTTACAATGGTTGCAAGATCTTGCTTGCTCCGTTGGTGAAGGATGGAAGGTGAGACACAGGCTGCTGCGGTGTGGCGCTAGCAGGGAGCTGGCAGGAATTAGTAAGAGGCAAATCAGGAAGAGCTAGCAGCACTGTAAAGCATTGTACACACCAGGCAATTCTAGCCTATATCGCCGGGGATATGGTCGCTGAGTGACCATATCCCCGTGTGTACCGGGCGCAGTGTTGCAAGTAAGGGGGTACGGCGTGGTACGGAGTACCTGTAAGAAATATGTTGCAGGTACGCAGTACCACTTACCCTCTGACCCACTGTCAATTCTATTTTTATTTTAAGTCTAAATATAATGCATCCGCATCCCGCCCACCCAGCGTTATGATTGGTGCTTAATGCAGCTACCGGCTACTGCTGATTTAGCCTGTCACACTGACAGGCATCAGCGGCGCTGACAGCATGAAGAGCAGGCTCCACAATTGTAAGCACAAGCTGCCCGGCTCTACCCCAAGCAAGAGCCAACCCACCCCCAGTCATTCCCTGTTTCTCATTCACTATCTCCTGATGCCACGCTACTATTGTCGTTTAGTCACTTCTCTAGCTTTGTGTGACCACGCCCCCTCATGACAAATGGCCACGCCCATTTTTTGGTGGAGGCTATCAGTACCACCAAGAAAAAAATTCTACTTGCACCACTGACCGGGCGACTGTTGCCGGGAGTGCGCCCCCCAGCAGAGAGTCTTGTTTTTATCAGCGACCAGAGATCTTTCGTCGCTGATGAAAATGGGACACTGAGCAATATATTGCTCAGCGATCATATTGCTCCACGTGTACGGAGCTTAAGTTTTGCTATAGTACATCTCCCCAGAATCCTACAAGGTGATAGGGTAGAACTATGTGGAAGCCATGCATGGTTGACACCTGATACTAGTTTACGTAAATGCCCAAAAGACCATTTAAAGTCAGGGGTTATAGTGTAGTGACCCACTTCTTATTCATATTTAAAAGTTGCTTATTTGGTATATACTGTATATGTGATGTCACCCATATATGTCAAACAAAATTGATAATGTTCAGGAAAGGATGACGCTGGAGTAAAGGAGTTAATTGAGGAGTCTTTGCTAGGCTTAAGCACCATGACCGTGCAAACACGGCTACATTGTCTCCTCAGTCTGTGCCATCAGCAGACAGGCTTGCAGATAGTCATTAATCTAGCATGTTGTTGTCTTCCATCAATTTTCAGGTCTGTCTCATTTAAACTAAAAATTGTCTCTTTTTGTTACAGCCCAACACCCTGATATCCCATCTCATTTTGTTGCTGTGATATATGTCTTTCCAGAGAAATGACTTTTTAGGGCGTTTTAACTTTCTATACATTCATCACTGTACTGCAGTTTCATAGCCATGGTATTTATTGTTGAAAATGTCAGCATTTTTTATTAAATATTAGTGAGTATGGCGTTTTTAGCTTTTAAACATAATGCATTTACCGAAATCCTGTGTGCTACTGGAAATAACATTGATGGTAACCATGTTTTGCAGCAAGTCAGCAGAATTTTTGCTTTAAAGCCTAATGCTGGCCATACATTAGAACGATTTAAGGGCCGAATGCTCGATTTCAACGGCTCGTGTGATGCATTGTGTGTGTTTATGTGCACACTGGGAGGTACGATTACGATCTGATGCATGGGCTCATGGGTTGTGAGATGGATCTTATGTGATGCACATAAGATCATGTGGATCGGTGGAATAGCCACAGATACGACCAGTATGCTGGTAGTTGCAGATCTTACGATAGATCTTATGGGGTATGTTTAATTGGAGTCGAAACTGCCATCTTGTTGGAACGATGGCTGAAGGGGTTCCGATCTATTCAGTAAGGCTGTTTTTTTTCCCTACAAGTTGTGACTTCCTGACTTGACGGAAAACATGTAGATCGGTGAAATAGCCACGGATCCACGTGCTTTGGTCGGAAACCCGGCCACATCTGACAATCTCAATCTGACAGTCCCTAGCCGTCAGGCAGCTACACGGCTGAGTGCGGCTCCCTCAAGCAGCTCTCTGTGAACTCACACACGGGGAGCTGCTGACAGCAGCAGGACGGTACACCGGGAATGGCCAAATCTGACAGTTGGATTGAATGAACACATTGTTGGATCCATTCTGTGTGTCTGGGAACCCTTAAATAATATCTGTAATCTCTCTCTCCTTTTATCTTTCCTTTACTGTTTAAGCATGTAATGATTACTCCCGTTCTGAAAAAATAAATAAAAATTGGGACATGCCTACACTCGCCACACACACTTTCTTAACTTGCACAACTTTTTGGACTCGCTTCAGCCAGGCTTACGGTCCCAAAACTCCACAGGGACATCACCATAGGCATGCGCATGGGGGTGCCAGGTGTGCCCAGGCACCCCCTAATGGCTGGCACACCCCCGCCACCTCCTCCAGCCTGCAACCCAGGTCCCCCAGGCTTCCCAGCCTTCCGCATTGTCTGTATTGATGACCAGACGAAACCTCTGTGGAGATTAGTCAGACACCCCAAAGAAGAAGGGGATTGTGTGGAATTGATGACCTAACATTCTGAACTTCATTAGGATTGACACTCATACCACCTATTGTTGTTATATTCATATGTGTGTTTTCTTCCACAGGACTTGTGTGTTCACTATGTTTACTGTTTCCAGGTTAAACTCATTACATCGGTATCTCTGCCTGTATCTCTACTGTATCTCTAATTCCATTGCGCTATATATCTCTAACCTCATCTCCATTCATACACCCTCCTGCCCTCTATGGTTGACCGACCACTGTTGTCTCTCCTCCACTCTGATCACTACTTCCCACGCTAGAGTACAGGACTTTGCCCGTGCTGCACCCCTTCAGGGGAACGCACTCCCTCGCTCCATTAGACTCTCCCTGACCTTGTGAAGCTTCAAACGGGCACTGAAAACTCACCTATTCACCAAAGCGTACACTTCCGCTGCATAAACTAGTCCTGAAGCTGGTTCTCCGACCACCTGCCTGCTTACATCCTGCTATGAAGCCACCTCCTACTTGCTTGCTCCTTATGTAATCTGTCTCTCTCCCCTTCCTACTAGATTGAAAGCTCCTCAGAGCAGGGCCCTCTTCCCTCCTGTTGTCAAAGCCCTCTTCTCTTCACATTTCACTCACAGCTCTCCCATACTCAAACACTCAGTAACCATCTCTGTTTGCCTACTCAACTCCATCATTGGCCACAAGCCTCTAGTAGTACTGTATGTTGATTGAGTCCTCACTACTTATATTGAAGCTGTGATGTATATTGAACTGTGGTGCTCTTTACCTGTACTCTATGTTTGTTATCTATTCAATGTAATGCCCAGTTTTGTCTCCCTGTAATGTTCCTTTTTAAGGCGCTGCAAAACACTTGTGGTGCCTTATAAATATAATAATAATATCTCTGTAATGGCCCTGACCATACACAGTATTATTGTTCAAAGATAGGATGTGTTAGCAAAAAATGTTTAGTATCATTGTGTTTCTTATCACATTATATAAATGAAGTAGTGATTTATGTTATGATAGCTTGTTATAGATAAAACTACTAGATATTAGTCACTTTTTTGGAAAAGTGAAGTGTTTTGTGTAAGATTCATGCATTAATTTGGGCATCATCAATGGGGACAAAAAAAATGGACTGCTATCCAACCAGCAGCCAGCTTCCCAGAATGCCTTGCGAAGACTGACCAATGGAAGAACCCAAAGATGTGACCTCATCACTTTTTTGTTTATCTGTTAATATAACCAATTACCTGTGCCCTGAAGGCCCAAGCTGTAATTGGATTTTTGTTTGGATAAGTATAAGCTGTTAGGATGTAAATGTTTTTCCAGTTATGCTGGAATAAAAACCTTTATTTTGCTCAGAACACGTACCTGTTTTTTTTTTTTTTCTTTATCTATTGTAGCAATAACTATTTTTAAGCTAAACAGAATCCCCTGGCATTGAGCAATATACCTCTGACAATGAGCATGTATGTACATGGCATAATGTGTAATAGTCATTACAGTGTGTGGTATAATGTGTAATAGGCATTACATTATGTGGTATAACATGTAATAGGCATTACGGTGTGGTAAAATTTGTAATGGGCATTATAGTGTGTGGTCTTATGCGTATTGGGCATTATGGTGTGTGGTATGTGTAATGGGCATTAAGGTGTATGGAATTATGTTTAAAGGGCATTTTGGTGTGTGGCATTATGTGCAATGGGCATTACTTTGTGTGGCATTATGTGTAATGGGCATTACAGTGTAAAAGTTTGTAAATTATTTACTCTGAAGCCCATATATACGGTATAAATAAGTCACCTTCGATTTAGTTTGTATTCATGCCAAAAAGGTGGTAATAGACACGCCCAGTAGATGGTAATAGACACGCCTCTCCAATGGTGAACCCCGCATAATAAAATGTGCACGCCTATAGACATCACAGACTAAAGTAGTGAATGAGCTGGTCACTGCTAAGTCTAAAGGTCGTAACTTACTTCTTGTTGTTCTATATCTCTCTGCAGCTTTTGACCTTGACAACTCTCTTCTCACACAAACACTAAAATCCCTAGGTATTCAGGACACAGCCATTTGTTGGTTTACATCCTACCTATCTAATCACTTTTTCAGTGTCTGCTTCTCTGAAATTTCCTTGTTGTTACCTCTATCAGATGGAGTACCGCAAGGCTCAGTCTTAGGTCTTCTGCTTTTCTCAATCAATTCTACATCTATTTGCAAACTAATCAGCTTGTTTAGATTTTAGTATCATCTGTATGTGGATGATACATACCTCCCAACAGTCTCGAAAACCGCAGGAATGTCCCAGTTTTCAGGAACATTCCCGCGTCCCTCCCGCGGCCGGCAGTGTCCCGCGGCGAGGGTGGGCTGTTGGGAGTCTCCCCCTGTCGGCTGCTGAGTAGCGGGGAATAGACGCTGTGCGCATGCGCACAGCGTCTATTCCCGCAACCAGGGGGCATGGCTAGAGGCTCACAGAGCCTCTGGGTCATGCCCCCTTAGCGTCAAAACAGGGAAATTAGGCCACGCACCTACGGCGTGCAACAGTCTGTCCCTCCTCCATCTCACGGAACGTTGGGAGATATGATGATACCCAAATCTACCTATCCTCCACAGATTTGTCACCAGCTGTATTGGTCCATGTCACTGAATGTCTTTCTTCCGTTTCAACTCGGATATCCTCTCTTCACCTCAAACTTAATGGCTGGATGTAATGGGAAATGATTTTAGTGGCCTGGAAAAGGTTGCTCGAAGTCAGACGTTATAATATCCGACTTTTTCTGAGAACAATGTAATGGCATGCGTCTTTAATGCTTCAAATGCAAACCGGATCCAAGTTCTTTCTGTATTTTTAGATCATGATGCATCCAACTTTCCAAACCTATCGGAATGCATCATATAGTGTAACAGTTGTCAGCCAGGATGTAATAGGAGCCAAGTTAGAAAGACACACACAAAAGAGCTCTGTAAAGTCTGACATAAATAGAGCTGGTTTTTGTGGATAATTTGATTTTGGTAATTATGTAAATCAATAACAAGTTCACAATTAGAACACTTTTGCAAAAAAAAAAAAATGTTTTTTTTTCAATTATTTCTAACCTTAGAAATAATGACAAATTTACTGTCAAAATAGGTTATGTACTGTACAAGTCGTTTTTTCCCCTTTTTCCCTGTAAAATGCGTCATATGCATCACTATGCAAATTGGACATACAAACAGCTTCTGATGATTACAATTATATTACATGACCAGGGCTATTTTTCTGCAGGCTCCAGCAGGGACTGTGGCCCTTATTCTAGTTCACTCTTTCTGACATAATATTTCTTCGATGGACAAAACCATGTGCACTGCAGGTGAGGCAGGTGTAAAACCCCACCCAAATCTAATTATCTCTGCACAAGTAACACCTGCCTCACCTGCAGTGCACATGGTTTTGTCCATCTAAGAAATATTTTGTCAGAAAGAGTGAACTAGAATAAGGGCCTCAGTTCCTGCTGGAGCCTGCAGAAAAATAGCCCTGTACATGACTATATTCTTTTTTGTAATTGCAACTGTATCTGCATAAATATGTTATGCTTCAGTGTTTTCCAGACAAACACTGGCCCTTATTCTGGTTGGTGCGGTAATATCCGCGTGCGTTCGCGCCGCCGATGTTTTGTGTCTGCGCATGTGCAGAGGCGTCTCTGCGCATGTGCGAGCGGGGCGTATGGACAAATTCCGCATGAAATGTGAACACTCCGAACAGGGGGTGGAGAGGGGCGTGAAGGGCTATTTGGGCTCATTACCATATGCATACGCCCCTCGTTTCATGGGCGTTCCCATGCAAACGCTGGGCGTATGTATGGTAATGCGGCCGTGACGCACGTGTAGGGGGCAGTCATATGACATCGCCGGATGTCAGCTGCCCGCCCAGATCCCTGATTTTGCACGGAAAAATGTCCGTGTGGTCTGAAGTTGCGGGAGCTGGTGGACCACTCGGTCCTGCATTCGATGGTCTGCGACCATCGAATGATGGGGGAGGTTCCCTGAGATGGAGGAGGCGTATTCCATGTAAAATACACGTGCGGTCCATTCGTCCAGCTTCTTACCGCGTACGGACGGAGTTGGCGATCCGTATAGAAGGCGGGGTTTCGCACGCACGGTCCTGGCCGCATATTCGGATCCGGCCGCACCGATCAGAATAAGGGCCACTGTGACATAATTATATAATTTAGTATTCAGATATGGTGCAATTACATACAGAATATAGGCATACTGTATTTCATCGTATGTGATGGTATTTGCATACCAAACTGAGTTACAGTGCTTGGTTGAAAAACACTAGCGTAAGTTTTTTTATGCAGATTCACTTGCAATTATATTCATAATATAGACAAGATGCATATCATTTTAATCAACAGAAGCTGCTTGTGTGTGCAATTTGCACAGCAATGTGCAAACTATGCATTTTATGGGGGAAAAAGTGAAAAGAAAATGAAACTTTCAATGCATGAGCTATTTTTTTTATTAAAATGAATTATTTGTTAAGAATTTCCACTGACCAATAGTAGTTACCAAAATATATATCTCTATATCACTGTTGAGAATTTGCCAATCAATCCTACCAACCAGGTCACTGCCTGGGTGTGTTCCTTGCCATTGTTACCCACATTTAATTTGTCTCAAAATCATGTTATATGCATCTGAAAAAGGTATCCAAAAATACAACCTTACACAAGATATTACAAAAAACTCTAACTCAATGCTCTTATTATCTACTGCATTGAATTTTACAATAGTCTTCATACCAGTCTTGCTAAAAAGAGACTCTCACCACTGCAATCCATCCTCAATGCAGCTGCGAGGCTGATCTTCCTTGCTAGACTTCATCGTCTGCATATCTGCTCTGTTGGTACCTCCATTGGTTAACTGTATTCTGCTGTATTCAATATAAAACACTTTCACTCCCACACAAAGCCATAAACCAAACTACACCGACATACAACTCTTCCCTTATCTAAAAATATCTCCCAACCTGAGCTCGGTGCTCTTCACAAGATCTACGTCTCTCTTTCACAAGCATTACTCACTCCCAATCACAATTGCAGGACTTTATTCGGGCTGCCCTCCTACACACAATGAGACTTTCCTCTTGTCTACAAACCGTCACGTCTTCCCTGAAAACTCACCTCTTCAGGCAAAATCAAATTCCAGACCCACCCACATAACTTTCCTAATACAGAATATTTTCTATCCAAGTGTATCATCATACTGTATGTTTTCTCTTTCTCGCTGTCTCATGCTCCGGACCCCAAACCAATATTGCTGGGTGATCATATCATACGACCCACCAAGAACCTTTGCTTGCTGGTAGACCATTACACAACACCTATCCGTGTGTATCATTGCCTAATTTCCAATAGATTGTAATATTTCAAGCAGGACCTTCCTGCCTGTATTCCTGTCTTTATTAACCAGTTTTGTTTTATCACCGTTGTTTCCAATTGGAAAGCACAACAGAATTTGCAGACCTATATAAGAAAGGAGTAGCACGCATGTACTCAGAATGTGGCCACTGCACATTTTCCTTCTCTAGTGGTGGTACTGTGTCAGATGGAAGAAGTGCCATGCTACAGCCGGAGGAATACCCACTGTTTGTGTGAATTGGATGTGTCTGAAGAATCCTGTGATTATAAGTAACTGCATGGGTTTGCAGAACTTGCTGCAGAGCAATGTGTCTGGTGGGTGTGCATTATTAGATAGACAGTGTCTAGACAGTCAATAGGTCAATCCCAAAAGGTCAAAGTGCAACAGGTCAATAGAGTCAAAAGCTCAACATAGGAGAGGTCAACAAGGACAAAATGAAAAAGGTAAACACTTGAAAAGGTTGACATGAATGTTGCACATTTTTTTTGGTGTTAATGTCAACAACTGTCAACATGGACCCCCAATTAATGTACCACATCGCCTCACATGGCTCCCTTTGCTTGTTGTGCTTCAGGATTGGTGTCTAGCTACACACGGCACACTATTATATTCTCCCTCTATGCTGCTATGGTAAAGAACAAGCCAGTTTACAAAAAAATCATGAAAAACTCATGTTGACATTGTCATGTGTCTGCCTCTTTCATGCTGACCTTTTAACCCTGCAGACCATCTGATCCTGTGGACCTATCGCTTGTGGTCCTTTTTTAGTCAACCTTTTGACCCTGTCAACCATGCTGACCTTTTGGGGTAGACCTATTGACGGTCTATCTAGACACTGTAGATCTATCAACCGGAACCAGTGTCTGACAGTGTGGGTGTCCACACACTACTATAAATGATAGCCACATCCTGGCCGGCTGGATGAATAAACTCCTTTTAATAAGTTCAGTAAACACAAGCTGTTACAGTATGTCTACTTGCCATATATGACAGCACTACAGATCCCAACTCTCTACATTTCAAGACCCAGTAGAAAAAGTTCAGACCTTACTGATTCTAAGTAACAGAAATGCCCTAAGACTCCAGAATGGTGGATGTATGAACAGGGGCATTGCCAGTGATTCGTACGTAGCAAACTGATCTGCTATGCCCACTCTTTTGAGTGTTTTCGTCCTACTGCAAGTTTCCACATGTACAGCATTATGGATTAAGGCCCTTATTCTAGTTGACTCGCAAGGATGCAAATTCGCACCCTTTCGAGTCCACCAGAGCCTGCCCTGTGAATGGCAGGCTGGCCGCCCTCATTTGCACGCTGTGTACGTTCGCAAGGCCTGGAAATGGATGTTTTACATAAACTTCCATTCGCAGGCCGGGGGGAAACTCCCACATGTGGTGCGTGCATGCATATATAAAGTGACTCTCAGGTCACTTATATATGTGTGCACATTCAGGAGGAACTGGTGCGGTGATGTCATCTGCCCACCCATGTCACCCAGCGTTTTCATGGGAGTGCCATGAAACGCTGGGTGTTCCCATGGGCGAGTACCCTGGCTCATCGTCCCCAAAGCCCATTTTCAAGATTTTGCTATGGGGCACACAAAGTTTTAGTTATGCCCCTGTTACTACCCTAATCCTAATCCATTCTTGCCCATTTGCCTGTGTGAGACTGCCAGGTGAATACATCTCATATCTGTCCCATTGTATAGGCCATACTAATCACCCACTGCCCCTGAATGCTGTGATTGTAGCACAGAAGGGGCCAACCACCATGGAGTTATGGTTAGCATTGGCCACGTCTGGAAGCCGTACCCTGCCGGTAGCAGCTCCTCTTCCCACATCTGTGCCACAGACACAGGAGCACAGCTATAGCCAACACCAGCTGCTCATTGAGGTAACGGAGCCATGACCAGGGGAGTTGACAAGCCAGAGCTGCAGGAGAAGGTAAGAGGGGTGTAGTGAAGGTGGAGCTGGTGTGAGATCAGGAAACAGGAAAGCTATAAACAACCTGGTATGTATGATTGTATGGATGCGCATGGGTAGCTAACGGCAGAGACACGGGCTGGGGGCACTGCGGAGCTCTGGACTACCTCATGGTGTTGCTATCAGCCGACTGTCACCTCTTTCTGCAGCCCTTTTCTGTATCCTTGTTGATGTCACTGGCCCACTTGTCCCTCCTCCCGTCACTGTACAGTTGGCAGAGGGAGGCTGGTGCTCACTAACATTTTTTAAGGAGAGCTGACTTGAGGAGGGGAGCTCATGGGCATGTGCCAAGGAACCACCTCTCTGACAGCCCCACCTGTTGCTGCTGCCTAATGGGCCCCATACATCAGCAATCACAATTTATGGATTGCCAGATACAGGGATTTTTTGGCCAGATAAATGGATTTTACAATCTATCTGACTTTGCCCACACATTACAGATTTATTTCAGTGATCGGCAGATTTTTCCATCTAAAGATTGCATCTTCATATCTGGAAATTGCCCAATCGATTGCTGTTCATAATGTAAATAGATGAAGAAGACGAATTGGGAATGCCCACACATATAAAAAAGATCTGTAGATAATACCAGATTATTAAACATGTTTAAAATCCTGATTAAGCAATCGATTGGCGATTTTGATTGGGATTGCCAAAAGGGGGAGCCCACACATCTAAAATTAATTGTGGCAATCATCTCCAT
The DNA here is from genome assembly GCF_055691185.1 of Crinia signifera. Classification (NCBI taxonomy): domain Eukaryota; kingdom Metazoa; phylum Chordata; class Amphibia; order Anura; family Myobatrachidae; genus Crinia; species Crinia signifera. The sequence continues at coordinate 50,710,016 of NC_139224.1, forward strand.
ATCTGAAAATTGTCACAATTAATTGCTGATGTATGGGGCCCTTAACTTGCTGCTGGCAGTTTATTTACTTTTTATATAGTTCTGGCTCCGGGGAGTAGTGGTCTAACTGTATACAGCACCTGTCTCCTCCCTGACCTTCCCTGTGAGTGTGTCCTGCCTTCTGACTGCAACTGTCTCTCACATACCCTCTCCATACCTCCCAACTTTTAGAAATATATTATCGGGACACAAGCACCTGGAAAGGGGTGTAAACTCACAAAAAGAGGGAGCAGCTTTACTGCAAGCCTCATCCCATTTGCCACTCTAGCCTCATGGGCAGTGCTCTATGAGCTGCTGGCATTCCCCCAGTCCCTCTGTTTATCTGTTATTAGGGACTGTGCTAAGCTAAACAGAGCAGCAAGGGACAACAAGACTTTCAACTGCCCCCATTCCCACCCTGGGACACTGCAGCCCAGCAAAAAATAGGATTGTCCCGCCCAAATCATGCCAATTGAGAGGTATGCACTCTTCCCCTATCTTTCTCTCTCTCTCTCTCTCTCTCGGTGGAGGCGGGGCTTATGGTGAGAAGACTTGTTAGGGGATGGCCAAGTGATCATGTCATTGTGAGTCACTCCACTCGCTCCATAATGTTTGTATTCAGCATGAATCTTGACATTCGGACCTGGGGGTTGCGACTGACTGTATTTCGGGGCAGATGCCCACCTTTCCAGGGGCCAGGAAGCAGACCCAATTTTCGTGAGTCTCCTGGCCATTCTGGGAGGGTAGGCAAGTATGAGGTGGACGCTACAGGGCACTGCTGGTGGACTAACTAGAACCACGGTTGGTGTGTCAGCATGCACATAAATCAAGAATATCAATACCACTTGCAACTGGGGCACACTCCTTAGTAGTGGTAGGTACGCCCATAGGTGGAGTTAGACATACACGTTGGGATATATATGTATATATATATATATATATATATATATGCAAAAAATAGTATAACCAGCGCACTAAGTCCAAAGTCCTTGCATTTTTCAATGTCCACTAAGACTTCGAAGTCCGAACCTGTGACGAAACGTGTTGGGCGTGGCTTCCTGTGATCCTGACGTTGTGACTTCCCCTTGGTCCATGTCGATTGTGAGGAGAAGTTCTAAGTGAGCGGCTGCTGGGCTGGGTCCTGCCGGCGACTGATCACCGCGTGTACGGCTGTTCCGTCAGGGCCTTCCTGCAGTGCTGCCCTACTCCTCTATGGCAAGCTATGCTATTCATACCCCAATGTATATCAGTATTATATAAGTAAAGTTGTGTTTATTTTTATTGCTGATTGGTGCGCTTCATTTTATTCTTTTCCACATATATATATATATATATATATATATATATATACCTGTATACTGTAAATGTATACATGTACAGTATGTTGAGGTTGTATGTATGTACAATTATTAGTGTACTGGCCCCAAGAATTCTGTTGCTGGCCCTGAGGTGATGGAGAGGAGACAATAATTACAGTAACCTTTGCTTGTTGAAAATCAACTGCAACAACAATGGCAAATTTAAGTTTCTATCTAGGAGGCTATGGGCCTGATTCATGAGGATCGCATATGATAAACTGATGGTGATCCTTAGCAATGCAAATGCATACCATCTCCTGCAATTGCAGGACCCATTGTGCACATGCGCACTGAACAAACATCAGGGAACTGTGGGTTAGATCACCAACCCACAGGGTTAGTTACCAGGCTTTGCATGTTAAATTCGAAATTATTAACAAAAAAAAAAGCATCATAGTTTGTGTCTATAATATGTAACTAGAGAATTGGCTACTTTATTTAAAAGTAAAACAAAGCATACAGTCTGTGTCATTTTCCTATGCGCTATAAACCACTTTATAATCAGAGTCACTGCACTGTGGTGTTGTGAGAGTCTTATTGGCAGTAACGGATTGAAGCTAATTGCAACAGACTAATAGGATGACGGATCTAGCTGCTGGGCAGAAGTGTGACTGCCTATCCTGCAGTATTTCTCTGTAACCACAAGACGGCACCCTTGTTGGTAGATCCTTCACATTGAATGTTGTTGGACTTGTAAATGGATGAATATACACTCTATATACATTGGTTTTTTTTCCCACATAAAATCCATTTGTGTTTTTATATCTATGCACTGGCATATATCTATTATGGGTGCAAGGGGTGCGGTGTACATGAGCCCCTGGGGGCCCGCACACCCTGCAGCCATTTAAACAACATCACCGCTAGGCAGCAGCAAAAATTACTGGAAAAATAGCTGCTCTGACTATTTTCCATTCATTTGCCCATGCGATGTGTCCTCAGGTACTCGAAATGGGGTGCCATGTTTGTGGAGACCATCACATGCACAGTAGACTCTGGCACAATGTCAAAGTCTACTGCACCACCGAAGAGGAGGGGTCCCAATCCCAACTGTCCCAATTTTCACAGGACCATCCCTTTGTTTGGGACTTTCCCGCATCCCGCCCAGGACTGGTAATGTCCCACAGCAGGGGGGGGCAGTTGAGAGTCCCCCCTGTCACCCGCTGGCCATGTTCCCACAGCAGCAAAATGGGGGGGGGGGGGGTGTCCTCGCGGGAGTAAAGGGATTAGTAGACATGCCCCCTTGACGCCAGGCATTATTCTAAAGTTGGGAGGTATTCAATCGGAGCCTGCACATGGGCCCCTCCTCTCTTAAAGCAACTTGTAGGTATGTATGTGTACATGTGTGTGTGTACATGTGTGTATGTGCAGGGCCGGCTCTACCATTAGGCAGCTTTAGGCACCACCAAGTCTGCCTATCAAAAAAATCAATGATGTCTATGGGGATCCTTGTTGTACTTAATGCAGGTGACGGCTGTGGAACCTCTAAGACTTCACTTCCATACTTGGTGCATATTTCCCTACTTTGCTGCCCCTCCTCCTTGTACTCTGTTGTGGGTGGCAAAGGGGGGCCTACAGGGAAAGCAGGGGACATGCCCACCTACCGGGGGGGCTGGGAGGACCACCCAATTTTTGGGAGCCTCACCACCATTCCAAAATATTAGGCAAGTATGCCTTAAGGGGTTAGAACGTGAGTATCGGTGGCAGTGTTGGGTGGGGGGCAGTAGGTTGAACTTGTGCCTAGTGTGCTGAGAAGCCTTGCACCGGCCCTGTGTGAGTGTGTGTATATATGTGTGTGTGTGTGTGTGTGTATATATATATATATATATATATATATATACTGTATATATTTATAATTACACAAGCAAAATAGTCTGGTGTATAGTGCACATTTTGTACACTGCAGAGGTGATACAGTTAGACTATTCTTTGATTTTTGTTATCATTTTTCACATATATAATTGGTATACAGATGGCGCCGGGCTTGTCTTTGCTGGGGATGGCGGAGGACTCGCCACCCGCCATCCCCCGCCCCTCGCCATCTGTATGTCGGAAGGGGACGCGCGTGCACGAGGTGCACGCGCGTCCCGTTCCGACGGTGCCTTTCCCCGGGTCCCCGCCGGCTTCCCCGGGTCCCCGCCGGTCCACACCGCCCCCCCGCAGCCCCCCGCAGCCCTGCCCGTCTCCCTGAAGCTGGAGACGGGCAGGACTGCACCCGCCGCGCCGCCTCGCCGCCCGGCTATTGAGACGCTCGTGCGTGGGAGACGCACGAGCGTCTCATTCAGCCAGAGCGCCAGATTGCTGGCGGATCGCCAGGGACACGGTCCTGGCGCTCCGCCAGCAATAATAAGGCCCGCTCTATCTGTATCTTTAGAGAAATGAATAATGATAGAATTGTTATACACATGAATAAGCTCTGGGTAACCTTTATGGGCTGAATGAACTTCAGATCACAAGTTTTCCTTGTCTGCACTTCAGGATATTTATTAGACCAATAATATTACTGCAAAAACATACCTGGTTTTGCATTGAATATTTTATTGCCTTAGAAGCAAAACCAAACACCACTTGCTTTCAAAACCCAACCCAAGCTAAATGTATTCCATGATCTCAGACTTACCTTGCACCCCATGATCTCAAACATACATCGTACCCAGTGGCGGCTCTTACCATTTACGATGAGGGGGGCTGCCACAATGCGCACCCCCTCCACTGTCACTGCCCCTGCCGCGGTCCCCACGCTATCCCGGCCGCCAGTCCTCTGCACGTGGCCAGCGCATGCGCAGTAACTTCATACATGCTACGCATGCGATGGCCCAAGCCTCAATGGGCTGCCTTTGCTGCAGCCCCCAGAGGTTTAAGACGGATCCCGGTATGGCGCATTCACAGTATTTTCTGCTGTACTGTGCATGCGCAGAACCCGATTTGGGGGCTGCCGCACATTTGCGCAGAGAGAGGAATCCTGGAGGGAGGTAACACCTCCCAATGGGACTGCCTTGAGTGACTGGCAGGTTGGACTTCCAATAGGAAGTCACTGCCAGTCACATTGAAGCCAGAGCAGTCTGATTGTACCCAATGATCTTTAAAATTACTTTGTACCCCATGATCTCAAATATACATCGTACCCATGATCTTAAAGTTACCTTGTACTCCATGATCTGAAACTTACCTTGTACCCCATGACCTCAAACATACATCGTACCTCATGATCTCAGATTTACCTTGCACCCCATGGTCTCAGACATACCTTCTACTCCATGATCTTAAACTTACCTTGTACCCCATGATATCAAATATACCTTGTACCCCATGATCTTACACTTACCTTGTACCCCATGATCTTAAACTTACCTTGTTCCCCATGATCACAAGCATACCTTTAATCTGGGAAACTGCCAGTGCTTAGTAGGTGTAGACACTATGGAGGAACTTAAGGTTAGGCTTCAGGAAAGAAGGGGGGGGGGGGCAAGGGGATGGTGGTTATACTTACTGCACCAATGTTGGGATTCCCTGCACCGGGATGCCGGCGTCAGTATTCTGACCACTGTCAACCACACGGCCGTTCATTTGTACGTATTCCCTTGAGACGGTAATCATAAACATTGAGATAAGGTGAGTGTACAGCAACAGGTGTGTGTCTGTCTCTAGGGTCATACATGAGAGACAGCCCAGTATAAGGCTCTGTGCGCTCCTCCATAGACGCGCATGTTATGAATTTAACATGTTTGTCTTTGGCCGGTTTCCACAATAGGCGTCTATGTTAAGACTTTAACCCCCGGCTGTGGCATTACACTGCTAAACGTTGGAGCCCGGTACTGGCCGCACCTATTTCTTTTGTCCATTGTATTTTTGGAACCAGGACACATTCAAGAGCCCAGTGCTGGTTTCTGAAATACAAGGGGACCTTATACATTTTGAACCCCATATTTCAGAAACCAGCACCGGCTCAAAGAGACTGGTTGTCTGGTTATACTTGGGACGGGGATCCTATATCGTTTTATTTGTCTATTTAATTTTTACACAGGGAAGCCTGCACGGATCTGACTGATCTGTGCAGGCTTCCGCAAAATACGGATGGAACATGTGGTCTACTGTATTTGCCATTCGTATTTTGAGCTGAATTCATAAAAACAGCAACTTTTTTTAATTTGACGGCCACCAGGTAAGGTATAAAAAAGTCCCCCCAAAAAAGAGAGGGGGAAAAAATCATGTCAACCTTCTGCTTGTGTCGATCTTTTGTCTGTCAACATCTTGCATGTCCACTAAATGGTGTCGACCTATTGACTGTCGAACTAGACGCGCTCAACCTATCGATCGGATGCCAAACTATTGGCAACATCATGGATGTGTTGCAGACGTCACATAATTCAAAGTAATTGTAGTTATTGAATCTAATTGCATCAACTGTAAAAAATAATATCACATGTGGGATCTGATTCTGATTTGTGCACAATACTGTTTACACAGATGGTTGATGTTTTGGTAATGTGCGACTGAATATCCTCCTGCGTTTGTAAGTGCGCACATAGTTACGTACCGATAGAGCAGCTCTCAATGGAGCTGCTCCTGGTGATAGAATCGCCAACCGCCGCTGTTCGCCATCCGACAGAAGGGCGCACGAAAGCACAAGATGCTCACATGCCCTGATCTGTCGAAGCCTGCGGCGGCTCCCCGCTGCGCCCCTCCCCCATAGTCCATAGTCCCCCGCACCCTGCCCGTCTCCCTGACAGGCAAGGAATCTGCTCCCCGCTGATGGGGAGGCGTGAGCGTGTGAGACGTTTGCGTGTCCCCATCAGACGGAGCTCCTGTCTGCCAGCCTGCGCCAGCTCAGGAGATCTGGCGACTCTAAAAGCTGACTGACAGGCGCTTCTTCTGTACTTGACTGCAAGTACATGAGAATTTGAGGCATTTATTTTATTTTAATTAAAACCAGTTCCTTACAGTATATAGCGCACACATATTCCGCAGCGCTTTACAGAGTATATTTTAACATTCACATCAGTCCCTGCCCCAGTGGAGCTTACAATGTATGGGCCCGATTCAGACCTGCTCGCTACGCAGCATATATTCGCTGCCTAGCGAGCATATAAATGCTGCCCCGCCGAAGACACACCCCCTCCGCCAAGCACATTCCCGCACTAGCATGCGACTGGGTGTGTATGCTTACACATCCGCTCACATGCGAACCACGGAGGAGGAATCATTCGATGTTCGCCTACCATTGGATGATTTATCAGCCTTCGCTCTGAGAGTCAGTCTATACTTACTGTACAGTTATCCGCTCTTTGCCGAAGGGCGGGCGCTGATATCCTGTGATATCAACCGCCCGCCCGAGGATGCATGGGCGCACTTGTGTTCACAGGGGTACGCCCAGCGTTTCCATGGGCATGCCCAACGTTTTTGTGAGCACACCCATAAAACGATGGGTGGTCCCCTGCATCCGCCCCCTTCCTGCCCACCATTGAGCGAATGCCCCGGTGAGTGTGAAACTTGCCGAAGGCGTTCACTCGAGGGGCTTGCACATGCGCATATTCTCCCATCGGTCAGGGGAGCAAATTCGGACCTGAACGATCACCCCCTGTAATCCCAACCACATTCTGAGGTATTTTTTGGGGGGCGGAGTACCCTAAGGAAACACACACAAGCACGGGGAGAATATACTAATTCTGCACATTGTTGGGGATCGAACCCATGACCGCAGTGCTGTGAGGCAGTAATGATAACCATTACGCCGTCCGTGCTTCCCAATTAAGAATGTATTTGGGAATATGGGTGGGGACTGAAGGTAAGGTAACCAAAAAAAATCCCCAAAATAGGCTGTAATAGAAGTGTCATGGGCATGCGTTCGATCTGTGTGACCCAGTACTCACGCAAGCCAACAATGTTGTAGTGTGCACGGTCCATCCAGTGGATCTGCACACTACTCAGACACACTGTACAATTATCTGGCAGATCTGGACAAAACCTCGCAGTGACACAAATTGGTAAAAAACGTGATTAGACCAATTTTTTTGGAGCAACAGGCTTTGTCCATTTTCCAGTATTTGGGAGCAAAAGGTTTATTGTTATTTTCTCACATCAGCTAGATCTGGCAGATAATTGTACAGTGTATGCTCAGGGACTGTGGATAATTGCATTTGCATATAATGGTGCTTTAGCTGCATGTGGCAGCATTAGCGCACAAATCAGGCCCATGGTCCAATCCTGATGATCTACTGACAGGATTACTGTTTACATGGATGGCCAAATTGTATTCTGATTATCTTCATCATTCCTGCCTCCGATGCAGCCTGCCGGTATGGTGGGAAGATGATTGACAGCTTCCGTAAGCATTTTCTGCCATAGCCGAAAAGGTTAAACTTCCAGGAGATCCGTTTTGTAAATCACTGTAGTTTTCAGCCCACATACCTTGCAATATGATGTCCATTTATTGGCTGCAATTTGACAGCATGTGTGTTGGACTTAAAGGATTAATATAAAAATCGGCAAAGGTAAAAGACACAGATAAAACGGATGCAGTCAAAATACCAACAACCATTGGCAGACAGTCAGAATACTGACACGTTCAAAATGCTGACATTCATTATGGCCACACTGTCAAAATGCCAACATTTAAATTAGTGGTACTTATGTATTATCTGGGCTCCCATGTTAAATGCACCCCATTTTTTCATACCCCTACTATCCAACTACGCACGGAGTTGGTTTTATATAGTGTAAACGAAGCGTGGCGAGCGGACGCGGTCTCATAAGAAAAACGGGAGCCCAGATATTACATAAGTACCAAATTAGTTTTTCATGTTTTTTTTTCTTTGAAACCAACTTGATCTTACTTTGCAATATAAGTGGACATAGAGTTAGATTCAGCCAGCGATTATTGAACAACTGCATATGGATCCTACTGTGTATGTCCAGTGCTTCCCTGCAAAGAAAGTCAGCTTTTTTCTTTGCTGGCTGTACGCAGGGTGATTGACAGGTGCTCTGCATTTGTCGGGGGCACCTGGACATTTTATGGTAGTGTCAGGGAAAAACCACAGGTGTGGACAGCCTTCTAGAGAGAGGATCTCTGATGTCAGCTCCGGCCTCAATCTCCCTTCTCCATCACAGCCACCAAGTAAGTCCAGAGCTTCTCAGCCAGTGCACATAATGAGGGAATCCTTCAATGGTGAGTTATGAATAGATTTGCCTCTTTCCGCAGGGCTGCAATATTATCGCAGCACATTCGCAGGCTTGCACATTGACGGGGTTTCACTCTTGTGGTGCAGTGGCTACAGGATTATCTGAATCAGGCCCATAGCTCTTAGCAGTTACGTCTGCTGCCAGTGGGCTGCAGTGTAGACCAATATAAACGTACATGAAATATATTTCATTGATTAACAGTATTTTATATAGCGCACACATATTCCGCAGCGCATTTGAACATTCACATCAGTCCCTGCCCCAGTGGAGCTTACAATCTATATTCCCTACCACATGTACACGCACTCACAGCCATTCTAGGGTTAATTTTGTTGGAAGCCAATTAACCTACCAGAATATTTTTGGATTGTCGGAGGAAACCGGATTACCCAGCGTAAACCCACGCAAGCACGGGGAGATTATACAAACTCTGCACAGTTAAGTCCATGGTGGGAATAGAACCCATGACCTTAGTGCCGTGTAATATATGTGATTGATGGTTGCCCTAACCCAGGGACTGGCAATGCCACTGGTTTTCAGTGAACTGCTGCACCCGAGATTCAGGATTGGGATTTACTGCTCCATCCTCTATTAGCCTGCACCCAGACTCATGTGAAACTAGCCAATGGGGGTCTGGGGACGGGCTTATAGAAACAAACCCGAATGTTGTGTCCTGGGTGCTGCAGCGGCTGTGAAACATATAGTACTGCTGATCCCCAGAGCAGCTAGCACATACAGTTACAACTTTACATGTAGGTTTATATGTGATACTGTGCAATATGTGGCTGGTGCTGCAGTGTACGGGCAGCAGCCGCCCCTGGTCCTTAGTTTGAAAGGCTTAGGGCCTGATTCCAGGATCATATAGTGGTGATCTCACAAGCAAGTGACCAATGGTTTAAATCCACATATAATAGGTCGCACAATGCATGTGTCCTAATGGTTACCACTCTGAGATGCCGATCAAAGAGAGAGTCATTTACAGAGGGAGATAAGTGAGTCAGCCATTGTGTCAACGATGCACTGACACAGGAGGCAATAGGGCTGTTGCAATATTTAAGTTTGCGACCAACGGTGCACCAAGAAAGAATAGCCAATGGGCATCTCTGTATGCAGAGAATCGTTTGCGGCATTAACATATACGCAACTATAGCTGTATCTACGTGACCTCTGAAAAAGGCCCATAATGTGTCAATGAATAAGATATCTAGAACATGTGCAAGATAAAGATGCAGTATGCTGCATATAGTATCTGTAGTAGCATGGGGTGTATGCCTGTGACATAAACTCCTGCACGTCCTCCTTCATAAGCTACTGTGTAGGAAGAGTGGTGAGAGGGAATCATGGTGGTGAGCTCCATCAGTTCCAATAGCAGTCCTTCAGCTGTGAGTGTATGTGTGTCTCAAACTCCCTATCTACCTTCCCTGTTTCTCTTAGCCTTCCCATGTGTTTCTCAGCCTCCCCATCATGTGGGCCTCTCAACCACCCCTGTTTTTTCCAGCTTCGGCCTGTATCTGTCAGCCCCCCTCCCCATTACTCTCAGTCTCTCACTGTGCATTTCAGCCTGTCCCTGTGTCTCTTAATTATCCTGTGTCTTGCAACCTGGCTCTGTGTTCTCAGCCTCCCCCTGTGTCTTTCAGCCACACACTTACCTTCTGCCACACATTTAGACTGAGTCCACTTTTGGGGGGTATTCAATTAGGTCTCAACAATGTCCCGATCGGCAAAAAGAGGGCATGTCTGTGTGGATTGTTGAGATACGGCTCCTGTTGGAAATAGCCATGGGGATTGAATACCCAGCATAGTGTTTTAGCGGGTCCCGTTCAGTGGGACCTGCTTGACAGGAAGGAGACTGTACATATTCAGATCTGCTTGGTAGGCTGCCTATATTCGGAGCCTAGCGAGCAGGTTAACACCCCACCGAATGCACTACCCCCTCCAGACTGGCTGGATCCCCTAGCTACACTGCGAGCAGATGTGTTCTCCTACACATCCGCTCGCAAGTGCCCGCAAAGAGGAGAAATCCTGACTTCTCTTCTGTTCACAGCAGTAGCCCAGGACTTACTTTCCTGCTGTGCGATTTTCTCAGTGGCGTAACTATAAATTTTTCTCCCCCCTGCCAAAAATGTTGGCAGTGCCCCCCCCCCAAATACAGTTAATCCCCCCCCACCATGTTACCCCCCCGCACCTTACCCCTCCCGCGTCCGCCGTGTCCGGCAGCTGGTCTGGTCTGCGGTCCCATCCTGGCTCTCCTGGCTCCTGCTGTTAATAAAAAGGGACACTCACAAAATGGCTGCCCCCATACATCAGACCATTTTTAAGGATGCTAGAGGAGACCACCGCCGCCTCCTCTAGCATCCACAAAAATGGTCTGCAGTATGGGGGCAGCCATTTTCTGAGTGTCTCTTTTTATAAGCAGCAGGAGGGAGCCGGGAGAGCCGGGAGTCCATGACCGAAAACAGATCAGCCGGCAGCAGGTCATGGCGGATGGCGGCAGGTCACGGTGGATGGCAGTAACTATAACTATAGCCCCGCAGCCCCCCTGGCGCCCACACTTTCTCTGCGTCACCCCGCCATGGCGGGGGCTGCGGGGCTATAGTTACGCCACTGGATTTTCTCCAAATTGGAGGTGGGCGCTGATATCATGTGACAGCAGGCCAGGAAACGCCTGCGTTCCCAGGGGCCCACCCAGCATTTCTATGGGCGCACCCACCTTTTTTTTGGGCACATCTATTTATTTTTGTTTCTTATATAGCGCAGCAGATTCCGATGCGCTTTACAATTGTAGACAGTGATAAAACAAACTGGGTAACAACAGACAGACTTGGAGGTTAGAGGGCCCTGCTGCAAGCTTACAATCTATAGGGATATAGGAGGGAAACACAAGGACAGGCACCAGTAATACCATAGCAGTCCCGTCAAGTTGCAAGTCCAGAAGGGAAGCTATATAATACATAAGTGCCTCTGAGGGTTATGCGTATGGAATTTAAAAATGTTAGGCTTGCCTGATGAGATGAGTTTTCAGGGAACGCTTGAAAGTTTGGAGGCTAGCGGAGAGTCTTATTATGCATGGAAGGACATTCCAATGGATGGGAGCAGCCCAATGAAAGTCCTGTAATAGTGAATGGGAGCTGGTGATCCGTGCAGAAGAGAGACGCAGATCCTGTGCAGAGCATAGTGGTCGAGATGGGAGATATTTTGTGATAATTAAGAGACATATGCTGGTGCAATATGGTTAATAGCTTTATATGTGAGTAGAGGTTTTTCTTATTGAATAGGGTAAAACACAGGCAACCAATGGAGGGACTGGCAGAGCCAGTATGTGAAAGCACAGTCCTTCACCATCAGAGACAGGGTCAAACTTGAACCTGGTAGGATGAGCGATGCTGTACTGTGTCCTGCTCGTTATCCGGTTGGCAGTGGCCGGATCGTGTTCTGTAGGTTCCTGCCGAAAGGCTGTGTGTGTGTGTGTGTGTGTGACTCCACACAGCCTCCTCCTGAACGGCATCTGCTCTGGGTTACTCAGACCAGATCGCTGCTGTGTGAATTCACAAGTCGATCGATTATCGAATGCTGTGCATGCGCCCAGGGCCGGTGCAAGGCACCGGAGCGCCCCAGGCGAGTCGGGGTGGGGGCGCCCCGGTGCCGGTGGGAGGGAGGGGGTGGTACCTGTGTAAAAAAATTGCTGCCCCGGCGTCCCTGCAGTGCTGGGGCGGTCAGGGGTGTCCGTGCCGTAGGGGTATCTGCGGCGCCGTCATGTGTATAAAACTGGCTGCGGCCGGCGGGGTCCCTGTAGTGAATAGCAGATAACTAGCGCCGCCGCGCGCATAGCGCTAGTTATTTGCTATTTACTACAGGGACCTCGCCGGCCGCAGCCAGCTTTATACACATGACGGCGCCGCAGGTACCCCTACGGCACGGACACCCCTGACCGCCCCAGCACTGCAGGGACGACGGGGCAGCAATTTTTTTACACAGATCGCTGGGGGTGAGGGGCGAACTGCCGCCCTCCAGGTGCCGGCGCCCTAGGCAAATGTCTAGAGCTGCCTAGTGGTGGCGCCGGCCCTGCATGCGCCTTGGCTGCAGCACGAGTGTGCGATGGCACATAGTGACAAAGATTGGCAACTTTTTTTTTTTGCAACTCGGCCACAGTTTGATTGACAGTAAGTCGCCATTTGTGGGTGGTAACCACCCATTTTATAAGAGTGCCAGAAAAAACACAGGCATGCCCAGCCTGTATCTGTCACAGAGTTGTGGCAGGGTCAGAGTTACGCACACTTGCACAGACTGGGAAAATCACTAGATGGTGAGTGAGTGGATGGATTTGCAGCTGGCCACAGACTTGCACAGGGCGGTAATTCACTCTGGCGGTGGCAGCGACTAACTGGAATCTCGGGCCCGGTACAAATGTCCCCCTTTGTCCTCCCCTGTCACTGGACCTGCACCACCTACATGACTAGGAAAAGGAGGTCTGAGGGGGGTGGGCAAAAAGTGGCAAAATCTATGCATGATTAACCTTCAACTCTATCAGCCAAGTCATAATCGCTAGGCTGCTAATTTTTGGAACCCTGAGTTCAGGTATACGCCACCCCGTCAGGGTGAAATCCTGCCCTGTGCAAGCCTGAAAACTGTTTAGAAGGCTTCCAAAAATGACCTGTATCAGCGATTAGCTGCAAATCCATAGGCGAACCGCTCACCATCGAATGATTCCTCCAGTGTGTGCAGTCTGTGCGATGCCAAGGACTTACTTGACAGCTTCGATAGAATCAGTTGGATCGAGGCCAGAGCTGACATCACACACCTTCCCTTAAAATGCCTGGGCACGCCTGCATTTTTTTTCTGGCACTTCCAGAAAACATCCGGTTACCACCCAGGAACGGCAACTTCCTGTCAAACTATGGCTGTGTTGCGAATAAAAAAGTCACTGATTTTTGTGGCTATGTGTCGTCCTGGTGCCCTAGGCTGCAGCCTAATCAGACTATTGGTAAATCAGGCCAATGCTGGGCATCAAGGCCTAACGATGTGAAGAGTCCAGTCAAACCCTGATCAGCCGTCAGCAGCATCTCCCCGATTGGTGGATACAAAAGTTGCGTATGGGTATGAGTGTACAATTTGCGATCAATGGATCAATCTGGTTGGCTCGCTAAACGGCAGTTGTTTGCTGCTTAGCGAGCCTTTAAATGCCGCCTGCCATATGTGCAAATGCCCGTCTCCCGCAGCCCAGCAAATATACCTGCCGCACTGTGAATGGATGTTTGGCATAAACATCCATTCGCAGGGTAGCGTGCGGGCCAGGTATAATTTGATGGTCCCCGACCATCGAATGACTTCTCAAGTGATCGCAAATCTGACAGTTTTGCGGGCAGCAGACGTCCGGTTACATCAGCCGCCCGCCCCCGGCAGGCAGGTTGCTGCCTGCGTTCGCATGGGGATGCCCAGTTTTTTTCCTGGGCACACCAAACTTTTTGGTGGGTATGCACAGAAAACGCAGAGCTTTCACATGCGAACGCCCAGAATCAGGGCCTATGTGCATTTCCAGAGCTTTCACATGCGAACGCCCTCTGCCTGCTTCCTTCACGCCCCCTTCCCCCTGTGCTAGTGCCACAGAGACTATGCAAGTCTCCGAAGGTGCCTGCACAGAATCCCTGCAACTGCACATAAGCGAATATGCGCATGAGCAGAGCTTCAACATTGGTCCCCGATGCGTACACGTGGGGGACCGATCAGACCAGAATCAGGGCCTATGTGCGTTTCCAGGTCCTGTATGTAAGAGTCTTGCAAGTTGCCAGTGGCGCATACGTAAACCATAAAGATCCAAGAGGCTGTGCAGCTAGCAGGCGTCTGAGTGTTCTCCGTGCAATTATTGTGCAAAATATCCTATCCTATCTGGTTCTATCCTGTCTGCACTCTGCATTCTCTATTAAATAAAGCCAACTGATAAATGATTTAGTTGCGCTGAATGTTAAATATTCTGATGTACCTACAGGGGCCACTCTCTTACTATATAATATGTTTATAAATTAAAATACATTTATAGATTCTTTGTACCTACAGTATTCATGTAATTAAGATTAAAATCAGCATTGTGCTAAATCTCTTCCTGCAGGTATCACTAACTCACACAACACAATTTATAATTCGCAAAACCGGGAGACTCAATGGGGGACATTTACTAAGATGGGAGATCTATTTTACATGGGATGCTGCTATGGGCAACCAATCAGATACTATCTACTATCTTCTAGAAGGTGCTAAAGGTCACATGTTAAATCGAACTCCCATTTTAGCAATTTTCCCCAAACCAGTCTGTGTGTGTATATATATAAATATATAAATATATACGGTATATATAAAAATATGTATATATATATATATATATATATATATATCTGGAAGATTGGCGGGATCCTGATGACGAGATTAAATCTCAAAAGATCTTGAACCTGTGTGGTCTCCAGTTATTTCAAGTCGTCCGAGTGCCGCCAATCTTCCAGTTATATTTGCCAACCCAGTCGGGCTAGTGCTTGGGAAGGCACTGGGCGCCAATATATCACAAAGCAGAGGAGTGACGGCTATTCTACTATATATATATATATGTATGTATACATAAATTGTAGGGGGCTCTGCACTCACTAAATTAACTGATTAGTGGAGATTTAGTTAATGAATTGATCAATGCATTTAAGCCTGCAGCCCCCTTCAGGGGACCCCATTTTTCTGCAGGTCCTAACACTATTGCTCAAAATGGCTACAATACACATAGGGGATTATTCTCACAGAACAGCCGCACACGGATGGTCACAAACACCGACAATGGGGAGTGGCGTACACTTGAGCGTACGCCACCGTGTATGGACAGATCTCCCTCTTAGCCACCAATACCTGGCGTACATCAGAGCGTATGCCAAAGTGCACAGATGGATCTCGTCCGTTTTCCCACCAACACCTTCCGTATATCTGAGCGTACACCACATTGCAAGTAGAAATTGAGCCCAAAAACATCATTGTTGCTCTTAGACGTGGTTTATGTGTCTTTTCCATAATAAAAAACTGGTATGTTTGTGTTACAGTGAAAAAGTTGACACATGTCGACTCCTGTGAATTGAGTGTCCTGCTTTTTAAAGTAGAAAAAAACACTTTCTGAATGGGTGTAGATGGTTATAAAATAACTACCTTGACATATATAACCAGGTCTTAGAATAAATATTACCTAAAGTTAAACAAACCTTTACATGTTGAGAAGTGTAGAAATATACGCTTCCAATGTGTTTGAGGGCTGTGTGTGGCTTGCAGGTAGTGAAATAATGGTTTTCACTTAATAGCCTGCAGCATTGCTTATTACATTCAGGTGTAGTAATCAGCGTTAATTAGCAGACCCAGGTGTCCGCTGTCATACGGTATCTCTAGGGGTTGTCTGGAGCTATCTTTGGTGTCCGCCTGTTTTTGGTCCAAAATGCACGGTGCGTTCGCCGATCAAGGCGGTTGTGGCACCGTGCATTTTGTGTGCACACCCCCGTGTACGCCCATGTTTACGCCCAATTTTCCTCATTATTCCGGCCGCTCCCATAAAAACGCCCACATGCCGCCCACAATGACTGTGCTCTTGCGGACAGGTTTTTTTCGCACGGAGAGACCCGTCCATGAGCGGTGTGAGGTCGCCGCACATGCGCATTGCGAAAGCTACGCATGCGCAGATGTAAAAAAAAAAACGATCCGCCCGTATACGGTCCCACCATACCAAACAGAATAAACCCCATCAGCTGCAGGCTTAAATGCATTGATCAATTCATGAACTAAATCTCCACTATTTATTAATTTCAGTTAATTTAGTGTGTGCAGAGTCCCTACAATTTATGTTTAAACAATGTGGTCCCAAGCCATAGGGCACCCCAAAACTAGGAAAGGTGAGTGCCGATGTTTAGTGTATATAATATATATATATATATATATTCACCGTCTCCGTGGGACACTGCACTCCATGGGTGGAACAGTGCTTGCCATAACATCTCTTTAATACGGAACAAGTATGATTTACACAGGTGCCCAGGATGATTTAACCAAGTGAAATGCAGGCTTGAATTTATCGTGCCATGGAACCTATGTAATTTATTGGTTTTCCAGGTTAAACGGATGTTATTTGCAGTTGAATATCTATCTATGTATCTATATCTATATACTGTGTATGTATGTGTGTGTATATATATATATATATATATATATCACACACACACTAACATATATTTATATATACTGTATATATATAAATATTATGTAGTATGCATTGTAGTATGTAGATACAAGCTATATATGTCTATGTATGTATATATACCCATGATAGCAGTCAGTGTATGTTACAGAAGGCATACTCCTAATGGCAGTGAATGCTGCAGGTGGGTGGACGCTGAGCTGCCCCCACACAGCTCCTGCTGCAGCCTGACATGAGACGCTAGGTGCAGAACATTCCTCACTGTGATAGTGGACTGCAGGGGATAAACAGGCCTGCAGTGCGGGAGAGAGAGGCAGAGCACAAGGGGAGAGGGAGGAGGGAGATAAAGTGAGAAGGAGGGGGAAAGAGACAGAAGGGGAGGGTGGACCAGAGAGAAAGGAAGGATAGAAACAGAAGGAAGAGAAAGGAGAGAGAAAGGACAGAGACAGTGGGGTAGACATGGGTGCTGATGAGGTGGGACTGAAGGAGCAGGGGAGGGGGAGACAGGCAATCCCTGAATGAGACATTTTTAAGTAGTATTTGTTGATATGATTTAACCTCTTATATACATATTTTATCCAACATGTATCTGTCCTCCACCTTTTGGATATCAAAGTGTTAATATGTACAAGTGATAGACATACGAAGGGACATAATAAAGGGTTGTCATTGAGCATTTCCATTTGACCTTCTGGCACCTGATTTACCTTTTCATAAGCTGAATACTAACCCGTTGGGTCTGTGAGGAATATGATAGAGATTGTGTTCTTGGCTACAGGAAGTCCACAACCTCATATGTGTGGAAGCAGCTGCAGGACCACAGTCCCCTTTACAGCAACTGAACAGCCAAGTGCAGCACTAGCAGCAGAGCCTCTGACATCACTATAGCTGTATGCCAGGCTCCAGACAGCAAAAACACTGCCAGCCCCTTTATCTCCGCAGGTGAGCTATAACACCATGACTACCCAGACTTATCCTCAGCACACACAACTATACATCATGAGTCATAACAGGTAGACGCGGATCACAGCAATGCTGGGCTATTATACACAGGATGCTACATGACACTCATCAACTCATTGGCTCAGTACAAGCTCCTGGACCTTCACACTCATTATATCCTGAACTATACATACTCCAAAGCACAAGAGTATTGTCAGGGTTGTAACTCGGAACGTCGTTATTACAGGGCACAGTATACAGAACGCGGCTTATTCACCACTTACACATTTTGGTATGCCACGGCTGATATCTACTCAAAAGTGCTTGCACTTGTGGTGTTCTGGAGCATGGGTCCATAAACTATTTGCTCTGGGACCCCATCAGACAGCACATACATGGCAGCATTGTGGAGGCACAGAGTGATGGGAGGAGTCTAAAATAACAGACAATAAAACAGATGTTTCAGACTCCTTGAATCACTGACTAAGATTAGAAAAGTCATCAGCCTTGATGGTCAGCAACATGGAGTAGCGACCCCATGCTGAGAAGGTCAGGACCCACTTTGGGGTCAGGACCCACAGTTTGAGAACCGCTGTTCTAGAGAATCATTATTATAATTATCATTATTAACATTTCATTGTTTAGGGCAAGCATACTCTGCAGCACTTGCACCATATAGGGGTTGATCCAATAACCAGCCTATCAGTTGTCTATGTACATCAAACATCACAGAGGTATAAGCAAGATGATATCGTCCAGTGACGTCAACGGGACCCGCTGAACAAGCACGTCATTGGCTATATAGCAAAATTGATCTGAATGTTCAGTAGACGCAGGGGTTGGTAACGATGCGGGGAAGCATGCAACGTTAACGATATTGAGTGTACACACTAGAGGATATTGTAAAAAGTATTACTCAGAAGACCCTTTCTGTGCAATATCTTTCACAATATCTAGTGTGTATGGGCCTTTACAATTTCCCAGCCACCACCTGCATTCAGTACAACAAGGATGTCTCATAGGCATTCGGCATTCTTAATTTTGTGATCGGCAGACTTGGTGGTGCCCCACCAGATCCCAGCGACCTAAGCAGCAGTACAAAAGCGATGCTACTAATTCCAAACAAACTAATAAGATGTTATTTTCTGCTGTGTGTTGATTATTGAATCAGCTCAAAATATGGCTGCCTCTACTCCCTTATAACAAAGTACCACAGTCAAACAAATGACTTTAGACTTCCATGGTCATTTGGTAATGTAGCAGGATAATTCTGGTCCAGGTCTTCTGTGAAACAAATATAGAAAATCACATGGCACCTGCAATGTCTTACCTTTTCGCAATGCTACGTAGTTACAGTATTCGGTGATAGGTTGACCCTAATTAAGTTGACAGTCAATAGGTCGACTCTATATGGTTGACACACATTAGGATGACAGTTACAAAAGGTTGACAGGTGTAAATGGTCAACATGATAATGCTTGACACACATATGGTCGACATAACATATATATTTTTTAAATGTTTTACTTTTTAAAAGTTTCTTATACTCTGCCATTTACATAGACTACGATTAAACTTTGCCAATTGCCGCAAACCACCATACCTTAAGCTCGCCACACAAGCTTAAAATGGTATGTCAACTTATTTGTCAACGTATTTGTTTTGACAATTTTCATGTCATTTTATTTACATGTTGACCTAACTACCCTGTTGACCTTTTGACACTGTCAACCATGTTCATGTGGACCATAGGTGGTTGTAATCTTTATATGGTTCTACCCATTGATCCATACACGCTAATTACATGTGCTGAGTTATTTGGTAGCGATGCCTGAGCCCCTGGAATAAGCCGGATGCTACTCAATCACATCACTATCGGATCACATTATTACATCTTCAGGAGAAGACCGCGAGCATGAGCAGATAGCAAATGAGAAAGCACATCTGATTGGCTGGGTTGCTGGTACCTTTTTCTCTCCGCACCATGGCTGTTTTTTCTGAGTTGGCCTTTGTTCTTATAGGCAGCAATGAGATAACAACAACCTATTTTACACAATAAGGTAATACAAGGTTCAGATAGAAAATGTACAGAAGAGACAACAGTACAAATTACAGCCTTTTAGACACACCATAACAACTCGTACACACACCACAGGTATTGGAAACTCTCTCTCTCTCTCTCTCTTTTTCTCTCTCTCGCTCTCTCATTATTTTTATCTCTTGCTTTCTTCTTTTCACTCTTTCACTGTTTCTCTCACACTTTCTCTCAAAGACATTGCTACACCATGACAGGTATACACATCAAAGGTACAGCAAGGACAACTTTTAAACTCATCTCTTGTTTGGATGTCACAGTGTTTAGCGGAGACAAAAAAATAAATAAATAACAATCATGTTATATCCCAAGATCCCATAATGAAATAATTCACCATATCCATCTTCTCTTCAGGACGTCAGTTACATATTTACATTTATTTATATCTGAGTTTTTTTTGTTGTTTTTTTTTTTTTTTATTAAAAAAAGAACAAAAATAAAATAAAAAAAGAAAAGACTGTTTAATTGTTATTGTAAATTAAACGTAGTCAGAAAATCCCTATTATCTTCCCCAGGATTTGCTGTGGGACTGTTGCCTATTGCACCAACCGCTTCCTCCATCCTTTTGTTTCTGCAAACAATACACAAATACAGACGCTACCAGGCCAGGCTTTTAGAACCACGGAAATTATTTCGAATTAATAAATAATAGTCAAATAAATAAATGGTAAAAAAAGAAAAATATTGGGAACGATATTTATGTAGATGGTTTAAAAAAATTTTTTTTTAAATTCCCCAGAAGTAAAAATAAAAATTTGAGGCACAGTATTAATAATGGAGGTACAGATGGAAATCATAACATGAAAAAATATATATAAACAATACAATTGCACATGAACCCACAGAATTGGTTTCTCCCAATTATTATAATCCACATGTGTTGTTATATAATTCATTCTATTGTTTCATATTCCACTGTTTATAACTCTTATTACTCAATTTAAACTTCTCTATATAATCCTCTTATTATGTCACATAATCCTCTCATATAATTCCTCTTACTACTGCGCAGAATTGTTCCCTTTAACTTCTCTATAAACTGCTCCTTAATAACCTATATCTGTAATTGCAAACAATAAATAGTAATTCTGCTATAATTTAACCCCTTGCATTGATCATAACAGGCTCTGTAAGATTCTTGGCTATTGCCCTGTGCAATTCACCCATACAGCTTCTTTTAAATATTGCAATATTCCTTGTAGCCTGTGTTTATATATAACAATACTAAATTGGTACATACATGTTAACAGTGAGATGTGCTATGGTTATATTATTTTAAAGGCACTGTATACTACAGCCCAGGCTACATAGTACATCATGCCTGTGAATGCTACAATGATATTTTCTGGGCTGTAAATAAAATGTTAGGGAACCTAGTACAATACGGGTACCATGTAGAGTAGCATGGCAGAAAGAATGGTAAACCCTAATGTTGGCCACAAATGGCAATACTGTCTGAGATCTTGGTCATGTGACCCATTACTGCATTACAAGAGTCACACCAAAACAAGGGTGATGCCAAACAGCCCAGTTGTATCTACTTGGATTGATATAAAGGCATCCACTTACTGACCCTATAGGTTTCAGAACTCCAACTGCTTACACTTAGTACCTAATGGCTGGACCTTTTCCAAGAGTGGGACCAATTAGGACCATAATTCTGTTTCTTGTCCCTAAGGCAAACAGCAGAATGGATAGGTATTTTTGTTGAGCATTGCATACTGAGCCTACTTAATTCATGCTTTTATGCAAATGAAATTGCCTTTGTGGCTCTCTAGGCTAAGAAACTGCTAATGTTAGCAAGTTAAGCTGCCACCCAGGGATGAAAAGAGATGCCAACTGGACTAGCCGCAATCTCAATCGCAATTGCGTACACATTTGCAGCGTGTACACACTTACGGAGAACTTCAAAGAGTTGATTGCTCTGTTGCGTAAACATCGGCCATTGCATACAAACATGAATTAGGCCCTCAGTGCAAACAGTCTAGATACAACCCTTAATGCCACTCATCATATCCATGTAACAAGTTCACACAAGTTGTAACCTAAAGTAACCAGTTAGACATTATATTTGAATATCTAGACAATAAAAGTTAATGTTTGATTGGTGGCTTAACCCTTTGCAGACCAAATTTTTTTTGCAATTCAAATAGTCTGGTTTAAATGTTTAAATTAATTGTAATTCAATTACATTTTTTATAAAAAAAATGGTCTACATTGAATGTTGAACGATGTTAATGTTCTTATGTTAAAGTGTCTCACCAATGGATCTGCTACTAGCGCTAGGGCTGTTGAGCCTGACTAGACGTTGGACCTGAAAGGGTTAAGGTTACGACATTTACAAAATTTATAAAAAATTGCACATACTCGTGCATCCTTACAATTTGGTCTGACTGTCGCTTTGTCCTGTTATGAGACTCAAGCGTGTGTTTAATTAAGTATTACTCAATAATTTCTAAATAAAAAAAAAATCATAACTTTCTTTCTTGTGCAGCTATATATATATATATATATATATATATATATATATATATACACAGATGGAGCAGCTCTCATCAGATTCTATCGCCATCTGCCGCTTGCCATCCACTAGAAGGGGTGCGCGTGTATAAGATGCTCGCACGCCCGGTTCTGACAGGGCAGCCGCCGCTCTCCAACACCTCCCCACAGCTCCCTGCTGCCCCCCTGTAGCTGGCCGGACCCCGCACTAACCCTTTTCGTCTCCCTGAAGCAGAGGCTGAGAGGCGCTACATCTGTATATAGATATATATACACACATATCTATCTATCTCTATATCTATATCTATATATATATATATATATATTTTGAAATATGCTGTACTCTCAGACTGCATGTTAAAAGGCTTTAATTATGACACTGGGAGTCCTGTTCACAAAGAGACCCTATAATGCTTGACCTAATAATGTTACCAAAAAATATAATGCTTAATATAACACGAGACAAAGTTGTACCTTTGAACAATGCAGTCCATTAACAGCATATTCAAATATATTTATTAAAATCTTAACATATATTGCACTGGTGTACCTTTAAAATACAGTGGTATGTTATAAGCTGTACAGCTATATACTAACATAGGACGTAAAGCTGTACGGCTGTAACCTGTAGTATCCTATCAGAAATATGTTTTCATGAGTCTAGAAATATCAAATCTTATTCCTGATTACTTGCAATATGTCACTGAGTATCTGTGACATTATTCCTTAAGCCTCGGTAATGGGTTTACGTTCTTATTTCTCATTGCAACTCTGCCTTGAGTCTCCGAAGAAGCCTGGTCACCCTATAAAACTATTATATAACTAGGTTACTTTAAGACATTTAATTATTACAATATCTTCATATATTTATTCTTTGCAAGTCTTCTCTGTAAATATACAATTCAGATTACAGTGCTGATATGTCATAGAGATATGGCTCAAGAACTGTCGCTTAATCATGTTAAAGTGTTTATATTTTCAGATCAATCCACTGGTAATACACTTTCCCACAATCCTATTTCATCTGCTCTGATCTGCTGCTTTCATTATATCTATTATAGAGATCTGCTGTTAAAAATCTAAGCTGCTGAATATTTATTTTTTTAGGAATTACAATTTGTCATGGTAATACTATTTTAAAATATAAAGCAACTTTTTTTTTTTAATTTCACTCTTATTTTGTTCAGTATCAGAAATTGCCCAAGTCTGTCACATTTGCAATTTCACAATATTTTGGGGATTTGTAACAATCCTTATAAATTTAATATAATGTTTTAGACATACACTGAAAAATGTAACGGGTATAAATCAATCTATATATATAGATATATTTTACATATTTTAATACATCTCCCAAGCACTGCACTCAAACAATACAGTAACTAGCCCCTCTGTGTTGATGGAAAAAACAGAAATGTTATATATATATATATATATATATATATATATATATATATATGTATATATATTTATTTATATATAAAAAAAATATTGCTCCCTATTTTAAAGAGCTAAAACAATTTTTTCTAAATTAATTATACTGACTTAACACTATATGACTGATGCATAGAAAAATAAATATATATATTTTAAAATCTATGTACACATACATATATTTATATAGAGAGCGTTATAAATATATACATTTATATATAGATATAGCTATATCTATATATTTATATGTATAAACATCTATATGTATGTGTTTACATCTTTGACAGTTGAAGAGTTGGAGAGCAATTGACTGATACAATATTTTCTGAAGAATAAATTTATTCTTTTTCAAGTCTCTGATGTGGGACTGATTCTTGTCACAGTGCAATTTCTTGTAGAAGTGGTTTAAAAACCTGGCTTGGCATTTTCTGCATCCATTTCTATACAGCCCCTACTGATTTTGTGTAAAAGAAAAAAAATATAAGAATAAATGATAAATAAAATAATTTAAACAAAAAATAAAAATGATTTTTTTTAAAACAAACCCTATTCCCCGCCCACTTCTTCCCACCCCGCAAACCCAACATTGTTTTTTCTTACCCCCCTCCCGCATTTTTAGCCCCAATATTCTCGTCCTTTTGCTTCGATTTTTTTTTTGTTATTTAAATGAATCGATAAAATGAACGGGTACATAGAGGGATTCATGCATTTTTTTTTCGTTTGGTTCATTCTATCCTTTTTCGGGAACTTTTTTTAAATGTGTTTTGATTTTTTTTGTCTTTTTTTTTTAAGAAATCTGTTTTTTTTTCCCCATCGCTTGTTTGTTTCAGTACTTTGTTCTCTGTACTTGCTTGTTCTTGTTCAGTTTGGGTCTCTAGCCCTTTCTGTCTTTGCGCCCCACCGTCACTTCCCTATTTAACCCTTTCACAAGTTGAGAATAATGAAAGGGTTAAATGGTACAGATTGCTTGTACAGGGCATAAGATTTTTTTTATTTTTATTGCATGGAAAATAAAAAATTGTATGAAATACCTATGTATCACTACACTTTATCATGTTCCCAATACTTAATATGCTGCATTATATAATGTGTTTTTAACAGTAATGTTTTAATAAGTATAGCCCCCCCTATCATTGAAAAGTACAATACATTGGGGGTGTGGGATTTTTTCCCCCCATGGTGGGATATAATCTAAAATAGTGTACTCACCCCATACAAGCAAGGCTGTTATTGAGACAGTCTGCATCCTCAGTAAAATGTGACCTCAAAATGTTATATACTAGCATTAATGGCAGATGTTTGGAACAACCTCAATTTGTTTCCAAATCATAATGGTGTTTCACAATACATATATATATTACGTAAGTATATTTCTAGATTTCAGGTGATTCCAGTCTGGTTCTAAAGACTCAAAATAAGTGTCACTTCTTAGCAGTCTGTTTCAGATTTCAGACAGACCCTATAAAGACCATGTGGAACATTAGTCAAGATGTGGATTTGCGTACTACTGCAAAGCGGAAACACCTGTAAACATTTTAAGGAAATTTTCAAAAGGATGAGCACTGTCTTTTACACATATGGATCTGTGTATCAGACTCTGTCTAATGGCCTTGCACAATTCACTTTAATCCAGCTCAGCTGGAAGAAGCATATTGGTTTCATATTTCCACTGACTTCAAGTTTTTGAGTTAGCTTGATGCACTTTAGCAGTTCTGGTTCTTGGTTTTAAACCAATATAGATTGTGAAAATGTGTAGTCCATATCTATATATGTAAAATTATAACCCACAGTGCTGAGAGCGTGGGGCTTTGTATGTGTGAACAAAGTTATCCTGAGGGTTTGGGGTACTAGAGTCTGCTGCAGTTTCAGCTTGAGTTAGGTCCACTTTTAAGAAGAGTTTTTGTTTTAATTTTTAAAACCAAAAGATAATTAGAATTTTTTTTAAAGTTTTTGCGTCTGAATCATTACTAAAAGGACCAGTTTTGGAACTTAGTTTAGAACCAAAAGTGGTCATTTCTTATTTTACAGCCAAAAGCTTGATACACAGATCCCTTGTTCTGGACCACACTACTTTAGCTTTCAGACCCTCTTTGTTCTATCCCTCTGTGTCTTTCTTGTCTTCCTCCATCCTGTTTCATACTGGGGTGGTCCTGCGATTGGCTGTGTTGGTGTGCGCAGAGTCCTTATTATCTTTGGGTATACAGTTATGAACTTGGAGGAAGCTGTTATCCGAGTTATAAGTGGCCGTTGGGGTACCGGCCGACTTGAGAGGGTCGCGGCTCAGCGTGTACATGGAGATCTCAGTGGAGGGGAGGGTGTTGAAGCCCTTGAGGCCCACAGGCGAGGCATCTCGGGAGTGGGATGGCTCCGTAGACCGGGAGCTGGATCGGCTGCGCCTCTGATAACGGTAGCGATAGCTTGGAATGCGTGTGATTGCAGAGGACTGGAGGTAGTCTGTGGCCCGTGCTGTGGCCCTCAGCTGTTTGTGGCGGTCAATAAACATATGAACAGCAAGCACCCCCACCATTTCGGCAATAATGAAGGAAAGGGCCCCAAAGTAAAAGGACCAGCCATATGAGTAGCTGTTCTTCTTTGAGTCGCTTTTGGAAGGATCACCTGCATTGGCTGATATGTAGACAATGATCCCGATGATGTTGCTCAGGCCTGTAAATCACACACAGAAGAAACAAAAAGTGAGAATAAGGTATCAAACTGTATACAAAGTAAAATAAACTAATTCAGAGCAAAACATGAACATGATACCATACATTGAAGCACATATGTGTGAGAAGGAATTTGATAACAGCTTATACAGATGTGTCCTCATACATCATTGCAGCAGTCATGACAAACAGGCCCATTTGACGCACCAGGTCTTTACCTGGCATCTCACGCGCGAAAGGCATCTCACTCTGCATGACATATTAAGGCTAGATATATGAGATTACATCTGTATGTCTTTACACAGGGAGGCAGCCATTTTGTATTGATATTGACCCTATCAATACACTAGGAACTAGTGTTGTGAGTGAGGTGTAAGGCAAGTGGAACCATCCTAATAGTGGCAATGTAGAACCTTTGGAACCTTAGTAGTGGCCTTTGGAACCTTGATTTTTTTTTCACCCTGCGCAGACACTTTGGGTACCAACTGACCTAAATCATCTGCTCTGCATCCTGCAATGAGCAAAATGGCTGACTGCCTCCTTTCCTATTACTCCATTAACATTGCAAGTCATAAAGATAAATATAATGCATAAGACAGGTCGCTATACAGTAAAAATGTATACATATACCACACTTAACATCTACAACATTTATTAGAGATTATAATAGTTTTACACCTAATATTCCTAGGACTCAGATATGGATTAGCATGATATGGTTGAATAATTGTGTAGACTAATATTACTATTCTAGGCCCTATTGAAGGAGAGGAGAGCTGCCTGAGTCCTAGGAATATTATGTGTAGCAATTGAGCGATCTTTGCTTTTAACATCAAAACTAAAACAGCAAAATCTGTATGTACTAACTGGTAGCAACATACCACTGAGATTAAGGATTACTTCAATATTGCAACTCCACTGACCATTTGGAGTATTGTAACCGCGCCACATGTTTATAGAACTTATTGGTGAACTCATTAGCAACATCTGTTCATTCTTATTAATATTGTTGCAACTCTTTTTTTAACTCTTAAACTCTTCTTTTGGCTCATATAGATATGCGTATATTTCTGTTATTTTAATACTGTGTCTAATATATGGGTAGTCAAGTATTTTTATATTAATAATGTAAGTATTTTATATTTATACTATAGGTTATTAACCTTTAATAAAACCAAGTAATGCGGCACTCAGCCTATTGGTTAGTTATTTAATGTAGAACAAGCTAAAACTATTATTAGTTTTATTATAATCTCCACTAAAGAATGTTGTAGAAATTAAGGGGGATATTCAATTTTGGATTCCAACTGTCGGGACATCCCGACAGTCGGAATCCCGCCCGTTTCCGTTGACAATACATAAACAGTTGGAATTCAATGTACTGACGGAAAGTCAATTACTGTCGGAAAGTCAATGTACTGTCGGAAAGTCCGCAGATTGTCGTAAACGGCCGAAAATTGTCGGAAAAGGCTGTGGATTCAACAATCCGTGCCCGTTTCCGACAAAACAGGCCCACTTTATAAAAAGTTGGATCTGACAACATTCAATGCTGTCGGTAACAGCAGCATTGAATAGGTGAGTAACGATATTTCCCCTGTCGGGAAATATTGGCATAGATTGAATACCACACTAAGCCTAATATATGTATACATTTTTGGATTTTACTTTTGTCAGGTTGTGACTAGACCTTACAGAGCAAATTACAACAATACGGTAATTATTTTCTTAAAGGGCCAGGAAATATAGCGGTTCTTACTAGTTTGCTATACAGTGTTTAAAGAAACCTCGTGATTAGTGTCACATGAATGGTATGTGGTCGATAGTAATTAGGTCGACAGTCAATATGTCGACTCCTGTTGTTTGACAGGCAAAAGGTCGACACAAGAAAAAGGTCGAAATGCATTAGGCCAACATGGTCAATAAGCTGACAGAAGCAATAAGTTGACATTTTTTTTAATACTTATATAAGAATATAATAATGTGTCGAGTGCAGCGAGGCACCGCGCCCGAAGCATGGCGAGCGGACGCAGTACACTTATGCGGTGTCCATGTCAACTCATGTCGACATAGACACACGGAAACATGAAAAACTCACGTGGACCCAGACACATGTTGACCTATTGCTTGTGTCGACCTAATTACTGTCAACCCTATGGCCCATACCCACACGAATAAAGCACCATTAGTTTGTGGTGTATATAAATAGACTACTTATAATATATTGAAATACGTTTGGTGCAACAGGCATTTTCAATATAATGTTATTTCAGGTATATAACTTGGTTGTTTTCCATGATAAGGACTAACTTCAGTTACCTGCAGACACAAAGAAGATGCCAGCGCTTAATATGATATTGTGTCGGGTTTTGTAGAACTCGCTGGCTGCAATGCAAAGCCCTCCCATGAAGAGCAGGATCACACTGAGGATAGGGAATATACTGGAAGCCCTCACAGCTCCTGTAGAGAGAGAGTAACAGGTTCACGAAGAGCATATGCCTGCTTAACCTTTAAACATCCACACAACATTAAACCACAATATTGCTGCTGGGCAGTGAGGGGTTTCTTATAAGTGTTTATTAGTGGGGGAAGTGTGCGTGTGTGTGTGTGTGTGTGTGTATGTGTGTGGGGGGGCTGTTCATGAGAATAGATCTTTAAAATATGACTGAACCTTGTAGTGGCAATCAGGACCATTGGGATTAGATTACAGTGGATTAGGTACAGGGTCATACTAACAGGGTATGGCCATATCTGGGAGATGCGCTCTCCCCCCTCCCACTTTAAAAAAAAAAAAAGAAGAAAAATACTATGCACTTGCTGAAAAGGAGAGCGCTTGTGCCCCTCAGCAGATGGCCCGATCCCCTGGCGGGCGCCTTAGAGTCCGCCTCCCTCTCATGGTTCCCGGGTGAAGACAATAAAGGGACTGTGGAGGAGCCTCCAAGTGGGTCTGTGAAAAGATTTTAGCAAAAGGAGTCTTTTCAAAATGGCAGCGTATTGGTGTATCTGTGCAAAATGGCTGCCAATTGAGGAAATAAATAGTCATGTTGGGGGAAATAAGAGCGTAGCTGGAGTGAAAAACCTTGTATTATTTGTAGAGCCTGATTAATCTTTGTTTGGCCCACACAGCGGATAAAATACAGTATCTGCATAATGGAAAATGCAATGAACCATGCTTGTAGTCCTATACAGTAGCTATGCAATTATTTACACTCTGGCATTTTTTACATTTTGTTTTCCAAGATAGTGGAATCAAAGTAGATTCATTTATGAATCCATACTCCTGATTACCATTAACTAGTTAAAAGCTCATCGAAATGACAATTTCTGCCATGTACTTTCACTTTAAACTGTGACAGTTTTTACTTTCACTTAGAGCGGTGACAGTTTTTAGCCAACAAACTCTCTACCCACCCCAGTCCCTATCTGCTCCTACCTCCAATCTCTGTCTTCACAGCTCCCTCTCTCCATACCCAGTAAAGGGGCCCATACACGGTCCGTTAAACGGATCCGTTTGGGTCTTAATTAGCATGCATCGTATCGGATTGCATGTCTAGTGCATGCCTAGTGCATGCAATGCGATCCGATACGATGTTTAGCTAGTACAAAAAGTATGTGCAGCACATACTTTTTGTACCGTACTATGTGATGCGCGGGAGCGCGCATCGCATAGTACAAAACGGACGGTCCGGGAACGGACCGTCTATGGGTACCTTTAGTTTGAAACAGACCATGACCCTGCAAAAATTGCTTTCACTTTCTGTTTTGACACACAAAGGAGTAATTTTGTCTGTCAAATAGCCTCTAGTGGTCAGTGGCGTTACTTTACTTGTGCTCTCTTTTTGTCAGGTTGCATGGGGAAAATTAATCATTCTACAGATTATCAATGGGATTAAGGTCTAGGCTTTGGCTGGGCCACTTAAGGGCATTTCTTTTGTATTTGTGCCCCTCAAAAATGGCTATTACTGTAAACTTTCTTTATTGTCCTGCTAGAAGAAACATCTTATTCCAAGTTCTAAGTCAGGTGTAGACTGCAGCAGTTTTCTTGCAACATCTATCTTGACAAGTTTTCCAGTCCCTGAAGCAGAGTAATTAGCATTTCTCTCCATCCTTGCTCCACAGTAGGTGTAGTAGTTTTAAGATTATAAACAGTATTAGGTTTGAGCCAAGCATGACAGCTAATGATGACGCCAAAGGTTTCATCTTGGTCACTCTCATTTTTAACAATAGATTTAATTTAGCCTCCTACCATAGTACAGATTTGAGAAGTGCCTGGGCTTTTGTCCCATAAAGAGTAGACTGTAACACTTTAAGAGTTGTTATAGGTCTTGATTTTCTTCCTTTGCTCCATTTTAGAGTATAGAATGTTACAGACTAATTGATTTGTGCCATAATGTCCCTCATTTCTCTAATATTTTGATAGTATTATGGGATATATTAAAAGTCATGGTACTTGTGAGTTATCCGGGCGTCCGATTTTTTGATTGTATGCCTTAAGTTAAGGCATACAATCAGATGCGATGCGATGCGATATCGCATCGCATCGCATCGCATGCGACCATCGGATGCGATGACCCGATTTTTCCATAGGAATCAATGTTAAAATGATTCCTATGGAAAAAGGGGTCCTTTTCATACCCCTACTATCCAAGTGGGCATGGAGTTGGATATAAACCTGTGGCGAGCGTAGCGAGCCACCGAGCCCGAAGCGTGGCGAGCGAAGCGAGCCCCGCGAGGGGACGGTATTCTGTGTCCCCTCGCGGGGCTCGCTACGCTCGCCACGCTTCGGGCTCGGTGGCTCGCTACGCTCGCCACAGGTTTATATCCAACTCCATGCCCACTTGGATAGTAGGGGTATGAAAAGGACCCTTTTTCCCATTGAATTCCATGTTAAAATGGACTCAGTCCATTTTAACATTGATTCCTATGGAAAAATCGGGTCATCGCATCGCATCGCATCCGATGGTCGCATGCGATGTGATGCGATGTCCCGATCCGACCCGATTTAAAAATCGGACGCCCGGATAACTCACAAGTACCAAAGTCATATATACAGTACTTCCCTGATGGTGATATTTCATAACTTTGAATTAGATTTGCTTTGAAAGTTCTTTGAACTTCATGATGAAGCTTTTGGTTAGCCAACTGCATGATCTCTCACAGACTGGTGTATTTATTTTAAATCAATTAAAACTGATTGTATATACATTACTGTAAACTGGCACTGATTCATTATTTTAAAAACAATGCTTTAGATTTAATGTTTTTAGACATCATAGACTAATTCAGACATTTTTTAATCTCATAATGTAGAAAAAGAAAATGTAAAGAAAATGCCAAATGAGAGAAATAATTTTTAAATTAACTGGAGGTGCCATGGGGATCATTTTAAAAAGAATAAAATAATACATTTAGCTGGCTTTCATGTTTAGTGAATGGAAAAATTGTTGAAGGACACTGTAAAATGCATTTGATAATTTTATTACAGAATTAACAAAAACAATCTTTATTGCCATATATTTTGCATCCATCTGGTTCTTGAAAATTCAATATTCATTTGAAATTTGTAATTCAACTTAAATCAGCTTATTTACACATAATTGTAATGTAGTAATATATAGACTGCATTGTTTAAGAAATCAATTCTGGTTTATTGTACCTAAAATACAAAACAATTATCTATGGTTGGAATCGATGGGTTTTCACAATCCCATTGTGGAAGTATTATTGCTAAACGATGGCGGGATTTACAAGCTGTAAAACATGCTCCAGGGCCTGAGTCCAGGGCCTACGTATATATCTTCTGTGAACGTGTCAATTGTGCTGTGCCGAAAACTGATGCCATGCTAGGAAGCTCACCTATGTAAACACCATGTGCTACACTGCTTGGGGTTGTGATCCTTTTACGCAAAAGCTAAAAAGGCCACTTTAGAAAGTATTGGTTAGCCAAGAGACAAGAGTAGACACAGGTTTTTAGAGATGTGGTATAGCACAGTCGGGATTCCGACAGTCATTAGCCCGACATCGGAATCCCGACTGCTGAGACTCAGATAGTGGGGCGAGCAAAGCGAAGCCCCTTGCAGGCTTGCTGCGCTCGCCACGCTGTGGTCAATTCTATTCTCCCTCTATGGGGGTCATGGACCCCCACGAGGGACAATAGCCCCTGCCTGTCTGTCAGGGTTTTAACAGTGGGGATTCCGACATCGGTTTTTAGAGCTAGCAATGGATTTAAAAGATCCTATTATTGTAAAATGGTCCATTAATTGCCACAGCAGACTCTCACCCTGCTGGTGTCTGTGACTCTTTGGACTGCAGACCTGTGCAGAGAGCCTGATTATAGGTTCCAGGTGCCCTAAGCTTATACACATGTAGCTCCCCTTGTAATGCTGTAAAGCACACGTGTATGGGTGCTCAAGGACTCACCATTCATATTGCCCATGTGCACATTATACAACGTTATACAACTATATCGACAAAAATAGGAATTGACGTGATCAAGTGGTGCAAATAAAATAACAGTGAACTGATCACTTGATCACGTCAATTCCTATTTTTGTCAATATTGTTTTGTTTAGATGTGGTGACATCTACCCTGGTTTCTGATAGATGAACAGTCAGCAGAGCACCCCAATTTTGATTACTATCAATCCTTTTCACAACGTTATACAACTGGCAACCCCCCTGCTGTAGAGCACAGTGTGAGCACTAGAGGATGCAGATCCCCTGATTTAGGTTTAAAAGAATAAAAACTCCCTCATTATGCATTCTTAAAAAAAAAAAAAAACAGATAAACTAGAAATTTCACTTATGGCAAAGCAATGTCCAGTTTTCCCATAAGACCGTTATTACTTGGAGACCATATTGCTAAGCTACTAAATTTCAGAGAGAACAATCCTGGCTCACTAGATGGGGCTCAAAAGCTAGGGTTGTCTTGACTGACTGACAGGCGGTGGTATCCTTTACTTTCAAGGTCACCTGAGAGAAAGGAAAATCCTGTATGGGATGATCCTTTGATCGACAGAAAGTCTACTTTCTATCACGGAAACAGCCTAGTTTTACACCATGAGAAGGAACAGGTATATTATTTTTTATATTTACAGTTTGTTATATAGCGCAGCATATTCCATTGCACTTTACAATTGGAGACAGTGATACAACAAACTGGGTATTTACATAGATAGATATAGATTCAATCAGAATTGCGGCAGTCAGGATGCCTGCAATACCATCCAAAAGATCAAACTCCTGATGGACCCCAGTAAGTATTTTACCCTTAACTCTGTAACCCACCTCTCCTACAGCCTAACCATCCCTTCCCACAGCCTATCCCTAACCATCCCTTCCCACAACCTAACCCTTATCTCCCACACCCCTACAGCCTAACCATAACCATCCCTTCCCACAGCCTAAACCTTACCTCCCCCACAGTCTAACCCTAACCATCCCTTCCCACAGCCTAACCTTTACCTCCTCCACCCCCACAGCGTAACCCTAACATCCCTTCCCACAGCCTAACCCTTACCTCCCCACCCCCACAACCTAACCCTAACCATCCCTTCCCACAGCCTAACCCTTACCTCCCCCACCCCACAGCCTAACCCTAACCATCCCTTCCCATAGCCTAACCCTTACCTCCCCCACAGCCTAACCCTAACCATCCCTTCCCACTGCTTAACCCTAACCATCCCTTCCCACAGTCTAACCATTACCTCCCCCAACCTGCAGCCTAACTCTCCCCCTAGTACCTAACCCCAGGGGATGTGGTCAGGATCGTAGCAGTCAGAATACCAGCCAGCTGACGGTATTCTGACTGCTAGGATCCTGACCACATCCCCATGAGAGCTTGTTTCCCACTGATTACTGAACTTGTAATATTTACTGGTTTTGGTGTTGAACCCTCTTACCTAAAGTCCTTCAGAATCAGATTCTTATACGACTTGTTTTAAACATAGCTTACCACATTTAGTTGCTATAGGCTCATCAGAGTTTAGGTTAATGAGCAGGGAAGAAAAGGGTCACATGAGGTTTGTTGCTGCATATGTTATTGTGTTTTGTTTTAATGTTTAATGACATTTCGATATGTCATGCAAATGTTAACTGCTTACATTACTTTGTTATGCAAAGCAACTGTGCTATTTACTGTGCCGTATGTCCTGCCTATTTTCTAACCAGATTATGTCTCCTACACATATAGCTTCATGGAACATTAGGGTGCTCAATTTTTAATGGGCCTTAATGTTTCAGCATGTTAAAAGGCTTAGCTTGCACATGCTGCTCTTTTAAATGACATCTGGTGGTCCTGAGTCTTGGGCATCTCATGCTACTTACTCCACGCATTCCAGAGGAGGTGTCTCTCTGAGTCGAAATTTATGTTGATTCTGACCTGATTTTGGTCCACCTTGATCTGTTTTTGTAGTCAAAGTGTTCCATGATTTTCCTCATACTTGTTATGTTCCTCCCCCATTTAGGACAGAACTACCTAGGATGTAATCAGGATGCCAGCATTCAGTATACCAACTAACCACCGGGAGACCGGCCCCGGAATCGTTCAACAACAATCTTCAGTCCCCTCACCTCACTCGTTTTTTTTTATATTTTTTGGCATATTTATGGTGCTGGTCCTATGCTAGTGGTTTACCCACTTCTTAATCACACTTTTTATTCTGTGTATTTTTATACCACATGTATGTTAATGATGCAATATGTGGGCGGTTTATCCTCTTCTAGAGCACGTGGAGTAGAACACCAGTGGTATAAATCTTGTACTCCAAACAACTTTGTCTAACACTCCTCCTGGACATTGCCAAACAAACATATTTTCGATCTACCCTCTCTGCTCAAGCCTATAATTCCAAGTGATTTTTTAATACCTTAAAATAACTTCTTAGCCCTTCCACACCCAACCCAACAGCTGCTACCAATGTGGAAGATCTTCCTACTTCAAAGAAAAGATTGATAAGATATAAAATTAAATGGTATGTTGTTTCTCAGCCAGTAGCCTGCTCAATTCCCTACCTGAACCCTCTGCCACCTTCTGTTCATTTCTACTGTATCTACACTCTTTCTGTCCCCTACCCTACTACCTCTCCTCTAGATCCTATACCCTCACAAATTAGTAAATTTCTGTGCTTATCCCAAACCTAAATAAAATCTGTAATCTTTATCTACTGGTATTTTCCCCTCACTGTTCAAGTATGCAGTGATTGTGAAAACCATCCCATCTACAAACTTCCATGACTCACCTCAAACACTCTCTTAACTCATTGTGGGTGGGATGTACTAAGGGGAAAAAGCTGTAAAACCCTAATTTTACCGCATTTTCCTATGTATTAAAACACCGTTGCCACGATACCTTTGGTTGGCGATACCCTATAGAAGCCTATGGGCTTCCTTTCGCCACCCGACGCCTCCACCACAAACCCGCCGACCCCCCTCTCCCTCTGGCTTACCTGGTCCAGGTCCTCCTGGACCTGGAAAGTAAGCCCTTCCTCCCCCTAGTAAAGCAGCCGGACGTCGTTCCGGCTGCAGGTGGGAGGAGGAAGCGCCGGGGACAGCCTGCTTAGCTATCCCTGGCATAAGGGGGGAAGCAGGCGGCAGGGAGATGACGGAGACCCCTCGCACACCACAGTACAGGTATCGCGCGGGGTCTCCGTCACCGCACCGCAATGTCAGCCGCATATGTTAGTACATATGCGCTGGCATTGCGGCGGGCGGCGAAGGGCTTGCGATGTATTTTAATACATCCCGCCCTAACTTATTGAACCCCTTCAGTCAGGCATTTGTTCCCAACACTCCTCTAAGCCATTACTGACTAAAGTAATACATGAGCTGGTCACTGCTAAGTCTAAAGTCCATTACTCACTTCTTTTTCTAGATTGTTCTGCTGCATTTGAAAAGGTTGACCACTTTCTTCTCATACAAACACTCAAATCCCCAAGTCTCAGCATACCTCTTTGCTCATATCTAATTGCTCTTTCAGTCTACACTTCTCTGAATCCATCTCTTCTTTGCTACCTCTATGGGTTGGAGTACCGCAAAGGACAGTCTTATGGGGTCTACACACAGGGCAACTGTGCTTAGCGATCTGAGTGATGCTAGATTGCTCAGATCGCTCAGCGCTGTGTCAGCGCTGTGTGCTGAGTGATCTGTCAGGGCCAGAACACTGGCCCTGACTGGC
This sequence comes from Crinia signifera, assembly GCF_055691185.1. Lineage (NCBI taxonomy): Eukaryota > Metazoa > Chordata > Amphibia > Anura > Myobatrachidae > Crinia > Crinia signifera. Next base: position 50,746,578 of record NC_139224.1, read on the forward strand.
GATCTGACTAGATTTATCCTGGATCTTAAATGCCTCTTAATTGCTATGGCCCCTACACACAGAGCGATGTAGGGTCATTTTCTAAGTGATCTAGTCAGATTTGCAAATGGGCTGCAATCGCCCCATCTGTAGGCCCCATTAGGCCCCCTGCTTTTCTCAATCTATAACTCATAATTTGGTAATCTAATCAGCTCTTTTGTACCTCAGTATCATCTGTATGCAGATGATAATCAAATCTACTTTACCTACCCAGACTTGTCACCATCTGTATTGGACCGTCTTTCTTCTCTTTCAACTTTGATGTCATCCCGCCACCTCAAATGTAATATTTACAAAACCAAATTAATTATATTTCTACCATCCACTAGTAGTTACCAACCTGATATCTCTATCACTGTTGATAACTCAACAATCAGTCCTAACCCACAAGCTCGGTGCCATCCTTGACTCCGAACTGACTCCGAACTGAACTTTGTTCCCCACATTCAAACTAACTTAATATTATCTGAAAAACCGCACTTTACACAAGAAACTCTAATCCATGCTCTCATACAGTATCTCCCGCACTGATTATAGTAATCGTCTCCTCATGTCGCATCGCATCTGATCGCATAAGTGTATTGGCAGCATTACAGTACATCTCCCTCCCCTGCAGTGCACATGATGTGAACCAGAATCAGGTCCATAGCCTTCATAAGCTATCCTACTCGATTACATCCCCTGTGTACACTCATACCTCATATATTTTGTCTTTATACTCTTTTATCCTCCTGACCTATGGCCAGGGCCGGCACCACCACTAGGCAGCTTTAGGCATTTGCGACGGCCACTGGAGGGTGGCAGTTTGGAGCAACCCCCCCGATGGAGGTCAGCACCGGCTTTCCCCCTGCCCCCCCCCCCGAGCATCACCCCCCGTGGAGTGACTTCACCCGCACAACCCCGCCCCCAGCAGAGGACCTGGATCGGAGGGATGCAGAGACGCCGGCAGGGACGCAGAGATGCTGACAGGGAGTAGCAGGGATGCAGATACGCTGGCAGCAGAGGTAAGTTTCCCGCAGCGCTCTCTTTGTCCGCGGGTAGAGCAGGAGAATCCCCAGGTCCCTCCCGCACCACATCACCTGGCACACCCCCCCCCTCCGTGGAGCGACAAGACCGAACCCAGGTCCCTCCTGCGCTGCATCACCCGGTACCCCGACGACCTGACACACACACACACCCCCCCGTGGATTGGGTGAGCGCCGGGGCGCCCCCCCTGCCTAGTACCGGCCCTGCCTATGGCCGATATTTCTCTGTGTCAATGGTGCTAATTCAGACCTGATCGCAGGACAATTTTTTTCACAATATGGGCAAAACCATGTGCACTGCAGGTGGGGGGCAAATGCATGTGGGGGGCAAATCTGAGTTGAGCAGGTTAGGGGGATGGGGCAAGCAGGCAGGGAGTGTTGCCGCTTTCCAGGCAGGGGAGCAGAGCTCTGTGAGGAGCTGACACAGCAGGACCACGTGGAGCAGCCGCAGCAGCACCCGGACAGGGTGAGTATGACAGGCGGGGGCGGCGGCTAGGGGGACGGGGGGAGGGGGCGACGACAATCAGCGGGGTGGTCCGGCCGTGCTGAAAGTGGTTGATCTTTCATCCTGGCAGCATACACACACAGCGATGATGGATGATAAACCATCCATCATAGCTACATCTGAACCACATTGCTAGCAATGATGCGGGAGCGCGAATCATCGCTAGTCGGCAATCTCTAGTCATACACACTAGGCGATTTTCAGCTGAAAGTGTGTATGGGCCTTTACTCTCTCTGCAGACGTAACATTTGCCCCACCTGCAGTGCCCATGACTTTTCCCATTTTGAGAACAATTTTGCCCTGCGATCTTGTCTGAATAAAGCCCTATATCATACAGTCCTTTGCAATCTGGCTAGAGAATAAATATCACCTGTCCTTATGTGTCAATGCTCATTCTCCCTATGGATTGCCTCAGGGCATAAAGTGGTCAAGCAGAGGTGGGGAACTCATTTCCCTATGCCACCTAATTACACCCCATCCCCTCCCCCCATTAGGCAGAGACAGGGCCAGTGGTAGTGTTTTGGCATCCCCCTGCAAACCAGACTGCTTTTCTGTGAGAATTCTTGTGCAGGGCCAATGTGGAGGTTCACATGTTCCACCTCACCTTTTGAAAACTAGTTTCAGGGAGATTAGAGTTGGAAATAGAATTTTGCACAGCGCCCCATTGAGGGGGCGTGTCATGCTCCACCCAAAGGGCGTGTCTAGTTAGATATATGGAGAGATTGTGAAAAGAGATTGTGAATGTGGCACCTAGAAGCGTGGGTGTGCACTACTACATCTGAAACTTTTAAAATGACTTATATTCAAATGTAGATGATCCCCAAAGCAGTTAGTAAGAGCTACAATACTTGCTAAAGTGCTGGGAAATGGTGCTGAAGATTCAATGTAAATGTATCTGTCTCTCATTCCTTTTTTCCCCCAAAATGTAACAGTGTAATGTGGGCTAGGTGAAATGAGGGAGATTGTTAGACTATAGAGGGAGAGAGGGAGATTGCTGCTATTTCAGGGAGTCTCCTGCAGAATGCAGGACGGTAGGCAACTATGGAGGTGGTGGAACTCAGTTCCACCCCATTCCCCCTCACTTTAACCCCTGGATTGCCTTCTTCCTCAGGGGACTTCCTTCAGGGGACTTAAAAGCAGGTAGGCAATGTAACAAAGCAATGAAGAAGGCAAGTCAGATGCTTGGTTGCATAGGGAGAGGTATCAGCAGTAGAAAGAAATAAGTAATAATGCCACTGTATAGGTCATTGGTACGACCTCACCTAGGAGGTTATTCTGATCGGTGCAGCCAAACGTGCGTACGTTCCATATTAACGTACGCTCTCCGTACGCGGCCGTTGAAGTTAAGTCCACCCACAAATCAGCCGCATACGTACGGCCAGAAACAACGTCTAAGGGGAGTGGCGTACAATTGAGCGTACGCCAACGTACACGGACGGATCAGCCCTTAGACTCCGACAACTGGCGTAAACAGAGCGTACGCCACCGTTTACAATCATTTAGATTTTATATTATTGTGTGAAGACATCCACCCACACTTAAGCTCGGTGTGAGGTTAACTACTGATTTGCCATACCCCTGACGAAGTCCCTTGTGATGAAACGCGTTGGGTTTTATGAATAAAAGGACTATTTGTGGGAGTCATCTTCTTGTTTGAAAAAGCGGACGGAAGAACAGTGTGTTTTTTAAAATGACTGATAAACATATCAGTGTAATGGACTAAATGTGGAAACTGGCTAGGTGGTACCCCAATTAGCGCACTCCGATAACCCTCGTTTTTGCATTTGGTACTTCACATTGCCATTTTTTCCATCTTTTCCATCTCTCCATATATTTGTCCCATTACCATCCATTACATGTGAGGAGGAGAAGGCACAGGAGAAAAGGTGGAACAGAAGAGCACAATACCGAAGATTTAAGGGAAGTAATAACCCCGTTCCCCTCTTACCCCCACTTTTCTCCCAAACAACCTCGTGTACACTCAGAATAAAAAGGGGAGCGCCCAGTTGTCTATCCCAATACCCATTTTTTATCATTTGACTTTGTGGAGTGAATCTTGGGATACACCTCAAGGGATTGACCAGGCAGATCCCCTGAAGTAGCGCCTCGTTACTCTACTAACAAATTTCCAGTGTCGACCCAATGCTTGTCGACCTAGTTGCTGTAGACAATATGACCGTATACCTTCTGAAAAAAAATATTTGATTTTTTTCAGGGTCCCTTAGTTGTCCCCTTTTAGTGGTCCCCCACAACAGTCCCTATATAGTAGTCCCACTTAGTAGTGCCCCAATAGTAATGACCACATAACAGTGTCTCCATAACAGGCCCCAGAGCAGGCCACCATCGACAGACATCAGATAGTGATTACAGAACCATTCACCACCTGGTTATAAAGTAAATGATGGCTCCATACTACCAGCACACTATATTTATGGTATATTGGAGCTGAGATCCACAATCACTTGAGAGTAGATTGTTACATATACCGAACAACACATTTAGCACACTGCTGCCACTTAGCTAAAAATGCCATGTTGTCAAAACAAACTCGTCAAAGGACCTAATTCAGACCTGATCACTGGGCAAATGTGTTCTCAAAATGGGAAAAAACATGTGGGGCAAATGTAACAAGTGCAGAGAGAGTTAGATTTGGGTGGGGTGTGTTCAAACTGAAATCTAAAAGCAGGCTGTATTTACCCTGCACAGAAACAATATAGCTGACCCAAATCAAACTCTCTTTGCACATGTAACATCTGCCCCACCTGCAGTGCAGTATGGTTTTGTCCATTTTGAGAACAAATTTGTCCTGTAGACAGGTCTGAATTAGTCCCAAAAAGTACACAAAAGCAACCGCCTAATGTCACAACAGAGTTGGACGCAGAAGCAAATTACAAACGGACAAAATAAATTGCATGATCACATCTATTCATAATTAACAAATAGCATCTAATGGTGCTTTAAACAACTCTTCGGGATGTTCTAAAATAATTACATAGGGCGGAAAAAAAACTTTAGAAGGGTGCAGGGGATTACCTGCTGGGACCTCGGGCCAGTAGTTATGCTTCAGTGTAGGGATGGCCATTGAAGATCGATGATCCAATATCATTGATTGTTTATGGCCAATGTTGAATACTTTTGTCATCGATGAGGGAGAATCATATGGTTTCCCTCTATCGATGGCACATCAAAACAAGTGTTCTGTATTTTTTTTGTCAAGGTGACAGGACAGGGAGCATAGCTCCACTCCCCGACAGCCCTAAAGCCCCACCCCCCGCATTCTGATTGGCCCAAGGGCCAGTCAGTCAAAGAAAATGGTTGACCATCGATAGGTAAAACAATGATGCAGGTTTTTGCAGTTTTGCCAACCATCGATGGCCATCGCTACTGCAGTGCTGTTTGCGTTAAAATGTGTATTTCAAATTAGTGTACCGCGTCAACCTTTTGATGGTCAACAGAGATAACCTCGGCCCATTAATTGGATACCCATCATATTCAACCACATTATCAGCAGCAATGCACATAGCCGCACAGTGAAATAAGCACCACATCTGCTCAAGATCATACTTTTCTCTTATGCCAGACTTATTTACCTCAAGGCTAGGACAGTAAGGACCATTGGGTATTATGAACTAGCTTGGCTCATATCAAATTGCTGGGATAGAGTACACGAGTAAAAGGAAAATACTGTGTCTGTGTGAAAGCATAAATATGGGCTTACTTGGATGAGTGCCGACATCTGTGAAACTCAAAGGAAAATATTTGGGAATTGTAAAGGAAGCTGATGGTGAACAGTCTGTGCAAGAAGAAGCTTTTCTTCTCCATCTATTGCACTTAATAAATGAGCATTTTCAACAATACAAAATATTTTTGTAAAAGAAATGAGGCACCGGACTTACGGAGGAAATATTCAGCAGTGTCTGCTTCATAATCTGCATCCTCAGGAAAGTGGTCGATCTGTTTGCAAACGCCTTTAAAATTACCTGGAGAGAGAAATTGGAGAAGGTTTCAGAATTTGCTGCCTCTATGTTGAGCCATCCCATCATACATTCCCATTCACCAGACATTTTAAAGCAGCAATCAATTACATGGCAAAATCAACTGTAATTGATTGCTGCTTTAAAAAACATGGGAAAACTCTCCCAAAATCTCTCACCCTATTACATTTGGCCCCAAGTCTGTAATATGACAAGTAGGAGCTGATTGGCTGGCTGTTTGTGACTCTCCATTTTATCATTTTTTGAAGCTTGATACATCTGGCCCTTGAAGAGATTTTGGCGGGATTTTTTTGTTCAATATAAACTTGCACATTGAAGTTCACCTATACCGCTATAATTTCCAGATCATCCTTATTATTCAGTATCAAAAACCAGATAGAAAACTGACTGATCCCCAATAATGGTCATATTAAAATGCCTCCTAGAATGTTATTCGTGGAAAAAGTCTCTAATAATCTCATTTATACAATAGTTTTACACTGTATGTGGCTTTATTTGATGTAATGCTGTCTTCGATATTTACATGTACTGCACACAGACCAGAACACTTTTTTATGTTTTAGTAAAAAAAATTGAGGTGAAAAATAGTAACAATAAAGTGCCATATAGATGTGTCTGCATAATCCAGCCTCCTTGCGCATTAAACAGCCCTTCTAGTTGTGCTATACCCTGGCGTGACTAGGTAGCACTAAGCATATTTACAGCCAACTTTTTCCATTACAATGCCTTTCATTTTCAAAATGATGCAACTAAGATGCACAAGCAGCTTCAGTTGATTAAAATGATATACAGCATGCCTATATTCTGTGTACGACTGCAACTATTTGCATACAAAATGTCACATTGCAGGGTTTTAAAGTGAAACATTGTAACAAAGCAATTTATCTTATTCATTTTGTGAATAAGATGCACACAAAGACACTCAGCGCTACCAAGTCACACAGAGCTCACACATTGGCCCTTATTCACATTGGCGCGTACGCATGCGAATTCGCACGTTTCACCCTGCAACCCCCATTGCGCATGTGCAGCAAGCGCACTGCGCATGTGCAATGTCATTAAAAAATACTCGCAAGCAAACTTTCGCGGAGATTTCTCAGTGCGAACGAGTGCATCGGTAGTAGGCGTGCAGTGGGCGTTAGCATGGGCGCGACCATTATAATGAGCAAAAGTGGGCGTACACATGGGCGTACACATGGGCGTTCACTATGAGTGGTGGGAGTGCTTTCGCATGAGTGCACGAGGGATTGTACCCCTCCAACGCAAAACTTTTCGCCAGCTCAAAGCAGGTTTTTCGTTTCGCACACCTTGCTCCTTGTAATGTGCTCATTCGCACGGAGCAAACACACGCACGAAATGGCTAAATCAATGGGTGAATCAATGGCACCTGCACACTATTGACACCAATACATCGTTGATTTCATGAGACAATTAACTCAGCACAACTTCTGATTGCATACCACCAGCAATCAAGTGTTAGCAGATACAAACTTCTTCTGTTGCTAAAGTTATTTGGACCAAACCAATGCGCTAAAACCAAACAAATCCCACCCTTATAAATTTGCCTTATGTAACATACCACCACTATTGTCATTTCTACTCTGCTATATTTAGCATGTTGCCCCTGTCAACATTAGTCGACATGTGTCACCTCACATGCAACATAGATATCAGATACTTCCTTTACAACACAACACATGTGCATACTAGTATTTGGTTTGCTAACATTTGGGGAGTAGAGCATGTTCGTTAGCAGCTTGAGGTGAGTGTGCGTGCGCAAATGTGTGGGCGCGTGCGACCAGTTACACGTACGCACAGCGATAGACCACCCCCCTTCTTTGTATGGTTGCGTGCAAATGATTTCGCAAGCACTGTAGGCGTGCCTTCGCCCGATGCGTGCATGTGGTTTTTTCCGTAAGAGTGCTTGCGAATGTGCATGCGAGCGCATGAACCTGATTATGTGTGACACGACTTGTATAGATGCATGTGGACACATTTGTAATATAACTAAAATGTTATACATTTTTATTACACTCAATGTAGTAAATGGAATGGATGGTTTGCCACAATTATATGCCACCATTCCAAGCACAGGAAGCAACTGCAAATCTATGGTTTACAATGCATCATCCTGACAAAGAATGGCAAACAGATGAAACAACCTGTATATGAGAATATTCACAGCAGCACTCAGTGTCTGCATTCTTTTGGTTATATTGATGAGATCAGGTCTTTATATGACATGGGCAGTGCCATGCATTAAGCAGGAAACCTGAGACTGTGTGGAAGCGATGCAGTTAGCAATGCCTGTGCTGGAATCCCCACAGACTGCATTCCGAATGCTGAGTTTGTGCTGCCAGGGAAGGGGGGCTGCGAGGAATTAAAGGTTAGGGTTAGTCTACAGGAAGGTGGCTTAGATTTAGACACTTAGAACAGAGGATTAGGGTTAGGCTATGGGGCTGGGGGGTTAGGTGTAGGCACTAGCAGGTGGACTTAGAGTTAGGCTGTGAGGAATGAAAGGTTAGGCTTAGGCTGTGGGGAGGTGGCTTAGGTTTAGGCACTTAGAACAGGGGATTAGGGTTAGGCTATGGGGCAGGGGGGGTAAGGGTTAGGCGGCGGGGTGCGGGGGTTAGGGTTACACACAACGCGTAGAGTTAGGGTAAGGCTGGTGTGGCGGTAGGGTTGGGCCACTAGAAGGAAGGGCTGGGGGGAAGGGGGGCGTAAGTATACTTACCTGACCCTGTCAGGATTCTCTCCATCGGTATTCTGACTGCTGGTATACTGAACACCGGTCACCAGCATCTATCCTGCATGGAAGAAGGCGGGCCTACCCATAACACAAGAGAGCAATGCAATCTCCTGTGAAGCTGATGTGGAATTGTGTTATCATTCACACCGCCGTATAAGAAAATGTTCATATAACCAAGCTTTTGGCTTTGTTCTACTTTGAAGGGTTATCTGTTGCTTTTGACAGTGATCAGCCTGGATAAATTTGAAAAAGGTTGATGCATTCAGCGAGAGCGGCGTGTAATTGGTTTCAGCTGCCTTCTCAAGCTCACAACCAATTAGATGTCACCTCCCTCTTTCCCATTTCTCCCTGGTCGACCATTGTCAAAAGCAGCAATTGCCATTTAACACAAAGGGAGAATAAAGCTTCTTCAATGGCTGTATCAAATGGACTGTTTTGTACTTGTGTAGCAAAATTAAGTGTCATTGTTTCCCATGAATCAAGCAGCACATTCTACTAGTTGCTCTTTCATAAAACGTAGTGACGTCTGTTCAGATACTACGAGCCAGTGCAGCTTATTGCTAACTTCTGTGAAATGAAAATATATTCTTAAGTGTCTACTGCTGATACACTTAACTTGTTGTTGTTTAGGAGCAAATTTATTAAAGTGGTTACACAGAGGCTTAAATGTGCGTCATTTACGAAGCATGGGCCCAATTCAGAACCTGCACGCTGTGCTGCAAATTCGCATATGTACGAAGACAGCTAGCCTTCGCTGGCTGCACTTAGGGTGATTGACACCCTGTAGCCATTTGGGGGCGGTAACGCAGTGTTTTCTGGGAGTGTCACAGAAAATGCAGGCGGCCTCCTTCTCTACACGGCCTTCGCTGTGCCCAGTAAGTCGAGAGGCCGTGCCCAGTAAGGAGAGAGAGATCCATTCAATGGTGAGTTTCCAAAGGGTTTTCCCCTCATGTGCACAGCAGCGAACGTATTCACAGCCGTACACATGGGTGGGATATCTCTTGTGCGGGGCAAAGTGGGGCGGAGTTTACCTGCTCGCTGGATTCTGGACACTTGCAGCCCAGTGAGCAGGTCTGAATCAGGCCCCATATTAAATACACGCTGCAAAGTGATTTGGTTTCATGCTGGCGTCAAGCGACAAGGCGCATGCTTAGGGGGAAATTTACTAAAGGAAATTTGTAAAAAATAGGTGTATTTGTATCCAGAAATACACTTATTTTTGACATTTACTGTCCCGAAAATACGGCAATTTATATTATTATTGATAGCACATCAATACGACTACGAATTGCCGTATTTTCGGGACAGTAAATGTCAAAAGTAAGTGTATTTCTGGATACAAATACACCTATTTTTTACAAATTTCCTTTAGTAAATTTCCCCCTTAGCGTGCGGACTGGTGAGCCAATGAGATCGGCTGCGTAAGGTCACACCTCCCAAGCTTTAGTGATATGCAATATGATTACTACTGTAAATAGCACAGCTCCAATCCAACAAATCTCTACCTCAATTCACCCAAACCCAGGAAGTAAGATAATAAAATGCTGCATAAACACAAAACCCGTTGCTTGTAATGATGCCCAATGTCTCAGCAATCTCACAATTAGGATATGTACAGTATGGCCCTTATTCAGATCTGATCGCAGTACAAATTTGTTCTCAAAATTAGCAAAACCATGTGCACTGCAGGTGAGGCAGATGTAACATGTATAGAGAGAGTTAGATTTGGGTGGAGTGTGTTGAAATTAAAATCTAAGTTGCAGTGTAAAAATAAAGCAGCCAGTATTTACCCTGCACAGAAACAAAATAACTCACACAAATTTAATTCTCTCTATACTGTACATGTTACATCTGCCCCACCAGTGCACATGGTTTTGCCCATTTTGAGAACAAATTTGTACTGAGATCAGATCTGAATAAGGGCCATAGCCCATACACACATACCCTCCAACAGTACCGAATTTGCCGGTACAGTACCGTTTTTTTACGGTCTGTACCGGCAAATTAAACATGGACCGAATGTACCGAATTGAGAGCAGCGGCAGCATACGTCTCTCGCTGGTTTCAAGGCATTTCTCCCTAGTCTGGAGTGGATGGCCGCGAGCCAATAGGAGCTCGCGGTCTAGCATCCGCTCATGATTGGCTGCCTGACCGCGACCTCCTATTGGCTCGCGACCGCCTAGCTGGAGAATTAAAAATAGTGAGGGATGAGGATGCTGCCGCTGCTTACACTATACAGCTGGGCAGCGCACAGACTGCTCTCTCTGCCCGGCTGTCATTTTATTAAATTGTGTGCATCCGGCGGCTCCCCCTTGACAACGAGCAATTCCCCCCCTTGACAACAGCATTTTCTCCCCCCTTGGCAACGAGCAATTCCCCCACCCTTTGCAATCGGCATTTAATTCCCCCTTGGCAACATGCACATGCACTCCCTCTTGGCAACAAGCATGAAGCCAAAGCCTCCTTGGCATCAAACATGAAGGCCCTGGTATCAAGAAAGAACCCTCTAGCAATGAGCATGTAGGTAAGCAGCATTTATGTGCATTTATTACATAATATGTAATGGGCATTATGGTTTGTTATTTAGTATGTAATGGGCATCACGATGTGTTGTGCAATGTGTAATGGGCATTACGGTGTGTGGCCTTATGTGTAATTGGCATTACAGCGTTTACTAAAATGTATAACGGGCATTACGATGTGTTGTGTAATGTCACGCCCCTTTTGTGTGATGCCACACCCCCTTCCATGTGACCACACCCCCTTTCTGAATGTGTACCGATTTCTGCCCTTCAAATGTTGGAGGGTATGTACACACATACAGTAGCACACAAAGCCCATTCACACATACAGTAGCACACATAGCCCATACACACACACAGTAGCACACATAGCCCATACACGCATATAGTAGCACACATAGCTCATACACACATACAGTAGCATACCTCCCAACTTTGTAGCTGCAGAAATAGGGACACTCGCACGGTGGGACAGTGGGACAGGACCCGGTAATCGGGACTGTCCCGCTGAAATCGTGAGTGTTGGGAGGTATGCAGTAGCACACATAGCCCATGCACACATACAGTAGCACACATAGCCCATACAAACATACAGTAGCACACATGTGATATATTAAATTGCCTATTTGAATGAGACTGGACTCTGTTAAAAGGTAAATACCCCTCCAGGATGGAGGGAATGGACTAACCCAGTGGTTCCCAACCTTTTTTCTCACCCGTACCCCTTGATTAGGCTTTTCATTTATGAGTACCCCTTCTCTCAGTTTGAAATATCCACTGTACTTACGAGTGGAGTGGAAGTGAGTGGTATGCATGTCCTTATATTAAGGAGTAGCGGAGCAGTAGTGTGCAATAAGGAATCGGTTCCCTCTGTGTACTGTCTCCGGGGCTCCCGCTATCGCCTGTAGGATTAATGCCGCTGTTTCCAACACACCGTGTCAGTGCAGGGCAGATGATCGCTGATGTCTGTGGGCAGTACAGGTAGCTCCCAGTGGATTGCTGGTCAGGGAAAAGGGAGATGCTGATGACGCTGCAGATGGAACCGGAAGTAATGCAACATGGTTTGTTCCCATGGCAATGGGAGAGTCCTTCCACCATCGGGAGACTTATTTTTCTTCTTCCGCCATTACCAATATTATTATCAACTACCCCCAACTGGTACTAGTACCCCAGGTTGGGAACCACTGGACTAACCCAGCCAAACTGTGCTTTTTGCATCCTGTTAAATAAAGTTGCAGGACAGAGAAAGGAACCAGGAAGTTGCTGAGCTCATGAGGAGAGCAGAGAACAGTGGGGAGCTATTGGAACAGCAGGTTAAACTGGGATCTCGTGTAAGTTTGTGTAAATGGACACTTTAAGAAGCTAGGCAAACATAATTCATCTTCAAGTGACCCTCTCCCAAATCTAACCAGCCACACCAAGAAAGACTGTCATGTTATTAGACTGTATTGAATAACTCCAGAATTGCTCAGTGGCAGGGGATGGAAGTATCATTGGCCCGTGTTGTTACAGCTTATAGAATAGGCAGCTGAGTTAACCAATATCCTACTGCATTGGTTTGTTTTTAATCTCTTAAAGTTGGATCCTCTTGAAAAAAGACTGCTGCAGGAAAGACATTTAGGGGGAAATTTACTAAGAATACGAATACAAAAAATCATATTCGTATTCTTAATACGAATGACTATGACTGCATACGTCTGTTTCAGCTGTATGCAAAGTCGTGTTCCGGAGGGGAATTTACAAAGCAGTCAAATTTCGACTGCTTTGTAACCCTCCGATGTCATATTAATTCGTATAAGCTGGCCGTATATATAGGCGCTAATACAAATTCGTACAGGCAGTCTGCACGGATCAGTGGCTGCAGTGTGTAAAAAAAAATAATTTTTGTGAAATAAATAAATAAATAATTTAATAAAAACGGCTTGGGGTCCCCCCACGGCTGTAACCAGCACCAGGCTGAAAGAGCCGGGCCGGTAATAAAAAATCAGGAAACCCCGCAAATAGGACTATTTTTATTACTGTGGAACTACAAGTGCCAGTGGGCCCTTTAATGCCCCGCATGCTGGGACTTATGGTTCTCCAAGTCCCAGCTTGCGGGGAAGGCTTGCTGGGACTCATAGTTCCACAGTATTAAACAATAGTTTATTCTATCTTTTTAAACTCAATCAGCCCGGTGACCACCGCACAGGGTCACCGGGGACAGCACCAGGCTTCAGCCTGGTCAGGTAAGTCCTGGAGGAGGGGGGACCCCTTTATTGGGGGGATACCCACTCCCCCAGGCTGACTGGTCAGTAGGGTTAATATTTTGGCCGCGGGACCTTATCTAATAGGTGTCCCCCGGCTGTGACATTACCCTGCTGGCTGGTTTGGCCTGGGGCTGGTTCTTAAAATATGGGGGACCCCTAGTCATTTTGTCCCCCGTATTTTGGGAACCAGTCCCGGACCTGGAGCCTGGGGCTGGTTTTAAAAAATTAACGAAGCCCTATTTGCCGGGTTTCCTGATTTTTTATTTTCGGCCCCCGCTCTTTCAGCCTGGTGCTGGTTACGGCTGTGGGGGAGACCCCACGCTGTTTTTAAAAAAAATGTATTTATTTATTTTTCTAATTTTTTTTACACTGCAGCCTGCACGGATCTGACTGATCCATGCAGGCTAAAGCCAAATATGACAGGAAAATAAAGTGTATTTTCCTGCCGTATTTGGCCGGCCATTCGCGGGCGTTTCACGCCAATTAGCTGCTTAGTAAATCTTTTGAATCTTTTGAATGGTGATTTCTGTCGTATTCTATCGATGGTGTATTCATACGTATTTGTAAATACAAATACGAATTTCCCATCAATTTGAATACGAAATGACAAAAATACGTATACGCCCATTTTTGTATGAAAATACGATATTTTAACAAATTTTGTTTAGTAAATTTCCCCCTTAATATCTCACTACGTATGACCATAACCCAGTGGATTACAAATATTCAGTACAAGTTTATAGTTTAAAGCAGGAACTGACCCTTTGGGATCTCTGTGATAGTCTCTAGACTTTTAAGGGGTGATTGAACTTTCCTCTCCAAGGATTCTATAAGGACTAAAGGTCCCCATACATGTTCCGTTTTGCCGGTCCGTTTTGTACATTTTAAAGTACACATCGTATCGGATCGCATGCCTTGTGCATGCATTGTGCATGCAATGCGATCCGACAGGATGTAAAGCTAGTACAAAAGTATGTGCAGCACATACTTTTTGTATCGTACTATGTGATGCGCGGGAGCGCGCATCGCATAGTACAAAACGGAGCCGCCGCAAAACGGAGTGTGTATGGGCTCCTTAACATTGATATCATCCAGGTACAACCAGTGCACTATAAAATATGTATTATTGAGCAATAATAATTCTCTGTTTATTCTTATGCATGCAATGACATTTCTCTGGTTATCTTTGTCTATGCAATAATAATTATCTGTGTTGTTTTGATTTATGTGAATGTGATGCCCAATATGATACTCTCAATTGAGAGTACCTCCTTGACAGTAGTGCAGTTAACAGTAGCAAGAAGTGAACGGCATTGATTATTTGTTTAACCTGTGTTTTGGAAGAAAAGGGGACGTAGCGATCCCTGTGATCGTAGTTAGATAGCGGATGTGGTACATTATTCAACTGTCATTGGGTATTAATTACTGATATTTAAACAATTGGTTGTTTAGCATGGTGGAAATAAAGTGTTAACACTTTTGAGCAATATCCAGTTTCCTGCCTTCAATTCTTCCCCAAGAAGAAGAAGCAGCACCCTCCAAGTGGCAACACCGGTAAGAGAGCACAACTATCGTACACCTGTGGTTATCACACACATAGCCCATACACACATACAGTAGCACACATAGCCCATGCACACATAGTAGCACTCATAGCCCATACACACATACAGTAGCACACATAGCCCATACACACATACAGTAGCACACATAGCCCATGCACACATAGTAGCACACATAGCCCATACACACATACAGTAGCACACATAGCTCAAACACACATACAGTAGCACACATAGCCCATGCACACATACAGTAGCACACATAGCCCATACACACATACAGTAGCACACATAGCCCATGCACACATACAGTATCACACAAAGCCCATACACACATACAGTAGCACACATAGCCCATGCACACATACAGTAGCACACCTAGCCCATGCACACATACAGTAGCACACATAGCTCATACACACATAGAGTAGCACACATAGCCCATACAGACATACAGTAGCACACATAGCCCATACACACATACAGTAGCACACCTAGCCCATGCACACATACAGTAGCACACATAGCCCATACACACATACAGTAGCACACATAGCCCTTACACACATACAGTAGCACACATAGCCCATACAGACATACAGTAGCACACATAGCCCTTACACACATACAGTAGCACACATAGCCCATACACACATACAGTAGCACACATAGCCCTTACACACATACAGTAGCACACATAGCCCATATAGACATACAGTAGCACACATAGCCCATACAGACATACAGTAGCACACATAGCCCATGCACACATACAGTAGCACACATAGCCCATACACACATACAGTAGCACACATAGCCCTTACACACATACAGTAGCACACATAGCCCATACAGACATACAGTAGCACACATAGCCCTTACACACATACAGTAGCACACATAGCCCATACACACATACAGTAGCACACATAGCCCTTACACACATACAGTAGCACACATAGCCCATACAGACATACAGTAGCACACATAGCCCATACAGACATACAGTAGCACACATAGCCCATGCACACATACAGTAGCACACATAGCCCATGCACACATACAGTAGCACACATAGCCCATACACACATACAGTAGCACACATAGCCCTTACACACATACAGTAGCACACATAGCCCATACAGACATACAGTAGCACACATAGCCCATACAGACATACAGTAGCACACATAGCCCATGCACACATACAGTAGCACACCTAGCCCATGCACACATACAGTAGCACACATAGCTCATACACACATAGAGTAGCACACATAGCCCATACAGACATACAGTAGCACACATAGCCCATGCACACATACAGTAGCACACCTAGCCCATGCACACATACAGTAGCACACATAGCTCATACACACATACAGTAGCACACATAGCCCATACACAGATACAGTTGCACACAAAGCCCATGCACACATACAGTAGCACACATAGCCCATGCACACATACAGTAGCACACATAGCCCATGCACACATACAGTAGCACACATAGCCCATGCACACATACAGTAGCACACATAGCCCATACACATATAGCGATGTGTGCTGAGCGATCTGTGCTGACTAGTGTTCTTTATGCACATGCTATGCAATCTAGCTAGATTTTGTCTGCATGTAAAGACCTGAGTGGGCAATGGAGATGTGCAGGACCATCAATTTGGGGTGTCCGCAAAGAGTGATTTGTGATTAATTTCTAAGTGTTCTCTCTGTGTGTATGGGCCTTTACGTTGATCCACTTAACGGGGGTTATTTAGACCTGAATGATGGGTTGCGAATTCGCAGCCTGTACGATTATTGATCCGCTGTGCATGCACATAGATCATAGCGGACATGCGCAAGGCCATCCTGCGATAAAATCCAGCATCTTTTTTTAATCGCAAACTGTTTTCTGGAGGTGTCAGTGAAAACGCAGGTGTGCTTAGGTGTTTTCACGGAGGGCGTGTGACATCAGCTCCCGCCCCTATCAGCCTGTTTCTTTCGGCTAGGTCCTTGATTCCCTGATGGTGAGGGTTCTGCTAATGGATTAGCAACTATTTGCCAATCTGTGACATTTTCCAGGCCTTTCACAGCCTCGCACAGAGCAAGATTTCACTGTGGCAGGGTGGCGGCTATCTGATTGCCGGGCTCTGTAAATTAGCAGAGAAGCAGTCACATCTGAATAGCCCCCCAATAGCAATACAAAACCCCAGTATGGCTGCTGGAAATTTTGCATCACAACTGCTGCTAGTTTCAGGGAGATTATAGTTGGTAGTAGAATTTTGCACAGTGCTCCATTGAGGGGGTGTGTCATGCTCCACCCAAAGGGCGTGTCTAGTTCCATATATGGAGAGATTGTGAAAAGAGATTGTGAACATGGCACCTAGAAGCGTGGGTGTGTACTGCTACATCTCAGAGGAATCTTTAAAATGACTTATATCCAAATGTAGATGATCCCCAGAGCAGTACTATAGAGCTACTAAGAGCTACAGTGCTGAGAAATTGTGCTGATGATTCAATGTAAATGTATCTGTCTCTCATTCCTTTTTACCCCAAAATGTAACAGTGTAATGTGGGCTAGGTAAAATGAGGGAGATTGCTAGGCTAATGAGGGAGAGAGGAAGATTGCTGTTATTTCAGGTAGTGTCCTGCAGGATGCAGGAGGGTAGGTAACTATGGTGTACCTTAATACCTCCCAGTTGTCAAATCATGCAGACGTGTAGTTACATAGCTGCTAGCAAGCCATCAGTAGCCCAGTCCTTTTATACAGTATAACACCATTGAGAGGCTTACCTCATTGCTTCAAATACAGAGAACCTATCTGCACATCTCTCCCTTTCACCACATACAGTTATGTATTTCTCACCTTTTCAAAGTACACTAGTATCACGAGAACAGCATTTTTCACACTTCTTAATAGAACGTTAGAAGTGAAACAAACCGATCACCTTCTCCAAATACACAAACACAGCTTCTGTCACTGTGAGCTGAGCCAGACTGATTGTACAGTGTATTATCATTACTGCAGTAAGCTGCTGCTAACAGACTACTACTAGCTGAGCGTGTAATACACTGACATTGGGCATAGCTGCCTCCCCTTCTGCATTCTGCAGGAGACTTCCTGAAATAGGAGCAATCTCCCTCTCTCCCTCATTAGTCTAGCAATCTCCCTCATTTCACCTAGCCCACATTACACTGTTACAATGTGGGCTAGGTGAAATGAGGGAGATAGATACAGTTACATTGAATCATCAGCACCATTAAAGGAATGGTGGGGGAAAGGAATGAGAGATAGATACAGTTACATTGAATCATCAGCACCATTTCCCAGCACTTTAGCAAGTATAGTAGCTCTTACTAACTGCTTTGGGGCTCATCTACATTTGGATATAAGTCATTTTAAAAGTTTCCTCTCAGATGTAGTAGTGCACACCCACGCTTCTAGGTGCCACGTATACAACCTCTTTTCACAATCTCTTTATGTATGGAACTAGACACGCCCTTTGGGTGGAGCATGACCCGCCCCCTCAATGAGGCGCTGTACAAAATTCTACTACCAACTATAATCTCCCTGAAACTAGTTTTCAAAAGTAGGCAAGAATGACATTGGGGTGTCGATCTACTGCGTCTAGATCGACAATCACTTAGTTGACCGCTCTCGGGCCAGTGCGTTTAATTAGATTCCTTAAGATATTTGCCCGCGTCTAAATCGACAGTAACAAAAGTTAGACACAAGTTTTTCATGTTTTTTTTTGCTTTAGACCAACTTGGTTCCTACTTTATCATCCAATTGGGCATAGAGTTAGATTATCATAGTGTGCAGAGTGTTGTGAGCAAAGCCAGCCATGTGAGGGGAAATGGTACATTTATTTGGTGTTCGTGTCAACCTATGTCGACATTACCATGTAATTAGTAACACAAGTGTAGTTACAGTCAGTGCAGGGGGTGCAGAGGTTTAGGGCATAAAGGGCCTGATACAAGTGTAAAAAACAATAACAAAAACAAACAAACAGGCAAAGCACTGAATATCAGTACATTTTTTTTCTATTGTTTTTTTTGTGTGCGTGTGTGTTTGCATGTACAGTACGGGTCCTGCGGTCCATACGAGAAGTATGAATGGACTGCTCCTCCACTGCCCAGCACCATATGCAGCACTATTATAGTATGAGGTATCACTGTCCTCATAATCCCAACTATGTCAGCAGGGCCGCTGTCAGGGGGGTGCCAGGGGTACAGCTGTCCCGCGAGGGGGGGTGCCACTGGGGGCCCGGGCTGAAGGTCAGTCCCGGGCCCCAACATTACTAGTGGCGGCCCTGTATGTCAGTATTATGGTTGTGTCACATTGCTTTATTCCTAGACTTCCCTTTTAATGTATGATTGCCATCACCTGTGTTGAACAGGTTAATTTATAAGAAAGGTGTTTCACCACAGGTGATGGTAATCATACATTTAAAGGGAAGTCTAGGAATAAAGCAATGTGTCCCTTCTGTAGAGGGTCATGTTGGGAGGCATGGTTGTATGCAGTGCCAGATTAAGTCTTTGGGGGCCCGGGGCACTTTAGACAGGGGGGTCCCCTTGCACTTGTCATTACTGGCCGCAAACTGCATGGGGGAATATTACACTGTCAAAACACAGAGTAATGGCAGTATAAACTTGGTCAATGGGTAACTTCAGGGGATATATATATATATATATATATACACATACATACATACATACATACATACATACATACATACATACATACATACATACATACATACCACATGAAAAGCCTGTGTTTGTCCCTCTGCACCTTACTCTGTAGGAGACCTCACAGTCCCAGTGCTGCCTCTGATTAAAAACCCTCCCATGTCTAGGCTGCTGCTGCTGCTGTTCTCCATGGGCCTGAGAAGCATGTAATGAGCTCCAACAACCAGAGCTCAGCACAAATGTCTCAGCCTCTGCCCTCTGGTGCAAAGTGTCATGGGACTTAGTCAACTCCCAGTAATGCACTGCACACTTGGCTTCCAATGCTCAGCACCATTAATCATTGTCACATTGGCAGATAGGTGAAGCTGCAGCACTACCCCACTCCCATGCACAAAACCTTTAGCTAAAAAAAATAAAAATTGTTTTTTTGAAAAATACATGCCAACCACAGGGGGCCCCTAGCTAGAGGGGGGCCCAGGGGCACTGACCCCTTGTGCCCCCATTATTATCTGGCCCTGGTTGTATGTTTGTCGCTCTGCAATGGGACATACAGTAGTATCACTGCCACACTGTGCATTGCATCACTGCTGTCTACCTTCATAGTATCACCATCAGACCTGTTATTGGTGTCCCAGTAGTTGTGTCTGTGACATCACTAAAAGTGTAATTGCTGTAGCCAGTGTCTTGTTATGTGTGAGTTTGTCACTCTTAATCATGGGATAGGAGTAACTGCTACACGCTCTGTTACATCATCAGTGCTGCTGTCAGTGCTATGCGATGTGTCTTTACATTGCAGTGAGTCACCTCCATATGTACACATCTGCTGTTTAGAAAATTTACACATTGTACATTCTACCCAACCCGACCCAGCACCAGTGACATACACTACCTCTTTGCTCAAGGAAATACACCCCACCCTACCTATCGGCCCCAGGGATATATACTTATCCCTACTCTGATCCAGGGATAACACACCTCCCCCCTCCATCCCATGGACACAATGACAGCATTGACAGTTCAGATTAGAGACAAATAAAAACACTGCAGTGCTACTAGGCTAGGCAGAAGGTGGTGAGGGATATAGAATTTAAACACAAAAGAACAATATTTGTTTTTTTATTGTTATGCATTGAATTCTAATGTCCCTCTTCCCCCCCTCTGCCTAAACTTTATCTAGCAGGAATAGTGTTTTTGTTTTGTCAATTGTATAAGGAGCACTATTGTGTTATGTAACGTGTATAAGGGGCACTACTGTTGGTTAACGTGTATAAGGGGTACTGCTGTGCGATATAACATGTATACTGGGTGCTACTGTCACGTAAGGGGTACTTCTGTGTTGTGTAATGTAATACCCCTTTTACGCCGCCTCAAAACCCCTGGTCTTCGGCGGGTCAGACCCAGTGTAAATGGAGGAAATCCCGGATCCGAACTTGCTTGGATCCTTCTTCCAAATGCCGGGTCGGATCTGGGATTTTTGGTGTAAAAGGGGTATAAATCAGTAGCACTACTACATGGTGTAATATGAATCAGGGGTGCTGCATGCAGTGTAATGTAAATAAGATTGTGAAATGAGGGTACTATTATACCCTGTCCTTGTGAGACCTCAATCCTTTTGGACAGCATGGGAGAGAGGGCACAAATTTATAGGAGGGCGTCAAATGCCCAGTCTTAAGACAGAGATAATTTGATTACCATTTTTGTCTTTATTAAGCAAATGCCATTATTCTAAACCTGCAACTGTCACATGGTGGAAGTTCATTTGATCATCATAAGTTAAGAAGATTGTCCCTTTTCTAAAAGTATAAATAAATATACATTATATTTAAAAGTAAATAACATGGCTTGTGGGACATACAGCACATACAGTATTATGTCTCAATGGAAAACCAAGCAAATGCCTTTACTTCATTCCTTATTTCTGTTATTCTCCAAACATGGACATTTTTGGACTATTTTATGCTTGAGGTTTTTTTTTTATAAAAGGCTGCAATGCAGGTGCTGGATAACCTCAAACCCCCCCCCCCCCCCATTCATATCCTAAAAGGGCAGTTAGTATGATCCCAAGACCCATTTATGAATAGATAGCAGTCTGTGCTTTCAAATCAATAATTACAATAAATGTAGCTGCTATTATAATAATTCCAGAGGGTGGTGATTAATTGCTCAGTGGTTCAGAGTCTCAGTCACAGTTCCTTAGTATCCCACTGGGGTCAGCAGCAGGAAAGATTGGTAATACATAGAATTTAGCAGCAGGGCTGATTGGGGGCTCTTCCAAAGTCACGGTGGGGAAGTGATAGAAAAATCAAGCAATGGTAAGGAAATAGAGCAAGTGGAAAAGAGAATGGAAAATAATGTATGTATGATTTTATACGCACCAGTAGATTTGACTCATTCAGTGAACAAATGTGTACACCATAAAATCATAACATAGCAACTTGTATGGGTTTATTTACTAAGAGGGGAGTTCTATTGAAGATGGGATGTTGCTATGGCAAACCAATAAGAATCAGCGGCGGCTCCTACCTCAGTGTAGGGGAGGCTGCCGATGGCTGCAATGCTGCCACCGTTGGTCCCTGCTACAGGCACATGCACAGTATCATCCTCAGTACCGCCATGCGCATGCCCCATCTTCTATGGGCTGCTTCGGCAGCAGCCCACAGGAGCTTATTCACGGTCCCAGCACCCATACAATGCAGATGACAGGCACCAGGCCTGGCACATGTCCAGTATCAGCCTCAGTACTGAACATGCGCATACCCCAATTTCTATGGGCTGCAGCTGAAAGAACACCTCCCAATGGGACTAATTCAGGTGACTGGACCAATAGAAAGTCACTGCCAAAGTGAAGCTAGATGCAGCCTCTGAGACTGCATTGGTTTTACTGAGATTGGCAGTACAGTGGCAAATTTTACCTATAATAGATAGATTCTGACTGGTTGGCCATAGCCACACCCCACTATGGATCCCTCCCAGTATGTCCCGCGACCGCCACCATCTCTGCACATGTGCAGAGGGACTCCCAGGGCACAGACCCAGAAGTCCAGACAGCAGCGTGGATTGCTACTGGCAGCTTTTTTATTGTGAGAGCTGCCATTTAAGTTGCTCTAGGCATATGTCAGTAGTGTACATATGTGATGTGCACCGCCATGATGTACTGTCGCTGGTTGGTATATCCTGCCCTTAAAGAGAGAAGAGGGCCCATGTGCAGAATCCAATTGGGCCCCCTCCTCTCCGGCAGTGCAGTAAACTTGTTTTGAGTGAAGACAACACAGCTCAAATAAGTGTATTTTGTTTATGAACTATACAATAATAGCTGCGGAAGTTCTATCATATATAAAAGAAGACATAACAGTTCCTCCACCATGTTTCCATAGGCGTGCGCACATTGAGTGTTAGGGGTGCTCAGACACACCATATTGCTGTGCCCACACTTTTCAACACCTCCCTGCCGCTAGAAATACCAGCAATACCTTTTACCAAAGACTTTTGCTTTTTAGAACTGTATTCCATTTAAAGAAGCGCCAAATAATCAGTTATTCAATATAATCATGTGTGTTTTGCATTGTTAATTGTACTAGACCATTGTCATATCCCTACATACCTGCATCATCTATATATGTTTTTTACTTTATTTGCACGTACTGTTACACAAAGTAATTAGAAGATTAAAACTGAAATAGGCAGGAGATTATGGTGTGGCTGAGAGACATTTTATATTGTAGCGATTGGAGGAGTGTCCCACAGAGGCTCTAAGAAAGCTCTAAGAAATGTATAAAATTATGAGATCCAAAGGAGGTACCACTAATGCATTGTCCAGGGGGTCTTCTCAATCCCCTTTGGAATATGTTTTAAAAGCTTACTTACATAATGTTGGGCTTGCAACAATGATAAACTTGAGGCCCTAACAAAAGGAAATTGTGCGATAGCTTCCTCGCAAGTTATATGTTTAGAAGTTTGAGGTTTTATAAGCTGGCCAATGTTATATAGTGGAAAAAATTAGCGAGGCCTCTCCATTTTGGAAATGTGAGTTTAAGACAAAGGGTACGTGCATTCAGTAATTTGATTTCAATTTATATTTGTGTTTCAATAACAACCATAATTTCCTAAAAGCCATAAGGAATGGATTGTCTAATTTACTGTGGCTTAGGGAATTTATTTTTTATTTTTTAATAAACTTTATTAAGGATTGAGCAAATTTACGTTGTCTTACACTTTTTCAGCAAGGCATTATGTTCGACAAATATTTGACAAACAACATCTTTACATTTACAAAAAAAGAATATATATACCTTTTTTTCTATGTTTTATGTCTTTCTTGATATAAAGAAGAAAAAAAAAACCCATCTTAACACAAAATGTAAAAACAATATAAATTTGGGTGGACTCGACCGTAAAGGCACCTCACCGAACCGGAAGGTCTATTGGACTAGTCCCCGTGAGGGTACGAGTCTTGTACCACTGAGTAGAGCGGAAACATTTGTAAATCTGTGTTTTTAACTCATTGGACAGTGAATCAATAAAGCCTTCCCAAATTTGAAAAAATGTCTCTGTGCGCTCTTCTTTTTGGAGGGATGTTTCCACCCACTCCATATGGAATATGTGAAATAGTTTGTCCCTAAACAAGGACACGGATGGGGGTTCTTTATGTATCCATTGGTGAATGAAATGCTGGACACACTGTTAAATTGGTAATTTTATAAGAAAAAAATACATCAATAAAATACATACATTAGATACATACAAAACAATTAATAATTAAATTTATAAAAATATATCTCGTGAAAATAATTCCTAGGTTTAGGAAAATATATCTATAGCTGGTATATTAACAGCCTAAGAGCTTGTTTTATAGGTTAAATAACCAAAGAATGTATGGAGGGTAGTGGTTATGATGGTAAGTGGAGAATAAAGTCCGGTTTATATACAGTCAAAAGATCATTTGATTTGTGAATATAAATCGCAGGATTGTATTGCTCACCCTTGATGATAAATCTTGCTGCCGTGCCAGTATTATGGGGTATCCAACGAGCTGTTACAGGTGTTAGAGGATGGTAGTTCCTTTTTCTTTTTCTTTTTAATGCGACTTACACTCCTCACGGCTTGTCGCCGGTGTAGCCTGCCTGTAGTCAGGTACGGATTCACCGCACCGACCACGGCGGTGAAGGAGTGTGTCGGACGATTGGTGGAATGTTGCGCTCTTTCTGGATTCCTGGCTCACAGAAAACTGTGGTAGCACAAAAAGAGTTCGTGCTGAAAAAGAAGTTACGCTGTTTGAGTGCACACTATATATTTTGAATGTAATTTGTACTGTATTGTAATGATGAGTACAAAATAAAATTTAACTTTTAATAAATTTATTATTAAAAAGATTTCCTCCTTATTTTTTCCTTTATACTCTTGGGACCAAAAGAGGATTTGGTTGTCTAGGTGAAATATAGGGTTAAAATCATATACATTTAGACATGGTGCTCATACAAAGAGATGAAATGAGAAAGTGTAGAAGAGTAAAGTATTTAAAAATGTCAGAGCCCGTGGTCTGCTGCACTTAATTTGATGTTTTTGATAATATTACTGTAGGTCTCTCCTGGGTCTTATCGTGTCTGTGCACTCTTGCCAATATTTGGCTTGCGCCCGGTTACCTATTCAGATACGTATAGGGATATATGCTGATTGCTTCTGTTGCCTAATTTTCTTGGCGTTTAGTTCAGCATATTCCGATTATCCAAGAAAAAAAGGGGGGGGGGGGGGAAATTTTGTGCGTGGGAATTTTTTGTGTATCTCCTCAGAGTTTGAGGTTATGCCACTCCCTCCAAGCCTGGGGGTTATGCTTGCCCCAGTTAGTAACACTATTGTTGAGATTTTCGGTTTCCAAAAGATTTTTGGGAAAAGAAGGTTTTTTTGTGTATAGTTTTTATGTGCACATATCGCCTTTAGGTTATAACTTTAATATTTAAAGAGTAGTATGGTTTCCTAGTTGGTCTATCACTGTTCACCTCAATATGTGTTCCTATGCTGCCATAAGGGTCCCTGTCTGGACCGACAGTTGGAGCCCTATTGCAGTTTTTTAATTGAATATTTATTTGGGGTTTATTTACAGTGATTCTTCAACTGAAGATACATATGCATTTGTTCTCTCTTTATTTGCACATAACATTTAGATGTTTATTCAGCGCTCACTTGTGGGTTTTGCTGGTATGTTATTTATGGTTTTTGTGTTAATTACCACACTTGTATCATTTTAGTTGCAACAAGCATCTCCTGTCAGAAGATGAAGAATCACTGTAAATAAACCCCAAATAAATATTCAATTAAAAAACTGCAATAGGGCTCCAACTGTCGTTCCAGACAGGGACCCTTATGGCAGCATAGGAACACATATTGAGGTGAACAGTGATAGACCAACTAGGAAACCATACTACTCTTTAAATATTAAAGTTATAACCTAAAGGCGATATGTGCACATAAAAACTATACACAAAAAAACCTTCTTTTCCCAAAAATCTTTTGGAAACCGAAAATCTCAACAATAGTGTTACTAACTGGGGCAAGCATAACCCCCAGGCTTGGAGGGAGTGGCATAACCTCAAACTCTGAGGAGATACACAAAAAAATCCCACGCACAAAATTCCCCCCCCCCCTTTTTTTCTTGGATAATCGGAATATGCTGAACTAAACGCCAAGAAAATTAGGCAACAGAAGCAATCAGCATATATCCCTATACGTATCTGAATAGGTAACCGGGCGCAAGCCAAATATTGGCAAGAGTGCACAGACACGATAAGACCCAGGAGAGACCTACAGTAATATTATCAAAAACATCAAATTAAGTGCAGCAGACCACGGGCTCTGACATTTTTAAATACTTTACTCTTCTACACTTTCTCATTTCATCTCTTTGTATGAGCACCATGTCTAAATGTATATGATTTTAACCCTATATTTCACCTAGACAACCAAATCCTCTTTTGGTCCCAAGAGTATAAAGGAAAAAATAAAGAGGAAATCTTTTTAATAATAAATTTATTAAAAGTTAAATTTTATTTTGTACTCATCATTACAATACAGTACAAATTACATTCAAAATATATAGTGTGCACTCAAACAGCGTAACTTCTTTTTCAGCACGAACTCTTTTTGTGCTACCACAGTTTTCTGTATACCCTTAGTTACCCTGAGTGGCACCCCCGCATGTGAATTGTAAATAGCGGGTAACACGGGTCCTTAAATAAAATACAGACGACCCACTAAGAGTGTGCAGACGAACTCCCTACCCGTCCTCTCCCCATTATTTTCTGGATTCCCGGCTCTCCTGATGTAGCGTGGAGAGCGGCTAGGTGAAGACAGCTGATTGCCGGCAGCGGGGGACGGAAAGCTGCACTTCAGCTATATGGCAGGGTTGGCAGATGGTGGTGAACCAGCGGGTGTGCTGGTGGGGAACGGCTGGGTGAAGACAGCTGATTGCCGGCAGCGGGGGACGGAAAGCTGCACTTCAGCTGTACGGCGGTGGGTCAGCGGGTATGCTGGTGCTGCGATGCGCTTGTTCAGCGCGAAGTGGCTCAAAAACTGGCAGCGTGTAGAAAGCTTCTCCTTGTATGGAACAGGCTTGGAGGCTGGAAATAGGACGGGTAGAACACCTAACCAGGTGTATAGTGACGTCAACGCGTTTCGTTCCCGTGGTCTGCTGGGCTTAATTATTAATTGTTTTGTATGTATCTAATGTATGTATTTTATTGATGTATTTTTTTCTTGTAAAATTACCAATTTAACAGTGTGTCCAGCATTTCATTCATCTTCTCTCAGCCAATTAGTGTGTTGTTTTTAAATAATTATTTTTCAGCAGCGCAATCCACTTCAAATCCCCCCCCCCCCCCCCTGTATACTCTTTTTTGGTGAGTCGAGACGGGCTCACAGGAAGTGTATGCTGCAGCTGTGGAAACTCCATATATTATTAAAATATAACTTTAAAAACTGCTAAGCGCCAGGAGGTGTGTCTCGGAGTGTTCGAACATATAGTCACTTCGATCCACATCCACCCCCTCATGTATCCATTGGTGTAGAATACATTTACGGGCCACAGCTGATATAATTAACATCATCTTTTTGCTGTCACGTATGATCGGTGTCCCAGAGGGAAAGACACCTAAGATCGCCCACTCTGCTGATGAGGGAATTTCTTTATCAGATGAGGAGATTATCAATGAGGATTGATGTAAGAAATTCTGTTGCAATGAAGTGTATAAATTTGGAAGATGTTGGCCAATCTTTAAGATATGTGAGGGATGCTACATGATTATATGTAGATCTGTTCAGAAAGTTAATGTCCCTGTTCCATTTTGGTTGACATAATTTAAATATCCCAATTCTAGCCCTTTTGTTATTACAAATAAAGTTGCAAAACAATCATGAAATGGATAAAGAATCTTTTTTAACAATTTTTTTAAAATGTCACGAAAAAAACATACCTAATAAGTTTGCTCTACCCAAGTAAGACAGCTGAAGATGGCTCAATCTTTCAAATTCTGTAGTAACTTTAGTTATAATTTAATTAACATTCTATTTGTACAAAAGAAAAATGTTCTTGGGAGAGTAATTTCCAAATATGAGATGCGGTGTTTGGCCCATAGGTTAGATAAATTTGCAGCGCATTTCAGTCTTGTATAACTCCTTTTTTAATTATAGAACTCTTGATTTTCAAAATGTATTTAAAAGCCTAAAACTGATCCTAAAAGAGAACGTAATGATATTTTGCGGTGTGAGAAACAAAAAAGGACATCGTCTACAAAGGCTGTAATTCTAATTTCGATTTTATATACTTTGATTACTTCCAATATAGGCCAAGAGTCAATTATTTGGAGTAAAGGGTCCAAAGAAAGACTTAAAAAGAGAGGGGATAAAGGGCATACTTGACGAGTTCCTTTAAAACATTTTTACAGGGTTACTTTTTGTGCCATTATTCGAAAGAGTAGTAGTGTAAAAAAGTATGTGTAAAATAATTTTAATAAATTAATAAAGTCAGTGCCAAAGGATCTTATAAATAATAATTTGAATAGAAAGGGCCAAGAGACCGTATCATAGGCCATAGCATCTAAACTTAGCATCAAATAAAGAGATTGAGGCTTAAGGTTAGCTGCAATTACAGAGGCTAACCTGGTTCGTATACCTTTAACCAAATGGCAAATACTAACAAGTCCTAATTGGTGGAAAGAAACAATAGAAGAGAAAAGGATTGTAATCGAGTGGCAATTATTTTCGAAAGTATCTTAAGATCTACATTTAAAAGAGTTATGGGGTGATAGAATCCAATTGTGCGGGACTTAGCCATGGTTTAGGAATCAATGTCGTAAAGGCCTCATTAAAAGTTGAATAAGGTGGGTTGTTTCTATGTATGTGTCGAAAAAAGTTCCAATAATGTTGGGGTAATTTCAATTTTTTTTTTACAATCTTTAATAAAACATCACCTCTAACAATGAAGGGAAAAGTTACTGTCGAAAAACAAAAAAACTGCCCGCACACCATACACCACAGTGGTAGGGAAAGGCTCAGTTCCTGCTACCACTCATGCTCTAGAATGCCTATTGCGAAAGCCAAAGCCAAGCACAGTCAAGCATCTTCTGTAACCTTGCATGCACCACCTTCTTGCTCTGAGTCTACATGTGTCACCTCTAAAACAGGCAAATCCGGTCACAAAAAGGTCACTAATGTTGAAAAACAAATTAAGCATTCAAGAACTTCATAGATTCTAAGGGGGAATTCAATTAGAGGACAAGAAATATCGGGAGTGAAAGCATTTTGGGCCAGATTCAATAAAGCCAAAAAGCAAGTAATTTTGTGTCTGCAACAAACCATACTGCTATACAAGGTGCAAATGCATTTATATTTTTTCTGTGCAGGGTAAATACAGGCTGCTAGACAGCTTTAAATTTACAGTACAATTTAGATTTCAGTTGTAACACACCCCACCCAGATCTAACTCTCTCTGCACATGTTACATCTGGCCCACCTGCAGTGTAAGATGGTGTTACCCATTTGCATCCTTTTTTGCTTGGCTAACAAAGCTGATACAGGCCCTTTATCCGATGTTTCCCTGATATTTATTTTTCAGGCTATCCAATAAGTTGGCCCACACTTTTCATGAAAACACAAAGGTTCAGTGACAACGGTAGGATTAGTAGTAAAGTAATGATCATTATGATTTAGTCATTCAAAATGACTCTGCAGAAGTTGCAAATGTGCAACAGGATACGGATGATTGTGCATTTGACACTGATGAGAATGTTGATAATTATTGTATTGAATAAGATGACGTTGATAAGAAACAGGATGATGTTTTTTTTTTTGTGTGGAAGCAAGTCATCCATCTGTGAGAGTATGTCATTCCAGTGACAAGAAGTGCATGGGCATGCCTAAAAAAGACCAAACAAGCCCCCTCTTTCATGCTACCTTACTGCAGCACACTGGCGAATATTCACACTTTTGTACAATGTATCGAAAGCATTTGAAATTGTATAAATCATTAATTAAACTACTGCTACAGCAACTAGAGAAGCTAAGGAGGAAATGAAACCAAGTGATCCAATTCTGTCCGGATTATACCAATGCAATGCAGGTTAGATTTTCTTTCAAATCAAATCTGCTTCAATGGAAAATCGTTGCGACTAAAACGCATGGAGCAATACACCGATCCGTGTGTTTCCTGACCGAGCCTATTTTTCTGAGTCAGAAAGTCATCACGGATTGAATACCCGCTATGTATCTTGGACTCATAGTTCTTTGCTATGTTTGATCCTAGGTTTAAGTCCTATGTAGATGCAAAGTGCTCTTTGCGAGGAAGTTGTCATCTCAAGTGACACATGACATGTCTCCTGCTTCATTTTCTCTGGCCAACGTTACTGATATGTACAAACTGACCTTCTTGAAGAGACCCAATGATGATGAGTTAACACAGCGCACCAGAGTGAAACATTGCTACAGCTAGTCAGGCTTAAGAGAAATGCTCACATTTATTGACATCACTACTATGACTCAGTCTGATACAGTAGGCATCAATAGAATGATGGAGGCTGCTTTAATGATAATGAACAAAGTAGCATCTCACACAATCCCTCTGAATACTGAGAGGAAACAAAAGGCAATTTTGAGCCTCTTGTACAAACTAGCTATGGTGTACTTCAGCTGCCCACCCTCCAATGTGTAATCAGAGTGCTTAGCACAGCCAGGAACCTTGTGAGCAATCGGTTTAGGAGGCTTATTTCAAAACAATGTTTTGGAAACCCCAAGTGGGGCCTTCTGATTGGGGGACCACCTCATCCTTTAGAGATAATGTTCCAGACTGTACACTTAAATTATACATATGTTACCTTATACTGCACAGGACTATGGAATATTTTCTACAGTGCATTTCTGGTATTCATCTGATATATTATCATGCATGCACTAGTAGTATTTACTCTATATGTATCAAAGGGCCAAGCCCATGCACTCTCTACTGGCTATGCAAACCAATGTGGCAGTAGGCCACACTCCGTCTGAAGACGGACCACACCCAAAAATGGGCCCCTAATACCGCATTTCCTTCATGGCCCAGGCCAACACTGTTTGTATGCAAACCCGAAGGTTTAGGTAAAAAAACAATGTTTGTGGTCTGAACACATGTGCAGAAAAGGTATTGGGATATTTCTTAAAGAATGATAGATATGCTTGGCATTTAGGGCATGGCAACTGGCACTTCTCTTCAGAAGGAGGTGTGCTGCGACCGTTTTGTACGCAGGGTCTGTGTAGGTGAATGCAGACTTCCTAGATCTGGCTGTCTGGACCCTATGCCCAGTCTGATCAAGCCATGGCTTATGCAGACTACTAGGCTTACTATCATCACGAGTCATGACAGAAGGCTGTGATTGTCTTGATGATGCTATAAATCTGTGTCCTAAGACACAGCACTCGGATCTCGCAGATCCATGCAGGAGCCATTCAGAGCCGTACAGATGCCTCCTGATGCAATTCAATGTTATTTGTAAAGATTTGCACCGATGCTTCCCTGCGGCAATGCAGTTCATTACAAATCAGAATCAAGCCAACAGACTGCAACAGTGGATTCCAGTAGGGGTGAGCTAATATTGTGTGGTGGGGATGATATTAACAACAGTGATGAAGGTGATAAGGATTAGGACATCTTCAACTTTGAGGATGATTAACACTGTAAACCTTAAACCCACTGGTAGCTTGGATTACCCAAACCACCTAAATATATTATTTTGCAGAGGCACAATAGGCAAACGCAGGGGGGTTTCCAGTTGCCCAGAAACAATGGAATATAATACGACTATGGGAGCTGCCGCCACATCATGCAGTATAAGGGACAGAGTGGAGCTGCTGCACATGCCCAGTGGTAGCAGCTTCTTCTACCAAATTTGCTGTGTGTGGATCTGAGTCCTCAATCAGTGACCTTGACCAGAGGACAGCTACCAGGAAGAAGGTACAGGTGCCTTATGATGAGGTGGGAGAATGTGTGCTTAGAAAGTGCAGTACTAGTTCTATTATGTTTGTGTATTTATTCATTATGGTATTTTTAACATTTTCCTGAAAACTTATTTATATTATTTAAAAGTTTGATACAGCCTATAATATAGTATAGACATATATAGTGTTAAATATTAATATTGTATTAAATACAGTATCCAGTGTATAGAAAGACCAATGTGCACATTAATGTTCAGGGTCGTTACTACTTATAATGCTCCCCCAGACTCCCACTCTTACTCTGGCACAGTGGTAATTTGTGTACTGCATTTGGAAACCCCCCTATAGAAATCCTGCGTTTGCCACGGGCACAAACAAAACAGGCACTTCAGCTACAAAAGTGGCAATCCCTGTTCCATGTTTGAGATTTACTTTTCGTTATAGTAATACATGCATTACCTTCCACTAAATACTCTACCTCCAATCATCTAGACTAAGGGCATAGAGGTTCTGGAGAGGACCAAAGAGCATTCTGAGAAAATTAAAGATGGAGTTATAGACATGCACAAGAGAAGCAAGGAATCCAACTATAATGAAGTCACAGAGTTCAGTGGCTGGCTGGTTCAGACTGGAGTGACAGTGCTCCAGTCAACCTTGCCTCCCAACTTTGGTAATCTTGAAATCTGGATCAGTGAGACGTTCTGAAAATGGGATTGGGCTAAGATGAGAGAAGACAGGGCATCGGGTACATGGGTCGGGGCCTAGTGCCCCGACCCTTGTTTTTATCATTTTCAGGGGCGTGCTCAGCGCTCTCCTAGCAACTTGGCAGCCCCAGGCCCCCTCTGTGCCCTCCTTCCCTCTTCCCTGCACTTAAGAAATGCCATGAGCAGGTGCACGGCTTCACCTCAATGGTCACCGCTGCTCTGCAGAACAGCGGTGATCCACTGCTCCTCCACCCGCAGGACATTGCCACCTGTGAGAGGGACAGTGCAACGATCTCCAAATAATGAGACTGTCCCGCTGTAATCTGGACAGTTGGGAAGTATGAGTCAACTATAATAAGACCTCTGTGTACAACTGTTCGTATGGGAGGATCACCAGAAGGAAACCATTACTGAAGAAAAACGCATCTAAGAACATCTGTGATTTGCTAGAAAACATCAGCAACTCCGCTAAAATGTGGAATAAGATTGTGTGGTCACTTATTGAGTCTTCTGGCCACAATGTTATATATGGTGCAAACCAAACATTCTCCATTTCTTAGGAAACACCATCCTGATAGGGAAGTGTGGGGGTGGCAGCAACATGCTGTGGGAATACTTTTCCTCGAAATTGTGCTAAAATTGGTGGACTTATTGATGTTGCAAAATACTTAGAGATACTACAAGACACCCAGCTTCAGTCTGCTGGGAAACTAAAGCTTGGGAGGAATTTCATCTATCAGCCGGAGAGTGAACTCAAGCACAAGGCCAAAGCAACATGGCTGAGCAACAAGATTGTGTGGTCTTCTTGAAAAATTGTCAATATTGAATTTACACACATAAAAATGTATATTCATTTTCTGTCTTGGCATAATTACAATACAATATTTAAGCTTTAAAGAAATCATCAAAAAGAGATTTGTTGATGCCACAACAGATGCATGTACTATGGGGTGGACACCATGTATAATATATAACACCGACTGGCTATGTTCGATCATCCCTGCACTCAGCTGGCCATTTCTTCTGTTATTTGCTTCACTAAAATCATCACTGCTCAGCTTCAGTTGGTCAAAGATTAATATCCAGGCTACTACTGATCAGCAGCTACCAGCCTTGGGGAGGGGTCGAATAAGGGATAGCGACCAAGGCAGAGCTACAAATAGGGAGAGGGGGCCAGAGAAACACATAGGGCAGAAGAGGCTAGAGGTACGCATGGGAAGGAGGGGACAGGGGCATGCTAGGGGAAGTCAGGTGCACATATGGGGAGTGTAGATCATAGTCATACATCCCCATGTAGGTGGCATAGGCACTCAGAGGCAGAGGAGGGCAGAGGCACAATTAGGGATGGGCATTTTTGGGAACATAGGGCAGAGGTACATATGGTAAGGGAAGAATATAGGTGCACATAGGGATGTAGATGGCAGAGACATGCTTGTTAAAGCAGGAGGCAGAGGTGCATATGGAAAAGGGAGATGATAGGTGCATATGGGGATGCAGGAGGCACTACCTGGGGGTGGGGGCAGAGGCACTTATGGGTAGAGGGATTAGAGGCATGATTTGTGAGGCATGATTTTCACTCATGTGAAAGACTTATATTACTGATGATTAACCACTTTGGTGTCATGCCCGGAAATTTCTTGAGCTGAGCTGTGCTGCCTGCGCGGGCTCGCCGGAGAAATTTCCAGTGCATGCCGTTGATTAAAAGGTTTGCGCCAATGGTGCCTCCAGCTGTTCACCACTGGCGCACCACCACTAGGGGCATAGACCCCCCCAGGTTGTCACCTCTGGGCTTTGCCCAGGGTCGACTCCCCCACCCCAGCAATTGTACACTGGGACTCAGTGCTGCTGCCGCCGCCGCCATTCGCAGCAGTGAGCAGGCGGCAGGCCCCGCTCGGCAAAGTTCGGGGTGGCTTGGGAGTTCGGGCACCCGAGCTGCCCCGAACATCCCAGAGCCTGCCGCCTGGTCACTACTGTGATTGGCGGCAGGGGAACCCCGGCAATCCGAGGTGGGGAATCGGCACTGGATGGCGGTGGGAACAGGTGGGGGTAGGCGACAGGGGAGGTGCTGCCCCTAAGTTCTGTGGTGGGTTTTTCTGGGGCAGGACAAACCTGCCCTGATAGATTTGTTCTACCCCAGAAAAACCCACCACTCAATGGAATCAGGTTAAGGAGGAGCATTAAAAAGAGATGGCTCAGGCACATATGTGATCTGTAATGGTTTCTTGACCTCTTCTATGAGAGCACAGCTACTGCAGTACCACTTTTGTCCCCTATGTCCTGTGTAGTGCACTACCATTCTTCCCTTACCGAAATCATCACTAAACCTAAATCGGCAAATGCTCTATAAAATGGTGGAAACCACATCAACATCTATCCTGCGGTTCTCAAGATAAGCCCAAACAGACAGACAGTCGGATATACTAGGTACCAGCCCATCAAACAACAAAACAGTCATGTCAGTACCAGTCGCTGTGGTAGGCCAAAAGAAGCAGTGCAAGAATAGCTCCATCTAGTGGCTGCCGTGTATTAGGACAGCGGGCTTCATACATGTGCATGCATGTTGTACTGGCAGAGGAAGATCAGTTGCATAAACATGCAGACTCAGTAGAGTAATGTCATCCTGATGAAAGTTCGGATGTGTAGCAAGATATGTAATGTCGGCAGGATCTCTGGCGTGTCATTCTGTTCAGTTATAATGGAAGAAAGATCGCCAATTTCTTCTTCCTTTGGATAAATTAACTTTACTCTGCTGAATAAGATTCCGTTGAGATTAATCTTATTCTGCGATAAATTGCTATTGATAAACATTAGCTTGGAATTGTGCATTTTGCACTTACATAGACCAAGTTTTGTAGTTGATAGTTTTATAAATTAAAATACTTGTGTTTCAAAATGCCGATGTGGAAACGGATGTGAGCAGATTTAGGGGTATCTTTGCTAAAGTGCCTGTTTTTCGAAGTGGAGATGTTGTCCATAGCAACCTATGAAATTTTATCTATTAACTTTTAGGAGCTGCTAGGTAAATGATAAGTTGAATATGATAGGTTGCTATGGGCAGTGGCTTTGGGCCAGATGTACTAAGCTTAAAAAGTTATAAAATGGAGAGTGATAAATCAAGAGTCTCTTTATCCAGGCCTCTTTGAAGGGTCTAGTGGGATCCCAGTACACCCCCTCCTCTCTCTTCCACGCTGTAGGTGCCAGGGGTGTGGGGAGAGAGTGGAGTGACTGCTGGGGAGAGAGGCAGCTGCAGCTGTATTAGTCAATGCTCTCTCTACATGTGTGATTTGTGGGGGAAAATGATTGCACCCCTTCCTCCACCAGTCTATGCTGCCCATCAGGCACACACCTGCACCACCTGTGGCACACACAGCACTTCATGGCTGCACAGAACCTAATACATTTCATCAGAGACAGCCCCAGGCATAGGCAAGCTTGGCAAATGCCTAGGGGAATGGCCGACACCACTCTCTTCCTGAAGAAGTGGTGTCGGCAGACACTATAAATACGTTTAAAATAAGGTTGGATAAACATTTGTTGGTTAAAAACATCCACGGGTATGAATAAGTAACAATCTGTCTTTAAAATATCAGAACATACTATACAACAAGGGATTAGCTACTATAAACATAGGTTGAACTAGATGGACGCAAGTCTTTATTCAGCCTCACCTACTATGTAACTATGTAAATGCATTCCAATGATAGGACCGACTCGTAATGACAGGGTAGGGACTGGGATGGGCATATCGTGAGTAAGGTAAAGAGGTACTACTGTGTGGTGTAACAGGAATAAGGTACACTACATATCATACAATGTGATTAATGGACACTACTGTGTGACATAACTATCATGTGATATAATGTGAACAAGGATGCACTACTATGTGACGTCCTTTGGTGTGCTACTGTCGTGTGGTGACACTCCTTCCCAGCAAGACCACATCGCTTTCAGTCCCTATTTAAAATATTGGGGTCTTGCTGGCAGAGACCACTAAAATATCCATTTACAGCTCTGTGGATCAGAATTGCTATTGGTGAGAGTTGATAGGTGCTGTTAGTTGTTGCAGTGATGTGATGCGGTTATGGATGCTGTGCTGGGTCAGAGGTGGAACTGGTGGCGGTGCTAGTAGGCAGTGGGCATCAGTGGTTAAAGTGAGGGGTAACGAGGTGGAACCGAGTTCCACCACCTCTAATTGTAGGGAGAACTGAGTTCCAACTCTATCACAGCCCTGAACAGTAATTCCAACACAAATGCCTTTCCCAGCGGCTTCTCCTGGCACAACATATGTGATGTCATGACATCACCGCTGCTGAAGTGAAGAAGAGCCAATAAGAGGAACAGGCTCTGTGCTTGCTGAAGACAGGGTGAGAGGAGGCTGGAGGGCCTCAGAGGTGGGGAAGCTGCTGGAGGGACACAGCAGCTGGAGCTGCTAGAGGGACACTGTCTATGTCCCTGCTGAGGGACATGGACAGTAAGCTTCTGGAGAAACAGAGACAGATGTGTATAAGCAGCACAACTGTGGACATTATGTGTATAAGGGGCATTACTGTGTGATTTAATATGAATCAAGTGCACTACATGCAGTGTAATATGTATATGATTGTGCTACTGTTCACTGCAATTTTAACTGGCATTACTATTGTGTGACCACACCCCTTCGTTATGGGACCATTATCGCATTATGGGAGGTAGGGCACCCATTACCTGGTACTGATCTAGGCCAGGGCCACTTTAAGCCCTGGTGGGCACCATCCAAAATCTTGTCTAGGGCATCAAATTAGTTTATTAGTGTTTTCTATGTAAGGAACTAGCCACTGAGGTGGGCATGGGTTTGATTCCCACCATGGCCCTAACTGTGCGGTGTTTGTATATTCTCCACATGCTTGCATGGGTTTCCTCTGGGTACTCTGGTTTCGCCCACAATCCAAAAATATACTGGTAGGTAATTGGCTCCCAACATGAATTAACCCTAGAATGTCTGTGTGCGTGTACATGTGGTAGGTTATATAGATTGTAAGCTCCACTGTGGCAAGAACTGATAATAATTACCAAATATTTTCTGTACAGCACTGCAGAATATGTGTGTGCTATATAAATACCTTATAATAAGAAATAATAGCAATACATTTAGAAATAAACCTAATTTATCTCCTTTAGACACTACTTACACAGCACAGTTTGGTTGAGCACTTTGGGCTTGCGTACATTGAAATGATGCATCTTTACATTGAAAAGTAAAATCGGGGCCAGAGAGTAAAAGAATGATAGACAGAAAGGAACATTTATCAGCAGTGCAAAGGATTAACATGTTAAATTAGTTTTTACTTACTGCATATCTAGGGCAAATTCAGCAATTAAAATATGTTGCAGGGTTGAATTTATGATGTGATAAGAGCTGGGTCTCCTCATTAATACTTACTACAAAACCTGACTTTCAATAACCAATAGAGCGTTTTCATAGAATGGTCCTGATTATCAACAATGGACGACCCCCAACCTAAATATATCCCTGCTGCGTTCATTAAATACAAAGAGAAACATACACATCAGGACGTGAGGTTGTGGGCACGACAGAGATATAGAACTGTGGTTGCTTTCTTTTGAAGAGCAAAATCAACAGGACAATGAATCCAGAATAGATTAATTAATTATTAAGGTACTTGTATAGTTTCATGGCGGCACCTCCCTGCAGATTGCATCGTATGCAAATTGCATGCAAATACCGCATGCTATTGGCATACAATTTGCATACGATTCGATAAGGGATGCTATTTAGCATACCCCCACTATCCACGTCACCCCTAAGCGTGGGCGAGCGGATGCGGTACGCGTCCTGGCGACCTGTTCATACCCCCACTATCCACGTCAGACTGGAGTTGATTTTATAAAGTCTGGTGAGCGCAGCGAGCCCCGCGAGGGGACGCGCGAAACGAGCCTAAAGCATTGCGTGTATTCCGCGTCCGCTCGTCACGCTTCAGGCTCGTTTTACGCGTCCGCTCTCCATGCTTCACTTCACTTTATAAAATCAACTCCACACCGGCTTGGATAGTGGGGGTATGAACAGGTCTGGAGGACTCGTACCACGTCCCCTCGCGGGGCACGCTGCGCTCGCCACGCTTCGGACTGACGTGGATAGTGGGGATGTGCTAAATCACATCGCAGATCGAATTGTATGCAAATTATATGCAAATCGTATGCAAACATCACATGCGGTCTGCTGGGAAGTGCCGCCGTGAAACTACACAAGTACCGATTAATAATATAATTATACACATATTCCACATTACATTTCTATTCAATTAAATTAGAGAAATTACAGTTATCCACTATTAACTTACTAAATGTCACAATGTTAGGGTCTGGGTGTGTTTCTAGGCCCTTGGGGTCAACTGCAACATAGTACAGAGGAGTCTTGGGACCTGGAAATGCGCGTGTGCATGTTTCGTGTGCGTGCGTCCACAGTGGACAGATTGCATGCACCCAACATTGCGGCTGAAGGGGCGTGGGACGGTGGGCCGAGGGACTCGTCCATGGGAACGCCCAGGGTTTCATGGGCATTCCCATGAAAACGCTAAGCAGGTAGCATGCACATCTAAGGTTTCTCTGAGCAAACACACACTGCAAATGGGTGTTTGCAAGGCGGGGTTCGGTGGACTCGCAAGGCTGCGAATTTGCAGCCTTGCAAATTAACCAGAATAGCCACCATTATGTATACCTCCCAAATCTAACTCTCTCTGCACATCTGTTACATCTGCCCCACCTGCAGTGCACATGGTTTTGTCCACTAGAGAGAGAATTTGCATTCGCAAGTGAACCAGAATCAGGCCCCTAGTCTCAATCCATGGCAAAAAATGAAAATATGAGGAGGAATTGGCACCCCTACTCAGAACTGCCAGCTGGCCAATGCTGCACAGTCCTTGAACTTAACCCTGACCCCAGCCATGGTACTGGAACCTGAATTCAGAACTCAAACCTGGAACCAACACACACTGGAAATGGTCCTGCAAGACACATAGGGTTAAATGTAATAGGATGAGAGATTAAGAAAGTGAGAGATTTGAAAATAAATCTCCAGGTTTTTTTTTAAAGTGGCAATCATTTACACTGCAAAACCAGTTTGATTTTGCAGTGTAAATTATTGCCGCTTTAAAATAAACTGGAGATTTCTTTCCAAATCTCTCACTTTCACCCATAGTCTGCACTAGCAACAAAACCTCCAGAACATGAAAACCTGTCACTAATCAGCCATATAGTGTGTAACTGGTGACCTCCATGGATTACAAATGCTATTGTCAGTAGGGGCAGGACCTCAAAAGCATATGGAAAGCACAGGGACCCCTGAAGCAACTGCTCAGACAATTGCTGAATACAATCAGGTATTTGCAAGGTCACAGCTGGACCACAGTTTCTTTTTACATTCTGATCATGTACACATTTCATCAGTGTTGACATGAATGTCAACAGGGCCAATATCCACATGCTCAGCATGCATGTCCACATTAGGACCATGTCAACATTCTCATGTACAGTAGGTCAACATGATGAATATCCACAAATTATACCAAACCCCAAAAAATGACTCAAGCTATGTAGTAGTCACTGTATCTCTTGTATAACACTGCACCTATATTGAACAATAGCGACTCACAACAGCAGATGGGTAAAAAATACATATATCTAAGTTTTTACAGTAAAAGTAAAATAGTACAGTACAAAGTTAATGGAGTCAGTTATTAGATTACAGTATTACAGTATACTGAAAAATATACCCATTTATAAATATTATTATAAAAAAATGCCTGTGCCATGTCCGTGCGATCTTGATTACTTTTATCACTAGAGGTTAGAACACAGTAATGGCATATATCCCAATATTTCAATTCAGTGGCGTAAGTTCATGCATGCAGAAAAGATCAGCGGCCTCTATAAACGACCGGCAGGTACGCGCATCATCTGATATATCGTTCATACACACAGAACGATTTGAGCGATTGGTCGTTTCAATCTGTCTGGAACGCCCAGATCTTTTAACAAATCTTTCCGTGTACGCACCATAAGAAGGAACATTCCAGAAATATCCAACTCCTACCATAACCATAAGGGTACTACACTTTTGCTCCCTTGCATACCAACACCATCTTGGCTTAAAAATCCATGCCCATCCCTTGTAATGCTCAGTGTACTGTATTTTGCAAAACTAGGACGTAATTATACAAAATGCCATTTTTGTGATGAGACACTGATTTTGAACTTTCAGATATGATCCTTAAGATCAGTAGTAAGAGGTATAGAAACAAACACAGATAACACTACCATCACCCTTCCTATGTGACAACCAGCTCCTATCAGTGGTGTTTTAAGAGAGGAGGAGGCTTGTGTGGAGCCTCCTCAATCCAGGCCTCCTCCTCTCTACCTGAAGCAGTGCAGCACTGTAGAGCCTGAGCACTAGAGGGCTCAGAATCTAATACACATCCATAGATCTACAGGAAAATAGCATGTCGTACATTTTTTCATTGATTTTCGCAGCGCTGTTGTTGTTGCTGAACTACTTTCTACATGATAGGGACGTGGCAATAATGCAACTTCCAACACCCACATAGAGAGTGCTACCTCCTTCATATGTTTTAAACCCATTGACTAAATGTATTTGCCTGGTAAATGATTTTGTGTTCTTGGTGTGAATCATGTATAAAACACATTGTTATATGCAATAAAGAATAACAGATGCAGTGCAGTCTGATCACTTGTGCTTAGGGTTGCCACCTCAGGCATCATTGATTCCTGGAGATTGACCCCCCCCCCCCCCTTCATGCATGCGCCGAATGCGAGTGCGCTCCTGGAAAAGTGGGTGTGGCATCATAAAATGGATGTGGCATCTTCAGAAAAGGGAGAGTGGCCTCTAATACAGGCATGTACGCAAACATCAACGTAACAATAATAAAATAAAACTTAAAAGTAAAGAAGTTATTAAATGAACAGCAGTTAAAATGATCAATAAAAAAACATGCATTCACATCATATAACAAATTTTACACTGCCTGCTCAGCAACCACAAGGCAGAAACAGTCTTGCAGTCTCGAAGGGGCTGACCTGGTGCTCGATGAACCGCTCAGCCCAGTGGCAGTCCCGCTGGATGTACTGCGGAACGAGCGGGTCTTGGTCCGGGCCAGGATCAGGGACAGCTCGGCATCAGACTTGCACTCTCTGGGGAACATGGTGTAGCCGTACCGGCTCCCTCCATCTCTGTGAGACTGCAGCACAGGAGACAATTCTGCCATCTTCTATGGAGGAGACACTCTGGTAATGAGCACAGGCTGCACAGCACAACATGCAGTGCCTGCTTTCCCATTGCCACACCGCACAGGCCGCTAGGGGGAGTGGGGATCCTGCTGTGGAGGCTTTTTAACTCACCCAGAGAATCCCGGAATCTGGGAGACTGAAAAAGCCTCTTGAAGGGTTGCCACCAAATCCTGCAGAATCCTGGAAATCCGGGAGAGGTGGCAACCCTACTTGTGCTTCTCTGCTTTTATAAGAGAAAACTATTGTCGTTATTACAATTGCTCCAGATCTTTCCAGAGGTCACAAAAGATTTTCTGGGGTAGATTAACTAAGATGGGAGTTCTATTGAAGATGGGATGTTGCCCACAGCTACCTACAGTAATTTTACCTCTCAGAGAGGGAGCTCTAACTATTGTCCTAAATAGACAATTACTTGTTGACCGTTTAAAAATGGTGCCAGATGATTCAATTATGGGATGCATGTTGGGAGGGGGAGGGGTGACTATCCCACATATAGTAGGAATCCCAGGTAGTGGCAGCTGCTGCCCGTGGGCTGCAGCACAGACCACATAGCATGGAGGGACTGGTTAACACATATAAACATACCTGTAATATTGTATGTAACTTATGTACTAGTTGCCTGACCCTTGGGATCAGCAGCGCTGTTTCACAGCCGCCACTCCTCAGCTTACACTTCCTTTATAAGCCCACCGGCATACCCTTGTGAAACTAGATAATGGGAGTGTAGCAGCGGGTTAATACAGGTAGGACAAGCTGACTGCTGTATACCGGTGCATCGGCAGCAACGGCTGTGAAACAGCACTGCTGATTCCTGGAGTCAGGCAGCAAGCCCTATAGCTACCAGTTTTATGTACACGACAGCCAATCAGAGGCAATCTTTTCTTAGACAGACTCATTTTCTATCATTCCCTAAAACTGAAATCTCTGGGTGCTTGGAGGACAAAATTTAGGAATGACTGCATAAGTATGGCCATTCAAATCATCAATGATCTATGACCAATGGTGAATACTTTTACCATTGATGGTGGAGAGCAAGATGGTTTCTGACCATCGATTGTACAAGTCTGCCAATTTTTTGTTTATTTTCATAGTGTCGAGACACCTGCGAATCCCGGTCCCTGGCTCGGATTAGCCTGCAGCTCTTTTAACACTAATGCAGGGTTGACTATCGTCGAGTAAAACCATTGATGGTTCCATAACAGATGGTTTTACACCAATGAGGTTATTCATCAATTGTACCATTGATAGATAACCCCCAGATAGCCATCCCTACAACTGCCCTAGGGAATTCAGCTGTGTGCTGAACAGGATGTGCTTAATGGCAACTTTTTGCTCTTAGGGAGGAGTCATCCTAAATTTGTGATACCAAAAGGAGATTGGTCAAGCCAAGCAGAGGGCACACCTGGCACTATAATGCTATACGATCCATTCCCTCTCCACTCTCATTATAAATGAGAATGGTCCAGTGTGGCTGGTGCCTCAGGAATGATCTCCTGACAAGTGTTGTAGTCAGGACTTAGAAATATTCAATGAGGTTTTTCACGATGTGCAGCGAATCCTGTTTGGGATTTGCTGTACATTCGCAGGGTTCCAGAGGGCTGGAACATTCGCTGCCAGCCCTCCCTGTAACCCTATTCAATGCCTCAGGGGCTCTCTGCCTGTGGCGTTCAAGCCGGGGGACGGCCGCAGGCAGGAAGATGTAAGCCTCCCTGCCTGTGCCGGAATGTGTGGGTGGGAGGAGCGCTCCCGGGGACATAGAAAGCACAAGCTTCCCCCCCCCCCCGATGAGCTGGCAGGGGCGCTGTGGAGGGAGCCGCTGCACTGGTCCCGCGCGTACATATGTAATGTACAGCGTACAGTGTGAAGTGAAAATCTAATGAGCGGCTCCTGCTGGCGAATGTGTAAAAAATAAATAAATACAATTAAAAATTAAATATATATCCATGTGCTGCAAGCACATGTATAAAAATAGCATGTCCCATCATAGAATAAAATTACTGATTTTTTTACACCAAAAAAAACAAAAACCTTTATTTTAAAAGATCACTTTCCAGTTCACCTTAAAAAGATGTTGAACGCAAAACGGTGAATCATGGCGAAAATCATCTTAGCATTGAATACACTCTCAGCGAATCCCAGTGAAAACCCCATTGAAATACACCAGCGAATTGCATTGAGCATGAAAGGGGGAACTGGCTGGCATTAACATTGAATAGGGTGAATCAGATTTTCAGTGAAAAAGATTCACGGAAGGAGTGAAAACAGCCTGATTTTCCAGGAAAAAAAACGGTGAATCGGGAGCATTGAATACTGCCCAAAGTCAAGGTTGCATGAGATAGACCCACTACATCTGGACCATTCTCCTACATATGACCAGTTGAGAGCTATTCATGCA
The DNA here is from genome assembly GCF_055691185.1 of Crinia signifera. Lineage (NCBI taxonomy): Eukaryota > Metazoa > Chordata > Amphibia > Anura > Myobatrachidae > Crinia > Crinia signifera. Next base: position 50,790,765 of record NC_139224.1, read on the forward strand.
TTTAAGCACATATACAATAGTGAACAGCATACATACATACATACATACATACATACATACATGCATACATACAATAGGTTCCCATCCTGCACCATATGAATTACACCTACCCTACACACAATGCTAAGCAATATGCTTTCTGCATAAACATTACCTTTACAATCCCTAAACCAGGCTGGTAATCTAGCTGTAAACATTATATATTTCATCTTTAAATCAATCCTAAAATCTTGGCAACTATATACACTATGTAATGTATGGGTATATATATTCAGTGCTATATTCCCAGAAAAGCAGAGTGCCATGTTGGTAGTTCTATTTAGCAATGAAGTAATCAGAAACATCATTACTCAGTCTATGAAATGGCTTTAGCTACTGAAGTTAAAAGGGAACAGGCTGGGTAAGCGTGGCAAGGATGGTGCTACTATATTATAAAGAGCCACTGGCACTGCCATTCACAGTTATTCCTCTGTTGCCCTCATTCTGTTGATAGGGCTATTCATTGGTGAGGTAACCATCGATGCACACCATCGATACCTAATAACGATATTAGGAAAATCATTGCTAAGGAACCATCAATGGTTTGCACTTAGCAATAGACACTGCTATGGAAAATGGTAGGCCAATCAAGAAAGGGGATAGAGAGCTCCTGGATGGGGCTAAGTTCGGTGCTCCCTGCGCAGAGTATAATAAAAAAAAAAAAGCTTAAGATCAACTATCAGTGAAGGATAACTATTGGATAGCCGCCATTTCTATGATATTAAGACCCTTGACTGTCGGTGGCTAACCATTGAGGGCTGTTGGAATCAAAATCAGATCCTGAAAATGAATAATATATGGGGATTGGCATTTGGGAATAGTTTGTAGAAAAAAAAACACCATGCCCCACCCCTACTGTAAAAATGTCCTCAAACAATAGACTCCACCCCTGACTCCGACCCAGTGCCAGGTTATCCTAACCTAATTTTACCCCAAAAATAGCACAGGAAATGTGTTTATTTAACTAAAGCCTGCAGCTACAGTACTCAAAACATGATTACTCATGTATTATTATAACAAAGAGAGAAGATCAAGTAAGCAACATTCATTTATCCCCTGAGGTCAGTTCTGGCTCCTTTGTCAGTTCATTTCTCACAACCGTGTCATGTATCATTTCAGTTCTCACGCCCCTTTCATGTAATTCATTTAACCCTACCATCTTCCTCTCAATGAATACCCCCAACCAGTGGCGGATTCAAGGGTAGGGGGGGCACCCAGGTATGTGCCCCCCCCCCCGGTAATTTTCTGATATAGCTCATTGTATAGCTAAGGACCTGGCCCCACACCACTAGCCCCCCAGGAACTGGAGATACCGCCGGGCAAAGCTGGAATGTTTTCTCCATAGGATAACATAGCACCCGCTAATTCCGACCCCCACACGGTTCCGATGGCTGCCAGTGTAAATTTTTAATGCACGCATTAGCGCGCAATGTCCCTGTTTATTAAGCATACTAGGTGATTCATCGCGCCCTACGGGCGCTCTTCACACCGTCGTAAGGGGCTGCGCCCCCTTAATTTGTGAAGTTTGTATATGAGAAATATGGTTAGAATTGTATGAAAGATGCCCTGTATTGCAACTTAGGTGTCCGCGAATCGCGGGAGGGGGGGTCGCGGAGGGTGCCTCGAATTGCAGGAGGGGGGGTCGCGGGGGGTGCCGCGAATTGCAGGAGTGGGGGTTGGGGGGGTTGTGGGGGGGTGGATGCTGTGAATCGCGGGAGGGGAGGGATTGCAGAGAATCGCGGGAGGGGGGTCGCGGGGTGGGTTGCCGCAAATCGCGGGAGGGGGGTTACGGGGGCGGGGGTTGCGGCGAATCATGGTAGGGGGGGTCGCGGGGGGTGTGCCGTGAATCACGGGAGGGGGGGTCACGGGGTGGGGTGCCGAGAATCGCGGGGGGGGTGTGTGTGTGCCGTGAATCGCGGGAGTGGGGGTTGCGGGGGGGGGTGGGGGGGGGTGTGACGCGAATCGCCACAAGAAAAAATCAACACAGAAAGGTCAACACATGTAAATGTTGACATAAGTGTGGCACTTCATTGGTGTCCATGTCGACACATGAGAATGAATATAAAAACATTCAAAAAATGAAAAAAATAACTTCAAAAACTCATGTCAACCTTTTTCATTGTCGACCATAGCCATGTCAGTGTTTTCCATGTGCAATTTAATTCTGGAGCTGCCGCGAATCGCGGGGGGGGGGTGCCGCGAATTGCGGGAGGGGGGGTCGCGGGGGTGGGTGCCGCGAATCGCGGGAGGGGGGGTTACGGGGCGGGGGTTGTGGCGAATCATGGGAGGGGGGGTCGCGGGGGTGTGCCGTGAATCACGGGAGGGGGGTCACGGGGTGGGGTGCCGAGAATCGCGGGGGAGGTGTGTGTGTGCCGTGAATCGCGGGAGTGGGGGTTGTGGGGGGGGGGGGTGGGTGGGGTGTGACGCAAATCGCCACAAGAAAAAATCAACACAGAAAGGTCAACACATGTAAATGTTGACATAAGTGTGGCACTTCATTGGTGTCCATGTCGACACATGAGAATGAATATGAAAATATTCAAAAAATAAAAATAAAAAACCTTCAAAAACTCATGTCAACCTTTTTCATTGTCGACCATAGCCATGTCAGTGTTTTCCATGTGCCATTTAATCCTGGGGCTGCCGCGAATCGCGGGGGGTGCCGTGATTTGCGGGAGGGGGGGGTTGCGGGGGGTGGGTGCCGCGAATCGCGGGAGAGCGGGGTTCATGGGGGTTCCGGTGGGGGGTTGCCGCGAATTGCGGGAGGGGGGGGGTCGCGGGGGGGTGCCGGGAATCGCCGGAGGGGGGGTTGCGGGGGGTGTGAAGCGAATCGCCACAAGAAAAAAATCAACACAGAAAGGTCAACACATGTAAATGTTGACATAAGTGTGGCACTTTATTGGTGTCCATGTCGACACATGAGAATGAATATGAAAATATTCAAAAAATGACAAAAAAACTTCAAAAACTCATGTCAACCTTTTTCATTGTCGACCATAGCCATGTCAGTGTTTTCCATGTGCAATTTATTTCTGGAGCTGCCGCGAATCACGGGGGGGTGCCGCGAATTGCGGGAGGGTGTGTCGCGGGGGTGGGTGCCGCGAATCGCGGGAGGGCGGGGTTCACAGGGGTTCCAGTGGGGGGTTGCCGCGAATTGCGGGAGGTGGGGGGTCACGGGGGGTGCCGCGAATCGCGGGAGGGGGGTTGCGGGGGGTGTGACGCGAATCGCCACAAGAAAAAATCAACACAGAAAGGTCAACACATGTTAATGTGTGCCACTTCATTGGTGTCCATGTCGACACATGACAATGAATATGAAAAAATTAAAAAAATTACAAATAAATCTTCAAAAACTCATGTCAACCTTTTTCATTGTCGACCATAGCCATGTCAGTGTTTTGCATGTGCCATTTAATCCTGGGGCTGCTGCGAATTTGGGGGGGGGGGGGGTGCCGCGAATCGCGGGAGGGGGGTCGCAGGGGGGGTGCCGCCAATCGTGCAAGGGGGGGTCGCGGGGGGGGGTTCTTTTTGCCGCGAATCGCGGGAGGGAGGTCGCGGTGGGGGTGTTTTTTCCGCGAATCGGGGGGGGGGGCACAGGGGAGGGTTTGCCGCGATTCGCGGGAGGGGGGGTCGCGGGGTGGTGGTTATGCCGCGAATTGCGGGAGGGGTCGTGGGGGGGTTCTTTTTGCAGCGAATCGCGGGAGGGGGGGTCGCGGGGGTGTTTTTGCTGCGAATCGCGGTAGGGGGGGTCCCGGGGGAGCGGGTGTTTTTGCCGCGAATCGCGGGAGGGGGGGGGGAGGTTTTGCCGCAAATCGCGGGAGGGGGGCGCTCACCTGGTGGCTGTGGAGTAGCAGTGCTGGGCAACATGGGAAGTCAGTGGGTGTCTGGCACTGTCTGTGGGCTCACTGGGCTGGTTCTCTGTCACATACCTCCCAACATGACCCTCTCCAGGAGGGACTCAATGCTCTGTTTCTAGACTTCCCCTTAATGTATGATTGCCATCAACAGTTTTAAACAGGTTAATTTCTCAGAAAGGTGTTCAGCACAGATGATGGCAATCACACATTAAGAGGAAAGTCCAGGAACAGAGCGTTATAGACACAGACACCCACTTTGAGTGACAGATGTAGCCAAATATATAGGAGATTGTGAATTTTGGCTTAATCCATTTGGCATTATGTGAATTTTGTCTCATTCCATTTGGCATGATGTGTAAGGTGCAAGTATAATTTGGTCTAGTATTTTGTTGCATAATGTAGAGAAGTGGTATATGGTGTGGTACACTACACTCAAGGACACCCCCCATCTTTAAATGGCTCGCACAACTACATCCTTCACTTTTGTCGCCAAGGTGGGCCTATGTATTTTAAACACCAGGGCCTATTTTCAATCCCATTCCCGCCCTCTCTGCTCTCCTCTCTCTCGCCGCTCTCCTAGCATGTACACTGGCTAACACCCCCTCCCCAATCCTCTCCTATCATGGTGCCCCCCCTGTAATTTTCTCCTAGATCCGCCCCTGCCCCCGACACCCTGTGACCCATTGAATTTCTTCGTCAGCATTCCCACCCCCAGTTCATCACTAGACAACTAATTATTCTAATGGTTCCCTTGCCACGCTCTTTTCGGTTCATTTCTGCCCCAAAACCCCCTGCGTCAGTTTGTTTTCCTGAGCTTGCTTAATTTCCACACGCACGCACATGGATTTACAGTGATTGCGGACCAGTTTCCCATTGTGGGCTGCCACAATATATGCCATCCAGGGCAACCCCATAAAGCAGCTGGCACATGACAAGGTGGCACATGACAAGGTGGCACTGACGCTTCCAGCCCAGCAATAACGATGTCTCTGAAAGTCTTGATTGTGCCTAACCTCCCCTGAAGCTCCCTGAGGAGACTACAAACCTTACTTCAAGCAGAGGTATTTGTGATATATATATATATATATATATATATATATATATATATATATATATATATATATATATATACTGTATGTACTGTATATACCCCTGCAAGTCTTCCAAGGCACCCCAGGGTGCCACGGCACACAGTTTGGGAACCACTGCCCTATACTAATAATTTCAGGACAGCTTGCACTGGATGCAAAGACAAAAAGCAGGAATAACTTTTATCATTATTATTATTTATTTATTTTTTGTCAAAAACCCTTACTCTCCCTTCTTAGAAGAGAAATCTGAGAGAACCATGGAGATAGGCAGGTCTGGAAGCAAATCAATGACTGAAGAAGAAGGGCAAAATCCAGCAAGCAGTACGTACTGACCCCCCCAAACCGTCACATTCATAGCAGTGTTAAGCTCCGTACACACAGGGCGACCTGGCATCTATTGCAGAGCGACGTGCCAAAGCATGATCGGTCAGCACACATTGCAGCATACATGCAATGCACACCACGATGTGTGCTAAGCACTGTCTATCTCTGTGGGCGATAGTGTTGTGAGGGGCCGTGCATCTCCCTCGCCCGGGGCTATACACATGGAATGTTCCCTGCTTCATTTCTAAGGGGTATGGATCATTCGGTCACCAGCAAGTTGGTCAACAGTCATTAGGTCGACACCATTAGGTTGACATGCATTTAGGTTGACATGAGTCTAGGTTGACATGGGTTAGGTTGACAGGGTCATTAGGTTGACATGGGTTACGTTGACAGTCAAAAGGTCAACTTGAGATTTTTCAAAAAATTTTGTCCCGAATGTCGACACAGTCGACCTGGACACTGATAAGTAGCACCGCATCCCTATGCTCGGCACACTATTTTATTCTCACACCACGCCCTAGTGGATGGTAGGGCATGAAATACCACCTGACGGCACATGTAGGCTCAAAAAAAATGTGAAAAACCCCATGTCGACCTTTTGACTGTCGACCTAACTCATGTCGACCTAATGACCATGTCGACCTAGACTCATTTCGACCTTCCTGCATGTCGACATAAACACATGTCGACCTCAATGTATGTCGACCTAATGGTGTCGACTTAATGACTGTCGACCAACTTGCTGGTGACCCAATGACTGTTTCCCTTTCTAAGAGATCTAGTCAGATCGCTTAGAGATGTGTGTATGCCCCTTTGGATTAAAATATTTTCGAATAGAACCACCCTCACATATTAAATGTAAGGCAGTAATCTATAACAGAAGCAGATATTTCACAATTGTTATGCCTGGTCGTAAGAGGCAACTAGCAGCAATGCTTGTACGTATACTCCAAGGATGCCCAAGTGCCGCATCACACTCTATGTCAGGGATCTGATCTGTCAGCGAGGATCTCTGTTAGCAGAGGCAGTATGAATTCCACCACATCAGAAGAAGGGGCGGCTCACTTGTCAGTGTGAATAGGATTCGTGCTAGCAGTTTGAATCTCTTGATGTCAGGGATGATGTGTTGGGGGGGGAGGTAGCTCTGCTGAGAAGAGCTTCTCTCTGGTTGTCAATGACAACCAGCAAGCAGCTTAATATATCTATTACAGGTATGTATTGTTACATTATAATAAAAGAATGTAGCGGTTAGGTCTGCAGAACATATAATCCTTGAAATATATTTCTGATGGACAAAGCAGGCGAGAGGTAGTCAAAGGGGACACCTATATAGGGCCCAACCTTTTGGGGGCCCCAAGTTTCTGAGGGACTGTAAGCAAGGCTGTGGCAGTGCCGTGACTAGCAATGGTTTATAAAGGTGCTGGACGGCTGCACGCCCCCCTGGATTCCAGGATGGGAACTTACTTGGCCCCATCTGGTAACCCCCCTGGGCCTGGTCACCTGTCCAGCTACCTGTACTAAAAAGCCTAGTGACATTGCGCGACGCACTGACCCGCACGACGCACAATGTTGTAGCCTCACATCTGCCCTTCCTTGTTCTGTCTCTGTAGTGGCAACGGTCTATTCACCGAGGCGGAACAGGACTGCAGGGGAAACACAGGCAGTGTGGAGCGGAACCTGAAGCCTGGAGAGCATCGTAGGCGATACAGAGGTATGTTGGTAAAAGTGACAGTGGGACCAGATGCACTAAGCTTCAAAAGTGGAGAGTGATAAACAACCAACCAATCAGCTCCTGCCTGACATTTTTCAAACACAGCCTGTGACATGGTAGGTAGGAGCTGATTGGCTGTCTGTTTATCACTCTCCATTTTATCACTTTTGAAGCTTAGTGCATCTTGCCCTTGGTATCATGTATGAACAGACCATTATTAATTATAACCCCCCCTATTTGAATTAAATATTCACTATGCAATGTAAATGTAATCTCAGAGCGCGGGTGTTGTTATAGCCCACTGTGCTTGGCGGAAGTGCAGCAGATTTTGTTTTACATTGAATAGGGATCTGTAAATATAATTATAAAAAATAGACATTCAATAATATGCAATGTAATAAAAAATCCACTGCTCAAGGGGGGCCCAGAGATGCCAGTGTACCGGGCCCCAAGACCTCTGTTGCCAGCCCTGGTGATGGAATCGGTAGCCCGGTACTTGGAACCAATAGGACAACGACAGTCTAGCAACCACAACCCTGGCGAGACATATATTATATTCATTACATTTAATTAAGTAAAAGTGGAGTACTGGCAACGTTTCACAGATATAACCTTTGTCTGTTTATCATTGTTAACACTTGGGGGGTAATTGTAATAGGGTCCAAGTTGGCGGACATGCAGGAATTCGGGCGAGAATGTTACATTTACCCCTTAGTTTTTATGTGGTCTATATAAATCAACCGTCATCTTGCATTGTCATAAATGACAGCATGGGGTAAATTATACTAGTTTCTAAAAAAAAAGAGGGGATGTTGCCCATAGCAATCAATCAGATTTTGTCTATTATTTTCTAAGATGCAATAGAGAAATGAAAGACAGAATCTGATTGGTTGCTATGGATTATATTTGCTTTTCATGGCTACTCCCCTTTATCTCTCTCCAAAGCTTGATACGCCAAGCTCTTTTTTCCCCTGGTGTTTTAGCAAGGGGTTGTCACTGCTTCTTCCACATTACCAAGAGTGAATCCTAAGAAAATCACAGATTTTTATTGATATACTATTGATATACAGTATATTACCATATAGAACAGCTTATATTGGGCAGTACGGATGGTGTAGTGGTTAGCATTACTGCCTCACAGCTCTGAGGTCATGGGTTCCATTCCCACTGTGCGGAGTTTGTATATTCTCCCCAGCGGCGTAACTACATTTTGGGCGCCCCCCCCGCCGTTAAAGGGAGGGCGCCCAGCCACTCACCCGCCCCTCCGCCCGCCGCACCAACCTCCGCAAACCCCCCCATCCCCCGCAGTCTTACCTAGGTTCAGTATGCGCTGGTCCCGGCTCCCTTCTTCTGCTATGAGGACCACCACAAAATGTCCGCCCCATACAGCAGACAGTTTCAGAGAACTGTCTGCTAAATGGGGGCGGACATTTTGTGGTGGTCCTCATAACAGAAGAAGGGAGCCAGGACCAGCGTGTACTGAACACAGGTAAAGACTGGGGATGGGGGGGTTTGCGGGGGTTGGTGCGGCGGGCGGCGGGCGGCAGGGTGTAACTATAGCACTGCAGCCTCCGGTGCCCGCACATGCATAGCGCCCCCCCCGCGGTCGCGGGGGCTGCGGTGCTATAGTTACGCCACTGATTCTCCCCGTCTTTGCGTGGGTTTCCTCCGTGTACTCCGGGTTTCTACCACAATTCAAAAATATACTGGTAGGCTAATTGGCTCCCAATAAAATTAACCCTAGAATGTCTGTGTGTGCGTGTACATGTAGGGATATAGATTGTAAGCTCCACTGGGGCAGGGACTGATGTGAGTGTTCAAATATTCTCTGAAAAGTGCTGCGGAATATGTGTGCGCTATATAAGAAACTGTTAATAAATAATAAATAAAGAATAAATTAACAACACCTGCAAACACAGAAAAGCACTTAAAACCTAACGTAAAGGATGAATGATATTAATAAATAATGCGGAGAGTAGACCAGAAAGAGAAGAGGACAGAGGTCCTTACAATGATGGATGGTGTGTTGGACATTCACTAACATGTTCCCATATGAGATCTGCTGACAACGGGAATCCTACACCCTTGAGAGGAGGACTGGTCCATGCATAGCAGTATGTGTTGTTGGAGGACAGTGTTGTGCAGGCAAGACAGAGCACTTTGGGGTAAACCTCCGGCTCATGTATTAACCAATTTCTAGGATGAGTAAAAATTCTGCCCAAATAACAAAAGATAAAGCCAGATATTTCTATTCTGACACTGCTGTTGGTCACAGTTGCCCATTCTGCAGGAGACTCCCTGAAATAGCAGCAATCTCCCTCATGTCACCTCGCCCACATTACAATGTTACATTTATGGGGAAAAAAAGGAATAAGAGACTTTCCTATGTAATGTATTGACTGCTATCTTAGTCCCGGGGGATCGCATTGCATCGCATCGCACCTCCAGCAAAATCGCATGTGATCGCATGCGATTTGATAGGGTGTATGATGCCATTACATTAGCTATACAATATTATCATTGTATGACATACAATGAGGTTTAAGGCACCCCCACCCCCCCCCCCCCCCCACACTATCCACGCCACCCCAAAGTGTGTCGAGCGGCGCCGTAACGTGTCCTCCGACCTTTTCATACCCCCACTATCCACAACGGTGTGGAGTTGATGGTATATAGTGTGGCGAGCGGACGCGGAATACATGTAAAGTAATCTGCGGCCCCTCGCTGGGCTCGCTGCGCTCTCCACACTATATAAAATCAACTCCACACTGACGTGGATAGTGGGGGTATGAAAAGGTCGGAGGACGCGTTCCGCCGCTTCGGGGGTGGCGTGGATAGTGGGAGGGGGTGCCTAAACCTCATTGTATGTCATACAATGATATTGTATAGTTAATGTAATGGCATCGTACACCCTATAAAATCACATGCGATTGCATTCGATTTTGCGGGAGGTGCGATGCGATCCCCGGGGCTAAGAGAGCAGTGAATAAATTACAATAAATTACAGTGAATAAATTACATAGCAGTGGCCCATGCGATGCGATGCGATGCGAATTTCCTAAGTAACTGTACATATGCAAATTGGGCGCCCAGCTACTACATAAGTACCAAAAGTTTTATACAGGCAGGCCTGAACTCATTCCTTTTCCTTCCTCATTTGCACACAGCGCTAGGTATTGTTGTTATTATTATTATTATTATTTTCTTTTATTTATAGGGTGCCACAAGGGTTTGTTTTGAAGCACCATTTGCCTCCTTCTTTGGAGCCAAACCTGAAAAAGTGTACAAAACATAATTGCCCCATGTACATCAAAGGCAAACCACACATCAACCACATAGCTTAAATCTGCCAAAGTTCAAACCTCAATGTCACCTTTAAGATCAGGGTAAGAGAGTTTGTTGTTCCTTATAACTCTCTCTGATCAGGAGGATATTCAGAGGATCAAGACTATAGAAATACGTTGGCGGCTCATAATATCAAAGTGTACCTCTAATTCCTGTTCCACTGTGACTCCTATCAATGAGCAAATGGCAATTGTTTTTTTTAATATGCCACAAGGACTGAGGTTACAATCTTACATCTTTTGTGAGGTCATTTAAAATCACCCTTGATTCACACCATGGGGTTTGGATTCGAATACAGTGGTCATGGTCTCCATAAGGAGGTACAGGGGGTATACTTGTAAGGGACCAACAGAATATTTCCATTCACTCACAACGGCGTAATTGGTTTTTCACTTTGACACCAATAGACAATCCTAACATATATATATAGGTCCCTGGTATCTGGCGACAGGTTCCCATCTCCCCCTAACCCACTCATCTAAAGTTGGGTACCCACCTAGCCTGTGCCTGTCCAAATGAGGTGTCAGTCCCCTATGGTCCCTACAGCAATTGTACAGACAGCGGATGTGTTGCAGGACCAACATGATCTGTCTGTACGTGGTTCACAGATATATCAAGGGTACATACCCACCTACTGAATGGCTGATATATAACGCTTAGTGTCTAGACATTACATGCTGTAGGAACTGTAGGAAAAGTTATCCTATGTCTAGCAGCCAGTGAGAAATGGGAGGGGAGGGATCTGGAGGGACCGCCCTACCTCCCTCCAATGTGCAGCTGTTAGACACAGAACTTGTATTATATAATAGATATCCGTTAACAGAAATAGAAATACAATTTAAGTATACAACACAAATTAATGTTATTTCTAATAAAACAACTTATAACAATTTCTTTGTTTAACGCTCACTACTAACAATGCACAAAGTTATTGGTGTGCTCCTCTACCTCACCAGAGCCCTTTCCCTTGTGGCCATTTTTTCTAGTGCTTTGTCAGCTAATGCAAATACATTGAGTTTGCCACTTTATAATGGCGATGGAGGGATGACTTAGAGAGAGGAACAATCAGAAACAAGAAGCAATGTGGAGCAGCCCCAAGGCTCTGCCTCAGGAGAGGAGCACGTTAGTAACATTAGAAAAGGCTGCAGTGCAAGACTTAAGGGTAGAGGATCCCTGTATTGTAATACCAGAGACTTTCATTGTGGCAAAGTGTTCTAACGCACCTACTCTAGGGCAATTTCTAGTATTTTGTGTTGAATTGTTCCTAATTGTGTTGACAATTTTATTTTCATTTATTATGCATATAAAACTTGTGATTACATCACTTCTACCCACCTCCAACCAGGCTGACAAGTTATCTGCGTAAAACAGGAAAGTGGTCCTGATTCAGCAGTTATTGGATTTGCAAAGTCACAATGCAAGCAGCTTTGCAAATCCATCCACTGAAAATGCAAATGCAGAAGGAGGTGTCAGGCACCTCCTTGCTGCACTTGTGGTCCTGGCACTGCGACTAAGGTTGCAGGATGGGATCAACACCAGGACCGATGGTTGATATGTTTCCTGCAGATGGCCTGCGAAGTAAGTCTCAGCGTACTCAGGCTGGCCATCACAGGGCACCTTGCGATTCCAGGAAGTATGCGTCCAGAGAAGAAAACCCTGACCTTGCCACTGCAAGAAAATGGGATGAACATGCCTTCATTTTCGGAAATGCTGGGTGTCCCCACCCCCAGGATAGAAGGGGAACATAATCAGGCAGTCAGAAGGGGGACTGCGTGCAATCACCTAGGACCCATTTTGTGCATGTGCGGAACATAGTAACATAGCTTGTGAGGATGAAAAGAAACATTAGTCCATCAAGTTCAATCTAATAGGGTGTACACATGGTATGATTTAACCAATTTTCCATTTGATTTTGCTTATACAGGCAAAATCAAATCAAATCCAGCAGGTTTCAGCCGTATTTGATGCTGTTTCGATTCCGATGCGCGTTCCTATATAGTCTATATTGAACAGAAAAATAGACTCTGCAATAGACTATGTACAGATATAGTAAAGATCTGTACTATATCTGTACTATATCTATAATATAGATATAGTGTAGATCTGTACTATATAGTCAAAATGTAAGGTAGTTGTGTCGTTTCACGGCGCCAGTTTACGCCGTCAGCGTAGGGTACCTGTCAGAATCAGTGTACTGTTCTTGCGCCCAGCGTAGTTAGCGTAGTCAGTCAGAAGTAGCGTAGCGTCCCTGGCTGCCTTACTTGTGTAGTTTTGCGGTGGCAGCGCAAGCTGCGTTATCAGCGTAGGCTGGTAACTACCGGGCTGTTGGCGGGAACAGCATCTCTGTCCTTGGCATACCTGTTAAGCGTAGTCAGCGCCTCTCTCACACCAGCAGTGCCGGCATGATCCCCTCTCTTTGTCGGAGATGGGATCACGCTGGCGCCGGCGGAGAGGCGCTCCATCTGTTTGACACATAGGAGCATCTCAGACACTCCATTAATGATACGCTCCTGCGTCTATTGTTGAGATCTATGCTATGGCAGGTGTGAATGTGTTCCTGAAACACCCCCACTATCCACGTCAGCCCGAAGCGTGGCGAGGGGACGCGTTACGTGTCCTCCCGACCTTTTCATACCCACACTATCCACGTCGGCGTGGAGTTGATTTTATATAGTGTGAAGAGCGCAGAGAGCCACCGAGCCAGAAGCGTGGCGAGTGCATGCGGACTACATCTAAGGTCATCCGCGTCCCCTCGCAGGGATCGCTGCATTCGCCACGCTACACAAGTAAAGCAGCCGTTGGGCTACGCTTATAACGTACCTTAGCCTGCCGCAGGCAGCCGTTGGGCTACGCTATTAGAGTAGCTTCAAACGTAGTACCAAATGTAATGCTTTTTGCATGCCTTGCAATTCGATCCTGATTGATCGAAATGGGATCTATTCGCAAGGCAATCTGAGACCACTACAGAACATTATAATTATTATGATTATAACCCTGGATACTATTTTTAGTTAAAAAAATTGTCTAACCCATTTTTTTTATATTTCAATTGAATTTGCCATCACAACCATCTCTGGTAGAGTATTCCATATCTTAACTGCCCTTAATGTGAAGAAACCCTACCCTGGGTGAGAAACTTCTTCTCGACTAACCTTAGGGGGTGACCATGTGTCCTGTGTACAATCCTGCTGGAAAACGTTAAACAGAACACCAGCTAGTTCGCTGTATTGACCCTTTATATATTTGTATATTTTAATCATATCAAGACGTCTCTTCTCCAATGTAAACATACCTAACCTGGCTAGCCTTTCCTCATAGCCAAATTACTCTAAACCCTTAATCAATTTTGTTGCCCTTCTCTGGATGTTTTCAAGTTCCAATATGTCCTTTCTATGGAGTGGTGACCAGAACTGTACACTGTATTGTAGATGAGGCCATACCAATAATTTAATATGGCAAAATGACACTGTCTTCCCTAGCCTCTATGCCCCTTTCTATGCATGCTAATACCTCCTTTGCCTTTGCTGCTGCTTACTGACAGTCCTGCACCTGCATAATTGGCTATCTTTGTGGGCATTTGAATCAGTGTGTACTGCTGAATCAGTCCCACTGGGATTTCGGGGCAGGGGAAGAGGCATGTTGGAGAGAAGGCGCAAGAGAACCAGTTGGCAGAATGTTCTTATATTGCCTCAAGGGAGGAAAGGTATTCATTGAGATCAGATTATATTACATGAGGTCCCTGTTGTGTCTGGTATTTTACAGTCAAATTATCATACCTCCTAGATCCCTAAAATAGCTCCTAGTTGTGGAGATGCCACAATATACCAGATATGCAAATACTTGACAGAAACATGTAGAAGCGAATCAGCTGCGCAGGTGTCCACAATTCAATTCAGCTACACCACTGCTGTGCGGAGTTTGTATATTCTCCCCGTACTTGCGTGGGTTTCCTCCGGGTGCTCCGGTTTCCTCCCACAATCCAAAAATATACTGGTAGGTTAATTGGCTCCCAACAAAATTAATCATAGAGTGTCTGTGTGTGTGTGTGTGTGTATATGTATAGGGACAGGGACTGATGGGATTGTTCAACTATACTCTGTAAAGCACTGCAGAATATGTATGCGCTATATAAGAAACTGTTAATAAATAAATAAATAATTATAATTTTCTTCAATTTAGTTTGCAGTCTGCTAGCACGTGCTACCATGTTACTTTTACAGTAGAAACCATGAGTCTGCTGATCTCTGTCCTCTACTCAGCATCACTGCATTAGCTATGACGTTACAGTATCACCTTACTGGAAACGTTCTGTAAGGGACCGATTCAGACAGGGCTCCTCGGCATCCACATCGCATGCTCAGAAATAGATGCAGATCTTTTTCTGTATTCAAAGTTGGTTGCTTCTGTATTGCCGCACTTAAACTATGTAGCGGATTGTGAAAGCAGATGTCATTACTATCTGTGCGCCTGTCCACCACCCTTATCCTTGGTGCAAGAGGTCCTATCAAGCCTGATGTTTTGTATATACTCACCTCTGTGTGGCCAACAATACCATCTGCACACACACAGGATATTTTTTATTGAATGCCCTTAGCTCAGTTTTGCCATTTGAGATTTCCACAGCGCCCTGCTATGGAAAGTCGTCCACCCCCAGGGAAAAACACTTAGAAATCACTCAGTGTATAAGCACTGAGCGATTTTCAGCCCAGCAATTTTCCCCATCATCGCTGTGCATACATGCTGGGCAAAAAACGCCCAGTATTATGTATGCACTTTGACACTAATTTATTCGTAAATGTGCAATTGATACAAATCATGGGGTTTGTCCAGAAACACTAAATCTGTCCCTAAATATGCAGCAAGAATACATCAAACCCAAAATGAATTACAGAATTCAACCAAATACGAATCAAGATATGCTGCATGGCGTGCTGAGCTGTGAATATTCACACCTGGTGATCGTTACACATATTATGGACAAGCACAAGCACACTATTGGTGGGCACATGAATCGTCTCTGCTATACAGCCATATGTAAAAATCTTGGCAAAGCTGAACGTGGCTACATCTGTATTCAGATCTTTTAGTATTTCCTGGTAAGATTTGTGGTGTAGGCCATACACCATTTTAGTTGATCTGCTCTCTAATATATTTATATTCTCCTGGAGACATGGCCTCCAGAACTGACACAGTTCTAGATGACCTGTACAGTGGTATTGTTACTTATTGACACACGGGGCGAATTCAGGGCAGTTTTGAAGTGATCTTGCTGGATCCCTTAGAAAATGCCTCTACATTGGTCCGTGTGTTGGTCAAGGCCAGTGTTCTCACCGGAGAACACTGGTTCTGACAGATCGTTCCACACACAGCATTGACATCGCTGTATGATGAGCGATCTTGCTGAGCAATCCTTCTTACCGTGTCTAGGCCCCTTTACTTTTGTTCAGATGCGGATTCCTTCTTTACTGACGCAACCAAGAATCTAAGTTGCCTCTCTTATTGCTTTGTTACATTGCTTACCTGCTTTTTAAGTCACTTTGTTCAAACAGTGACTCCTAGATCCCTACAAAAAATAGATTTCAAACCAAAATATCATGCGCTAATCAGCAGCCTTAGTCGCAGATTCCAAAGAAAGAAGAACCACTTCACATGCACATACAGTACCACCAAGATATTGGACAGGCCTTCTAGCCGACCGGTTTTGATACTGTGCAGTATCTTTTTCAAGGCATCTTGCCTTGAAAAAGATACTGCACAGTATCGAGACCGGTCGGCTAGAAGGCAGAGGAGGATCCCGGGGACCAACACCATATACCATATATACTCGAGTATAAGTCGACCCGAATATAAGCCGAGGCACCTAATTTTACAACAAAAAAACTGGGAAAACGTATTGACTCAAGTGGGACCCTCACTCGAGTATAAGCCGAGGGGGGCTTTTTCAGCATAAAAAATGTTCTGAAAAAGTAGGCTTATACTCGAGTATATATGGTACCTGCATCCAGGGACGCCTGTTATGGTTACATCTTTTATGTCTATTTTGTCTGCATTTGCGTGTGGACAAATATTTATGGTGAGAGTCCGCTGTTTCTGTACTCTGCTGATGAAGTTCTTTTAATTCATTTTAATAATTAAATACATTCTGCACTATGATGTTTTTCTCATCCTTTTGAGCCACTTCGTTTTATGGTCAAAGAGGATTGGTGACAATTCTAGTCCCTCAAACAAGCGCTTTTGTCTACTCATCTGGTAGACGAATACTATTGGTACGAGTCAAACGTCATTACGTATATTTTCACTGTTTAAATTATGTTATACAGTGTTGCACTATTGTGTATTTTTCTTTTCTTTTCTGGGGCCATTTCTCCAGGATCATATTAAAAAGAATAACATCCAGCATCCTGAGAACTATCCAACATCTTGGTGGTACTCCTAGATCCCTGTTGTCCTCAGTAGTTTCCCTTATAGTGCTGTTAATATTATATTTAGCCTTTGGGTTTTTTTTGAGACCCAACTGCATAATTTAGCATTTTTTGACATTTATTTACAGTTGCCACATGCTTGACCATTCCTTTAGTAAATCTAGAACTTCACTTCTTTCTTTCACCCCTCCTGGTGTGTTTACCCTGTTGATTACTTTTATGTCATCTGAAAAAAAAGGCATATTTTACCTTGATACGATTTGCGATGTTCCTAACAAAAATATTAAAAAGCACGGGCCCTAGTACAGATCCGTGGGGTACTCCACTGGTAACATTCCCATCCCGTGAATGCAGTCCATCTACTACCATTCTATGTTTCCTATCCTGCAGCCAAGATATTATCCATTAAGCCATCTAAGAATCCAAACTTAGCTTTTGAATTTATTTATCAGTCTACGATGTTGATCTTTGCCTAAACCCTCACTAAAGTCTAGATATGCTACATATGTTATCCATCTCTGTCAAGGGACCAACTGAGGGGTACTACATTTACTAACATGGGATTCTATTGTAGATGGGATGTTGCTATGGGCTCCTAATCAGAGTCTATTCTATTAGCTTCTAAAAGGTGTTACTTTCTATTCAATCCTGATTCGATCCTGATCAAATCAGGATCGAATCGCACAGTGCCTTATATACATTCGATTTAGACTATATGGTGCAGATCTGTAGTATATAGTCTTGCCTGCACAGTCTATTTTTCTATTTGATTTTGATGCCGCGGGGCCGCATATAGGCCGCATTGAAATGAAACACATTTAGTTTTTATCCGATTTTGCTTATACATGTTGAGTACTCCTTATCCAAATATCCCTTATCCATAGTTTCCAGAATGTAATATATATATATATATATATATATATATATATATATATATATATACAACAATGCTTTCTCACTTGTAAGTGGGAAAGAAAGCACTCTCCACAAAGATTCTTTGTGGAGAGTGCTTTCTTTCCCACTTACAAGTGAGAAAGCATTGTTGTATTTACATGGACACAGGTGTACCTGTGTTCCATTAAGGCACCCCACCCCATGCATTTAGTTGAAGGTTTGAGTGCAGGCTTTGTGTATATATATATATATATATACAGGATCAAAGAAAAGGCTGGCACTCCGGGGTCTTTAGAAAACGTGCTGTATTAAGTGGCAAAAAGCGACCAACGTTTCAGGGGTAGTCCCCCTTTGTCAAGGAGCGTGGTGATAACCACCACGCACCTTGACAAAGGGGGACTACCCCCGAAACGTTGGTCGCTTTTTGCCACTTAATACAGCATGTTTTCTAAAGACCCCGGAGTGCCAGCCTTTTCTTTGATCCTGTATACTGACGTATAGACAGGCACCAGGGCAGCTGAACCGCAGCGGTGAGTGCCGGGCCGCATCCATCTATATATATATATATATATATATTATTATTATTTTTTTTATTTGCTAAAAGCACTACTCGGGCATCTGTAACTGGCACTACTGAGGATATGTTTGTAGAAAACAATGGAGGAGGGGAAAGGGGTGGTGCGAGGGGGAGGGATAAGGAGTGTATCCGCACTGATATTTATAAGGTAAGTGTAATGAGAGGAGGTGATGAGTGATCTGTAAGAAACTGACTTGAGTCCTGTTATAGGAAACAGTAGGTCCCAGAGCACTCGGACAGTTTATGTCTTGTGGTGCCTCTGTATGGGACAGTCAGTGGTGCACCCCAGAGTAACAATTGTAATGAAACAATGCCAAGGGAGGAGGAGAAGAAAAGAAAACTCTGGGTGGGGGCACCCTTATGTTACAGATCAAGGTATGTTACATTTAATTAAAATATATCCTTTATTAGGTATGCTTTAAAAAGAATAATTGGTTCCTGTACCATGAATTTTTTTTATAAAAAAGCGCAGCAAAAATATGAATGATAGTGATGTGGAGACTGACACTGGTCCAGGTCAGGGTATCAAAAATCCTCATTAATCCCCTAATTAACACCAGGTTGTGGTCTGTTGTGTTGGGGTGAATAGTTAAATCATAGGATTTTTCTGGACCAGTTCTGTCTTCCAGTGCGGCAGGGATTGCAGCAGTATGCCGTGCAGCAGTGTGACCAAGCGTAGCGAAACGTACGTCAGAGGACTCGCCGGGACACGTGGTGCACACACGTGACCGGCTCACTCCAGGCAGGGACACCAGCAGGAAGCAGCGAGCGCATACATACAGTACTTTCACTCAGCAGCAGACCTCATTCCGGCTTCCCATTACCATACCGGTGGGGTCTCCCAGGTAACCACTGGTTTCGACCAGTGGACACTTTTCATTTTTTCATTTTTTCTTTTTTTCATTACTCTGCTGTACCTCACTGTTATTATTACTATCACGCTGACTTACATGTTCACATATTGCTGTACATTATCTAACACTGCTGCACAGCATACTGCTGCAATCCCTGCCGCGCTGGAAGACAGAACTGGTCCAGAAAAAACCTATGATTTAACTATTCGCCCCAACACAACAGACCACAACCTGGTGTTAATTAGGGGATTAATGAGGATTTCTGATACCCTGACCTGGACCAGTGTCAGTCTCCACATCACTATCATTCATATTTTTGCTGCGCTTTTTTATAAAAATTATTAACCAATTATTATTTTTAAAGCATACCTAATAAAGGATATATTTTAATTAAATGTAACATACCTTGATCTGTAACATAAGGGTGCCCCCACCCAGAGTTTTCTTTTCTTCTCCTCCTCCCTTGGCATTGTTTCACTACTGAGGATATGACATGTAATTGGCACTAAATACAGTATGTGCAAGAAAATTCAGTGTCTGGGATAGGACACAAACTTTGTTTCACACAAAATATATTTCTGTGTATTCCATGTGTTTTTGATGTGTTTCTACAACATAAATGATACCTAATTGAAATATAAAAATATTCCGAAATACAAAATAATCCGTTATCCAAAATTCTTCTGGTCCAGAGCATTTTGGAAAAGGGATACTCAACCTGTATAAACAAAATCGAATAGAAAATTAGAATAAATCGTACCACATAAGTAAATTTACCCCTAAGAGTGCAAAATTTGGGAAGTACAGTAGTAGCCAGTATGGCTAATGCCATCTTTGGATGCTTCACGTTCTAAAGCTCGGTAAATCTATGATGACTGTACTGTACATTTAAAAAAGGAGATGTCTGCTGCAGGCCGGTAATCCTGAATATCCCTAATATTTGCTGGATATACCCCGACAACAGCTGTCATTGGAGGATATGCCGCAAATATTATTTAGTGAATAAGCCCCTCAGTGAACATCAGTGAGGATTGACGCAGCCAAACGCGGGTCCTGATATCCTTGTGATGCTGCAGTGCCGGTGAGCAGCGCTCACAGTAAATCACATCACACAGCTAAATGAAAGATGAGATTCTATATTTTTAGGCCTCTCCTGTTTAATTTTCACATGCAAATTATGGTTCAGATTTTGTTTAGGATTCAGCTGAGTCTTTCATAAAAAGGATTTATTATCCGCCCAAATCCTAAAATATAGATTTGGTGAATCCCTAGTCTACAGCATATCTGAATTAATGAGGAACGCTGCTGTTTTTATTTAATTTATATACGGAGAACTTATAATATTTCAAACATCTTTATGTAAATGTAAGAAGGAATAATAATGCTGCAGTTAACCAATCTTAATGGAAGTACGGAAAATAATGTACTATCTCGTCCTAAATTCCTAAGGATGAATCTTTATTTCACACCTTTAAACAGAAATGACTCCTAATGGCATGGAGATGAAACATGACCATGCTCTGCAATATCCTAACTCAAACTGGCAAACTATTATAAACCATTATTTGTATAGCGCACACATATTCCACAGCGCTTTACTGAGAAAATATGTCCATTCATATCAACCCCTGCCCCAGTGGAGCTTACAATCTATGTCCCCTACCACATGTACACGCACACACAGACATGCTAGGGTTAATATATGGTGGGAGCCAATTCACCTACCGGAATTTTTTTGTATTGTGGGAGGAAACCGGAGTGCCCCCAGGAAAGCTATTCAAGCAAGGGGAGACTATACAAACGCCACACAGAGCCATGTTGGGAATCAAACCCCTGACCTCAGTGCTAGCACCACAATACACGACCTACAGTATGAAGACTTCAACAACTGTAAACAACTGTAAATAATTATTTACTGTAATCAAATAGAGCATTTTAGGAAGCATGAATTATACCCCCGAACGTTACCTGCTGGCAGTGGCACAGAGAGGGGGGTGCGGGTACTTTTTACCGAGGTCCGGGTCACAATTACTGTAGCTTCTGTTTGTCCACATATTTTATGATTTGCAGCCATAACCATTGACCAAAAAATAATTGGAATTGGTCCTTGTCCACCAATCCAAGGCACCCCTACAAGTGTCCTGAGGCACCCCAGGGTTCCACGGCACTCAGTATGGGAACCTGTTGTTTACCAACTTGTAAACAGTTTCTGATACACACATCATTAGCAATGAAGACGTGCAATATATAGAAAATAACTCCTATATTAGAAAAAGAAAGTACCAATCATCTAATCATCTTGTCCTCATTATAAACCAAAATGTGATACATTATACAGAGTATAGCTTTTATGTGGACCAATAACTAATACATGTGACGTGATAATCTTGCACAATTCATTATTTCCTTATAGGACATTTCTACCAAGTCTATATATAATAGCATCATTTTGTCAATCCTACTGTATATGGAGCATTGAAGTTTGAATTGACATCACCGTGCCAGGGACATCTGTAATGCCAGCATACCTCTATGGCAGTGTCCTCTGGACAGACAAGGTAGAGTTTTTGGTTTTATAATGGTGAAATCTCATTCCAACAGTCAAGCGATGGAAGGGTGAAAATACGAGGTTGTTTGCAGCCACACGACCTGGATCTACAATCATTTAATCCACAACAAACTCTTCTTCACACAAGATTATTCTAGTGGAAAATGTGAAACCATCTCTCTCAAAGTAAGTATGTCCAAACTATGGCCCTCCAACTGTTGTGAAACTACAAGTCCCATTATGCCTTGCCACAGTTTTGCCACAGGAATGAGAAAACTATGGAGGGCTACAGTTTGGACATGCCTGCCCTAAGCCCACCAGCAGATCCATTATTACATGAGTGAAAAAAGTTAAGGTTCAGGTCAGAGTCCAGACCTCCACCACATTAGGATGCTGCAAGTGGACCTTCAGCAGTAGATGCAGAAGTGGAATTTCTACAAGGCAACCTAGGCGTCCAACTAGGGACCAGCAGGTCCAAAGGGGCCCCATAAAAATATCCTTCCATTAAAAACATTCAAAGAGGAGTTTTGAGCCTTACTCAGATTTGTACACAATGCCAAGACTGTAATCAGTAGCAAAAATACATCTACATACCTCTGGGTAGATATATGAATCCATCTAAAGAGGACAAGTGGATAAGTTGCCCATAGCAACCAAGCATTTATCAAGTACATTCTACAGCATGATAGTTAGAGGTTGATTAATTGCTATGGAAAATAAAATGTCCTATCATCTGATTTCTACATCAGGTGAACAGAGGAAAAACATATCTACAATAAAACACAAGGATAATTATTGGCAAGGAAAATGTAGGCTTAGGGGGAGCCAAACATCAGTCAATGTCCAGTAACTCAAGGCCAAATGCCAGCCCATCACTAGCAACCCACCATATGCAAACTCACCTATTAATGGCTACTTACAAAGAGGTGGGAGACCTCCCAACTAGGAAATCACTATAATAAATGAATCACTCTGTCACAAAACTCCACCCTTTCACTGTAACAGGAGGACTACATAATTCAGACCATAAAAAGTAGAAACCTGTTCAAATTTTAACCCTTGCTCCCAAATATATTCTGTCATAGTTCAATTCCAGCGAGTATATAAAATGCCTTCATTCTTCCTTCTCTACCTGTACCTTTTAGAAGATTTGACACATCTACCCGCTAAGGCAGCCATTAATGAACATATGCCCTCACACATCAATGAACTTCAGATCCGATCACATGGCTGAAATTCGAATGACCGTGATCAGTGATCAGGTGTGAAACGGGCACTAAGTTATAGTGTAAGACAAAGTTCCTCAAATATTCTAGGAAAGGCTGACAAATGTACACAGAAAAGATTACGTCCAAGTTGTTGCTAGTGAAGATGGTGCTACAATCTACTCATGGGATGTACTTACTATTCTACACAATGCTTATTCATGTTGGCTTATTTTTTTATTGAGAAAATAATGACAGAATAAAATATTTTATCTGCCACATGAGATAAGAGTTATCAAATTTTAGCGCTTATGAGAGCTAGGTGATGTTTAGTTATATTCCAATAATATAAGAGAGTTTTACTTATTTTTAACTAGGGATGTGCACCGGCCACTTTTCGGGTTTTGGGTTCTGATTACCTTGAGGTTTTGGGTTCTAATGGGTTTTGTCAAAACACCTCCTAAGTGTTTTGTGTTTGGATTTTTGGGGTTTTGGGTTCTGATTTTTTTGTTAAAAAAGCATAAAAACTGCTAAATTTTTTTTTTGCTCCTACGCTATATTAACCTCAATAACATTCATTTCCAGTCTATTCTGAACACCTCACACCTCACAATATTGTTTTTAGGGCAAAAGGTTGCACCGAGGTAGCTGGATAACTATGCTAATATATAATTAAATTCATTAAATATTAATAATATAGCAGCCTAGTAGGTAGAGAAACTAAACTACTAGGCAGGTAGGCAGTAGCACTGCCAGTGGCCACCACAAAAGGTAGTTACACACCACCAGTAGCTTTATGCAGTGCACCAGCAGAATTTATAATAATTAATTTCATTATATTAGGTACTGCTTGGCAGTGGCACTCAGTGGCACACGTCAGTGCACCAGCAGCATGGAATTATTTTTTACAGTCACACGAAGCACAGGTATTATTTTTTAATGAAATTATAGCAGCCTAGTATGTACTAGGTAGGTACACTTAGGCAGTAGCATTGCCAGTGGCAACAGTGGACTGAGTGAATAATACTGGCAGATTCAGTGCAGGCAGCACCAGTGGACTATATATATAATATAATTAATTATTAATATAATTTATAATATTACAGCACAGCACACCAGAGGTAGACCGCACAAAGGAGACAGTAGTACTACAAGTACACAGTTAGACTGTCCTCCTTGCTAGGGTGATCTCACTCTAAGCAGAGAGGAGAACAGAGTACACAGCAGCACTGAGAGACAGCCCCAGCGAATAAAAAATATTGCGTTCAAGGTCAAGCTCAAGTTTAAGCCCCAGCAGCAGCACCAACACACCCTCTCCCAACCCACTACTAGACTGGAGTGAAGATGGCGGGAACAGCAGCCGCAATTTAAAGCCTCGCGAAATCCGGCGCCGGGAGATGACGTTCTGACCACGCATGCGGACCCGAGTCAGGCGGGAATCTCCGAGCGCTGCTTGGAACCGGGCTCGGAATGATGACGTCCGTGGGGGCTCGGATCTCTGGAATCCGAGTCTGCACATCTCTATTTTTAACATAGCTATGAAATATATAGATAAAAAATACTAATATATATATATATATATATATATATATATATATATATATATATATATATATAGTTGAAGGAAGAGACTGGCACTCAGAGGTCTTTGTAAAAGCGTGTATTCACAACAAGTGAAAAAACATCCAACGTTTCGGGGCTGCGCCCCTTTGTCAAGGTGTGTGGTTATCATACACACACCTTGACAAAGGGGCGCACCCCCTACACGTTGGATGTTTTTTCACTTGTTGTGAATACACGCTTTTACAAAGACCTCTGAGTGCCAGTCTCTTCCTTCAACTAACCATTCCATTGGATGGGCACCGGGGCAGATGTCATATTAGAGTGAGTGCCGGAACGCATTGCTACATATATATATATACACACACAGATGGAGCCCCTGTCATCCTTGGCCGGGGCTCGCCAGAGCCTCCCCTCTGGCGAGCGCTGGCGAAAAGGGGCTACATTGAACTGGGACGCGCGTGCTTCTCACACGCATGCGCATCCCAGTCTCTTGACGGCGGCGCTGCGGGTCCCTGCCCGTCTCCGTTTCAGGGAGACGGGCAGGGTTAGGGGGGTCGGGGCAGCGAGGGGGACTGGCGGCGTCAGCCGCAGAAGAGGCGGTGGCGAACCGGGGCAAGCTCCGTTGCCATGGGGCGCGCAAGCATCTTGTGCGCATGCGCCCCCTGACGGGAGCCGGCCGTTGGCGATACTTTCGCCAGCCCCTGCAATGAAGAGGCCAGCTCCATCTGTATATATATATATATATATATATATATATATATATATATATATTATATACCAGGGGCAGATTGGCCATAGACTTCACTGGAAAGATTCCCTTTAGGCCCTGCCAGAGGCAGAACTTGTGAGTGATTGGCCGAGGTACAAAAATATAATTTGTACCCCCCTCCTCCATTCCAACCCAAGATGCTGGATCACAGAGATGCTGTGCAAATACTCATCTAAAGCGCCCATCTATATCTATTGTGATTTAAGTGGTGGTGGGAGACCATCCATATCTATTGTGATATGTGGTTGAAGGGACAGGAGTGGGTGCTATCTGGGGTTGTAACAATTTCTGGGGTGTTTATGGGATCCCCTGGGGGACAGGTTAGGATATTTGTGATAGTGTGATTGTTGTAATGCGTTGTTTGTCTGCTTGATGGAGGGTTTGGTGTCTTAGCTTGGGGAGGGGCAGTATTATTTGAAATGTGGAGGTTTGTGGTTTGTCACAGCAGCTTAAAGGTCTGGGGGCCACCAGACTGCCAACTGCTTCTGAACAGGTGCAGCAATGAATTAATCCCAAGTATTTCGGTGTTGGTTTTGCCTAAATTTAATTTGGCACCGCCCCCATGAGACCACTTTTACAGATTTTTTTCCGTATAGGAGTCGGTGACCCTTAGGCTGTGGGTCCCACCTGGGGTTTCCCCTGTGCCCCTCTGGGCTAGTTCGACCCTGAGTATGCAGCTTATCAATTCACTAAGAACCAAAGGTCTTAATATAATGGCGGTGTAACTGTTGGCTGGTTAGCTGTGTAATACAGTATTGCTTTAGCCTGTCTGTATGACAGGTGCAGTGTAAGGCAAATTGGCAGAAAATAAAGGTACATAACGGCATCAATATATTTTGCTGAAAATTTATAGACAAAGTTAAAATAAATTTGTCTTTAATTAAAAAAATGTTTGCCACCCAATAGACTATAGTAAAGTAATTGGTGGTCAGCTACTGAGTCACATGAGAATAATTATACGTCTCTCATTCTTTTTAAGTTGCCATTACACCCAATACATTGTATCAGCTGCAATATTAAACCTGGCCTAATAAACATTGTTTAATTTCAGCTGCTTGTTACTTAGAGAGTTGCTTATTTTCATTATTATAATTACCATTTTAATTAAACTAAATGGATATCCTGCACAATATCCTGATTTACCGCTGCTTGTTAATCACCTAAAAAATGGGTCAGCATAACCTGCAAGAGAGAGGAGGCGGAATGTACTAAGCGGAAAAATGCGGTAAAACACCCGTTTTTGGGGAATTTTATTGCATTTTCAAATCTACTAATACGCAGCCGCAGCATCTACACAGGGCAGGGTATCGCCACCTTTGGCCGCCACCCCTCGTCACAGACACCTACCCCGCTCCCCGTCCTCCATCAAACTCCACTTTCCCGTAGCATATGTCACAGCCGGATGTCCTTCCGGCTGCAGGGGAGAGGAGGAGGTGCCGGGGACAGCCGTGCTGAGCCGGGGATGCGATGGAGACCACAACACATCACATGTATCGCTCGGGGCCTTTGTCACCGCACTGCGATGCTAGCCTCATATGTTAATACATATGCGCTAGCATAGCTGCGGCGCCGTGGTGAAGGGCGGCAATGTATTTTAATACATCCCACCCAGGGTCTGATGCAGAGGTGAACCCAATACATTCACAACTGCGTGATTGGATGAAGTGGATATGCGAAAATATGCTAATGACTCTGCAGATGGGATTTATAAAGAGACAGCCACTGACAGCGTCTCTGATCCGCCAATTCCATACAAAGACATGTCTTTTGCCAGAACAGTGGACCTCTAAGCAACCCTATTAGACACAATGGAATGGTCACGATACACCTGCATTTTTGTAGCCACTCCCCGTTACCTCCCACAAATGCTCACTTCCTGTCACCCACTTCACAAACATATCAACACTACATCCGCCATCACTAATTGATCCCTGTATCTGCACGTTGCAATAAATGGCTTAACATCGCGTCCAACATGGAATCAGTCCCAGAGAACTTTGACACCCTTTTTAAACACAGACAGGACACTCTGTAAAGTTTGCACCACATCTAAGGTCTAGACAGGAAGCCATTTTGAATCAAGAAGATGAAAAAGCAGAAGACACTATCCTCTCAACGGGAAATGGATGAGCTTTGAGAGACATTTTCTGTCACAAAGTATGATGTTTCCACACAACTAGTCAGCAAGTTTGCTTCAGAGCGAAGTGTAGTATCAGTAGAAGCTACATGTACACCTTGCTCGCCAAGTTTAAGAATCATCATACGACAATAACTGTCAGCAAAAAAGAAAACGAATGACCGATCCCCTACAGCTTAGATTGAGATGCAAAAATATTAACCTCATGGGCAGGAATGTAGCCAGAACTTTGTGGGCCCCATAGCAACATTTTGAAGGAGCTCCCCTGTCCCAATGCTTCTAGAGAGAAAGTAGTTGTTCATTTTATACCCCATGATAGTGCCCTAATTCATTTTCTGATTCATAGTAGTGTCTTATTTAATGTTATTTACTTATTTTATCAACCATAGTAGGGCCCTAGTTAATATTATGGGGTACATTTACTAAGATGGGAGTTCTATTGAAGATGGGATGTTGCCCATAACAACTAATCAATGTGGATCGCTAATCAGAGAATTTGCAATCCAGTCGATTATCGAATGACTGCATGTGTGCAATGTCCCCGATGGTCAGGCATGGCCGTAATCAGCAAATACATATCGGTATGCTTAGAAGTCACCGAGTTGTTCACAGGAATCCAACATTTAGGGGTGGAAACATGCTGTTTTCAGGGTGTGTTTGAAAGACACAGGTGTGACCAGACATATTTTGGGAGGGTCTCTGACATCAGCAATGACCATTCACAGCCTAATCCAGCAGATTAGTGGAAGTCAAGACTGGCGCAGATGGAAAAAAATCTATTTGATGGTTTGGTTTTTGGAAATGAATATGAAAATGGTTGCTATTTGCAATGCTTTCGCAATTTTGCAAGAGGTGGTTTTTCCCTCTGGGTGAGATGTACTAAGGTAAAAATGTGGTAAAACCCCCTGCATTTTCGCCGACCAAGGTATAGAGACTTTGGGGGGGGGGAAGGGGGGGCGATACCCTATAAAAGCCTACTGGTTTCTTATTGCTGCCCGTTGGAACCCGCTGATGCCAACCCCCCTCCCCCTGGACCCGGAAGGTAAACTCCTCCTCCCCCTAGCAACGCAGCTGGACATCCTTCTAGTTGCAGAGGGAGGAGGAGATGGGGACAGCTGCCTTCCATGGGGGGGAGGAGGAGGTGCCCAGGGAGGTGAAGGAGAACCCCTGCACACCACATCACAGGTATCGTGGGGGCCTCCTTCACCACATTGTAATCACATATGTCAGTACATATATGATAGCATCGCTGCGCTAGTGTGGCGAGGGGTGGCGATGAATTTTAATACATCCCGCCCTCTATCTGGCTAGTGGCTTTCTGCTCGCAGTCCAGTGCAAATTATCTAATTATCGTATGTTGAATTAGACCCAATGATTGTTGTCCAGGTTTTTTACTTTGCATACTAAACTATGTTGCCGTCCCTGCAAAAACGTACATACCCATCAATGGGGCATTTAACACATTTCAAGTCCGGTATCATACCTCTCAACATGACCCATGCCAGGAGGGACAAAATGCTCTGCTTCTGGACTTTCCACTTAATGTATGATTGCCATCACCTGTTTTTGAACAGGTTAACTCAGTGGTTCCCAAACTGTGTGCCTAGGCACCCTGGGGTGCCTCAGGACTCTTGCAGGGGTGCCTTCGGTTGGTGGACCAAGATCAATTCATATTATTTATGGCCAATGTACCAGGCAAAACCAGTGCTGGTGGCAGCCAGTCATAATATATGTGGACAAACAGAAGCAAATCCTGTCCCTCACCAGATAACTGTGACATATAAACACAATGCACTTAATTTTATATTTTTTTTTTCTGAATTTCTGGATAAGAAGCATTTGGCCTAGGGGTGCCTTGAAAATATTTTGATGCTCTAGGGTGCCGTGATTCAAAAAAGTTTGGGAACCAGTGGGTTAACTAATAAGAAAGGTGCTTCACCACAGGTGATGGTCATCCTAAATTTATTGGAAAGTCCAGAAGCAGAGCATTGTGTCCCTCCTGGAGAGGGTCATGTTGGGAGGTATGCGGTATAAATCTTTGGAAATGTATTCAAATTTGGTTGCATGATACACAAATTGCTACAGACGTGAGAGATGATTTAAGCAATCTTTTAGCATAAAATGATACAGAAATGCCAAAGTCACAAGACAGGAAGGATTTAAGGCACGCACAAGGGGTTCATTTTTTCATCATAAGAATGCAGAACAAAAGAGACTAGATCTGGAGTCTAAATTTGCTAGGGCAGAGAATGATTATATACTTCACCAATCACAATCAGCTTGTCCTGATTGGATGCAGCTAAGGAAAGAATATTCCCTAATTATTAATGATAAAATGTAAAGAGCTTTATTTTACAGAACGGAAAAAAAATACATCATATCTGGCTATGGTGCAGGACAATGAGATTGAGTCCGCTCGTTTTACTATTTTGTCAATAGATAAATCATACATAAAATAATCGATTATTCCACCCTGTAAACATGAATTCTAGAGAATCTTTGAGGTGAATTTACTAAGATGGGTGTTCTATTGAAGATGGGATGTTGTCTTCAAAAAATAAAACACCCATATTAGTAAATTTACTCCTTTGGGGGTAAATTTCAGAGCCGGCCTTAGGCATAGGCAAACTAGGCAATTGCCTAGGGCATTTGGAATGCCTAGGGGCATCAGCAGCTTCTGCTGATTAAAATGATATGCAGCATGCCTATATTTTGTGCGTGAATGAGGCTGTCTCTGCATATGAAATAGTGTAATCATGGAAATCACTGTAACATAGCATTCCAGTATGCAGGTACAGCCACAGTCGCACACAGAATATAGGCATGCTGCATATCATTTTAATCATCGGAAGCTCCTTGTGTATCCTGGTCACATAACAATGCAAGGAATTTTCAGCAAAAAATGCACCAAACGTTAGCAGAACTGGCCAGGAGCTGCATGGCCTATTGAGGCAAGATGTATGAGGAAACATCTGTATCCAAGCAGAGGCAGAGGTCACAGTGAGCAGAGGCAGAGGTCACAGTGTTATCGGCTGTGCGAGTGCTGTCTGCAGGTGGGTAGGTTGTGCAATAGTGTTCGGCATATGTGTAAGGGGCATTATGTGTGTCATGTATAAATGCATTAATAATGTGCGACATATGTGTAACAGGCATTATGTGTGTCATGTGTATAAGGGCATTAATAATGTGCAACATATGTGTAAGGGGCATTATGTGTGTCATTATGTGTATGAAGGGCATTAATAAAGGTTGGCATAATGTGTAAGGGGCATTATGGTTATAAGGACATTAATAATGTGTGTCATGTGTAAGGGGCATTACTGTGTGGGGTACTATTGGGTGGCCATGCCCCTTCCCAGCAAGAATACACCCCTGTTTGGGCTGCACACTGAATGTGTGCACTGTTTCTATTTAAAATATTGCGGGTAGGAGCACCAAAATGATGACTGCTATGATGAGGGTTGATGGTGCTGGGAAAGGGGAGCAGGGTCAGAGGTGGAACTAGTGGCGTTGCTAAGGGGTACCAGCCAAAATCTTGCCTAGGGCATCATTTAGGCTAGGGCCGGCTCTGGTAAATTTACTATGATGGGAGTTCTACTGAAAATGCGAATTTGCGCCCATGCAATCAGGTTTGAATGACCCCCTTTGCGTCTGGAACAAACCCTGTTGCCATGCAAGGGAAGCAAATACAATATTATATTTTGTCTGTGCAGGGTAAACACTGGCTACTTTTGCATGTAGCACACACCACAACCACCGACCATGGAATGATTTCTCCTGCTTTCGCGAATATAATTCAGTGTAAACTGACATTTATTTGCATGCGGCCGGCCGAAGACAGGGCAGGCAGCTGACGTCCTCTAGCGTCAGCCGCCCCCGCCTGGCCGCGTACCCGTGGGAACGCCCAGCGTTTTCATTGGGACACCCATAAAACACTGGGTCCCCAAACCATTGGGACGGGGCCAAACTTGCATTATTGCAAGAGAACTAGATTCACCCTCATTTGGCAGTTTATGGTAGGTTGCAGTATAAATGTGATATGTTAAGAAAGTGTAAAAGTGGCAGGAGAGTCAGATGTTTTTGTGTGTGGTGGCTGTATATTGTAGGTTGTGGCACAGATTGGGTACATGTACTATAGCAGTGCAGGTGGGTTTCTGCATTCTGGGCCTGATTCAGACCAGCATGCTAGGCTGTGTATATTTTGCACGGTTTTCTCCGATTTGGGGACGGGCGCTGGTGTCATGTGGGGTCCGCCCAGCTTTTCTTATATGCTAATTAATATAAGAAAGCCCCGGGGAGTGACAATGTCACCAAAGGCATTTACATGTGCAAACCCCCACCATCTGAGACGGGGCCGAATTTGCAGCTCAACGAGCAGGTCTGGATCGGACCTCTGTTTAATTACAGTACTGTATGTTGTTAGTTGTAGCTTTGAGTATTATGTAGCGTAGGTCTGTTGTTTAGTTGTTATTGGGATGGGAAGTGTGATGTAAAGTTCAGAGATGTAACTCTGGGAGGCAGGGAGCTGCCGCCGGGCTCTTGCTACCAAGGGGGCACCTCTCCTCCCCTGTTTTAATCAGTTAATTGAAAGCTGTCAATATCGCTTCTGTAGCAGAACAATAGACGTCACACTCATTATTCTAAACATAAGTTTTGCAAGTATCACACCCTGTATTAGAACCCATGACCTGTCTTACTGGAGACAGACACCTTACTGATTGAGCTATTTGGGGGGGCACCAATATTTATCTTGCCTCCCGGCAAATGGGACGAACTTACGCCACTGATAAAGTTACTGTATGTATGAGTGTCAGTGCTGTATCCTGGCAGATTATTATGGGTAGCAATAGTAGGGCAGTAGTGTACTGGGTACATTTAAAGTCTCACCTCTTATTAAGCTAAATGTTTAGCTTGTTCCTACAGTACTGCTCAGTATATGTGCCCTCTGCTATCCATCAACCTTGGTGCATCTTCCTGGGAAATTCAGAAAAATGTATTACATGAAGTGAATTGGGTTTATATGTCAGTTATGTGGTGAGGGACAGGATTAGCTTCTGTCTGTCCACATATGTTACAATTGTAAGCTACAAGCACTGGTTTTGCCTTTTAAATTCACCATAAATCATTTTAATTGGTCCTGGACCCCCAACCCAGGGCACCCCTGGAAGCGCTCCAAGGCACCCCAGGGTGGCTAGGCACACAATTTGGGAACCACTGATTTATGTGGCTGCTTTATACTATTGCAGCTTGTAAATGACCTTTAGAGATCCGGTAGCTTAGCAGGCAAGGCTGAAAGATGTGTATGGTCACCTTTACACACAATGGGCACAGCTATTTTGATGCTAAACCAACATTCATTTGAATTCATTCTATGCACTTCAAAACATTTGCTGGACCTGATTTGGAGTTTTGCGCAGGAGAGGGGATTCTGGGGCTGCACAAGTGGAAAATGGTCCTCGTGTTGTTGCCCGTAATCCCTGTCTTCCACTGCCTGATTGACAGGGTGGGCAAGGGTGGAGGTAGGGCTGCATTCCTGAAAACACGGGAGGGGAAAGAACGACTTCCTGCCCTTACAGCCCCCCGCTTAGTTGGCCAGTTATGCAAGTTAATGCTTACTCAGCTGGCCAACTACATGGAACCATTGGTCACAATGTTGGATCCTAGATTGAGATGTCACAGGGCTGGGACTGCAGTTACATACAAGAGGTGTCCCTTCTACTGTGGTGTCTCCTGCATGCCCCCTCAGACCTGAGTCTCAGTCAGGTCTGTATTAGGCCGTTTGACAGATCCCCAAGAGTACTAGAAGACCCTTGCAGTAGCAAAAGATGATATTCAGGGAAGAATCATGAATGGCTGACACCTGTCATCTTTTACCATCAATGACCCAAAGCACTTTAACAATTCAGGATTGAAAGGTAATGATTTATCAGATGATCTGACACCATTCATACATCATACATCACATTATAACCTAGAAGAGCTGCAATACAGGTTCATCTATTGGTGTGTACACAGGTCCCATCCTAGCGGCCGTCGATATTGATGGCTGCCAGGCTCAGCGTGGTGTTGGCATCGGCTGGCAGGGAGGGAGGGACGACATTGAGAAGCATGGCCCTTCTTTCGATCAGGCAGAAATAGACTTGCCTGCATAGTCTATTTCTGCTTTCGAACAAAATGCCGCGGTGCCACACATCAGGATCGAAATCATCCTAAATGACTGTGTGTATTTATATATATATATATATACATTGAAACATAGAAAAATAGAATTTGACGGCAGATAAGAACCATTTGGCCCATCTAGTCTGCCCCTTATTTATCCTTAAGGTAATCTCAACCCCTTTTAATCCTTATTTCTTTGTATGGATACCTGAAGATGGGCAGTTGCCCTAAACACCGTTGATTAAACACAGCACTTTATTATTGATGTGGAGTCCCAGAGTGACGCTCATTAGCCTGTTCAATTTTATATATATATATATATATATATATATATATATATATATATATATATATGTATACTGTATACTGTATATATCTAAAACTACATATTCCTTGGTCCAATTTCCATGAGGTTATGTGATTCTGATCAGTGCTGACTGATGATGGAGTCTCACACAGAAAATGAACAGCTGCTGTGTGTTCTGTCCTCTTACAGAGTGCAGGTGTGCACGTAGGGGACAGCAAAGGACGCAGGAGACAATTACACAAGAGAAAGGTGCACTATGTGGCATCGTTTTATATAGATAACGAATTAGCACTTTGAAAATGGAAGTGAGAAAAGGTAAATTAGAGGTAGACTACTAAATGATCCAAATGCATTGAGGCTTTACATAACCAGTGTAGCAATGCTCCATGTATGTGAAATGTTCCATTTTCACATGCATAAATATGACCAAGCCTCATAAATATAACAGTTTTATCTAATGCTACCCGTAGAGGTAAGTCCCAGCTCACCATGAGAGCCACATGCCAGTGAGGGCTCTGGTGCACATGGCATCTGATATCTGGTATTTATAGATGAGAGGTGTTGCTAATGGTTTAATGATTTGAAAGCACTTGGGACATCAGACACCTCCAGGCACTGTCTTCTCTGAGGGTAAGGATTACCAGGGTATAAAAGGTATATGTAAACAAAAAAACAGGGGCGACACTATAAGGATTTATAAACCGATAGCTTGTATTAGAAAAATATGTCACAACCCCTCACCGACATGTCAGGCCCTATTGCCAAGGTGTACTTGTCCAACATGGGTTCAGAATGGCTCGCACTGCAGTGTAAGCTGGGTAGATGCGCCCTAGAACCCGTTTACAGCATTGGAAGATCTGACGCTAAGAGATGATCTCATCTCCAAGTACCTTCTCAGGTGCGGTGATGTCTCCAGTAATCTGAAAGGGGTCTCAACCGGGTCACACCCGGGATGTACCTGTGTACAAAATACCAGGTGTGACCCGGTATTGTGGTATGAAAGGGGTATAAATAAACCCCTTTACATTATGGGGGTTATTCTGGTTGATACGTTCAACCAGAACCCTCCCTGCAAATGATGGTACGGTGGCCCACCATTCGCATGGTGGGTACGTACGCATGGCATGCGAATGGATGATTTACATATACATCCATTCACATGCCAGTGGGAACCTCCCTTATCTTTTGATGGTCGCTGACCATCAAAAGATGTGCACACGCATATATAAAGCGACTCTCAGGTCACTTTTTGTATGCGTGTACGTGCTCACTGAAATGGGCAGGCAGCTGACATCTGGTGATGTCAACTGCCTGCCCCTGGTGCCCACGTCACTGGGCAATTACCATGGGAATGCCCAGCATTCCCATGGGTGAGTACCCCTTCCCACCCCACCCCCACCCACCGGCCACAAGGTTAGGTGCGTGCATCCAGCGAACAGTTTGTTCGCGGTGGCCGCAAACACCCAGCGTCTGCACATGCACAGATGCTAAACATCACCCCCATACAAACGCATATGCACTAACGAACAGACCTGAATAAGGTCCCATATGTGTTATAGGTGCATCATGGAAGCCGCTCCTCTTGTGTCAGCTATTTCCATTTCCAATTAGACTGTAAGCTCTCTGAGCAGGACCTTGCACGTCCATGTTTTATACATGTTG
The DNA here is from genome assembly GCF_055691185.1 of Crinia signifera. Classification (NCBI taxonomy): domain Eukaryota; kingdom Metazoa; phylum Chordata; class Amphibia; order Anura; family Myobatrachidae; genus Crinia; species Crinia signifera. The sequence continues at coordinate 50,826,235 of NC_139224.1, forward strand.
TCTGTTCCCCGCTATCTAGAACTATGGTGCACTTGTTATAATGGATTCGGTATGAAATCCCAACTATCAAAATCCCGACAGGGTCAAAATCCCGAATGGGTCATAATACCGACAAGGACAAAATCCCGACATTTAAAATCCTGACAAGGTCAAAATACCGACATATAGAATGTACAGGTGAAACAGTCAGCATGACTTTTGGTCAACAGGTCGCGAGATCGACATGGGTTTTTTCACAGTTTTTTTACCCGAATGATGACACAGTCGACATGGACACAGTTGGAAGTGAACCGCAGCCCCTCGCATCACTCACTTCGTTCGCAATGCTTCGGGCACGTTGCCTCACTGCGCTCGGCACACTATTTTATTCTCCCACCACGCCCTAGTGGATGGTAGTGCATGAAATACCGCCTGTCGGCACATGTGGGGTCAAAAAACAGTGAAAAAACCCATGTCGACCTCGCGACCTGTCGACCGAAAGTCATGTTGACTGTTTCACCTGTACATTCAATATGTCGGTATTTGACCTTGTCGGGATTTTAAATGTCGGGATTTTGACCTTGTCGGGATTTTGTCCTTGTCGGGATTTTGTCCTTGTCGGTATTATGACCCATTCAGGATTTTGACCCTGTCGGGATTTTGACCGCATCCCGTTATAATAATGGTACTGTCTTTTTTTGGGTAAGGATGAGAATACTGTGGGTAGCAACATATATAATGTTACATTTTATCCAATCAAATGTAAAAGTAAAAATCTGCATGCAAATCATCACGTGATATACTTTGTAGTTGAATCGATAATCCATGTGCTGGTACGTCTAAGGACGCACAGAATACAGACACGCCTGCTAGCCTTTCTCCTTATTAGGGCACAAACCAGAAGTTACATCATGAGAAATACTCTCCGGGGACTGGGAAAACGTGAAGGAGTGAGGTTTATCTGAGATCAGCAGGAATGATACTCGCAGGAATGAAACCTACACATCTGAGTAATAAACATTAACACCTTAACCACTACACTGCAACACCTCCGCTCACATCCACTCAGGAGAATCTTTTCTTGTTAAATGTTTCTTTAGCTTGGAGCTTTTTCTTCCCTGATCAAACCTTACCCCGTGACAACGCTAGAGACATGATGTTGGCTCCTGGATTCCTGCCTGTGTGATTGCACCAGAATTTGGGTTAATGATAACTGGAGAAACTCACATAAATATAGTAAACTGTTAATTGACAGATTTTTAAAAGTGGTTGGTAGATACCTCATTCCCATGAGTGTACCTAGTCCTTCTGGCCTTTTACAGCAGCAACCACAACCTCTAATGTTAGGATATGACATTAGTGGTCATTTACTATATGTAAACGCACTGGAGCCATGTGAATGTTATTTATTGCCTATTTTTATTATACAATGAGCCTAGTTTTCTACTATTGTGATCATTAAAGAGTGTACGGGAAGGTAAGGCCATTGCAGCTATTTCTTTCAAATCTCCCACACCTGTTTAAATCATCTAAAAGTTCACATCAGCAACATCAGCAACAGAGTGTGCTGGTTACTGTGTGCCTGAGGCAGTGGCCTGTCTACTAAATCTAATTGGGGCCTACACAAGGGGCAATTTGTGGGCATTTTCTAGTACCACTTTTACACCACAACTGCCTGGTCGCACCCGGGTCAATACCAACCCAGATTCGACGCGGCAGTTGTCTCCATTTACACCAGCGTCCCCCGGCAAAATGCCGGACGGTTGACGCTGGCAAAGGTGGGCCCCATGCTGGCGCTTGGAGATGACATCATCTCCAATCAATGGGAAATCCACCAGCCAGGACCTCTCGCGATGGCAACCGACACGCTGGGGGCAAGCCCCAGCCTCCGTGCGCCTCCAGTCTCATTCTGTGAGGTGAATGGATGCCGCACATAGGCATCAATTAACCTCCTCCCAGGCTCTGCTGCTCTCTACATGATACAGCAGACAGCAGCGGAGGCTGTACGCGGCCCCTAGCCAACCTCCAGACTGACAGCAGGACGTTGCAGTCCAGAGATACGGGCTCCCCCATTGGTGGAAACAGGTCCCCGGGTCAGTTGATTTAGGTTATTTACACGGCCCCTGACTCTGGGTATGCCCAGTGTCTGGCCCTGAACATTTGCAGGGTCGGATTCCCATGTAATAGGACCCGCGATATTTTTGTTGTCCCCATTTACACCAAACTTCAACCCGGAGTAGCACAACAATAACCTGGGTTGGGGCTCTGGTGTAAAAGGGGCACAGACGATCTCATTAAAGGGCTTAGAAAATGTTCCCAAATTCCTCTGTGTGTAGGGGCCACATAGTGATGCACCACCCCACACATCGCTATCCCCCAGCATGCTGGATAAATCTATAATCGTCGGTGTCAGGGCCAGTGTTCTTGCTGAGCAAGCTTGCTGAAGCATTCTGAGCAATCTAGCATTGCTCAGAACACTTTAGCATCTCCTCATATGTAGGCCCCAAAACTCTCTCTGCACATGTGACATTTGCCCAACCTGCAGTGCAGCATGGTTTTGTCCATGTTAATAATAATTTTGTCCTGCGATCAGGTCCGAATTAGGCCCTATATTAGTGAGTACATGGAGGTGTCATGTAACAGGGAGGTGTCATGATTTGAGAATTGGAATGGTAGGAAGCAAAGTACCATGGATGGAGAACAAACTAGTGGAAGGAGCAGGGGCGTAGAATGTAAGGGTGTAAGGCACCAGGAGGACTGGGGCGTACCTCCAAACATCACCCATTTCTGGAGGGACAACATGCTTTGGTCCTGGACTATCCTCTTAATTTAAGATTTCCGTCAACTGTGTTGACATGGTTAATTGATCAAATAGGTGTTTCGCCAGTAACGGTAATCCTAAATTAATAGGGGAGTCCAGGAACAGAGCATTTTGTCACTCCTGGAATGGGTCACATTGGAAGGTATGCTGGATAAGAAACACATTTCAGTGTACTATGAAGTTGGCCATGGGGCTCTGCAATGGAAAGGTGGGGACAGTGCAAGAAAAATGGTTTAGAGAAGAAGAAAACGTTTACACTTGAACATGACCCCAGGAGTTATTCTCTCGGAGAGGCCACCTACATGCTCTACAAATCAGGCTCCGGTGCCTGGAATATGTGGTTGCCAGTGACATGTGTCAGGGGCGTTGCACAGTTTGTGCAGTAAGCTTTCATGTCACATGACATATCTACTATAATACATTTTACTGAGCTTCCTAAGGGGCAGAACACATGGGGTGTTGCCATGAGAGAGCAGCAGACAGAGAGAACGTTGCCAGAAATATCTGTATTGTGATTTTTACATCAAATGGGGTTATTTTTAACTTGTACTGTATATGGAACTTGTATTTCCTGCAGTTCTTTCAAAGATTGTGCTTAGGGTTTAAATGTAGTCAGTGGAAGGTGACTCCACTTGCGGTGTGATTTCCTGGACTTGGATCACCTAAACGTATGTATTCTGTGGGGTCAGTTCTATCAAGAATTATGTGAATAGCGCCTGTATGGAGCTCCAGCAGATATTCTAATCAGAGCACTGTTAACGCCGGCTAGTGGATTTCTGCTTGCATCCGACCGGGTGCCAGCAAAAGTCTGTCAAAACTAGGGCGGCATTGCTGTTTTGTGTCATAGCGTGGCGCAAACAACATTCCATGACGCATTTAAGTCAAAAAATGCCGGTACTTGCGACTAAACACCCACGAGTTCAGACATTCTCTGCTGATTAAAATAACTCTGTGAGCTCCCTCCCGATGCTATTAACATTGTTTTGAATAGAATTGACCCCAAATATTTTTTTACCAATATGGCTGTGTACACACTCTCTAGCATTGGTGTTGTCTCAGTGGTGGGGCATCTGAGAGTATAGATTTACCATAGCTTCAAGTTAAAAACTTAATAAAGTTTAAAAAATCTATTCACATGACAATGATTTCCCAAGTACACATTGATATAGCATTGAGCGCCTACAAATGGGACTGTTCTCTCCCTCCAGATCTCCCGGTTTGCCGCTCATGTGTCACAACCATATCGATGGGACGTCGATATAATTCTCCAGTCGGGATAAAGTGGTAAAGATTGGTTTAATACTTACTTTAGCTGTCCTATTTATTGTGGGCAAATTAGAACACCTCTTTGAGCATTGTCTGGAATATTCCCACTTTTTAGTGCATGCCGGACAGTTTCCCGACAGTCGGGATCCCGACAGTCATTACTCAGATGTTGGGATCCCGACAGTCATTACCCAGATGTCGGGATCCCGACAGTCAAAACCCCAACACTCGGGGTCCCGACGGCCACCGGCTATTCTCCCTCGTGGGGGTCCATGACCTCCATAGAGGGAGAATAGAATAGGTGGCCAGCGTAGCGAGCCACGGTGCCCGTAGCATGGCGAGCCCGCAAGGGGCTTTGTTGCGCTGGCCCCGTTGTCTGAGCCCGGCCAGTCAGGATCCCGAAGTCGGGCTAATGATTGTCGGGATCCCGACTGTCGGGACCATATACCACACCCCTTTTTAGTACAAGTATTATTAAGTATTATTATTTATTTATTTATTGTTGGTATATGCACATTTCCTGATTAGATATATGTTCAGTTATTATTATACTCATCTTTTGTGGTAAAGAGTTAAGGGAATAATGAAAGCTCTTCGTCCTAATTCATTCTCTACATTGCTTATAAGCTATGGGGTTGAGAGAGAACTTTGCTTGAAACACGTTTCCACAGCAACAGCAATGCACATGTTACACCGCGGCAAACACATGGAGTAACTGACGGTGGAGATGCAGGATCATCAGGAAGAGAGCAGAACCCATTTTACATTGTCAATACTATATTATTGTCTTCTTCAGTGTTCTCCCTCCAAAATTTTGATAAGTAGCTGTAATCTTGCTAGGCACAGATATCATTTTTAAAACCTCTTTTAATGTAGATATTGCCAATTTGCAGGCTGAATACAATTATCAGTGTGTCCAGCCAGGGCTTAAAGTGGCCCTGGAGAGGTGGTGGAACTCATTTCCCTCTGCCACCTAATAACCCCCCTCCCCCCATTTGACAAAGCCAGGGCCAGTGGTGGAGTTTTTGGAACCCCCTGCAAACTATAATGCTTTTCTGTTAGCATTACTATGCACTGCAGGGCCATGGTGGATGTTGACCTGGTCCCACCTCACTCTTACAGGTGGTGGAACTCAGTTCCACCCCATCCCCCAACAGCAATGTGTCCAGCAATTCCTGCTGATACACAGTGCATACCTGAACTCTCCAACTACCATATATGCAATGTTCACGACTGCCAAAACTGCCTCTTAAAGATGGGAAAGGGAACCTTGTTACTGTGCCTGTCACGTAAGAGAAGCACATCCCTGATTTTGGCTGTCAGACCCCAGCAAGATAGTGCTTGCTGGCATGATAAAAAAAGCCAGGTGGAGATCCTTTGGAGAATGCTGCATTTGGATAGACATGATCAGGTGATTGGTAATACCACGTGCATGATAGACTTCAGAATAAAGGCATCCAGAATGATCCCCACTAAGTAATAGTGAAGCGAATTTTCATCAATAATGTATACAGTAGGATTGGATTTTCATAATGTTATTATACACAATACACAATATCTGGACATTATTCTGCCCGATATTTGAGCGTAGAACACCAGTTTTCTACCATTTTTCTCTCCCGTACCCCTTGATTAGGCGTTTTATTTATGAGTACCCCCTCCTCTCAATATGAAATATCATTAGTACTTAAAAGTGGAGTGGAAGTGAGTGGTATGCGTATCCTTATGTATGTCCTTATATTAAGTAGTGGAGGAGTAGTGTGCGGTTCAGAATCGGATCCCTCTGTGTCTGGCTGCTGTCTGGCCGCTGGCTGTGTACTGTCTCTGGGGTTCTGCTAACGCCTGTAGGATAAATGCCGCTGCTTCCTGCGGCCATGTCAGCATGGGGTAAATGAATGCTGATGTCTGAGGGCAGTGCGGGTAGCTCCCAGTGTATTGCTGAACAGGCAAAAGCACAAGGAGACTCTGATGACAGTACACACGGAACCAGAAGTGACGCACTGTGGTTCATCTCCACGGCAACAGGAGACTACTTCCACCATTAGGAGACTTCTTCCTCCTCTTCTGCCATTACTAATATTATTTTCAAGTACCACCAACTGGTCTGCAGTTTACCCCAGAGGTAGACATAGCCCAGGTTGGGAACCACTGCCGTAGAGGATAAAAGTGCTGTAACTGTAGTTATGGCTATTATAGTAAAATACTAGGAGGCCATGCGGAAACGTTAATAGGGTTGTCCAATAGGGTCAACTGAAAACGTTGGTGTTTTCTTGCAAGAACCAATGCCATCTTGACCATCCTATGGGAAGGAGGTCCAAGTGGATCCATGTGCACTGCAGACTTTTGGCTGTGTACATGTGGGGGCTAGCTGGGTTGTCTCTGGTAAGTATCACTTCTACTACTATAGCAGTGTTAGAAGATTGCAAGGACGGCTGCTTTTAAGAGCTGTCCCGGCACCAGATCAACACTGAATGGTGTCAGTAATTATGTGTCCATCCCTGCAACTCATAGGAAGGTGGATATTTAATTATAAAGAGCCAGATGGCCCCCTATGATGTATAGGCCCCTTAGGATGTAATATTGTTAGAAAACGCACTGGGTTGGTTACAATAATTTTATATTGAGGTTCCAGGAAGACACATTAGAGAAGAATGGATCCACAGTATGCACCATGCATGCAAAAATAAGATATTATAAATAAGTAGGCACGTGAGGTTTTTGGTGCTAAATGTGGCCCTACCCTGCCAGAAATAGGCGTGTGAAGAAACGAATCGGTATACCTCCATTCATTTATATTGATGCGTATGTTGGTATTAAGTAGCTTAATGCTGTAACAGCCTGCGTTCACCGTACTGTATTTGCACATGAGTTGTTGCTCCAGGTCATGGTTACATGCAAAGATAACATTAGCTTAATTTTGCAGGATTCAGTGTTTAGACCCTTGGTTAGTGTAATTTGGGGTAACTCAACCCCCCCAAGTGCCCATCTTCATTATGTCAGTGGGAGTCTGACAGGTGGTTTTGAAAAGTAAGACATCAAGAGCCTGCGAAGGACACAGGGGGTGAGTTCAGTAAAAGACTCTGTTAATATGTTACAGCAGGGAGCATTTGTTTTTTTTAATAAAGTATCCATCCCCTGGTCCCCAGCTCAATTCATCTCAGGTCTGAAACCAGGGGCAGAGAGAGGCGGGGATGCAAGAGGATGAGAGAGCACTGAAAGCAGAGGGGGTGGCAAGGACTTTGGACAGGAGGAAGAAAGGAATGGAAGCGAGAGGAGGTAAGCATAAGGGATCGAAGAGTGGACATGTATTGTGTATATGCAAAGTAAGACAGGATCAGTAAGCAGGCACAATAATCATAATAGCCCGGCAGCTCGAACATTTGCTTCATATAACATCCCTATAATTCCTGCCTGTCTTTATAGCCCTTATGTATGGCTCCATGCATCATATAACTGTTTTCAATGAAGTCATGTTTTGTCCTCTAATCACTTCCTATAACTCCACATTACAATTGCTTATAAATTTTACTGCTACTTCATAAAGACCATTCTATATAACATTTCCTATAAGTCAATAACTGTACAACAAGTGTCCCACGTCTATTAATTTCTCCCACTACATAGTTGCCAGCTGTGTTCCTGGAACACGGTATTCGTATCAAACAGTGCTACTGTGTAACTGCACAGTACCACTACCTCAGTTCTGTAAATTGAACGTAGCTCTGAGTTTTTGCTTTCATTGTAAAATATATAAGTAGGGGTTTATTACATATTGGTTTATTAAACACAGTAGAATAAAATGTTATGTTACTGTTCGGAGGTCATATCAGAGGCTTAACTCTGGGAGGCAATGGAGTCATCTGCCGCTGGGCTCCTGCTCCAAAGGGTGCATCTCTCCTCCTCTGCGAGTTTAAATCAGTTAATTGAATGCAGTCAATATTACTTCAGTAAGTACACTGGTTGGCTAGTTTGCAATTTAGATGGTTACTAGATCAGCTATGTAAATTTGGACACATATTAATTGCTCATGCTGAAGGCTGCATGGACAGAGCACCAGCTTTCTCCTGTGTTTTTACTGCACACAATTTATCATGAGGTAAACTGTTGAAAAATCTAAATTTCTTTCCATGCTTGCTGCTGTACAGCTACACCTTTACGTAGACAACAAGGTGCAAGTTTCATGTTGACCAATGTAAAAAGGTTCAAAGAGAAGTAATATCAACAGTACCGATTGCCCCTCAGTCCCCTAATACATTTAAACTAGGTACTACTTGGAAGAAAGAAAAATGTTAAAATGAATAAAGAGGGGTAGGAGGCATTAGTACAGTAGGTCGGAGTTTGAACTTTCAGGACAGGTTAATTATTATTGGTCAGAACCAAGGTCCAGGAATTGGGCATGCATCTAGGTTCTCAACCAGTGTTGGAACTTGTGGGTGATGGGCCCAGGTGCAAAAATATCATCTGAACCCCCCTCCTCCACTCCAACCCAAGTTCACAATACGCAGCCATGCAGTGGGTGACAGGAAGAGGCAGAGGGTTGCACAGAAAAAAAGTAGGTGACCAAGAAAGGGTGTTGGGGGCAGCAGTGGGCCCCTAATCCTGCAGTGCACCTGCTGCACCTATGGTAGTTCCACCTCTGTACTCAATCAATATGCCTGGGTTCAAATTTAAGGCTCCACAATTAAGGTTTAAGATATTTTTAGAAACAAATATTTCCATGGAGAAAGCTTCAAAAAGTGGGATTGTCCCTAAAAAATGTGTATATGGCTAGTGGCCTCATTGTGATGCATTGGCAGGAGTCAGCCGCAAATTCTATCTCATTAAACCACAGGATCACTTGAGACAAAGGCAAGTGCGTAACTATCATAGGTGCAAGGGGTGCAGCTGCTATGGGGCCCAGAGATGAAGGGGGCCCAGCTTTACTGTCTAAGTAATATGTTTTACATACATTTATCACCATCAATTGCTAAATAGGGGGCCCTTACAAACCTCTGCTATGGGGCCTACAAATATCTAGTTATGCCCCTGGACAAAGGGATTGATTCTGACCTGATCTGCAAATTTGCAGATGACTGTGAGTAAATAGCAGCCGCCTAGACAGGAAAAAAAAATCCGCCATGGTCAAATCTGTGAGTGAATTGCAAAAATGTTGCTATGCTGTCTCACATCCATACGCAAATCATGAACCATAGAATTATTTTTCCAGTCTGTGCAAATGTAAGTACTGTAAGTCTGACCCTTCCACAACTCTGCGACAGAGACAAGATGATCAAGGCCGGCACTGACATCACAGACCCTGTCCTAAGACATCTGGGCAGGCCTGGGGTTTTTTCTGACACTCCCAGAAAACCGTTACCACCCCCAAACCCAGACTTCCTGTCAGTCAAATTGCAAGGGGATTGTGATTAGATCCTTTTACTCTTTTTGGCACTATTTTGGCTCGCACATGCAAAGTCATTCGATAGTTGAACGGGTTGCAAATTTGCACATCAGGGATCAACTTTGAATCAAGTATAAACGCACAGGCCCCACCTTTTCCTATGATGCTTCTGCTCCAGAAATATTCTTATGTTGGATCTTGCCTACTATCTCTCTCCAGCCAGGAACTTATAAAAGGTAAATGCATTTTGTGTTCTTTTCAAGGCAGCTTCCGTCATGCAGGTACAGGTCGGTTCTCCCTTATCCGTGTATTCCAAAAAACTGAAACATTCCGAAAACCTTGGTTTTTCTGAATATTCTTTTTTTTTTTTTAGGAGGGGGAGGGGTGGTGGTACCCACCACCCCTTTTTTCATACTTACCTCATCCCCACGATGTCCACGGTGGTCTTCAGGATCCTCTCCAGCAGCATCTCCGGTCCCATAGGGACATTGTGCGAGTGCACAGGCGCGCCGGTGACGTCACCGGCGTGCCCACGCACTCGGGCAATGCACCCCTGGGACTCGCGATGCCGCTGAAGAGGATCCTGAAGGCCGCTGTGGACGCCAAGGGACACTGTGGCATCGGGGGACCATCGGGCACCACCAGGGTACCAGGAAAGTATGGAAAAAAATATTCCAAAATCTGGAAAATCCCTTATCAAAATTGCTCATGGTCCCAAGCATTTCGGATAAGGGATACTCAACCTGTATTAATAATTGTCTTTAGTAACCCTCTGTGAGAGGGTTATATCAGCAAAAAAATGCCAGCGTCGCTCACATTTGTTATATAAATTCAAATAAATAATGCAGTGTAAAAAAAGATTATATTTCCCATATAAGGTAAACATTACAGGTCATTATGATGAATAAAAATGTTTGTTTGCCAATTTTCACACCAATTTTGACAAGTACACCTGGCACTCAAAGGGTTAAGACATTATACCGCACACATTTATACAAGTTATATTCAGACTGTTCCACGTAGCCTATATAATTTTGCACAAAAGTATGTTCTTTTGAATGTGCCATCTTTACTGTTGCTGAAGGTATAAATAGGAGGGTGCCCAAATGATTACAGTCTTCCCACCTGGTAATTAACTTTAAATGTGATGCATATTAATAATGCCAATTCCTTTAAGTCATATTGGAGGTGATAATGAAAGAGGAGCTGTGATCCATGGATAGGGCATCTGTATGGAGAAATAATTGTCCCCCTGGGATATGAGGAAAAGAGCTGTGTGGCTTTATCTCCATTACTAGAACCAGTTTAGTTAAGATAACTACTGTACATAACATTCAGCATATCCTGGTCTGCAAATCCAAGTAAATATTCACAGGTTCCCAGTCTGTCAAAATGATGGAACAACGTATCACATTAACGCCGGCAGCTGTATGTACCCAAATGGAGCAATACTTCTTCAGGCGCCAACTAGTGGCCGCCGGTTTGCAAAATACTTGTATTCCCTTTCATAATGTTGATGAGCAGCGTTCAGCCCCTTACACACTACACAAAAGGGTTATTCAGAGTTGATCACTGATGTGCGAATTCTATTGATAATCAAATGACTGCACATAGGTATTGATCATAACGTGCATCACAAACCCCAATAACATACAAAATAGCATATAGATCTAATCACAATTGCCTCACAATTTGACTGACAGGAAGTCAGCATTTGGGGGTGTCATCCGCCTGTTTTCTGGGAGTGTCAGGAAAAAGCAGCATGTCCAGGTGTTTTCAGGGAGGGTCTGTAATATCAGCACCAGCCTCAATCACACGCGTCCCAGGAACTCAGCGGTGGAAGCCCTGCCCGTCCCTGCTTTAGGGAGACAGGCAGGGTTGGGGGGGGTTTGCGGGGAAGCGGTGGGGACTGGCGATGGCAGACGGGGAGGTGGTGGACTGCAGTGGGGAGCTCCATCAGAACGGGGGCGCACGAGCATCTCGTGCACGCGCGCCCCCCCTTCCGACGGATGTCAGGGCTTGGCAGCTACAACAATGAGGTGGGCTCCATCTGTATGTGTGGATCTGAGCTCTCAAACATCGCAGAGAGTAGCTGCCAGGAGGAAGAGACAGGATCTTTAACATAAGGTGGGAGAATGTGAGCTTAGAAAGTGCAGTATTGGTTCTATTATATCTGTGTATTTATTTATTATTATTTCTATTGTGTTCTATATGTGGGTGCCGGACAGTTTCCCGACAGCCGGGATACTAATAGTCATTACCCCGACGTCGGGATCCCGACAGTCAAAGCCCCGACACAAATGATTCAAAGTGAAGCAAACGCTAGTCACAATTGCATGTACAGGTCTTCTTACTTACATGATGTTGTCAGACTATCATTGTCAAAGCCCATTTAATTGGTTCTAAGTCAGCTTGTTTATGTTTAGAATGAACACCCAGGTATATGAAGTCTTAAGATCACAGGCAGGAACAGGTAGGGAATTACTGGCAGTCTGAAACGATTTACGCAACACCGCAGATGTAAGTCTTGATGTCTTCATGTACACAACTGTAGCTACAGTGAAGCACCTCTCATCTAAATGAACTTGGGTGGCGACATCAACCTAAATACAGCAACTGTTCATGTTATGCTATGACAAGTCCTGATTTCGTTTTTTAAATATGTTGCACAGTTCTTTGTGCACAACCTCATGTATATCAATTACAAATATTTTGCCACCACCTGTAATGGTAGGCGGCACTAGTTCCACCGCAGTGCACAGTAATTCCAACAGAATAGCCTATCCCAGCAGCTTACTTTTCTGGCACGACATTTGGGATGTCATGCTGTCACCAAAGTGACATCACTGAAGTTAAGAAGAGTCACTAAGAGGAGTAGGCTCTGTTCATCCTGAAAACAAGGTGAGGGGGAGCTGGAGGGACTCTTGGCGGGATGTTCTAACATCCGCTGCCCTGTATCGCCGAGCACCGCATTCTAAATAACTGCATATGCTCTAACATATGTGGGGGGGGGGGGGGGCAGTAGCGAGTCCAGAAATGCGGTAAAAACCCTGATAACTGGGGTTTTACCGCATTTCTGGTTTAGAGCATCCCATCCACAGGGAGATGGGGAAGCTTCTGGAGGGACATAGGAGGTGAGCTGCTGGAGTGACTGAGATGTGTGTAAGGGACACTACTGTGGGCATTACGTGTATAAGCGGCACTACTGTGGGCGTTTTGTGTAAGTGGCACTACTACTGTGGGATTTATGCATAAAGGACACTTGCATAGCATAACATGCTTAAGTTGTACTGCTTAGTAGCGTACGATTGTGCTAATGTTGCTTAATTTGAATTTGGATATTATTGTGTGACCACGCCCCTTCCTTTTTAGACAACTGTTGTGTTATACACCACCACATCAGGACCACTTTAAGCCCTGACTTTAGTAGATAAGAATATTGCATATGTTTATATTATTAACATGTATTAAATATATGTATTTGTACATTTTTACGTAAGATTCTAAATATTATAGAACAACAATTCAGAGTCCTTGTAAAAAAAAAAAATTCAAGGGCAAGAAAATACAGGATAATTTAATAAAGTGCTTCTAATTGCAAACTTTGAGTCTTATTCATCTGCATCTCCAGCACCCTTACTTCCCTATGCTAATACCAGAATCTGCCTGAGTATCCCAATAATCCTAACAACTGCATGTAGAACCTATCCTGCCCATTGGTGTATCTGTAATGAGTACATGGTATGCAGGGCAAAGCAGCAGAAATCACCAGTGAAATAGGGCATTGGCCATATTTATGAAGACATGCACATGCACAAAGCTAGAATCTAATGCGCTCAGTGCAACAGGTGTGCCATCTATGTCCACATGATCATACCCTCCAACTGTACCGTTTTAGCCGGTACAGTACCGTTTTTTAACAGTGTGTACCGGCTAAAATAAACTCAGGCTGAATGAGGGACTCTGGGAGATGTAGTTCACAACATCGCCGACTGCTCCCCAGGGAGTGTGGGGGAGCGGCCGGCCAGGACTACATCTCCAAGGGTGCATGGCAGTGGGATGTGGCAGGCCCACCTTCCCCTGCTCGGGAAAGACTCTGGTTGGGGGATGTCATGGCTGTGGGGAAACTACAAGTTCCAGCATACTGTGTGGCCAATCAGCAGTGCCAGTGACTGAATTTGTAATTCTCTCCCCATGCTGCACCCAGCCGCTACAGCACAACCGGGATCAAAGAGTGGGCAGTGTGACATCACCAGCGGGCGGCCTAATATGCCGCAGCAAGAAGAACCCGGCAGCAGGGACTAACAACGGCTGATCTTCCGGCCAGACTCCGCACAGCCAATGGGACTGACTGTTCCAGGTAGGGACAGCCAGTGCAGTATTTATTTTAAAATGGGATGCTTAAAGAAATTGGGATTTGTAGTGGAAAGTAAAAGGGTCAAGACCTTGCCTCCTTTACAAATGACCATGCCCTCTAACTCGGGCCACACCCCCAGTACCAATTTTTGAGTTGGAATTGTTGGAGGGTATGCATGATATGACCGTGCATGCAGGTTAGATTACACACCCAGGCTACTAACATACAACGCAGCAGTTCCATGCGATTGCCAGTTGACTACACCAGAATAATGTTTGGCCCTAAGTCAAACATGCCTAATGTTTCCTGTAGGCCCTGCATAATGTTTCCTGTAGGCCCTGCATAATGTTTCCTGTAGGCCCTGTCTAATGTTTCCTGTAGGCCCTGCCTAATGTTTCCTGTAGGCCCTGCCTAATGTTTCCTGTAGGCCCTGCCTAATGTTTCCTGTAGGCCCTGCCTAGTGTTTCCTGTGCCTAATATTTCCTGTAGGCCCTGCCTAATGTTTCCTGTAGACCGTGCATAATGTTTCCTGTAGGACCTGCCTAATGTTTCCTGTAGTAGGTAAACAATTCACTATAATGTGCCATGGAGTTATTTCATTCTGTGGTCTTACTCAAGACTTCATATTAATAGGGGTTTAGTAATTGGTTCCAGCTTCTCAAGAAAATATAAGTATATCCTATCACTATTGCTTTCAGTGCTAACAATGGGATGTGGTTTCCATCCCGGCGTATGGGAGGCCGGCAGTCAGAATACAGGCGCAGGCATCCCGTCTAGCATGACGTCTACATCCCGTCTAGCAGCCTGAAGACTGGTGCTAGAATGCAAACACCGATGAGGATGCCAAATGCCATCATCCCGAAAGTAAATGTTCAGGGTGGATTAGCAGTAGGCATGTGGTGGGAGTGGGGATTGCGGTTAGGCACTGGCGGAGGACTTAAGCCCCATACACACTAGATTACAATCTAAATGGAATAGCTCAGAAGGGCAATATCTTTTACTATATCGTCTAGTGTGTACACTGAATATCATTAATTATGCATGCTCCCGCATATCGGTAATGACCCCCTCCCTTGTCTAATACAGATGAGGGAGGACCTCATTAACATGGGCCGTGCTGCAGCCTGGCACCCGCTCCCCCCCCCCCCCCCGCCGTCGTTCCCAGGTTTAGGTAGTAGGTTAGGCACTAGTGGGGGGGGGGGGGGGTGTTAGGGTTAGGCTGTGGGGGGGGGGGGGGTAGGGTTAGGCTGTAATAAGAGGTTAGGGTTCAGAGAGGATAGGGGGAAGGGAAGTATACTTATCTGACCCCTGTCAGGATTTCCTTCATTGCGATAACATAAAAATGTGTCCAATAGCGTTTGATTGTTCAGGTCTATAACCTCAGCAAACATTGTGCTACACCTTGTACTTATAAGCAGAGGCGGAACCACCATTGGTGCAGCAGGTGCATTGCACAAGGGACCCTAGCAGCAATCTCCCTCTCTCCCTCATAAGTCTAGCAATCTCCCTCATTTCACCTAGCCCACATTAAACTGTTACATTTGTAAGATAGATACATTTACATTGAATCATCAACTGCTTTGGGGCTCATCTACATCTTGGTATAATGCTGGGTACACACATAAGAACGATGTAGATCGGCACAATCTGTGGAGCTCACGACCCGCTCGCAATCTGCATCCGATCCGGGCCCAATCCGATCGCGCCCCATAACCACTATAATGGTCATTTACATATCCTACCTGCTGCAGGTAGGATCTGAGAAATGACCTAACGACCCGCGGGGCCGCAGATCGGGATTGGATCAGAAATGGCCCAAAACATGCCCAATTTACATACAATCGTCGAGATTGTATCTAAATTGAGTCATTTGGGGCCAAATCGTTCTGGTGTGTACCCTACATATGTCATTTTACAAGCTTCCTCTCAGATGTAGCGGCACACACCCACGCTTCTAGGTGCCACATTCACAATCTCTCCATATATGGAACTAGACACACCCTTTGAGAGGAGCATGGCACGCCCCCTTAATGGGGCTCTGTGCAAAATTATATTACCAACTATAATCTCCTTGAAACTAGTTTTCAAAAGTAGGCAAGAATGATCATAGCACACATCCCTCACAGCCCTAAGCCCGTCACATCCACATAGCACATTTTAAACCTTCTACACAGGGCCTGTGCTAGGGTGTTCAGTGCCCCCTGTTCTACAGTTTGAAAGTTCTGAAACAAAGCGGTATATAATAACACTACAGAAATATTTCCCAACCTCGGGACTCAATGCACACTAGCTGTCCTGATTACAAGGTTAGCCATACTTTGGCACAGGTGACTTAATTAGTACCTGTTATTTTGATTTAAGCATCCATATTTAAAGCTTGAATAACTGTAAATCCTGGACTGTGAGTGTGCCTTGAGGGCGGAGGTCAGGAACCACTGCACTATATTATCTCCATCTCAGATAAACTCATAGAACTTGATTACTGACATTCATTATGTTCATTTTCATTTGTAATATAAGACAGAGAAATGAACAGAGATATTGGCCCTGATTCTAGTTTGTTCAGATCCCTGCGCCGTCGCACTGGGGACCGATGTTTGTGCCCTGTGCATGCGCATAATTGGTTATGCCCATGTGCATGGCTTCCGTGCAAGCGCCCTCGCCAACCTGCACTGTCAGCATGGCGCTTGCGCAGGGTGGGGGCGGGATGGGGTGGTGGCGGCCCTCCCACATGGGAATGCCCAGCATTTCATGGGCGTCCTCATGCAAACGCTGGCCGTTCCCATGTAAATGCGGCTGTGACGTGGCGTGCCGGGGGTGGGCAGCTGACGTCACATGATGTCAGCTGCCCGCCCTGTCTTCGGTCCAGAGCCCGCAAATTTGTCAGCCTCCACTGATTTATACTTGGGAGCCTATGAGAAGTCATTCGATGGCTCCTGCTGCGGGACACATGTGTTTTCATAACATAAGTTCAGTGATGAATACATGTGCGACAACAAGGCCTGCCGACAGGTGGGGTCTGGAGTCCCGGGCCCTCACAGAGAAGGGGGCCCGGACCTGGTCCTACAACTATTAACAGCAAATAGCTCCTTACCAGATATCTATCTGCCCTGATTTCTGTCCCCGTGGTGTGTCCATCGGCTCTGCTGCAGCCAGACTCTGCTCTGGTCTCGGACAGCAGGGGCTGCTGGGACATGTAGTTTTTTTTAAGTGTCTGGCAGCCAGGCACTTAAAAAAAACTACATGTCCCAGCAGCCCCTGCTGTCCTGGAGCACAGCAGACCAGATTAATGGATGGCTGAAGCAGTTCTCAGTAAGAGCTGCTGCTCAGGAGGCGTCAGAGTGGTGCATGGTGATGGTGCACTGCCTGTGCGGATGAGGGGAGGAGGAGGACCCAGCAAGTCACAGGGATCCAAAGAAAACACTGCAGCAAGGATCTCCCTGTCAGCCTCCACCACAGTGAGTACTTGTATGATATATTCTTGTTTAGGCTGATCTCTCTGTTGCTCCCCTCTCTTCCAATTTCTCCTTTTCCTCTCTCTCTTCTGTTTCTCACTCTTTGTCACACACTCACCAATTTCTCCTATTTATTCTCTCTCACCCTCCCGTAAATACTAAAATATACATTTGTGCATCTCTATTTTTCTCACAATTAGTTGGACCTAATATGAAAAGTATATATTATTAAAGGGGCCTGTGGTCAGAACATCTGCAGTCAGGATGCCAAAGGTCCAGAATCCGGACACATTCCAGCAGGGATGGGTTAGGCACTAGGGCAGTGGTTCCCAAACTGTGCGCCTTGGCTCCCTGGGGTACCTCGGGACACTTGCAGGGGTGCCTCGGGTTGGTCGTCCAGGACCAATTCTAATTATTTATGATCAATTATTTCTGGACAAAACCAGTGCTCGTGGCAGCAAATCATAAAATGTATACAACCAGAACCAAGTCCTGCCCTTTACCACATAACTGAGCATAAGAAGCACACATAAACACAATCTACTTAATTTGATATATATGTTTTGGGGCCTAGGGGTGCCGTGATTAGAAAAAGATTGGGAACCCATGAACTAGGGAAAGGTTTCTGATTAGGCTGCAGGAGGGGTAGGTTAGGGAGAAATATTTACTGGGATGTGTTGGGATTCTGGCCATCGGGATCGGGGGTGGTATGAGCTGCCGACAGGCGGGATTTCGATGGTCATTAGATTAATGTCGGAATCCTGACTGCCGGGACTCCAACAGGGGGGGGCAAGAGCAAGGAAGTTCCTTGAGGGGTTGCAGCGCTCGCTAGACTGTGGGCTCTTTGGCTCGCTGCGCTTGCCACAGGTTCTATTCTTCCTCTATGGTGGTCATGGAACCCCACGAGGGAGAATAGTCCCTGGAAGTTGGGATCCCAACTGTCGGCCTACTGACCGTTGGAATTCTGGGAGGCCATCCAGCACCCATTGGGATGCCACAGTCAGTGGAATTCTGCCAGGATTTCGTAACCAAATCATACAGAGGATGAAGAAGAAGAATTTCATATAAGTAGAAGTGAACTGGTTTATGTTTTGGTACTTGGATTGCAGGTTAATTATATAAAAAAGTACTCATTAACTACACAGCTTCAGTAAAGCCATTTATTGATGGAACCAATAGCCATTAAAGTACACTTATTTAGGCAGATCAGTAGAAATGAGTGATATCACTAATCCTGGCTTCACACGTTCAATGTCTGCCGTGAAATTAGTAATTCTCTCAGTATTAGATCATGTGTATTGTGTTCCCAAAACTGCTCCCATGACTGATGATAATCTGATGGAAATTCAGTCATTGCATTAATACTATTCTATTGACCTGTGAGTGAGTCATCCCTAGTGATGCTGGGAGATATTCTACTGCTTGGCCTGACTGCCAAACAGCCGGATTATGTTCAGCCCTGTCCTAACATAAATGGTCTACCTAGATATTGCTTATGTTACTCAAAGCTTGGGCCAAAGCGACAAGACCACAATGTGTGTGGACAGTAGGGTGCAACATCTATCAAGAATGATGACTTCACAGACACATCAGGCATGTAGTGAGACTTACACAGAGGCATGTAGTGAGACTTACACAGGCCTAGTCTTGAGACAGCACTTTAAAGTCTTATGCTTAGCATATTTCTTTGTGTTTTCCTATTTTCTATTTGTTCTGCACATGATGGTACCTATGGCTCAGTGGTTTCAGATAATACAACATCAACCTGCCAGATGCAAAATAGTTTTTGCAACCTTCATTTATTAGAGTGAATAAATGGTACCTTGGAGAGTATCAGTCAATCAGCCTCCAACTTTCATTTTACAGGCTTTGGGGCAGATGTATTATTAAGCCCAGTAAAGTAGAAAGTGATAATGCCATAGCCAATCAACTCCTAATTGTCATTTATCAAACACAGTTGATTGGCTGGTGTATTATCACTTCCTACTTTAGCTCCACTTTATCTCTTCACCAGGCTTAATACATATGCCCCTGAGTTTGATAGATGACAGCGAGATGTTGATTGGTTAGTACGTTATCTCTTTCCACTTTATCTCTCTCAAACGTTTAAATACATCTCAATAATCTATCCCCATAAAGAACACTAGGGCAGATTTATAAAGCTTGGTGAAGTGATAAAGTGTTTGGTTTTTATCACCGGCCAAACAGCTCCTAACTGTGAAGTTACAGGCTTGGTTTGAAAAATGTAGTAGGAGCTGATTGGCCGGTGATAGAAACCAGACACTTTATCACTTCACCAAGCTTAATAAATCTACCCTTCAATGTGCAAGGTGATAATGCACCAGCCAATCGGCTCCAATATGTAAATTGACAGTAAGGAGCTCATTGGTTGAATCATTACCACCTTGCACATAACGTTCTTTATGGGGATAGATACCACTTCTCCAAGCTATATATATCTTACCCTCAGGGCTAAATGTCTTATAGTGGCGCTTGTTGCGCCACTATAATACTTCCTGCTTAGCCTCATTAACGAGGCGTAGCAGGAAGGGACACCGACAAGATGTAGTAACATCTTTTCAGTCAAAGTGGGGAGCGCAAACTCCCCCCTCCAGTGAGGTCCCCTCCTGGAGACAGCATGTCTGCCCGGCCGGCTCACTGTGCATCCGCGAGATCTCTAGCGCAGCCCAGAGCCAGCAGCAGGGCTAGCGTTGTCCCTGCATCTGGAATAGGACAATAGTAGCCCTGTAATGGCAAAGCAGCCAGGGTGGGTAAAGGGCAATGTATGCCTAGGAGACTGGTCATACATCGCCCGCGTCACTGATTGCTGGGGGGATTGAAAGGGACAGCCACGTCGACTGTTACTCGGCGGGCTGTCCCTAGCACACGTTAGGTGTGCCAATAATACATAAAAAAAAAAACATTATTCCCCCAGACTACTAGCAGTAACTGCAGCATATGTACTTAACGCTAGTTCATACATCTGCCCCTTAGTTACTAAAGGGTCTATGTAGTAAGCCTTGGAGAGAGATAAAGTGGACAGAGGTAAATACAAGACTAACTACCCTGTTACAAACTGTGTTTGAATTATGACAGTAGCTGGATGGCTGGTACATTATGGTTGATGTTATCGGCTCAATCCTATTAGTATGTTCCAACAACTATCCTCCACCGCTTGGTGTGAAAAGGTAGATGTCTGTTATGGTTATTCTTAGTTTTACTACTATCTACAATAACTCTGATTGGATCTATCCATCAGATATACAGACAAAGAAGACGACTATGCTCACCATAATTCATATCTACCAGAAGTTCCCAACTTCGGTCCTCAAGTACCCCCCAACAGTTGGCGTTTTCCAGGTCACCCATCAGCTGCACAGATGCACTCATTACTCACTGACACATTTTAAAACATTCACAGGTGGAGCTAATTACTTCACTTGTGATTCTTAGTGGAGACCTGAAAAAACAGGAACTGATGGTGGTACTTGAGGACCGAGGTTGGGAACCACTGGTCTATAACTACTGCCATATACAGTACAGCATATAAATACGCCAATAAGACAGGTGATTTATTTTATTAACATTATAGTTGTGAGGAAGTCACGCAACAGTTAAAGCAGATAGTCATGATAAGCTTACTCCTGGCTCTGTTCTAAGAACTGGGCCTCAGTCCTTAGTAGCAGGGACCTGCAGTGCCCCTACAGATCCTCTTGATACAGAAAAGGTTAAGACTGATACCGCCTATTGTGCTATCTCATCTGTACAATTTGGTTATATTCTGACATGTGTACAACAATGAAAACCTAATGACAGGACCTCATTTTGCTATCATCATGTACAGCCGGATGCCTAAAGGTGACCTTTCCATATTTAATTCTCACCTTTATGATTCATAGTCCTAATGCCTTGAACGAGACAATCTGCCTGTTGTTCATATAAAGCAAAATCAACGTTTTCATTCACTCATCATATCCTTCCTTGATTGCTCCTACAATTGATTATCCCCATCGCAATTAATCTAAAACACTGGCAGGCTAATTTATACAACAGCTACTGAAATGATGCAAATGTCCACACTGGCATTTTATCTCTCCAAGACTAACATGCAATGCAATGTCTCTGACCTTCAAAACCCTGAATGAAACTTCTCCCCCTTACATCCCAATCTTCATCTGTAAATAATTGCTACTGGATCGGAGCATCTTCTTATCTTATTCTCATTCTGCCTGTGTTACTATATTTCTGCTGCAACCCACATTGAATTAGAAAACTCATATTGAATTTTAAATGCTACCTCCTAGAGGGAAATGGCTATAAATATTCTCACATATATTTTTTTTATCATTTACTGATCTGATTAATATAACGTCTATTTATATGAACACAGACCCTGTAATGAAAAATGTATTTTCCCCGGAAACAATTATTACTTCTCTTTATCAAAATTTGGCGATTTAACTGGCAAATCAATGGGCTTGTAAGATGTAGAGGGCATACGTGAGGGCACACAGCTGACCGTCTTCTGAAGAGCAAATATCTGCAGTCAACAGTAAGAGCACACTTGAATGCCCACAAGTACACAGGAATAGGGTAAGTGTAGGTCCACTGGCTACAGCACAGTACAAGAGGCTGATTGCAGTGGCTTTCTTACAATAGGAAGGTCTTTGGCCAGTGACAGTAAATGTTTGTGAGCCAGTCTCACTATAAGGATATAGAACTGTTCTCTCTTCCTTCCCTCTTTCTTGGTCCTCCAAGTCTCTAAAGGTCTTCTTCTCTCTTCCTTCTTATTTTCCTCCCCCCTGTCTCACACCCACCCTTCCTCCTTCCCACTTCTCCCCCTCTTTCCCTCACCCTCCTCTTCCCTCGCTCTCTTCCACACACCCTGTGCAGTCTTTGAAAATTAGACAATCCCCTATTAACCAGCCAGTTAAACGGAATTTTGCGCATGGCTCCTCTCCCCTCCACTACTCTTCTTCTCCTAAAATGTAGACACCTGCACTCTTTAACCATATGCTGCCCAAGATCCCTATAAGCACCCACCCCCCCATTCGCAACTGTAACCTGATAAGAATACCCCACCATTTCATCTGTCTCCTCTTCTCCGCCACCTTTCTAAAAGAGGTGTAACCCCTTCAATGCCAGAGGTGTTCACAACCACTGGCAATACAAAGGTTAATGAAGATGATGGCCGGCTGCCTAAACACCATTCCTACAAGCATCTTATAAATGTTTAATTGTAACCACTAGCCACTTTGGGGACACATAATAAATACGAGCATCAATTGAAAAGGTTTCCTGGAAGGAGGGGAGGTGGGAATGAGGTGTTGTGGATGGTAGCGGTGGTGGAGTGAGGGAAGGGGAGGGGGGGGGCTGAGATCTATCAGGGTGAATTCATAGCTATTGATTTTCCTCTGGCTGGGGAGGGACAGCATATTCTATTCAGTGCAATGTTCCTCTGCAGATTATGTTAAGAGGCAGGCTTGGCTGAGGAGAGGCTCAGCGGATGCGCTATGCGTGTTTAATGCGTCAAACTGTTCTCATCGCTCAATGGAGACACTTAGCAATTCAGAGCATGTCCCATCACAGCCTAGCTCCAGAGGAGGAAGGGCCAAGATGTCCCACAGGCTGACAGCCTAGGCTGGAGTCTGTGTGTGTATGTGTGTGTGTATGTGTGTGTGTGTGTGTGTCTGTCTTGTGGAGGTGATATTAAACTAAGAATATGTGTGTGATATAATAAACTTATTGTGATATCTAAGGACGTTATATACATTACACACACACATATATATATATTCTTACATGCTTATGCATAGGTTGAAGGCAAAACTAGAAACCACGATATACTTCCTTATGAACATGTTGGTAATTATGAGATATTTGGGCAATAATCCCTCAATGTACAGTACATTATGTTTTTGTTTTACAATACTGCTGAGTGGTCCTTTAAAAATGGAAATACAGTACATTAAATGGGAACTGTCATATGTGTACATGTGTAAATGTGGATTGTTTCACTTCATGGAAATGTGTTGCAAGTGCAGTAATGTTTATTTGTCATTTGCATTAGATGATTAGCATGAGCCTGTGATGTGTGAAAGGCTGATCTTGTTCCTAGTAGGTGAGTATCAGACATACAGTACTGTATGCAGCCACTGATTAGGAGTATATAGCTTGTGCCTGCTGCTTGTATGTGTTTTATATGTACATGTTGAGTGAGCAGTGTCTTAGGTTGTTATGTCTCGTTGAGTTGATTTCTGTTTCAACTGGTTTGCTTATTAGATCTGTATCTGTACACACCAGTGTTGTTTCATGCCTGGTTTGTGTGTTAGTGGTTATTGTGCATTTGTGTGGTGTGGTAGTGTCCCATATCAGTACCAGAAGCATCATATTTCCCTGCTATGTTGGTAAATATGTCATGCACTACAACTTTTGTGTTAGGTGTGTGTGTGTGTGTGTGTGTGTGATTGTGTAAATTGTGGTTGCGTTGTGGAAGTAACATGAATGTATGTAACTCACAGCCATTGTATGTTGTATATGTTACAACAGGATTCAGTATTGTATACTGTCTAATAGGGTAGAGATGAGCACATCAGTATGATTAACTCTATTTTGCACACATCTGATGAGGTAATAGGGGGTCTCCACTACAATATGGCACTTGTGAAATCATGTCCAGTCCCCTGACAATTATGCACGAGCTTACCGTACATATTAGCTGCTATTTAGCCTTGGTCAAGTCTGTCTGACCATATTTGAATGTGTGCAGTGTGGAAACTAGTATATATGTGTGGGAGGTGTCACCATTATGTTGTTTTCAAAGCGTGTGAGAACATATGTGACTACATTTTGTGTATGCAACCAGGCAAGGTCTGGACCCTGCATATGGTGTGTGGTGTTTGTACTGTATGTGAGTGTGTGTGCTTGGCATACTCTATAGAGCGTGTGTATGTCAGTATATGTTCATGGACATGTGTGCTAGCAATCTGTTCCCCCAAATAGACAGAATACACACACACAGGCACAATTGTACATATAATATCACTCACAACCAGCCTGAATCCCTCCACAAAGGCTAATGATACAATTCTTCTGTTTCTGCTTACAATCCTATGTATTGTTTAAGAATAAAAATAATGTTAAATGATGTTTAGGACATTGCATTACAGTACTGCATTTCCCATATGTTAAAAAAATAATAATACACCCGGTCTCTCCATCTCTCACACACAGATACAGTGCACACACATCTGCTGTGCCTCAGGCAGAGAGGGAGTGTGTGTGTGTGTGTGTGTATGTATGTGCATGTGCATACTGTGTGTTGTAAGGCTGGATTGCTGACCTGCAGTGATTGAAGAGGGGAGTTGTGGGGGAGGGGGGTGGGTGGTCTGTATACCACTGTACTAATCATACTGTTACCTCGCTCCGCCTGGCACACAGTTCTCGGCCCCCTTCAACAGGGATGCATTTAACCCTTTCACAAACAAAGCCGTGGATTGCAGGGCCCATGTCTAAAGGAGGGGCAGCTAAGGGGCTGCACAGAGTTGCAGTCTACCATTGATGACCCAGCCACCAGCAACACATTTAGTAAAAGAGGGGGCTGGAGTCAGGCAAGGATAAGGAATAGGCAGTCATAGGCCTCTTGAAAACTCACAACTTTTAACATAATTACCACAGTAGATCCACACCAACATGAACAATGGAACATCATTTAAATTAACAACTGACAGACATATATACATTTCCACCATACTTCTAGACCATAGCCACCTATTAACCCTATCTGCACCATGAGACCCACAAAACACACACACACACACACACACACACACACACACACACTATATATATATATATATATATATATATATATATACAGTATATATATTGCGCTACATAAATGCAATATCTGAAGCTTTGCAATGAGGAGGCTTTCATTGTTGTTCATGTGTCTTTTAGGCCTTTCTTCCATTTAAACGGCTGTCATTAATATCTTGGTCAGGAATATACAGCATGACATCCATTTTACATATGTAGGTTTAGCCAGCACAGGTATGGTTTCATAGCCTGCCATTGATTACCCTGCTGGAAAGCAAAGCATGCAGCCTCTCTTGCCTCAGACCTTGTGCAGATCAGAAACACACACACAATGGAACCATGGAGTAATGTATTATACACACCTTTTACTACACTCTGTACCCCATTGCTTCCATCTTAACAAAACCTATCATTCACATCATCACAATGAATGCCTGAAGTGGATCAGTCTCTCCCCAATAACCCTCCCCCTCCCCCCTCCAGTTTATTAGCTCAGTCTAGCCGCCCCTTGTTTAAAAAAAATGAAATGCTAAGATGGAGGAATATGTAGTTTTCTGAGTCAGGAGAGAGGGAGGGGAGCAGGATAGCAGAAGAGGAGGGTGAAAATGTAAGATAGGAAAAGGGGTCTTATCCAGTCACCAAAATACCTTCAAGGCAACATGTTCTCCACAATCCAGAATGGGTCATGACTTCTTCATTCTTTTTGCTGGTTTCGTTTTCACTTATAGATTTGCTCTTGCAGACCCCTCTAGAGTATAACCAGTAGTCTGTGCCCACAGCAATTGTCATTAAACTGAATGCAGCAAATGCTCCCACAGTGGTTAAGAGCATCTGAACACCTCTGTCAAACAGACCCATAATTCTTCATTCTATAGACATCCAACAGTCTTCTGGTTTTTGGGGGTGACAGGAGCTAAAGATCAGGGAAGGTGTGGGATTTTTAGCTAGCAATAAATGCTGGACGGTGCCCAAAAAGATGAGGTATCCATAGAGAAATATAGCAAAAGTGAAGCTGGAAGGCTTGTTGACGGATAGCTCGTTGTCTATCAGATCATGTCCAAATGCAGGTTTGCAAAAAAAAAAAAAAAAAGGAAAAAAAAATAAAATAAAATAAATAGTGCAGACAAGACACAAGCACACAGGGAACCAGCAGCGCTAACACACAAATATGGTCTAATCTCTCTAATCCCGTTTCCTAAAATTCTGATCTTCAGTTTCCATAAGTGATGGCTAATTGTGTAGCTCTTTTCTGCAGGAATAAAAATGCAGTATTTTCATCACCAACCTTCAGCATCTGGACCAAGGCAGGGGGAGATTATAGGGTTAGGAATGCAGGGTCTGCTTTCCTTATTTTCATCTGCAGCCTGCGCCATGTAAAAGGGAAAAAAATATTTTTTTCTTCTTGTTTTTTTCTTGCTGTTAAATGCTATTTCTCTTCTCCTGGTGTCTGGCGTGTGTGTGTCTCTGGTAAAGTGTGGGATTCCTCCCCTGCTGTTGATTACACCACAAGTCTCCTCTGGATGCTGTAAGGTTTGGCTTGAGACGGACTGCGGGTTTTGCAATCCATGGTTGTACAGCTGAAGATCACTCTCAGGCCCCCACTTAGATGTCCTGGGAGGGAGGCAGGCTTGCTGTGTAGGGTGGGCTGCTGCATGGAAGTGATGCTACAGCTTGGAGTCTGTCTATTGCCTTTGCCTCTGCTGAGCTGAGGACGTGGTGCTGAAATGGACAGCTCCTAGGCACCAGTGCTGCTGGAAAGCACTTTCATGTAGGACCTCCTGTACTGGAACAGCCAGCTGGTGGAAACCTTCATGTCCCTCCTCTCTTTGCTGTCCTAAGTCACCACCCCTGATCAGCTTCTAGGAGCGGGTGTCAATTTCTGCAGCCCCCCTTCTCTTATTCACCCACCCCCCTAAGTTCTCCAGCCAAAATGTATCCCAAACTCCTGACTTATGAGCATCTCAAGTTACTAGATCTGCGCAGACTGCCTGCCCCTGATTTTATTTGTTCATTCATTCATTTATCTATATATATATCCAAACTGCATTCATAAATACAACCAAGAGGGAAAACACTGGAGGCTGTCACCTACTGTATACCCCCCATCGGCTGCTATTTTATTCAATCATCCGGTGAACTCATACCTTTAAAATGCTCTTTCATAACGTTCTATAACACAGGGGGAGGGGATCGGCCTTATCCCACCCCTTTCTCTCCCCTATGCTCAATTTTAGTTAATGAGAATCAGCTGCGAAATAATACCCTTTCTGTCTCAATGGGTTGCATTTAGGTTGCCTCTTTAAGCTAAGACTATTTAACCCCAAAAACTCAAGAGAGCTGTGCAGGTTGGTTCATATACAGAGAGAGGCTTAAACCTGTTTAACTCTGTGCTGCTGGCTGGCAGCTTCTGCAGCAGCACCCCCTGTTAGAACCAGTGGGGTTATGCAAGGGAGCGTTCTCAGTGGCAATCTCAGAAGAGCACTTTCCCGTCGCTGTCCTACATTGGTAGTTAAAGATATTACGGGATCTCGCAAGCCTGTCGCTTAATTATTTCCAAGTTAATTGGGGTAATCATCCTAGTCTGCTAACAACCCAGATCCAGCATGCTGGATGCTTGGGGAGAGGTGGAAGTGGAGAGGAAAGAATGGGAATATTAACCCTTAGTTGGTGGAAGAAGCAAGAAAAGGGACTCCAGTTATTATTAGTATGCTATGTGACTTGAAAAGGGCTAGAGGAAAGAAGAAAAAAGAACAGCCAAAGTTTCCTGAATGGAGGAATGTACAGTGTCATGTGCTACAGACACAAGTGTAATGATAGATCTCAGGAACAGCTGGGGCGGACTAGCCTACAGGGGTAGCCCCTGGTGGGCTGCACTGCCTGGGGCCCCACCCATTCCTCTATGGATCAGGTTGCAGAGGTCCCAGATGATAGGTCAACTCTATCTAGCTTGACAATATGTCGAAACCAGTATGTCGACATGCACTAGTTAGACAATGACAAAAGTTCCACGTGCACTAGGTTGACATTGACAAAAGTCCCACATGGTTATAGTCGACACTGTTGATATGCATTTTTCACAGTTTGTTTCTGGGGACTTTTCCATGCTGTATGAGCCACGTGGAGTACGATTTGGGAACAGTAAAGTGTCCCCAGCGCAGCAGAGTCAACATGCATGAAGCACGGTAAACCATCGGTGGTACATGCTATATTGGTGGTCCATGTTGACAGGTGTCGACATTGACAGCAAAAATTAGAAAAATTCATGTCGATCTTTTCATGTATCTACCTTTTTCCTGTCGACGTTTTGCTTGTATCAACCTTTTGTTAATATCGACATTGTGCCTGTCGGCCTTTTGGGGATGATCTAGACACAGTTGACTCTTTGATCCCCATCCAGTTGCAGATTGTGCACTTGAGTTATACATTATGCCAGGCATGTCCAAACTATGGCCCTCCAGGTGTTGTGAAACTACAAGTCCCATAATGCCTTGCCACAGTTTTGCTATTAGGGAATGCTAAAACTATGGCAAGGCATGCTGGGATGTGTAGTTTCACAACAGCTGGAGGGCCATAGTTTGGACATGCCTGCGGATTAGGCATAGGTATACATTATACTGCATAGGGCTATGGTGTATTCTGAATAGTGCATTTCTGTTATTACACTGCTACATAATCAGTGGGACTGCTGGGACCCACCCAATGTAAAATCTGCCCCTCCCAGTGTCAGTGACACCAGATGCAGTCCGTGCCCTTACATTGGCCGAAGCGTGGCGAGCGGACACGGATACCTTCACAGGTATACGCGTCCCCTCGCAGGCTTCACAGGTGTCCGCGTCACCTGGGGGATGTGAAGTCCTTTTTGGTGCGTTTTCCTTGCATAAAACTGTAGTAAATACATATATATATATATATATATATATATATATATATATATATACACACACACACACACAGACACACACACACACACACATATGTGTGTGGGTGAGTGTGTATGTATATGTATATATATATTATATATATTATATTTTTACATAATTCACATAAACATAATATAAATTATTGCACCTGAAAACTGTTTTAATTTTGAAGGGCCGGGGAGCCAGCAGCCACTGCCAGGACAGGAGGGAGCCGGGAGGCTCAGCAGTTATGTACTGAGTAGGACTGTCCGGATCATCCGCGTGGCCACGTGGCGTATTTGCGCGTGCCACTGTGACTGTGCTGCAGTGGAGGTGTGTAGCAGCAGGTACCAGGGCAGTAGTAGCAGCTCGCCCGACTGTCTGAAGTCACGCGGCGGCCGCACTCACCAATGGCGGGGAGGCGCCCGCCGCGTAACCGCTTCCCCTCTCACACTCCCAGTCCCAGTAATGCTGTGCGGGGTGAGAGCAGTTGAGCATCGGCGGCGCAGCGGCACCCGGGCACCGCACAACTGCTGCTCTCATGTTGCATTATTATTTAGGTCTGGCCCGAGTCTTGCCGCGCGTGTGTGTGTGTGTGTGTGTATGCCTGAATCCACCAACATTTTGAGTTACTTAAAACCGTGACTTTCCGCGGGATGGGTTTGGCTAGGACGGGGGATTTACGAGTCTAAACCGGGACAGTCCTGGGCAAACCGGGACGGTTGGTCACCCTACTCTAATGCAACATTTAGGGAGTGCCCCACGTCCTGTTGGTCTCAGCAAAGTCAGCTCCCAACGGAACTGGCTTATAGGTGCAGCCATCTTAGTTTGTTCACATGATTCGTGCTGCCCAATTGGGTTACTCATTCAGGAATCCAATCCCAGTAGGCTTTCGGATTTATAGAGTCATTTCCTAAGGTTATCAGTCACCAGTGCAATGGTATTCACAGCCTGAACAAGTTATCTGTGTTCCTCATTGTGATCCAGCAGTTCTATTCAGCTGTTCACCTTGGGTATTTCCCAGATCCAGTCCATCTGGTAATTCTCGGATGCCATTAGCCACTCCTGAGTCGGTATTTCATAATAACCTCCGGTCCAGTCTGTTTGGTTAATCTACGGTTCTGTCACCAACTGGTAACTTGACAGAAGATATCTCAGACATTTGCCGTCAATGGTGTATTTTCCATTAGTCACGTGCCTGGGGCAGCACTTGTTTGGGGACAGCACTTGAATGCTTGTCTTGGTATTGTCGGCCTAATGTACCAGTAACTACAAAATATTTGTACCATATTCCATCTTGATTGGAGTGTAAATTTGTAGGACATGCACATGTTGCCATGTAAGCTGTCCTACTGTAGGTTGTAAATATGTGTGCATAATTAAATATAAAAAAAATGTATTCGCCCACACCTTTATGTGTGGAGTTTGTATAGTCTCCCCGTGCTTGCGTGGGTTTCCTACGGATTCTCAGATTTCCTCTTTCAGTCCAAAATTATACTGGTAAGTTAAATGGCTCCCAACAAAAATTAACCCTAGAATGAATGTGTGTGTACAGTATATGCGGTAGAGAATATAGATTGTAAGCTTCATTGGGGCAGGGACTGATATGAGTGTTCAAATATTCTCTGTAAAGCGCTATGGAATATGTGTGCGCTATATAAATAACTATATAAATAACTGGTAATAAATAATAAATAATACAGCATCATAAATACAAACAATGAAAGGATAAACCAGCTAAATATAAGGGTCACAAAGCCTAAATCTTTCTGATAGTGCTATGTGCATATTCATTGTGATCACAGCCTAGCTGAACTGACCCAGTTACTTCCCAGTGACCTTAGTAATTGAATGGATTATAGAAAGAAAATACAATACACTATGACCATGCCCTGTACAGTAATGCTGCCACCTAGGCGCAGTATTGGTTTGCACTGGTGTTTCCTGAGAGTGGAGGGCAGGGGCAGTGGCGTAACTATAGCACCGCAGCCCCCGCCACCGCGGGGGAGCGCTGTGCATATGGGGGCGCCGGGGGCTGCGGTGCTATAGTTACACCTCCCCCCAATCCCCCGCAGGCTTACCTATTTTGCTGGTCCCGGCGGCTCCGTTCTTCTGCTGAGGACCACCACAAAATGGCTGCCCCTATACAGCAAACAGAAACTGTCTGCTGTATGGGGGCGGCCATTTTGTGGTGGTCCTCAGCAGAAGAACGGAGCCGCCGGGACCAGCGCGAAAGGTAAGGCTGCGGGGGATTGGGGGGGTTTGCATGGGTGGCGGGGGGCGCCCCCCCCCCTAACGGCGGGGGGGGGCGCCCAAAATGTAGCTACACCGCTGGGCAGGGGTAGACCGTCATTAGGTCGATACATATAAGGTCGACATGCACTGGGTCGACCACTGAAGGTCGACAGGGCTTAGGTCAACACATGAAATAGGTCAACATGGCTAAGGTCAAGAGGGTTGGAAGGTCAACACAAGGTCGACAATGGCTAGGTCGGCAGTCAAAAGGTCGACATGGGGTTTTCACCTTTTTTTTAGCCGACGTGTGCTGATAGGTGGTAATTCATGCCCTACCATCCACTAGGGCGGGGAGCTACAATATAATCGTGCCCCAAACATGGCGGTACACTTTGCGGTGTCCATGTCAACATTCTGGACAAAAGAAAAGTGGTCGACCCAATATTGGACAACTTAATGACCCATACTCAGAGCAGGTGGGCATCGTGAAGTATGCTGGGAAGAACATCTAGGCATTCTGTGGTGCACATGCTTGTAGGTCATTGGTTTTGTTATATGGTGCTTGCACAGGGATACATATGGATGACCGCTAGTCAGGATACCCGAATTCAGAATACCATTGCTCGCACCCTAAGTTAGGTCATTTCAACAGGGGTCAGATAAGTATACTCCCTACCCCTGTAACCCTCTCCCCCCCTCACCACTGCCTGACCCTAACCCTCTTTAGTGCCTAGCCCTAACCCCTGCATCCTGAACCTAAAATCAATCCCCTCTCTGCAGGCTGAACCAACCCCCCCCCCCCTTTTAAATGCCTAACCCTAACCCCCCCTCACTGCAGCCTTACCCTAACCTCCTCCCCCAGGCCTAACCCTAAATCCCCCTCAGGTGCCTGACCATAACCCGCCACATGCTTACCGATTGGGATGCCGTCTGATGATATTCTGGCTTTGGCATATTGAATCTTTCAATGTTTCAGTGCCAGTCTTAATACATTTGAGATGCTGATATCAGTATACTAAACACCGACATGCTGACTGCCGGGATGCGGACACAGAGCTGCCTGTTTTGCACAGGTGAATGGTCCAATAGCATAAATACAAACAGCTTATACTTGTACAGGCCTCTAATCATTCCTGCAGCCCCACCTCTAGCCCTTAACTACATACATCGCCCCATATAAGACACATGCATACAGTGACACTTCCAGCGGGATGCAGTCAAAATCCCGACAGGGTCAAAATCCCGAATGGGTCATAATACCGACAAGGTCAAAATCCCGACAAGGTCAAAATCCCGACATTTAAAATCCCGAAATGGACAAAATCCCGACATTTAAAATCCCGAAATGGACAAAATCCCGACATTTAAAATCCCGACAAGGTCAAAATACCGACATATAGAATGTACAGGTGAAACAGTCAACATGACTTTCCGTCGACAGGTCGCGAGGTCGACATTGGTTTTTTCACTGTTTATTGACCCGACATGTGCCGACAGGCGGTATTTCATGCCCTACCATCCACTAGGGCGTGATGGGAGAATAAAATAGTGTGCCGAGCGTAGTGAGGCATCGTGCCCAAAGCATTGCTTATCCCACTCAGCTTATTGCCTGGCCAACTTGTTCAGCATCAGAAGCCTAGAACCTTGTTTGTGGGTAATCTTTAAGGGCGGTTTCACTCGCTCCGGCTGAAATCGGGGGCAGGGACACCCGTACGTCCAAGAAGCTGTGCAGTACACAGTAGTTAACAATGGTCAAGATTGTGTCCATTCACACGGGACGGTCCCGGCCCGGCCGCCAGATGTCCCCACTGGAAAGGACGGCTCCCGGGCTGTGGCTATCCCGACCATTGTAAACTTCTGTGTATGGCACGGCTTCTTGGCTGGCCGTGCGGGGTTTCCCCTCCTGACGTCAGCCGGAGCGTGTGAAACAGCCCTAAGACTAAGGGCCAGATTCTCTAAGCTTCAAAAGTGATAAAATAGAGAGTGATAAACAGCCAGCCAATCAGCTCCTGCCTGACATTTTTCAAACACAGCCTGTGACATCGCAGGTAGGAGCTGATTGGCTGGCTGATTATCACTCTGGATTTTATCACTTTTGAAGCTTAGAGAATCTGGCCCTAAATCTCAAGTGCTGACTAATGCCTGGCTGCTGATCTCAGTCAGCTACAAAACCCTGATCAGACCTGCCATACACCAGTGATGGCTAACATTGGCACTCCAGCTGTTGTTGAACTACACATCCCAGCATGCCCTGCTACAGTTATTTGGCCATGCTAAAACTGATGCAGGGCATGCTGGGATGTGTAGTTCAACAACAGCTGGAGTGTCAAGGTTAGCCATCACTGACCTACGCCCAGGGAACGAGTATGAAAATCATTCTGTGCCAACCTTCTCAGCCACAATACATACAACATCTTTGTGTCAAAGCCCTTTCTGTGTCGGCTGCCGTCCGTGGGCTGCAGTGCAGACCATACAATGTATGAGGGGGAGCTGTTAACACACATGCAGTGGTATCAGCTGTGAAACACACAGCGCTGCTGATCCTTAGAGTCATGTAGCCAACACATATATTACTTACAATACAGAAATGTGTTAACTGTCATTCCTTGTATGCATTGTGTGGTTGGTGCTGCAGCTACAGGTATGTTTGTATGTGTTACAGTGTTAGCTGTCCCCCATTACTGTATTGTGTGGTCAGCACTGCAGCTTATGGGCCACAGCCACCACTGGTATTGTAGGGAGCATGGGAAGAGCTATAATGGTGGTGCAGTTGACCTTGATAAGGGCATAAGGGACCATAACATAGGCGTGGGCACATTGAGTGTTCACTGGCACACCCTTATGCTGCGCACACACTTATAAACACCTCCCTGCCGCTATAAATACCTTTTACCAAAGACTTTAGCTTTTTAGAACAGTATTCCATTAAAAGAATCTCCCATAAATCAATTATTTGTATTGTGCATTATTAATTGTACTAGACCATTGTCATATCACTACATACCTGCGTCATATATATATGTTTATTTGCATGTACTGTTCCACAGAGTAATTAGAAGATTAAGACTGGGACATAACAAGGGTATAATCGGGGGTAACTCTCAGGGTGCATCAGGAATGTCATGTAATAAAATGTTATGTTGTAACAGTCACGTTACCCCATTACAGTTCTTAGGTACAGATGATCTTAGTATACGGGAAGGAGGGAAGGACAGAGGAAGAATTCACAGAATTATAAAGAGGGCAGGCAGTGTGCATGGTGGGGAGGCCTGTAGAGAGTCTATTGAAGGGGAGAGGGGAAAGAGGAAGCTAGTAAAGAATTTAAATGGGTCCTGGGGTGAAAGTAATCACAATATTAGAGCCATATCTAAAAATAAACATAAATTAAAATGCTTACTGGCTAATGCAAGAAGTTTAGTGAGTAAAATCGGGGAGCTAGAAACGGTGATCAGTAGGGATGACTACGACATCATTGGTATTACAGAAACATGGTGTAATGAGTCGCATGACTGGGCATTAAACATGGAGGGATATACACTCTACAGGAAACACAGGGAAAATAGAAGGGGCGGGGTGTGTGCCTATATGTAAATAATAACTTAACATCATGTGAGAAAAATATGAGCACAGACCTGGAAGAAGACAACTCAGAGATAGTGTGGGCAGAGATAACCGACAATAACAAAAAAACAAAAAACAAATTTGTAATAGGGGTATTCTGCCACAGATGCACGTGAAGGAAGTCTCTGATAGTTGTGAGTGGCAACCCTTATGCAAACAGTGGAAGATAGTGAACTCGCTATGTTAAGATCCCCTAGCACACCAGTTGCATGTAAGGATCCAGTGAGGAGGATACAATGGTAATGCTTTAGGTATTTTATTGCTGTACCTTGAGATGATGCACAGTTATACCTTGAGGGATGATACATAGAGGTCAAAGCAAAATCCTTTCTGCAGCTCAGGAAAACATGTCTGCTACACATGAGGCTGACACAGGAACTGGAAGTGAGCTTACAGAACAGGAGTGGTCACATGACACATACATATGGTAATTACATTAACTTATAGAGGTAAATATAACATTGGCCAGTAGATGGCAGCAAAGGATAACAAATACATAAGAACTCAATAAATCATATAGCATCCATACAAAATGGTGGATTCAACTTGAGAAACCCTAACTAGGGCAGCACACTCCCCGTCTGAAATCCTAGGATTTCACTTTACCATTTGACATTATGGATTAATGTCCATTATATAATCAACGATGGTTCTGACCTGAAAGACAAAATACAAGAATGCAAAACACAACAATACTGGAATGTGTATATGGAGTAGTCCAATGGACAAGTCTCTCAAGCACGTATCAAGTGATGAAACAAATTAAACAAAGTTCTTGAAGAAGAGTAAGGTATTCCCTTTTCCATCTGCTCCAGAAACAGTAGGCGAGATGTTGAACATGTTTCCACCTCTTCTGATATGAAAGGTTTTCAGGTGGACTAGGAACAGTTCCAAGTTTTTGAGTGAGAAAAGTTGCTGGAGTGAGAATAACAGGGGTCTCTGGATCCGTGGATACAGGAACAAGAGGTCTTGAATTGACGATAGCAGTCACTTCAGCCAAACATGTGGTTAGAGTCTCATGGGTGAGCCTTGCGATGGCGTGTACAAGATTTAGCCATCTGGAGAAGCATTTAAAGCGATGGCAGCCCAAACCAAATGTTTCTTTGGATCTTGTAATAAGGGTACTTATTTCAGGACGAATCTCTGGGTCGATGTCAGGGTCTTGGAGACTGAAGACATCTTGTAGGGAAGTTTCTTCAGGCTGGTTCTGCAAGAACTCTGGGCCCGTCAACCAAGAAGAATTTTTAGAGGCACTATAAGACGCTGGTCTGGTGGCACAATCTGCAGGATTGAGATGTGTTGGAACATAGTGCCATTGTGCAGGTTTAGAGGATTTTCTGATCCTTTCGATGCGGTTACTGACATAAACATAGAAGCGTTTCTTCTGGTTGCTTATATAACCCAGAACGACCTTGCTATCTGTGTAGAACTGAACATCATCTATGTGAATATCCAACTCTCGCTGTATAAAGTCTGCAATCTCTACAGCCAGTACAGTTGCACAAAGTTCGAGCCTAGGAATGGTATGTTCAGGCCTAGGAGCTAACTTAGCCTTCCCAAATAGAAATCCAACATGAGTTTCATTACAAGAGTCTATTACCTTCAAATAGGCGACAGCTGCTATGGCTTCAGTAGATGCATCTGAGAATATGTGGATTTCCTTTCTCTGACTTGTGGCAAGAGACGTTGGAGTGTAACATCGTTGTACATGAATCCCATCTAAGGCTTGTAGAGATTCCTTCCAAGACTCCCAGCTTCGCTGTTTGTCTGTAGGCAGTGGAGCATCCCAGTCCTCAATAGACTCTGAGAGCTGTCTTAACAGAAATTTGCCTTGTACAGTTAAGGGTGCTACGAATCCCAGTGGATCATATAGGCTGTTCACCACTGAGAGGACTCCCCGCTTGGTAAATGGCTTATCTGCACAACTTACTTGAAAGCCGAAGGAATCATGCAACAAGTCCCACTGCAAACCCAGACTTCTCTGTACTGGTGGATTGCCTTGGCCGAGATCCAAGTCTCTAAATTCTGTGGCATAATCGCTGGGTTGAAAAGCTTTCATGACAGCAGCACTATTGGAAGCAATTTTATGTAACCTTAGATGAGCCTTAGAAAGCATACCTTGTGTTATTTTAAGCAGATCTATAGCTTCTTCTGCTGTAGGTAAAGATTTGAGTGCGTCGTCCACGTAGAAGTCTCTTTCAATGAAGTGTCGGGCATCTTTTCCAAACTCTGATTCGCCATCAGAGGCAGTCCTATGTAGACCATATGTAGCGACTGCGGGTGAAGGACTGTTGCCAAACACATGCACCTTCATGCGGTATTCAACCATTTCCTGGCTGGTATCATTGTCTCGGTGCCATAGAAACCTAAGGTAATTCCTGTGATCTTGTTGTACAATAAAACAATAGAACATTTGTTCAATGTCTGCGGTAATGGCAACTGGCTCTTTTTCTGAATCTCATAAGCACTCCTACCAGATTGTTGTTTAGGTTCGGACCAGTGAGGAGAACGTCATTTAGAGATACGCCACAATGCTTGGCACTTGAATCGAATACCACCCTGATTTGATTGGGTTTACGTGGGTGATATACTCCGAAGGAGGGAAGATACCAGCATTCTTCATGCTCTTGCAAGGGTGGAGCTAGCTCTGCATGGTCATTTTGAAGTATCTTATTCATAAAGGTCACAAAGTGATCCTTCATTTCAGGCTTGCTTTTTAATGTACGTTGCAATGACATGAATCTGGATAAAGCCTGTTCTCGGTTGTTTGGCAGTCGTGTTCTAACATTCCGAAAGGGTAAAGGTGCAACCCAGTGGTTAGATTCATCCTTGCAGAATCCGCTGTCCATTATCTTAATAAACTCTTTGTCTTCTATGGACAAGGCTATTCTGTTGTCATCTTGCGTTGTGCAAAATACTGATCTTCCTAAGTCATCATAAGGTGTAGGAATTACTTCTGGCACCTGGATGAGGTCAGAGAACCTTTCTCTCACTTCATAGTGATGTGAGCATGGCTTGAAGTGAGTTGTGCGACCGTTTTTGAGCACATAAGTTTTAAAAGAGTTAACTTGAGAAGGTTTATGGCTCTTGCCCAGGCACACATCGCCCACAATTACCCAGCCTAAATCGAGTCTTTGTGCATATGGGGCGTCATCTGGACCATTGCAATATTGGCGTACCTTATGGGCTCTCAGAATGTCTCTTCCCAGTAGTAGTAGAATGTCAGCATTCATGTCCATCGGAGGAATTTCTTTAGCAAGGTGTTTTAGGTGAGGATGATGAAGTGCAGCTTCTGAAGTAGGAATTTCTTCTCTTTCATCAGGTATCTGGTCACATTCAATTAATGTTGGTAAGGGTATGTGGGTATTCCCCTTGATTGAGGAGATAACATAGCCAGTGGCCCTTCTGCCGAAAGTCTCTGTATGACCGGAGCAGGTGTCAATGGAATACGGCATTGCTTGTCCCTTTATACCAAAGATCTCAAAGAATTTAGGTTTTGCTAAAGACCTGTTGCTCTGTTCATCTATAATGGCGTACATTCTGGTGGCTTTCTCAGATTGCCCTTCTGGGTAGACCTTGACCAGACAAACCTTAGCACAGCATTTGGGATTGTTCTCTTCCCCACATACTTCCATGCATGATGAGGAAACTGT
Source organism: Crinia signifera (assembly GCF_055691185.1). Classification (NCBI taxonomy): domain Eukaryota; kingdom Metazoa; phylum Chordata; class Amphibia; order Anura; family Myobatrachidae; genus Crinia; species Crinia signifera. The sequence continues at coordinate 50,864,719 of NC_139224.1, forward strand.
GGGTGTAGCTGAGTCTTGAGGTTGTAGCTCCCCGCCATGTTTTGCAACGGGGTTAGGCGCTGTTGAAAGTTGTGTGTTCTCTGGAGGTAGAGTGGGATGCATGGCTGTAACATGTCTATCGCTATTGCATTCGGTGCACTTGACGGTAGCTTTACAGTCTTTTGCAATGTGGTCTGAAGAGGCACAACACTTGTAACACACTCCAAGCTCTCTTAAAGTATCTCTGCGCTCTTGCAAAGTCTTAGCCCTAAGCCCACGACATTCCTTTAGTGGATGAGGCCTTTTGTGGATAGGGCACACACGACTGGAGTCCCTTTGTTTAAGAGCAGGAGCATCTTGCTTGGTGTATGAGGGCGCAGTAAGTGGGACGTTAGTCTTTCTGACAGATACTGTTCTCCTTAAATCTCTATGTTTGGTAGCAGTGTTATCATACCTTGAGGATGACGGTGAAGCTGCTGGAATAGGTTCAGTGAAGTCAAAGCTGGGATCATTCTTCTTCTGAGCTTGGTCACTGATGAATCTGGAAAAGTAAGAGAAAGGGGGAAAGGACACTTTGTGTTGTCTTTTGTACCTGGAACCCTGGTCTGCCCATTTTTCCTGCATGCCGTAAGGTAGTTTGGACACCACTGGATTCACGCCATGAGCAGTGTCAAGGTAACTCAGTCCTGTCAGACGAGGATCTAACTTGGCTAGTTCTAATTCTTTTAATAGGTCGCTTAGATCCTGGAGCTTGTGGTTGTCTTTGCTAGTTATCTTTGGGAAGGCTTGAAGTCTTTTGAATAAGGCACTTTCTATAGCTTCAGAACTGCCATAAGTCTGTTCAAGTCTCTCCCATGCTGCAGCAAGACCTTCCTCTGAGTGGCCGGTATGAACTGTTCTTAATGTCTTGATGCGTTCTGTAGATTCTGGGCCTAACCAGTTGACAAGCAGGTCAAGTTCTTCCTTGGCGGTGAAGTTAAGATCATGGATTACAGCTTCAAAGGTCGATTTCCAAGCTCTATAGTTCTCAGCACAGTCATCAAACTTTGAGAGACTGGTGTTTATAAGCTCCCTGCGTATCATGTATCTGGCAAGGTCAGACATGTCGGTTCTCTCATTCCTTGTTGCTGGATGAACTTGTGGTGCTGCTGGGGTATGTAAGTTCTCTGGCGTATAAGGCTGAGATATGTCAGGCCAAAATGATGTAGCATAAGGATTAAGCTGTGGTTTAGTTACTGGGGAATCTGCTAGCTTGTAGCTGGAAATTACCTTGTCATTGGTAGGTGGCATCACCTGTTGCTGTGTCGGTATGTCTGCATTGAAGATTGGGGGTGGCATCGGTATGCGCAACTTAGAAGCTTCTGTTTTGAGAGCTGAATCTTCATGGTAAGCAGGAGGTATAGTTGCTTTAGCACATAATCAGCAGTGCGGTCTGCTGGGTTTTCTACTTCTCCTGGGATGTAGTGGTTCAGATCAGTACCTTGGCCTAATGCTTGTTCAAGGACTTTCAGTTTGGCTAAGGCAGCTGCTTCTTCCTTTTCCATTTGGAGGATCTTTGCCTCAGCCTTCATCCGTGCCATTTTTTCTCTTACCTCTGCTTCCTTCTTAGCAAAAGAACTTCTTACACTAGCTTCTTCTGCATCTGCACGGATTTCTATAAGCTTCTCATGTAAAGCTGACCTTCTGGAACGAGACGATCTGGCAGATGAGGATGTAAGCTTGGTTGAAGTTGATCGATGTGACCTAACTTCTTGTAAGTGTGCGATGCGGAATTCTGCTTTATTTTTGGCATCTTGAACTGAAGCATTATTTCTTTGGAGTAGAGTCTCTATCTCAGCTAGCTCTGCTGAGGCATCATCAAAATCAGAATTACCCAGAAATGTGATGTATTTTGCGGACAGTCTCTGGTAGCGATCATAGGCGGTAGATAAGCGATTCAAAACCGCGGTTAACTCTGTTGCATCATTGTTAAAGCGTGGAAGAGCTGCTATGTGGTATTCCACTCTTTCCCATAAATCATCTAAATTGTCCTTAAATTCATCTCTGGTTGTCTCAAAAGTCTCTCTAATCTTTTGTGTAGGTTTGAATGCACGTTTAGGGCGTACATCTTGTCCTTCAGTAAGCTTGAACTCTGCTTCCTGTACATCTGAGTTATCAAAGGCATGATGGACTTGCTTTTGTGCAGCCACAGAGGAATCCACAGAACCTTTTGTGGACATGTTATAACTAGCTTAGAACTGCCTCTTGAAGGTAGAACTGTGTTTAACATACAGGTGGAGAGCTGAGTTAGGAAGCACTTGTGGCCAGCTCTAAACTTGCTTGCAGACTATGTGTATACATGCAGATGCTGTAGACTTAGGTTTGCTTTGACTATTCTGCCACAGATGCACGTGAAGGAAGTCTCTGATAGTTGTGAGTGGCAACCCTTATGCAAACAGTGGAAGATAGTGAACTCGCTATGTTAAATTCCCCTAGCACACCAGTTGCATGTAAGGATCCAGTGAGGAGGATACAATGGTAATGCTTTAGGTATTTTATTGCTGTACCTTGAGATGATGCACAGTTATACCTTGAGGGATGATACATAGAGGTCAAAGCAAAATCCTTTCTGCAGCTCAGGAAAACATGTCTGCTACACATGAGGCTGACACAGGAACTGGAAGTGAGCTTACAGAACAGGAGTGGTCACATAACACATACATATGGTAATTACATTAACTTATAGAGGTAAATATAACATTGGCCAGTAGATGGCAGCAAAGGATAACAAATACATAAGAACTCAATAAATCATATAGCATCCATACAAAATGGTGGATTCAACTTGAGAAACCCTAACTAGGGCAGCACAAGGGGTATGCTATAGACCACCAAATATAAATAAAAGGTAAGAGTCTCTTCTTTTAAACCAAATCAAACAAGCATCAAATCAGGGTCAGGTATTAATTATGGGGGATTTTAATTTACCTGACATTGATTGGGAAAAAACAGGTAAATCAGCAAGAAGCAATGGGTTCTTAAGCTTACTTAAAGACCAGTTTATTACACAAACGGTAGAAACTCCAACTCGTGATGAGGCACTCTTGGACTTAGTATTAACAAATAACACAGACTTAGTTTCAAACACAAAAGTAATTGAACAATTAGGGAACAGTGATCACAATATGGTTTCACTGGAAATCAACTTCAGTAAATTACATCCAAAAGGATCTGCAAAAATACTAAACTTCAGAAAAGCGAACTTTGAATTATTCAGGGAAGGCCTAACAGGAATTGGGTGGGAAACGGTTATGGAGGGAAAAAATGCAGAGGAAATGTGGGATACTCTTAAAAAGGTGCTTGATTCACTAACTATTGAATACATTCCTAAAGTAACTAAAGGTAAATTCAACAAAAAAAAGCCACCATGGTTGGACAAAGAAGTAAGGTCAGCTATCAACAATAAAACCAGAGCCTTTAAATTATATAAAAATAACTTGAATGAGGAGGTGTTCGCAAAATACAAAGAATCAAACAAAACTTGTAAAGGGGTAATCAAAGCAGCTAAAATATTATATGAAGAGTGCATAGCCACTGAAAGCAAAACCAACCCAAAGAAGTTTTTTAAATATATAAATAGTAAACGTTTAATTAAGGAAAACATAGGCCCACTAACTGATACTAGTGGAAAAAGTGTTACTGAGGACAAGGGAAAAGCAAAACTGTTAACTGAGTTCTTCTCATCAGTATTTACTAAGGGAGAGCAGACTGTGGAATGAACATTTACCACAAACGGGACAAATAAGCCAGATCTCATTGTGGATTTCACGCCGAAGGAAATAATACTGAGGCTAAGCAAACTCAAAACAAATAAATCACCAGGGCCAGATGGGATTCATCCGAGGGTATTAATGGAATTAAGGGATGAACTACCTACCCCCCTACATTATATCTTTAGCAAGTCACTATCGTCAGGTATGGTACCAAAAGATTGGAGAATAGCAGAGGTAGTGCTAATATTCAAAAAAGGAAAAAAGGAAGATCCCACTAATTACAGACCCGTTAGTTTAACATCAATTGTGGGTAAACTATTTGAAGGATTTTTAAGGGATAGTATCCAGAAACACCGTCTACTCAGTACTAACCAACATGGGTTCGTGAAAAATCGTTCATGCCAAACTAATCTACTAGGGTTCTATGAAGAGGTTAGCAAAAACCTCGATAATGGAAATGCTGTAGATGTGATTTTCCTAGATTTCGCTAAAGCATTTGATACTGTCCCACACAAGAGATTGATTAATAAAATGGAGAACCTAGGATTGGATGAAAATATCTGCAGATGGGTATGGAATTGGCTATGTAATAGAGAACAAAGAATGGTTGTGAATAGTGCCGTATCAGATATGATACCGGTACTAAGTGGAGTGTCCCAGGGTTCGGTTTTGGGGCCCATTTTGTTTAACATTTTTATTAACGATATTGGGATAGGGTTACTCAGCAATGTATCCATCTTTGCGGACGATACGAAAAACTTAGAAAAGTCATCAAATCATCAGAAGATGTCACCATGCTTCAAAATGATCTTGCAAAAAATGGAAGATGAGGTTCAATGTAGATAAATGTAAGGTTATGCACCTTGGGAGACACAACCAGTGTGCAAGTTACAACCTTAGCGGAGAGGAACTGGGTAATTCCATACTTGAAAAGGATCTAGGAGTCCAAATAGACAGCAAACTGGGATGTAGTGCCCATTGTAATGTAGCTACAAAAAAGGCCAACAAAATTCTGGCATGTATTAAGAGGGGAATGGAAACTAGGGACTCAAGGGTAATTATGCCACTGTATAAAGCATTGGTGAGACCTCACCTCGAGTATGGAGTGCAGTTCTGGGCCCCACACTATAAAAAGGACATCATAGAATTAGAAAAAGTCCAAAGGCGAGCAACAAAGCTTATTAGGGGAATGGAGAATTTAAGCTACGGGGAGAGATTAAGCAATTTGGGACTATTTACATTAGAAAAGAGACATTTAAGTGGGGACATGCTCAACATGTACAAGTATATCAAGGGCCAATATAAGGAACTGTCACACACCCTCTTTTCTACTAGAAAGGAATCTAGTACACGAGGGCATGAGTATAGATTAGAAGAGAAAATATTTAATTTAGCTGGTAGAAAGAATTTCTTTACGGTCAGAACAGTCAAACTCTGGAACTCTCTTCCCAGAGAGGTGGTAACAGCTGGCTCATTAAATGCGTTCAAGGCAAAGTTATTTACTGGAGACAAACATTTACTGGAGAAAAACATCCATGGGTACAAATAAGAAATATAATTTGTCTGTAAAATATCAGAACCTACTAAATCAGCAATGGATATCTATACCAGGTTGAACTAGATGGACGCAAGTCTTTTTTCAGCCTTACCTACTATGTAACTGTGTAAGCCTGAAATAGGCAGGAGATTATGGTGTGGCCAAGAGACATATTATCTTGTAGCGAGTGCCAATAGATGAAGGTAGACGCCTGATTGGCTGTGTTAGACACACCCAATGGGTGGTGCTAGGCACACTCCCTTGACGGTGCACCCCCTAATTAAATGGACCCTGGACCGCCTATGGACCCTGATTAGGTGTTTTCTTTTTATAACAGCCTTTTGTGAATTGAGTTGGCGGGGGGGGAGATTGAGCTTGGATAGATGAATTGTTGAAGGAAGGCACAATGTACTGACATTAAGATCTCCTCTTAAAGGAGTTCCCTCCTCAGGTAGTAGCTGATTGGACCACACACCCTCCCGCCTTTCTCCACACTCATGCAATCTTCCCCGTATACGGTCACAAGGTCAACATTGAAATGGTTGACATGCATTAGGCGGACCACTGAAGGTCACCAGTCCTTAGGTAGACACACTCAAAAAGTCAACATGGCTTTAGATCGACAGTGTCATTAGGTCGACACAAGCATTAGGTCGACAGTCAAAAGGTCATGAGATAAATAAATAAGTGCCGATAAATGCCGACATCCAATAAGGCGTGGTGTACATGTGTATTAGACTTAGGCACCTGGAAACTTTAATCAGACCCTGCCCAAACAGTGCCGTACAAATGTGAGCAGGTTTGAGGCTTCCACTAATCTGCGACTGAGACAGGCTGGTAGTGGCTGGCATTGATGTCAGAGACCCTTCTCAAAAACACCTGGGCACGCCTGCGTTTTTTTCAAACACACCCAGAAAACTGAAGGTTTCACCCTGATATGCGGCTTTCTGTCAGAAACTATGGCTCCATTGTGTTTATGATGCATATGCATATTCAGTTACTAATTCCCCTTACGCATATGCAATGTAGGCCTAGTTCCTGATTCAGACCAATTATCAAGGCAGCAGATGGACAAAACCATGCTGCCCTGCACTGGTGGGGCAAAAGTACAAGGAGATGCTGATGACGCTGCAGGTGGAACCGGAAGTGACTCAACGAGGTTCATCTCCACAGCAAAGGGAGGCTTGTTCCGCCATCGTGAGACTTCTTCTTCTTCTGCCATTACCAGTATTATTTTCAAGTACTCCCAACTGGTCCGCAGCATACCCCCAGGAGTACGTGTACCCCAGGTTGGGAACCGCTGAACTAGGGCAATACTATGTTGCATAAAGTTTATTATGGTACTACCACGATGGATAACATTGACTAGGTCATTAATATGGTTCAGAAAAAGACTAAGATCTGTACTATGAAGAATAAAATGAATAACTGCTGCAGAGAGAGAAGTCTAGAAGCATTGGGCAGAGATGGCGTAATGTACTGCTCCGGCCCCTGAGCATGTGGGGAAGGGGCTTGTAGCGCCAGTACAGATGGAGCCTTCTTCAACTATCCTTCTCTGGAGAGCCATGGTGAGCAAGGGCTCACCAATGCTTATTATCATCTATTGGTGCTCATTTGGAGTGCCCTTAGAACTCTCCGGCAGTGTTGCAACAATGATCCTTGTTGCTGGGTGCTTGAAACGGCCATCCCCAATCCTAGAACTGTGAGGTGGTGATAATGCCCCCTACAGAGCCCCTGCGCTCATGCGCAGTGTCACCATTTGTACACACCTGGATACAGCCCTAGCATTGCACAGGAGCACCTGCTTTCCAGCACTTGTGGGTTACTTGTAAAAACTGATACAGTTTTGTTTACCCTGTATGCAAAAAGGTATAATTGTAATGTTATCTTAATGTATTTGCACCCATTGATTGGCCTAGGTCAGTGGTTCCCAAACTGTGTGCCTAGTGGTATCTCGGGATGTTTGCAAGGGTGCCTCGGGTTGGGGGTCCACAACCAAAATAAATTATTTAAGCTCAAATTGATAGGCTGGTTGCTGCCAATTATGAAATATATGGACAATTAGAACCACAGCTATGTTTCCCACCACATCACTGAACCTGAGGGTGACAGTTAAGCACAGTTTACATATTTTTTTTATTTACCCATAACAAACTTTTTTGACAAGGGGTGCCTTGAACAAATGCTAATATTCTAGGGGGCCCTGGTCAATAACGTTTGGGAATCACTGGCCTAGGTGCTATTTAGTCAAGAGTTGCCAATATTATTCAATAAACACACAAGAATCCACATGAATGACTTCCAAGGGCAGGTATATAAATTATTAGCTTATATGTGCCAATGGTATGTTTGTGCATATATTCCATATTAACAAACTAAATACTGTATATTACATATTAATTAATTAAATATATTAGCTGTTACTTACAGCATCAATGAGAAAACTTCATTCTTTGCAAATGGAACCATCCCCAGATAAATGCAGTCATTAATTAAGATCATTATTCACAAAGCGATGTGAATAGGACACACACAGGGCCTGTTCTACCATTAGGAAACTGCCTAGGGGCTCGAGAATCTAGGGGGGCGCCCCTGAATCTGACTATCACAAAATGAAGGATAACTCTGAGATAGGCATCCTTACTGAACGTAATGCAAACAGAACTTATATGATGCCACTTACACTCTGTCACCTGAGGTTCTGGAAAGTGGGTATTGGTGTGTGGGTAGTGGATGGAAATCAGTAAGCTGAAAATTTGCCAATAAACCTTGTACCTTGTACCTGCCCTGGACGCACAGCACCTTTTGCTAATTAATATGATATGCGAAATGCATTCTGATGAAACTGCTACACTATCTAAGGAGAAAAATAGGTACTGCCATTCCCTGGACATACAGTGGGGCAAAAAAGTATTTTGACAGCCACCGATTGTGCAAGTTGACCCACTTAAAAAGATGAGAGAGGTCTGTAATTTCCATCATAGATACACTTCAACTGTGAGAGACAGAAAGTGGAAAAAAACAGGAAATCACATTGAATGATTTTTAAACAATTTATTTGTGTATAACTTTGTAATATAACCTCGGTTGGCAATTACAGAGGTCATATGTTTCCTGTAGTTTTTCACCAGGTTTGCACACACTGTAGCAGGTATTTTGGCTCACTCTTCCATGCAGATGTTCTCTAGATCTGTTGGGTGACATTCTATGGGATGAGATAAAAGCGCATTTTTTTATCTCGCTCCACATCGCCGCTCTTCGCACTTTCTGAAATCGCATTTTTTAGCAATAAATCGCATATTTAATGGGATGCGCTTTGGAGGCTGAATAGTGTGATGTAGTGCGATTTGCGGCGAAGTGGTGTGATTTTATGACACATAAAAGTGCGATTTCTTCCGCCGGTCATGTGCGAGTTTTGGACCAACCGGAGTGCGATTTACAAGACTGTCTCCGCATGACTAAGAACCCCCTAACCTATTGGCCCACCTTAAACTCCATTATGCATCACACCCCCTATATAAAGGGGCTGGTGCCATTTCACTCTTTGATAGGAAGTAAGGAGCATGGCAGTGTGAGCAGAGGAACAGGTGTTGGTGGCAGAGTGAGGAGTGGCAGAGTGAGGAGTGGCAGAGGGAGCAGTGGCAGAGGGAGCAGTGGCAGCAGCCAGCCAAGAGGATTCAGTGGGAAACACACACATTTGAGCAGGTACAAATAGGACAGAGAGGGTAATATGTAAAAATGTACTTACCAAGTAGCCAGGCCTCTGGCATTTGTTGTTGGTTGAATCGGTTTCAGAGGGCTGAGTGCCTCAGAATATAGGCGTCATGGCAGTTCCCAGGGAAGCCTGCAACTACACTTAAGATTTTGAGATAAGCATCACATACCACCTGCACGTTCAAAGAGTGCCGCTCACGCCGATTGACATAGACGTATCCCCGCACGTGCGGTGCCCTAATCCCAATATGTGTGCAGTCTATAGCTCCCAGCATGTGAGGGAATGCTGAGAGTCTATTGAAAGCCACCTTGTGGTCCTGCTCCTCCAACTCAGAACGAATCTGATGTATGTCCGCCACAACTTCTTTAAAGCAAGTAACACTTGAGTAAAATGCTTAGAGAAAGTGGCTTGTGATACCCCCAAGGACCATGAGGTCACAGACTGAGTGGAGCCTGTGGCCAAAAGTAGAGGGTACATATTAATTTCTGCAGCCCAGACACTGCATGGTCCCCCCCCCCCGAAAGGGTCCAAATCATCTCTCACCTGCTCATATAAGTCCAAAAGGTTGTTGCGGTTCAGCCTAACATCCCCACAACCTGTTGATCCAAGAGGGAGTCCAGGTACAGCCTAGCACGATACATACGTGGGGTATGCAGTAGTCGGGGGGTACCTGGATCTGGTGCGCAGCTTCCTCCCTCCTGCGCAGCTCCTCCAAATGGTCCACATCACAAATCAGCAACTCCAAACCACTCCATGTCTCAAACCCTCACAGGTGTCCTTAATGATGTTGGGGTATATGTAGGGGTGTTTCTGAGTGAAATTGAGGCCACCTGTGTTGAAATTAACCATTTGTGCACTCTGAGCCAAATCGCTCAACAGAACCTGGTCTGAAAAAGGTGCGATTATTCGACACCTTAAAAGTGCGATTTCCAAAAACGCATCCCATTAAATAAGCGATTTGTATACTTTTCTGTACGAAAACATCTGGATGCGATAAAAGTGCGATTTTTTTCAACACTTTCAGTACGCATGAGTTATCGCACAGAATATGCGATATCCGGCCCTTAGCGCATCCTATTAAATATGCGATTTCAAGAAAAAATGTGATGTCGCCATTTTTTTTACTAATAATCGCCAAAAAACACAAATCTCATCCCATAGAATGTCACCCGTTATGTTTTGGGGTTGTAGCCGGGCAACACGGACTTTAAACTCCCTCCACAGATTTTCAATTATGTTGAGGTCTGGAGAGGCTAGGCCACTCAAGGACCTTGAAATGCTTCTTACAGAGCCACTCCTTGGTTGACCGGGCAGTGTGTTTGGGGTCATTGTCATGCTGGAAGACCCAGACACTTTCCATTTTCAATACTCTTACTGAGGGAAGGAGGTTTTGGGGCAAAATCTCATAATAAATGGCCCATCCTCTCCTTAATATGGATCAGTCATCCTTTCCCCTTTGCAGAAAAGCAGCCCCAAAGTATGCTGTTTCCACCACATGCTTCACAGTGGGTATGGTATTTTTGGAATGCCACTCATTATTCTTGTCCAGTCTGCTGTTTCCCCTGGCTATTAGTACCTATCGCAGTATATAATTCCAGTCTGCTGTTGCCCCTGGCTACCAGTACCTATCGCAGTATACAATTCCAGTCTGCTGTTGCCACTGCCTACCTACTGCTGTATATAATTCCTCCTCAGCACAACAGAGGACTTGCTTGCATAATTTTTAGGGTCTACTTGTGTCCTAAACGAGTGCTGTAGAGTAATTGGGGCCTCCTACTGACCTCCGTGGGGGTTCCTATATACACTGTAAGACAGTGACAGGGAAAGTCATAGACGGCAGGTACCTTTCCCCTAGAATCCTGTCTTATGGCATATAGACTGCAGGCTGTTTCAATCTGTGTGGTAAGCTCCGGCTTACAAAGGGTGTTCTGTCCTGGGCTGGTAATCAGGAGAGCACCTGATTCTTTAAAAAGGAGTCAGCCCTCTCCATAGATCTCTCTCTTTCTCTCCCTGGGTGTTGGAGGCAGTAAGCTGCTGCTAGATAGAGACAAGGCTGTAAGTACTGCATTACTTGATCTATATCTGCTGTGTGTGTCCAGTGTCACATAGTGTGGCCCTGGTATAGAGAGGGACGTTTATTCTGTTTAGTTAGAGCTCAGACGAGCAGGTTTTATTTTCTGTTTTGCCTGAAGTGTAAAGGCTGTTTTTTAGTTTCTTGCTCTGAGTGCTGCAATAAACTCAGGCAAGCCCTGTTTTGGACCCAAGCCGTGATGTCACTGTCTAAGTCTGTGCCAAATCCTCACCTGTGCCTACCCGTTTGATGCTAAAACCCCACATATGGTGGAGAATGCGAGCAAGCATCTCACTTAAAGAGACATACATCGAACTATAGGACTTTTGCTACAGCAAGCTGGAAGTTGTTGCTAAAGGCAACCAGCCACAAGTGAGTGTCTGGAGTGCGCTGATACTTGTATGTCCTGGCTGAAGGCTGCTGTAACACTGCAACAGGAGACTGTTAAAATGGAGGACCTTTTAAAACACTTGGTGCAGGCAAATGAGCTGCAGCGGCAGGCCAATGCACATCAGCAAAAGGTGCATGAGGAGGCCATGCGTGCCCAGGCTGAAACCAATGTTTTGCTGCTTGAATCCAACAGACAAGCCTTAAAGGAACAGCAGCAAACTAATCTGCAATTACAAAAGCAAATACAGAATGTGGCTAAGAGTGTGGCGCAGAGTGTGCAAACACCCCAACCCTTGCTTCCAACCACACGGGCTGCAGTACAGAAGTCTCTGCAAAAGATGACTCTCACGGATGATGTAGAGGCCTATCTTGCAGTGTTTGAACGTGTAGCAGAGCGTGAACAGTTACCCGTGGATCAATGGGCAGGTGTGGTAGCACCTTTTCTAACTGGAGAACCACAAAAGGCGTATTTTGATCTGAGTGAGCAGGATGCTAAGGTCTACGCGAAACTCAAGGGAGAGATCCTTGCTCGCTTAGGCGTAAACATGAGTGTGCGTGCCCGGAAGGTGCATAACTGGACTTTTTCTGAACAGTTACCTGCGCGGTCCCAAATGTATGACCTGGTCCACCTGGTAAGGAAGTGGCTACAGCCAGAGGAGTCTACACCAGCGCAGATCGTGGAGAGAGTCGTGCTGGACAAGTATCTTTGTTCCTTACCTCCAAAGGTTCAGCGCTGGGTCGGTCAGGGCGACCCTAATGATGCCGAGGGGCTGGTCTACTTGGTTGAGAGGTACAGAGCTACTGAAAATCTAATCCAAGAAGTGCCTCCTGGACATTCCACCCTCAAGAACAGCAAAGCGGCCGGATCATCTGGTAAGACTGTTCCGTTTACTAGAGGGGTGAATAATGTTGTAAAGGGAGGTGGCCTAGATGGGGAACAAACAGTGGAGAGGCGTTCCCAAGGGACAGTAGGGTCCAAACCTGGGTCGCAAAAAGACTGGGGCCGCATACAGTGTTGGCGTTGTCATGGACCTGGGCATATTGCTGCCAATTGCCCCCTTACTTCTGAGCCAATGGAGTGTGATACAGCCAGGCGAAGCTCTTTATATGCACGTTCTGTTTTCTCTGCTGAGACTGTGTCAGAAACTGGACAGCAAATATGTCATGTAAAGGTGGATGGTTATCCCGGGAGGGCTCTACTGGACTCTGGGAGTTTAGTTACTCTCATCCATGCCAGCTTGGTAGACCCTGGGACACTCACAGGACGTTACATAGGGGTCTTGTGCATACATGGGGACACCAAGGAGTATCCCACAGCTTTAGTCCAGCTAAAGAGTACTTGTGGAACTGTGTCCCATTAAGTGGGCGTGGTAGAGACCCTGATGCATAGTGTGATCCTGGGAAGAGACTTCCCATTGTTCTGGGACTTGTGGAAACAGAATGTACACTGCACTAGAAATGCTGTTAATAATGAGAATGTGTGCCCTGTGATTAGTCCTGAGCCTTTTGATCAGGATACTGAGGTTCAAACGGTAGGGGTGACCACTATTGAATCTGACCGTTTTCCCCTAGCTGTTCTTGCAGGTGAAGCTGAGGAGCAGGAAGAAGCGTGTGACATGCCTGAACTAGAGATGTCACGTGATAATTTTGGGACTGCTCAACTTAGAGATCCCACCTTATTAAGAGCTAGGGAAAATCCTAAAGTCATAAATGGTGAGCCCCAATACCCCAATGCTGACAAAGAGTTCCCATATATGGCCGTTAACCAGGATCTACTGTATCGGGTAGATAAAAAAGTGGGAAGTGTAAATTATAAAGTGTATCAACCAGGTAAACGGAAGCCAGAACAGTTGTACCATGTGAACTTAATTAAACCCTGGAAAGACAGAGAGACTCTGACAGCTGTAAGTGCCCCCTCTAGTGATAGCCCAGAGGTGCGGGTGTCAGAGACCCTGTCCAAATCCCAGAAGCAGGAAACTAAAGAGTTAGTACAAAGGAATTATGATGTGTTCTCAGAACTTCCAGGGCGCACCACAGCCATAAAACATGACATTGTCACCGAACCTGGAGTTCGGGTACGCTTAAAACCCTATAGAGTACCAGAAGCGCGTAGACAGGCCATATCTGGGGAGGTCCAGAAAATGTTAGACCTCGGGGTTATCGAGGAGTCTAAAAGTGAGTGGTCAAGCCCGATTGTGTTAATTCCAAAACCAGATGGCTCATTGCGCTTCTGTAATGACTTCCGGAAGCTGAACGAGGTATCAAAATTTGATGCCTACCCAATGCCAAGAGTTGATGAGTTAATTGAAAGACTTGGTCATGCTAGATATTTCTCTACCCTCGACTTAACTAAAGGTTACTGGCAAGTACCTCTTACCGATAGTGCCAAAGAGAAAACAGCGTTTGTCACCCCCGATGGTCTGTTTCAATATCTCTGTTTGCCTTTTGGGTTGCATGGGGCTCCAGCAACTTTTCAAAGGTTAATGGACATTGTTCTTAAACCCCATCGTCAGTATGCCTCGGCATATCTAGACGACATCATAATTTTTAGTGATGACTGGAAGAGTCATTTACCCAAAGTCCAGGCGGTGTTGAATTCCCTCAGAGAGGCGGGGTTGACAGCGAACCCAAAAAAGTGTACTTTAGGCCTCGAGGAGGCACGTTACCTGGGGTATGTTATCGGGAGAGGTATAATAAAGCCTCAAATAAATAAAGTGGAGGCTATCCAAGACTGGCCTCGTCCTTCGACAAAAAAACAAGTCAGGGCTTTTTTGGGAATTCTGGGGTATTACCGTAGGTTCATTCCCCAGTTTGCAACCATGGCAGCGCCCCTAACCGATCTTACCAAAGGAGGTAAGGCAGTTATGGTCAGCTGGAACCCAGAGGCTGAAAGGGCATTCCAAGAATTAAAAGTGGCCCTTTGTAATCAACCAGTCCTGATCACTCCGGATTTTAAAAAAGAGTTTGTCGTACAGACTGTTGCTTCTGATGAGGGACTAGGTGCTGTCCTCTCCCAAGAAGTTGGTGGAGAGGAACACCCGGTAACATATTTGAGCAGGAAGCTCACACCTGCGGAGAGAAACTACAGTATAGTTGAGCGGGAGTGCTTAGCAATCAAGTGGGCCCTTGAATCCCTAAAGTACTATCTCTTAGGACGCTCCTTTAGATTAATCACTGACCACTCCCCACTTACATGGATGTACCAAGCCAAAGAGAGAAATGCAAGGGTCATGAGATGGTTTCTCAATTTGCAAAATTTCAAATTTACAGTGGAACACAGAGCAGGAAGGCTTCAGGGTAATGCCGATGCCCTATCCCGAACATACTGCCAGTTGGCAGACAGTGTCCGACCCCACAGGTTCGAACAGAGGGGTAGGGTATGTAAGACAGTGACAGGGAAAGTCATAGACGGCAGGTACCTTTCCCCTAGAATCCTGTCTTATGGCATATAGACTGCAGGCTGTTTCAATCTGTGTGGTAAGCTCCGGCTTACAAAGGGTGTTCTGTCCTGGGCTGGTAATCAGGAGAGCACCTGATTCTTTAAAAAGGAGTCAGCCCTCTCCATAGAGCTCTCTCTCTCTCTCCCTGGGTGTTGGAGGCAGTAAGCTGCTGCTAGAGAGAGACAAGGCTGTAAGTACTGCATTACTTGATCTATATCTGCTGTGTATATACCGCCCGTCACTCACAAGCAGAATATAAACGTTACTGACCTGTATTACAGGCCCTATATGCATGTAACGGTATCTTTAAGTCTGGATCACAGTCTTCAAAAGTAGCTCAACACCCCGTATTCACTCAGTCATAAAAACATCAATCGGCTGGTGGAACAACACTCACCTCAATATGAGGCCCTATTTGCATAGAGCGGTTTCTTTAGTTCAGTCCTGACAAGGAGATTTTCCACACCCAGGATGCTCCGTAAAAAAAGTATTTTATTCCACACGATATACAAGTAAAAACAGACGATAAAAAGTAGATTAAAAAACAAATTCACACATTGATGTGTGAGACCACACTACACTCTCTCCCTGCATCCGGAACAGGGTGAGATGCGTTGCCAGATGGAATAAAGCAAAAAGGTCTCACCATCAGATGTGTCCCCTTCTCCTCACCAACGCGTTTCGGGCTCAAGCTTCAGCCCCTTTTCAAGGTGTGAGGGGTCTATGGTGTAGAGCGGTATTTATACCTGTCTCCCAAATGATCCTAAAGTTATCCATACTAAAAACTGGGGTGGAGTGAGGGGATGGTACCGTTACAACACAACACCTAAATACCTTTGTAATACAATGTTTCATACTCACTACATTTCTATTCATGTTACACATAATACAGATGAACCTTATCCAAATGCAATACCGCAAAGATATAAATAAAGTCCCAAATACACAGACTCCCCTTCCGGGGTTATTTCCATATTTTGCGGAGCCTTCTTATACACCTGTGTATCCTCTTGTTACTTGCGTAGCGTCACTTCCGGTGCCGCGATCGCTACTTCCGGTATTCGGGTGAAACACACTGTTTGATTGTGTGGTTCCATGTTTCACTGACGGACGCGCACATCCTCCTTCCGGTTTGTTGAGACGCTGACTTCCTGTATTTGGAACGCAGCTGATGGCTCTGCTAATCTGATGTATTGCGGCCGCCATTTTGTGTGATGGATTTCCATAGGGCTTAATGATAACGCTTTTTTTGTCCTCTCATTCGGTGCCACCATACTGTAGCCTCATACGGAATATCACCACCAGTGAGACAGGACAAAACAACATAAAGAGGAGATGTTAAAATATATCACATCATAGGAAACACTTAATTTCAAATCCTATATTGAGTCCATTAGGTTCAATAGTTTTATGTGAGTAAATTTTCCTCATTTCTGTACGGGCAAGCCGTTTTTCTCTATCATTAACCCTCCAGTTCTCTTTAATGATATTTATACCACAAAAAGACAATAGATGTTCTGTATTACAATTGTGTACATTTTTGAAATGCATAGAAACATTGTGTGTCTCTGTGCCTTTCTTAATATTCCTCACATGCTCGGCCATACGGCTCTTTAACATTCTTATGGTCTTACCAATGTATTGTTTATGGCATGTGCACTCAATAATGTAAATACAGAATTTGCTGTTGCAAGTGATAAAATCATCAATAGTGTGCCATTCATAGTTACATAGTTACATAGTAGGTAAGGCTGAAAAAAGACTTGCGTCCATCTAGTTCAACCTGGTATAGATATCCATTGCTGATTTGGTAGGTTCTGGTATTTTACAGACAAATTATATTTCTTATTTGTACCCATGGATATTTTTCTCCAGTAAATGTTTGTCCAACTTTGCCTTGAACGCATTTAATGAGCCAGCCGTTACCACCTCTCTGGGAAGAGAGTTCCAGAGTTTGACTGTTCTGACCGTAAAGAAATTCTTTCTACTAGCTGAATGAAATCTTTTTTCTTCTAATCTATACTCATGCCCTCGCGTCCTAGATTCCTTTCATTAGTTTGTACAGATTTATACTGATTTATTACCCTGCTATCACTTTTGCATACTCGGCACATTGAGCAGGTGCCACACCGATAAAAACCCTTTGATTTTATGGGGTTTAAGGGGGATGGTGTGTTAATGGCACTCGTTACCAATACATTTTTCAAATTGTTGGCCCTCCTATAGATAACATGGGGATTTTCATCAATGAATTGTTTCAGAATAGGGTCACTTTTTAGGATCCCCCAATGTTTCCTAATAATACTCTCTAATTGCTTAGATTGGTTAGTATATTATGTAATGAAATTAACACCCCTATTGCCGTTGTTTCTTTCTGGTTTGGAGGTGGCTGGTGTATTTCTAACAAAAGTTTGAACATACTCTCTACCTTTTTCTTTTGCTTTTGAGATGATACTTTGTTGGTAACCTTTGCTCTGGAACTGCTTTTCCATTTTTTCTGCATGGACCTCATATATTTCTAATTCGGTGCAGTTCCTGCCTATTCTTTGGAACTGCCCGTTAGGGATGCTACGCAGCCAATTTTCATGATGATTGCTGCTGTAGCCAATAAATGAATTACAGTCTGTTTTTTTCTCGTAATTGCGAGTTTTTACAGTGTTTCCCTCCACATAAATATACAGATCCAAGAAATTGACATTGGTGTTACTCTTATCAAAGGTTAACTTTATGTTGACCTGATTCCTATTGAGTTCATCACAAAATGTATTTAAAGAAAGATCATCCCCATTCCATATAAACAAAATATCATCAATGTACCGCTTCCAGGACACCAGACTGGCACCGAGCTGCAAGTTGTTAAATATGCACTCCTCCTCCCACTTGGCCATAAATAAATTGGCATAACTCGGTGCCAGCCTGGTGCCCACCGCGGTACCAGTTAACTGCTAATAAAAATCCCCATTAAACCAAAAATAGTTGTTGTTAAGAATAAGGGCTATGCCCTCCAATATAAAGTTTTTCTCTTCTGCAGATTTGCTTTCTTTATCTAAAAAGTATTCTACAGCCTTCAGACCTACTGTGTGATCAATGATTGTGTACAGTGAGGTCACGTCTGATGTGACTAAAGTGTAACCACTTTCCCACTGTACACCTTTCAACACCTCCAAAGTGGCCGGGGTGTCCTTGAGGTAAGACGCATTTTTTTGGACTAACGGTTGCAACAATGTATCCAAATAGAAGGGGACACATCTGATGGTGAGACCTTTTTGCTTAATTCCATCTGGCAACGCATCTCACCCTGTTCCGGATGCAGGGAGAGAGTGTAGTGTGGTCTCACACGTCAATGTGTGAATTTGTTTTTTAATCTACTTTTTATCATCTGTTTTTACTTGTATATCGTGTGGAATAAAATACTTTTTTTACGGAGCATCCTGGGTGTGGAAAATCTCCTTGTCAGGACTGAACTAAAGAAACCGCTCTATGCAAATAGGGCCTCATATTGAGGTGAGTGTTGTTCCACCAGCCGATTGATGTTTTTATGACTGAGTGAATACGGGGTGTCGAGCTACTTTTTAAGACTGTGATCCAGACTTAAAGATACCGTTACATGCATATAGGGCCTGTAATACAGGTCAGTAACGTTTATATTCTGCTTGTGAGTGACGGGCGGTCACAGGAAAAACAGAAGAGACTACCGTGGAGAAAAAAACATAAAAGATAACTTTATGTGTATATAGGGACCCCCACGGAGGTCAGTAGGAGGCCCCAATTACTCTACAGCACTCGTTTAGGACACAAGTAGACCCTAAAAATTCTGCAAGCAAGTCCTCTGTTGTGCTGAGGAGTGATTTCTGTAGTGATAGCGCTGAAGTGTGTTCTCAAATTGTGTTTTGGTATATTGGTGTAGTGGGGTGTAGTGACCCACAGAGAACACGCACAGCAGCAATCCTGGGCGCATTCATCTGCCTGTCGAATCTGCTTTTTGTGTACATTGTTCTATCACTATTAGACAGGGAGGTGTTTGGCGACCTCAACTTATATTGAATATAATGTTTGCCCACAGGGGCCGGCGTAATGTGTATGCAAAGGAGACTTTCCAGAGGGAAAGTAATGATGAAGTTGTCTGCACTACCGATGAGGATCTTGAAACAGCAATGCTCAAATTAGAAAAAGCTTTGATACGTGAGGGCAAAATCTGGTGGGAACTTACCACTCTAGAAACCTACTGCAAGGAAAAAATTGTACCTCGAGGTTTGAGACTTGAAAAAGTTCCCTCATTTGGAAATGAATCTAAGGAATTCATGGATTGCTGGTTCAAGATCCTAGATGACTGTTCAATTAAATTGATGCAGTTAATTATTGATCAGAAAAAGGAAGAATTGCGTAAATTAGAGGGAGACATAGCCATTTACAAATCTCTTGTAGAACCTTACTCAAAGTCTAAGGAATATAAAGATCTAGAGGAGATGGTAACAACAAAAGTAGAAAGAAATGAGAAAGATCTAATGGCTAAGAAAAAGAGGAAATTTTGGAGGGATAAGGATGATTATAAAAAGGGTAATCAACACTGTATAACCAATAAAGAAAAACGTATGGCTAAAAAAGATGCAGTGGAGGCAGATAAACTTGATGAGCCGTTACAGAAAAGGTTCCCCAATAACACCTATAAATAAAGACCGAGAAAAAATCCCCCCAATAATTATACTCATACTCCTCGATTGGGCCCAATTAGAAACCCACCCTCTGGTGATAATAGGCATAGGAGACATTTTGCAGAACAGGAAGAAAACGTGTGGGAGAGACCTAGAGAAAGACGATGGAAAAGAAACAATTATAAACAAAAAGATAATTGGAGGGACAACAATCCATCCTGGGAAACTCCCAACCGTTTTCATGAAATCAGAGATACTGAGCGTTTTTTAGACGAGAGACCCACAACCCCGAGATACAGATAGTTGATAAAAAAGCTAGAAAGAGGGGTAAAAGGGGAAAAGGTTCTAGCCGTACTAAACCCAAAAAAAGGAAACCAGTGGAGGCCAGCATAGAGGTGGAGAACGACACAAATCACCCCTTCATAACAGAGGATCATAAGACAAAAATAGTCAACCTTAGCGCCTATGAGCTGACACATGAGGAAAGCTCCCTGTTGGAGAAAGGTTTGAAGTTTGCCCCGTCTAATAAGATTGACAAGTTTGAAGTCTATGTGGATCTTCAAAAATTCGTAAGAAAATTATCACTCAAACGTTTTTTCGAGGAAAAAAAGCAAATAGGCGATAGTGGAGGTATAGAGATTGAGATCCCCACAGAATCAGTGTCCATTTTTAGAAAAAAATCTACGTTTTATCCCGCCCATAAAAAGGGTTGTCTGGTTGAAACTTTTGAAAAGCTGGTAAGGGACGATCTTGATAAAATGCAAATCAAACCCCCCAAAAATTTAAATTTAACCAAAGGGGAACGAAATGCAATTAAAACCCTTAAGGAAAACGCTAACATAATAGTGAAGCCAGCAGACAAAGGGGGCAGTATAGTTATACTCAATACAGAAGATTATAATAAAGAAATCTACAGACAGCTTCTGGACACTAAAACTTCTAAGAAATTAAGAGGTAACCCTACAGCAGCAATAAGTAAAAAACTGGAGGTATTCTTGAATATGTATACTTTAAAAGGGGTACTAGAAGAGAAAGTCAAAGAATACATTAAAATTGAGACCCCATCCATACCTGTAGTGTACATTCTACCTAAGATACACAAGAGTATGGTAGACCCCCCCCCCTGGGCGCCCTATTGTGGCGGGGACAAATTCTGTACTTTCCAATCTGTCCCACTATTTGGATACATTGTTGCAACCGTTAGTCCAAAAAAATGCGTCTTACCTCAAGGACACCCCGGCCACTTTGGAGGTGTTGAAAGGTGTACAGTGGGAAAGTGGTTACACTTTAGTCACATCAGACGTGACCTCACTGTACACAATCATTGATCACACAGTAGGTCTGAAGGCTGTAGAATACTTTTTAGATAAAGAAAGCAAATCTGCAGAAGAGAAAAACTTTATATTGGAGGGCATAGCCCTTATTCTTAACAACAACTATTTTTGGTTTAATGGGGATTTTTATTAGCAGTTAACTGGTACCGCAATGGGCACCAGGCTGGCACTGAGTTATGCCAATTTATTTATGGCCAAGTGGGAGGAGGAGTGCATATTTAACAACTTGCAGCTCGGTGCCAGTCTGGTGTCCTGGAAGCGGTACATTGATGATATTTTGTTTATATGGAATGGGGATGATCTTTCTTTAAATACATTTTGTGATGAACTCAATAGGAATCAGGTCAACATAAAGTTAAACTTTGATAAGAGTAACACCAATGTCAATTTCTTGGATCTGTATATTTATGTGGAGGGAAACACTGTAAAAACTCACAATTACGAGAAAAAAACAGACTGTAATTCATTTATTGGCTACAGCAGCAATCATCATGAAAATTGGCTGCGTAGCATCCCTAACGGGCAGTTCCAAAGAATAGGCAGGAACTGCACCGAATTAGAAATATATGAGGTCCATGCAGAAAAAATGGAAAAGCAGTTCCAGAGCAAAGGTTACCAACAAAGTATCATCTCAAAAGCAAAAGAAAAAGGTAGAGAGTATGTTCAAACTTTTGTTAGAAATACACCAGCGACCCCCAAACCAGAAAGAAACAACGGCAATAGGGGTGTTAATTTCATTACAAAATATACTAACCAATCTAAGCAATTAGAGAGAATTATTAGGAAACATTGGTGGATCCTAAAAAGTGACCCCATTCTGAAACAATTCATTGATGAAAATCCCCATGTTATCTATAGGAGGGCCAACAATTTGAAAAATTTATTGGTAACGAGTGCCATTAACACACCATCCCCCTTAAACCCCATAAAATCAAAGGGTTTTTATCGGTGTGGCACCTGCTCAATGTGCCGAGTATGCAAAAGTGATAGCAGGGTAATAAATCAGTATAAATCAGTACAAACTAATGAATGGCACACTATCGATGATTTTATCACTTGCAACAGCAAATTCTGTATTTACATTATTGAGTACACATGCCATAAACAATACATTGGTAAGACCATAAGAATGTTAAAGACCCGTATGGCCGAGCATGTGAGGAATATTAAGAAAGGCACAGAGACACACAATGTTTCTATGCATTTCAAAAATGTACACAATTGTAATACAGAACATCTATTGTCTTTTTGTGGTATAAATATCATTAAGGAGAACTGGAGGGTTAATGATAGAGAAAAACGGCTTGCCCGTACAGAAATGAGGAAAATTTACTCACATAAAACTATTGAACCTAATGGACTCAATATAGGATTTGAAATTAAGTGTTTCCTATGATGTGATATATTTTAACATCTCCTCTTTATGTTGTTTTGTCCTGTCTCACTGGTGGTGATATTCCGTATGAGGCTACAGTATGGTGGCACCGAATGAGAGGACAAAAAAAGCGTTATCATTAATCCCTATGGAAATCCATCACACAAAATGGCGGCCGCAATACATCAGATTAGCATAACCATCAGCTGCGTTCCAAATACAGGAAGCCAGCGTCTCAACAAACCGGAAGGAGGATGTGCGCGTCCGTCAGTGAAACATGGAACCACACAATCAAACAGTGTGTTTCACCCGAATACCGGAAGTAGCGATCGCGGCACCGGAAGTGACGCTACGCAAGTAACAAGAGGATACACAGGTGTATAAGAAGGCTCCGCAAAATATGGAAATAACCCCGGAAGGGGAGTCTGTGTATTTGGGACTTTATTTATATCTTTGCGGTATTGCATTTGGATAAGGTTCATCTGTATTATGTGTAACATGAATAGAAATGTAGTGAGTATGAAACACTGTATTAGAAAGGTATTTAGGTGTTGTGTTGTAACGGTACCATCCCCTCACTCCACCCCAGTTTTTAGTATGGATAACTTTAGGATCATTTGGGAGACAGGTATAAATACCGCTCCACACCATAGACCCCTCACACCTTGAAAAAGGGCTGAAGCTTGAGCCCGAAACGCGTTGGTGAGGAGAAGGGGACACATCTGATGGTGAGACCTTTTTGCTTAATGCCATCTGGCAACGCATCTCACCCTGTTCCGGATGCAGGGAGAGAGTGTAGTGTGGTCTCACACGTCAATGTGTGAATTTTTTTTTTTTTTTTTTAATATATTCTTTATTTAAAGTTTTCAAGAAAATACAAAAATACAGACATTACAATCTTACAGGAGAATTGGAAGGTACAATGTCTCAACAAACACGGGTATGGCCAGTATACTGTAAAGCAAAGCATATCATGACTAGGAACTTCACAGCCTCTCCTCTCAACACACGCTGGCCATAAATTGACAGTCCTTCTTAGTAAGATTGATTAAAACCTTATAGCTTATATTCTCCGCTAGACAATGCAACAATAATTGAAAGAATGAAAGGCGTATGTCTGGAGGGGGGATGAACAGACAGTACGGGGGGAATAGGAGGGTGCGCGGCAAGAGAACGCCTAGGAAGGGGTGGGGTGGGGAAGAGTGTGGTGATGGGGGGCCTTAGATTATCTCAATACTCATGGGTCGGTCAGGTAGCATTATGTCTTGTGGGTCTCCAGTTCGTATGTTCTCTTTACTGGGAGAGCGCCATGATTTCTCGTGTCATGGGGCGTGAATCTGTATGGGCTTGGTCTTTGTATGTTGTCGTTGATTTAAAATCGATCCACTGTAGCCATGTCGACATGTAATCTGCCTGTTTGTCTAAAACATCAAAATAAATGTCTTCCATGGTACAATAAAAGTCGATTCTACAAAACCATTCCCATATTGTAGGAGGCTCTGTGTCTCTCCAGTGTGTCGGCACTACAGCCCTAGCTGCATTATTCAGGTGTTTTAATAGGGACTTTTTGTATTTATGTAAGGGTACTTTGGTATGTGTTAGTAGCCAGAAATCAAGTCCCTCCGGTACCTGGAAGCCTAGTATAGTAGAGGATATTTGTATAACTTTCTCCCAGAAGGGCCTGAGCTTGGTACAATCCCACCAAATGTGGATCAGAGTGCCGCTGGAAGCGCCGCATCTCCAGAACATGGGCGACACCGAAGGGTATATTTTATGGAGAATGTCTGGACATCTGTACCATCGGGTTAGTAATTTATATTGGGTGTCTATCACTTCAAGGCTCGAAGAACAACTCGCCATGACCTCTAATTGTTTCTCCCAATTTATCGTAATACCCCTGGGTGTCAGTTCTCCATTCCATCTTTCACAGAAGGCGGGGACATCAGGGAAATGGCCCTGTAGTATTATTCTATATATTGCTGATAGAGCATGCGTAGGTTCAGAGGGCCGGGAGCATAGTATTTCAAACTGTGTAAGTTCTTTTTTAAGTGTGCCTTCTAGCCTTTTCGAGTGTATAAAGTGTCTTACTTGAAAATAAAACCAAGCATCTGACTGAGCCAATTTTTTTTCTGCCTTCAAATCTGCATAGGGTTTAATTTTCCCACCTGTCAATAAGTGTATAATTCTAGTGAGGCCTTGTTGCTTCCACCCAAGTGCTTGTCGCCCAGAGGTCCCCGGAAGGAATTCTTGGTTATCAATAAAGGGGAGTAGTAGAGTATCTGGGGTTGTGATACCAAGCTTATATCTGAGATTCTTCCATATCGATAGGGTGGGTTCTATCGTGGGATGTTTGATTGAAGGAATTTTAGCCAGCCATGGGGTATATTGTAAGCTTGAAGTGGATGCATGCATTTCCAACTCTACCCATTGCTTGGGGTTAGAATCCGCCCTAGACCAATTCATCACTCTATGTAAGGCTGCAGCCTGGTAGTAAGCTAGTAACATTGGCAGTCGTTGTCCCCCTCTATCTCTGCTATAGTATAAGTATGCGTGTCTAAATCTAGGCTTCTTACCTCCCCACACAAATTGGCTTATAACTCTCTGTGCTTCTCCTAGGTATTGAGCCGGGATCCTCAAAGGGATTGTCTGAAAGAGGTATAGGAACCTAGGAAGGATATTCATTTTAATAATGTTCATCCTCCCCAGCCAAGAGAATTTCTGTGATGCCCATTGAGACAATTCTCGGCGTATAGTTCGGAGTAAGGGGGTGTAGTTAAGAGAGACAGCGGAGGACAAGGAATTTGGAATGTGTATGCCCAAATATTTGATGTGAGATGAAGCCCATAAGAAAGGGAACTTGGGTTTTAGGGCTTCAACTGTGGGGGACGGGAGGGATACATTCATAGCTATGGATTTTGAGTAATTTATTTTAAAATTGGATAATTTCCCGTAACGTGAAAATTCCTCCATGAGATTCGGTAGAGACACCACTGGGCTCGAGATTATTGCTAAGAGATCGTCAGCGAATAACGCTAGTCTGTGGTCGGTCTTTCCTACCTTAAAACCACTAATATTTGGATTGCTCCTAATTGCCCTGGCCAGGGCTTCCATACAAAGAACATAGATTAGGGGAGACAGGGGGCAACCCTGTCTTGTCCCATTTGAAATGGACACTGGGGGGGATAATGTGCCATTTATTCTTATTTGTGCCGTGGGGGAAGTGAATTTGTTTTTTAATCTACTTTTTATCGTCTGTTTTTACTTGTATATCGTGTGGAATAAAATACTTTTTTTACGGAGCATCCTGGGTGTGGAAAATCTCCTTGTCAGGACTGAACTAAAGAAACCGCTCTATGCAAATAGGGCCTCATATTGAGGTGAGTGTTGTTCCACCAGCCGATTGATGTTTTTATGACTGAGTGAATACGGGGTGTCGAGCTACTTTTGAAGACTGTGATCCAGACTTAAAGATACCGTTACATGCATATAGGGCCTGTAATACAGGTCAGTAACGTTTATATTCTGCTTGTGAGTGACGGGCGGTCACAGGAAAAATAGAAGAGACTACCGTGGAGAAAAAAACATAAAAGATACCTTTATGTGTATATAGGGACCCCCACGGAAGTCAGTAGGAGGCCCCAATTACTCTACAGCACTCGTTTAGGACACAAGTAGACCCTAAAAATTCTGCAAGCAAGTCCTCTGTTGTGCTGAGGAGTGATTTCTGTAGTGATAGCGCTGAAGTATGTTCTCAAATTGTGTTTTGGTATATTGGTGTAGTGGGGTGTAGTGACCCACAGAGAACACGCACAGCAGCAATCCTGGGCGCATTCATCTGCCTGTCGAATCTGCTTTTTGTGTATATAATTCCTGTCTGCTGGGGCATACCTACTGACGTATATAATTGCACTCCAGTGGTGCTGTCCTGTGGCATAAATTCCCCAAAATAATGGAGATCCAAAATATGGAGGATAAAAAATAGGGAAAGATGTAGTTCTAAGGCTGCTGCCACTTGTTATGACATAGACAATGAAATGCCATCAACGTTGTCTACCAAGGCCAATGCCCAGTGTCAAAGTAGAGGGCATGTAAAACCGAAGCCAAAGTTCAGTAAAAGGACTCGTTGGATGAGAAACTTAAACTTGCCAATATGCCATTTACGACACAGAGTGGCAAGGAACGGCTAAGGCGATGGCCTACGTGCATGACTAGTGGTTCAGCTTCCCTGGATGATCAAAGTCCTCCTCCTCTCCCCCCACCCTATAGTAAATTTAAGAGAGTTATGCTGTCTTCGACAAAAACACAGCAAACAAATCTGCCTTCTAAAGACATTTTATCACAAATCCCCAAGGAGAGTCCAAGGGTGTCGGTGGTTGCGATGCCGGACCTTCCCATCACTGTAAGGGAAGAGGTGGCTCCTTCCACCATTTGCAGTACGCCCTCTGCATATGCTGGTCACACCCTCTGCATATGCCCACAGTCTAGTTCCCGATTATATTAATGAAGGTATCAATGTTGTACACCAGGAGGATATTGATGTAGCTGGCGCTGAGGAGGAAGTTGATGAGGAGGATGCTGACGTGGTTTGCTTAAATGAGGCACCGGGGGGGGGGGGGGGGAACAGCTATTATCCATGGGATGAAAAAGGCCATCAGCTCTTCGGTCTGGAATTTTTTTTATCCAAATCCGGACAACAAATGCATTGCCATATGTAACTTATGTAAAGCTCCAATAAGCAGGGGTAAGGATCTTGCCCAACTAGGGACATCCTCCCTTATACGTCACCTGAAGACCCTTCATAAACCAGTGTTTAGTTCAGGAACTGTGGCTAGGAGCATCAGCAGTCCAGGGACACCTAAATCCCTTGGTCCTCCTGTTGTATCCAAGTGCCTGAAAACCACACCAGCAACTCCTTCTTTGTCAATTTCCTCCTCGATCCGGATCGGGGGAGTCCTGCAGGCCATGTCACCAGCATGACTGACTCCTCTTCTATCCGGGATTCCTTCGGAGGATCCTGCACCACTACTCCCTCTACTGCCTCTGCTGCTATGAGTCAGTCATCATCCCAGAGGGGAAGTCGTAAGACCACTACATATTTCACTAAGCAATTGACCGTCCAACAGTCGTTTGCCATGAGGACGAAGTACGACTGCAGTCATCCTATGGAAAAGGACTTGCGGCCTTGACAGCTATGCTGGCGTTAAACTTGCGTCAGTTTCTGCCATCAGTGGAGTGGGATTTAGACGGTTAATGGAGGTATTGTGTCCCCGGTACCAAATCCCGTCTAGATTCCACTTCACAAGGCAGGCGATACCCGGGATATACAGAGACGTCAGAAAAAGTGTCCTCAGTGCCCTGAAAAATGCATCTGTACCCCCTGTCCACTTAACCATGGACATGTGGACAAGTGGATCAGGGCAAACTAAGGACTATATGACTGTGACAGACCACTGGGTAGATGCATCGCCTTCCGCAGCAACAGCAGCAGCATTTCCTGCACTCCAGCTTCTTCCATGGCAGGCTACGCTGTGTATCAGTTTTCAGTAAGAGGCACAATGCCGACAACCTCTTAGAGAAACTAAGGGAAATCATCTTGCAGTGACTTACCCCACCTAGACTCTCCTGGGGATTTGTGGTGTTGTACAACGCCAGTAACATTATGCGGGCATTACACATGGGCCATGTTTTGCCCACACAATAAATTTGGTGGTGCAGATTTCATCAGAAGTGACAGGAGCATGCAGGAGATGCTTGCGTTGGCCCGCAAAATTTGTGGACACTTTCGGCATTCTGCCACTGCCTGCCGGAGACTGGAGCGGCAGCAAAAACTCCTCAACCTGCCCTGCCATCAGCTTAAACAAGAGGTGGTGACGTGCTGGAATTCAACCCTATGCTGCAGAGGATGGAGGAGCAGGAAAAGGCCATTGAAGCCTACACTGCCACATAGGCAGAGGAGCGGGGCTGCACCTGACTCAAGCGCAGTGGAGGCTGATTTCCGTGTTGTGCAAGGTTCTCCAGCTGTTTGAACTTGCCACACGTGAAGTCAGTTCCGACACTGCCAGCTTCAGTCAGGTGATTTTGCTGATCAGGCTGTTGCAGAAGCAGCTGGAGAAAGTGGAGGAGGAGCTAAAGCGATTCTGCAAAGCATGTAGCTCTTGTGGATGAAGCCCTCCATACGCTTTGCCAGGATACGAGGGTGGTCAGTCTGTTAAAGTCAGAGGAATACATTCTTGCCACCGTGCTCGATTCTCGGTTTAAAGCGTATGTTGTGTCTCTGTTTCCGGTGGACACAAGTTTACAAAGGTGAAAAGACCTGCTGGTCAGGAGATTGTCATCTGAAGGGGACCGTGACAAGGCCACAGCTCCTCCTTCATTATCTCCCACACCTGTGGCTGCGAGGAAACAGCTGCGATTTCCCACACGATGCACTGGCGGGATGCAGGGCAGGCAGGAGGGAGTTTAGACATCTGGTCCGGACTAAAGGACCTTCCAACGATTGCTGACGTGTCTACTGTCAATGCATTGGATGCTATCACCATTGAAATAATGGTGGAGGATCACTTTGGTCACAGCATCCAAGTAGACATGTCAGACAGTCCATACTTGTACTGGCAGGAAAAAAAGGCAGTTAGGAGGCCCCTGTACAAACTGACTCTATTTTACCTGAGTTGTCCCCCCTCCAGTGTGTACTCTGAAAGAGTTTTTAGTGCAGCGGGGAACCTGGTCAGTGAGTGGCGAAGGAGGTTGCTTCCACAAAATGTGGAGAAGATGATATACATAAAGACCAGCAATTGCCTCCAGAAATTAAAGAGGGACCTGTGATTGTGGAGTCCAGCAGTGGCATAACTATTAATTTTTCTCTCCCCTGCCAAAAATGTTGGCAGCGCCTCCCCTCTCTTCTCCCCCTTCCCCCAGGTAGAGATAACCCTCCCTCTTCTCCCCCTTCCCCCAGGTAGAGTTAACCTTACCTCTCCTGCATCTGCCGCCGGTCTTGTCTGCGGTCCTGTCCTGGCTCTCCTGGCTCCTGCTGCTAGCCTGCTAATGAAAAGTGACACACAAAAAATGGCTGCCTCCATACAGCAGAGCATTTTAAGGATGCTAGAGGAGGCCGCAGCCTCCTCTAGCATCCTTAAAAACTGTCTGCTATATGGGGGCAGCCATTTTTTTATGTCACTTTTAATTAGCAGGACTCGGAGCCAGGAGAGCCGGGACGGGACCGCAGACAGATGCGGCATTGGCAGGTCCCGTCACACATATGTGGCAGGCGACAGCAGGTAACAATAGCCCAGCAGACCCCCCCCCCAGAGCCAACACTTTCTAAGTGCCACCCCGCCGCCACAGGGACTGCAGGGCTATTGTTACACCACTGGAGTCCAGTGGGGACAAATTGATAATCTGTGAGGATGAGGAAGTACACACTGAAGGGGGCGAGGAATCAGAGGAGGAGGATGATGAGTGACGACAACATCTTGTCTCTGTAGAGCCAGTTTATACAAGGAGAGATTAATTGCTTTTTTTGTGTGGGGGCCCAAACAAACCGATCATTTCAGCCACAGTTTTGTAGGCCCTGTTGCTAAAATGATTGGTTTGTTAAAGTGTGCATGTCATATTTCTGCAACATAAAGGTGGGTGGGAGGGCCCAAGGACAAAACCATCTTGCATCTCTTTTTTTGACCATTATGTGCTTTGTGGGGCCTAGTTTTTAAAACTGCCATCCTGTCTGCTGCTGCAGTGCCACTCCTCAATGATCCATGTGTTTGTGCCGCCCACTTGTGTGGCTTAGCATAGTTATACACCTACCTCGGTGCAACCTTTTGCCCTAAAACAATATTGTGAGGTGTCAGGTGTTCAGAATAGACTGGAAATTAGTGGAAATTAATGTTATTGAGGTTAATAATAGCGTAGGAGCAAAAAAAAACCCAACCCAAATTCTGTGATTTTAGTGTTTTTAATGCTTTTAAAAAAAAAAAAAATCAGAACCCAATACCCAAAACGTTGAGGGGGTGTTTTGGAAAAACCCAGTAAAACCCAAAACCTGAAGGTAATCAGAACCCAAAACGCAAAAATGTGACAGGTGCACATCTCTACTCCAAACATAGCGAGTGGAGTTTATACCAAAAAGTTTAAATTTATACCAAAATCCCCCTCTGGATTATCCAGATGGTCACTGGCAAACTTTAGACGGGCTTCTGGACATGTGCTGGCTTAAGCAGGGGGACCTTTCAGGCAATGCAGAATATGAATCCATGACGACGTAGTGTGTTACTATAGGTAACCTTTGTAACTGTGGTCCCAGCTCTCTTGAGGTCATTGACCAGGTCTGCCCGTGTAGTTCTGGGCTGATTTCTTACTGTTCTCAAGATCATTGATACATGATCTTGTATTTCTTCCATTTCTTAATAAGCGCGCCAACAGTTGATCTTTTCTCATCCCAGCCTTGTGCAGCTCTACAAGTTTGTCCATGGTGTCCTTTAGACAGCTCTCTGGTCTTGGCTATGGTGGAGAGGTTGCAGTCTGACTGTTTGCGGGTGTGGACAGATGTCTTTTACCAGTTCAAACAGGTGCCATTAATACAGGTAATGAGTGGAGGATAGAAGAGCTTCTTAAAGATGAAGTAACAGGTCTGTGAGAGCCAGAAATCTTGCTGGATGGTAGGTGTTGAAATATTTATTTTCCACAGGAATATACAAATAAATTGTTTAATAATCATACAATGAGATTTCCTGTTTTTTTTCCACATTCTGTCTCTCACAGTTGAAGTGTACCTATGATGGAAATTACAGACCTCTCTCATCTTTTTAAGTGGGTCAATTTACACAATCGATGGCTGTCCAAATACTTTTTTTGCCCCACTGTAGTTGCAATTCAAGTGATATTGGACATCCACAGGTTATTTTCCTGTTCTCCCTCCCCCGTTAGCGTTTACTTAACATTGGAGCACTCATGCCTGGACCCGCCACTTACCCTAATACCCTATCCCTCATGCACTAACCCAAACCCTCAAAATAACAATCCTACCCTACCTCCAGGGGCGTAACTAGAACTCTGTGGGCCACATAGCAAACATTTTGAAAGGCCCCCCCCCCCCACATACAAACAATTGTCACAAGAGAGACAGCGAGAGAGAGAGGTTGTGAGAGAGGCAGGGGGTCAAAGAGAGTGTGAGGGAGAGGCAGGGAGTGAGAGAGGGTGCAAAGGCAGGAAATGAGAGTGTGTGTGTGACACAGTAAGTGAAAGAGGATGTGAGGGAGAGGCGGTTAGTGAAAGGTTAGAGGGAGAGGCAGGGAGCGAAAGAGGGTGTGAAGGAGAGACAGGGAGTGAGAAAGGATGGGAGGAAGAGGCAGGGAGCAAGAGAGAGTGTGAGGGAGAGGCAGGGAGTGAGATAGGGTGGAAGGGAGAGATATAGAGGACTAGAGGCAGACAGAACGAAATAGAGAGGTAAGATGGAGAGGGAGTTAAAAAGTGCTGAGAGAAAGAAGGAGCAGGAGAAGAGAGAAGAGAAGGTGTGAGAGAAAAAGAGGAAAGAGACATATGAAAAGAAAAAGTAGAACGAGGCAGAGGGAGAAAAAAAGATCAAAGAGATATGGCAAGGGAAAAATACGAAGAGACGGGCGAGTGAAAAAGATAAAAAATGACAGGAGGCGAGAGAAAAAGATGAAAGATGAGGGAGGGGGATGAAATATGGGGGTGGGGCAGAGGGTGTGAGATGCAGGGGAGAGAGAGAGAAAGAGAGAGATGGAGGGAAGGTAAGGAGGGGGTTAGTTAGGGGAGAGGATGGTGAGTCTTGTGCGGTGCCTGGTGCCCTGCTCCCACTCCCACTGGAGGGGACCCACAACCCGTGTTATATTATTTAAAAAAAATGGAAAACAAAATTAAGAGGGTGCAGGGGATAGCCTGCTGAGCTTCGGAGCCCCCAGGCCCCATAGCAGTTGCATCCCCTGCACCCTCTGTAGTTACGCCACTGCCTACCTCCTTAACTAACCCGAATACCCGAACACTAAGTTTTTCTTTTTTAATACAATAAAGGCAAGAGGCCACCTTCCCACTACTCCATACATACAACACACAAGCCTGAGCTAGTAGAGTGCTAGGCATTAGAAGGTCGCTGCGAGGTGGCATCTGCAATGGGACTGTGGTGTGCTGGGTTCAGGAGAAGAGCTACTGCAGCTTCTGCTTCCAGGGCTCCCACTGGGCAGGGCATGATTAAAGGTTCCAGGTGCCCTAGGCTAATACACATGTAGCACCTCTTGTAATGCTGTTAACACACGTGTATGGGCGCTCAGGGACTCGCTATTCATACTGCCCATGTTCATGTAATGGAGGTTATACAACTGGCATGTAGGATCTAATGCAGGCATGTCCAAACTATGGCCCTCCAGCTGTTGTGAATCTACAAGTCCCATCCTGCATGGCAACAGTTTGCTATTAGGGAATACTAAAACTATGGCAAGGCATGCTGGGATGTGTAGTTTCACAACAGCTGGAGGGCCAGAGTTTGGACATGCCTGATCTAATGCTTGTGGTGTGTGAAGGAAGCTTTGGATTTAAGCTGCCCAGCTGGTGCTGTAGCACAATGTACATAAATTAATAGTTCAGGAGGTAACATTGGCATAGCCATACCTCCCAACTTGTGACCTGAAGAAATAGGGACACTCGCGCGGCGAAGCTGCGCGAGCGCCCGAAAAGGGTGCGGGGCATATGCAAATGAGGGCGCGGCTTATGCTAATTAGCCGCGACCTCATTTTCATACGAGAATAGACAGCGTCTATTCTACTAGATTGGGGGGTCTCCCAACTGCCACCCCCGCAGCGGGACAATGCCTGCCGCGGGTGGGACAGCGGGACAGGACCCAAAAATCGGGACTGTCCCTCTAAAATCGTGACAGTTGGGAGGTATGGCATAGCCATCTGGTAGTCAGAATAAGAACTTTACCCCCCACAGTACATTGGGAAGGATGATAGCTAACAAGCATGGTATAAATTAGGCCTTTAATTTCCTCGGCTGTCACCTGCAAGGACCCCCCCTTCCCCTCTGTCCCGGCACCCTAGGCTGCAGCCTATTGGTTAATCAGGCACTGGACCTGGGCCCAGGATATTAGTACCCTCCCCTCTTGGTGCCCCTGTCTCTAACATGTCAAAAGGTTGTGAATTATCGTCACAGACAATTGTTGCATTATCACACTTACATAACTGGGTTGACAAGGTAATTTCACATGCTAGACATTGACTACCCAATTAAATAACCCTGTAATTAATATAATCACTTATACAGACAGACAGCCCCTCCCCCTACACTTTAGGATTTATGTTCTGTAGTAGGTGGGGAGTGATACTTATATTAAAGCAAATTACAAGTACCCAACAAAAACTAATGGATAAATAATGTCAAATAAATGGATAGGTATAGGAGAAGAGAGATTTGTCCTGGTGTGGTGCGCCATACAGATTTGAAAATTTTCTTTTCTGGATGAAGTTAATACATTGCAAAAAAACTGCAAAGTATTGGAAACAAAAGTGAAAACGTGTGAAAAACGTGAAGGTAAAAGGCTGGTGTGAGGGTGTCAATGCATATATAGAATCTTTTAAAATATATTATTTATATATATTATATATATTATTGTGATATGGTCTTATTAAGAGTCAAATTTCAACCCTTAAACTGTGTACCATAACTGTATTGGGTGTGGTACAGGGGTCCGACAGTCAGGATCCCGACAGCCATTAGCCCGACGTCGTGAATTGTGATCCCTACTGTCCAGACTCAGCATGGTGAGCGCAACTAAGCCCCTTGCGGGCTCACTACGCTCGCCACCTATTCCATTTTCCCTCTATGGGGGTCGTGGACCTACACGAGGGAAAATAGCAGGTGGCTTTCGGGAACCCGGCTGTCAGTGTTTTGACAGTCAGGATCCCGACATCGGGTAAATACCTGTCGGGATCCTGACTGTCGGGACCCCGTCCGGCACCCACTCTATTCAGTATACCTTATGTTTCCATGAATTCAATTCATATGGCATACGCATAAGTAATACGGAAGTAATGATCCTAAATTGGTATAGATTAAATCATTCACATTAGAGTAGAACGGACTATAAATCCTCCAAATTATATTTATGTGTGGTGAAAAACTAGTATAGCAACTCAAAGTTCATCTTCCGTAAGTATTATAATTATTGTTACACCCGAATGTTTTAATGAATCTGCACAAATGCTCTGTGGAATATAGGGTACAGCTGGATCTGAGGGCTGATGATTATATCGATCTGTCAGTAAAAGTGCCCATACACGTTACAATTATTGTATCCAATATTGTATCCATTATCGCATCTCATCGCATCTCGGTTTTGCGATAAGATGAGATGAGATCTAGTACAAAAAGTATGTGCAGCACAACAACAGCGCGCACAATATTTCAAATGTCCACTCGGATAGAGGGGACACCAGGAGGGGAGTGGGAGTGTGCTCTGCACTGCGCTCTGCTCCTCTCCCCATAGAAGCAGCTTCACCGCTCTCCATCTCTCCTTGCAGCAGCAGCAGCGAAGGCTCATATAAAAATTTGGCAGTTTTGGGGGCATTGCTTAAGGGACGCTACAAGTGGCGGTATGTGGGGGCATTTATGCATAATGTATGGCTTAATGTGTTAGGGGCATTACGGTGTGCAGCATCATGTGTAGGGGCATTATGTGTGCAGCATCATGTGTAATGGGTACTATGGTGCGCGGCATCATGTGTAATGGGTGCTATGGTGTGCAGCATCATGTGTAATCGGTACTATGGTGTACGGCATCATGTGTAATGGGTACTATGGTGCGCGGCATCATGTGTAATGGGTACTATGGTGTGCAGCATCATGTGTAATGGGTACTATGGTGCCATCAAGCAAGAACCCCCTAGCAATGAGCACGTAGGTAAGCAGCACTTATGTGGCAAATATGTAATGGGCATTACGGTTTGTTATATAGTATGTAATGGGCATCATGATGTGTTGCACAATGTGTAATGGGCATTATGGTGTGTGGCCTTATGTGTAATTGGCATTACGGCATTATGTGTAATGGGTATTACGGAGTTTGCTAAAATGTGTAATGGGCATTACTGTGTATGGTCTAAAGCAGGCATTCCCAACCACGATCCTCAAGGCACACCAACAGTGCAGGTTTTGTAGATATCCAGGCTTGAGCACAGGTGACTTAATTAGTATATGAGGGATTCTGATTAAACCATCTGTGCTGAAGCCTGGATATCACTAAAACCTGCACTGTTGGTGTGCCTTGAGGACCGTGGTTGGGAATGCTTGGTCTAAAGTGTAATACCACACCCTTTTTTGTGATGCCACGCCTCCTTCCCATGAGGCCACACCCCCTTTTTGCCGCGCAAAGGTCCTCCTGCTGTTGTACCTAGATCTGGGACCACCCTTTACCATAATTCTAGATTCGCCTATGTGTGCATGATATATCATTCCCAAACTCCCAATACCATTAACGAGATCTGTTGACAGTACACACTGAACAGGAAAGTGCTCAGTGTGTATGGGCATGCAGCAATCCAATAATGACTCCATTGGAGCATTTATGGAATTGGCAGAAGATAAAGGATCTGTGTAGCCCAGCTACTGGAATGTTTGGAAGGTACAGTATAATTATATTGTGGTGCTACTGTATATCTATTAAACGTTTAATTATTAATATTATTATTATTATTATTATTATTAATAATAATAATTATAAGATATAAGTGTGTATTAACAATGAATATCTCACTTTCTGTGCATTATTTCTCCCTATGATTACAAACTTATATAACGCGGTATTGGGGGTGAATCTGGTACGCATTTCCCAGCACACACAGGGAAAAATTATTTGATAGTCATCGACTATTGAATGATTTTGCAAGTGCTAGCAGATCTAAGACACCTCTCTGGTGATCTGCGGGTGCCTGTATGGGAAGCGGGCGGGGAGCTGACATCCGCTGACGTCAGCTGGGGAGCGAAGCCACTGGAATCACCACCTTAGTGTGTGGCGCTCAATATGGAAATGATGGGCCCATTGAGTTACTCAGTACCGATTGATGACATTTATGAAAAACTCTTCGCCAACAACCTTACACCCACTTCCCACTTATCACCCTCTTATCTTATCAATTGTCCAGATCTGGATGGGATAATTGGCATCTGCGGGACAGCACGGATGGTGTAATGGTTAGCATTACTGCCTCACAGCGCTGAGGTCATGGGTTCGATCCCCACCATGGCCCTAACTGTGCGGAGTTTGTATATTCTCCCTGTGCTTGCGTGGGTTTCCTCCGGGTACTCCGGTTTCCTCCCACAATCCAAAAATATACTGGTAGGTCAATTGGCGCCCAACAAAATTAACCCTTAGAATGTCGGTTTGCGCGTGTACATGTGATAGGGAATATAGATTGTAAGCTCCACTGGGGCAGGGACTGATGTGAATGTTCAACTATGCTGTGGAATATGTGTGCACTATATAAGAAACTGTTAATAAATAAATAAATAAATCTGATAATACTCTTAACATTGTCAATATTGTTGAACTGAACTGTATTAGTACCGAGATGCCCCCACTCTCATTAGATGTAGAAGAGGCCTGATAGCTTTATTGGCAATATACATACGTAGTTACGCTCATCGTTGCTGCGCAAAGGCCATGTGCAGTCCTATAGCCATGTGCAAGGGCGTAACTACCATAGGTGCAAGGGGAGCAGCTGCTATGGGGCCCAGAGCTGAAGGGGCCCATATTTGCTGTCTAACTAATATGTTTTACATACAGTTATCACCATCAGTTGCTAAATAGGGGCCCTTTAAAAACGTTTGCTATGGGGCCTATGAATATATATAGGTACGCTTCTGGCCATGTACATGCATCTAATTCGCTCCTGCAGCTCGTAGAAAAGTGGTGAGGTTGCAGCACGGCATTTCCATGCCATGGGTGCCATATGAGTGGCCTTATCGCAGCAACGATGAGCACGGCTACATCTGTATTATGTAATGGAGATTTTTAACAAGTTTGCAAGACTGCAGGATCAAACGATACCTTCTTTCCTTGCTCTGTATAGGGGGCTAATAGTGATGTTTTCAGCAATAGGAAGAGTGCTCTACCCAGATTCTTTCTAAGATTACTGCTAAAATTCTATTTAGCTTTACAATGGTCTTTCATGGGCGTTCACCGGCAGGGGGGTCACTGGCATGCGGGTGTTAACAGGTGGGTGGTGGGCTGGTCAGCGACTGTCTGGCACCAGCAGGGGGTGGGCTGTCAGTGGCGGATGGGCAGGCAGCGGGTGACACCTGCCCCAGGTAGCCTCACCTGGTCAAAAAACCTGGGTAAGAGCCAGGTTTAACCCGCTAAAATCCTCCTTGGTTTCCGAGTAAGAATCCCACTAGACCTGGGATTTTTACCTGGTCACCATTTTCACTGAAAAAAAACCATGGCGCGTTCAAGTGCAGAAACATGGGAGTTTTACGTCGTGGAAAAGGGGTATTAGCTGGACTGTCTTGTCCACTCCATGTTGCTTTGTATGTCTGCACTCCCTTCCCCCCTGACATTTTGCCCTTTCCCAGAGCCCAGATCGGATTATTGGTTTGTAAAGTAATGGTGAATGGTATTACTTACCAGTGAATGCACCAACGAAGGTCAACGTCAGTCTAACAGTACAAGAATGTGGAAGCAGAACAGGGCCAAAGCAAGTATATCAGTACTAGAATGGTAAGAGCTGTTAATAATGGAGTGCACTACAGTGAAGACTCCATTTTGCTACTCCTCTAGGAAAGCTTCATTCCCTGTTCCAAGATGGCCACAGAGGCCACTACTGAGCACATGTAAAGCTACAGTATCATGCGACTGAGTGAGAGTACCACAATGGAAGAGAGCAGACTTGCATTAGCTCCAGTGAGAACTGCAATCAACTGCTGCATCCCTACATACATTCAGTGGCTGGTGAGCTGTATGATAACACCGATCCGCCCAAGCTCTGCTCCAGATTGTATAGCAGTGAGTCCTGCTGCACCTATATTATCTACAATAAAACTTTTCCATTGGTTAAGTATCTAGGCTGTCATAACACCAACTTCAGGTACACAAGCCCCAAGCTACTAGAACGCCTACATCAGCACACAGATGCCATCTTGAGCACATGTAGAGCACAGAGTGAAGGCACACAGTTTCCAGCAAAGCGCAGTAGAACAGCAGCACATAAGAGCACAGATCTAGCACAATTATTTTTTTAGGAAGCATGCATACAGGATCTTTGTAATCCAAATCTCTTATAAGCAAACTCAGAAAAGATCTAAAGTTCTGTAGTTATCTCTCTATCCCCTTGATAAATAATGATGTGAAGTTATTCTCTAAAGTTCTAGGTAGTAGACAAAATCGAGTGCATCCATCATTAATTCATAACAACCAAGTGGGCTTTATTCCAGGAAGACAAGCTAGGGATAACGCTAGGAGGACCAGCTACAGTATCTTACACTATCC
Source organism: Crinia signifera (assembly GCF_055691185.1). Taxonomy (NCBI): domain Eukaryota; kingdom Metazoa; phylum Chordata; class Amphibia; order Anura; family Myobatrachidae; genus Crinia; species Crinia signifera. Next base: position 50,903,453 of record NC_139224.1, read on the forward strand.
AAATTTTGAATACAATTGATGTCAAAAAGGCTTTTGTTCAGATGTTTTAGCATTTTATGTTCTCTAGGTAATTTTAGAATAGGTGACATCTATTAAAAGGTAGAGATAGTATAAACCATTGAAATGGGTAAAGTTTTTTCCAAAAATGGGCAAAACATTGATGGCTGCTCTGTGTGGCACCCACAAAAGGCACACGGGTAACGATCGCTGGTTGGCCTCACGCATGTTCTATGCCCCCCTCAGCTCTGGGCACCATAGCAGCTGCACTCCTTGCACCTATGGTAGTTATGCCTTTGTGGAGAGCCCACAGCTCTTCAAGTTAATACGGTATCTATTTTATGTTTACATTTTTAATAAGTAATAAAACTACACTTAGTTCATGTCTGTAATATTCATTAAGTATTATTAAGCGTGCATTGTGTACTTGGGATCTCAAGTTATTCCAGATCGCCTTCCCCCCAGAAGACCCTCACTCCCCAGGATGAGCGAGACTTGTCACGAAACAATTCCAGGAGTTTCTAGGTGCGGAAGCTGCAGTATTATATAATAAACCTGGCATGCGTTATAATTAACTTGTGCTACACTGGTTGTACGAAGGACAGAACAGAGTTTGAGTAACAGAATTATAGGTTATGACATTAGGTACACTATACATGTATGGTACTTGCTGTATATATTACATAGCGTTATGCATTGTAAGGTATTATAAACTGTCGGCATTGTGCTCCAGAATATTTTATTTACAAATGACATGGGGCCGATCCTTAAAAAAAATGACAGGCGGGGGTGGGGATGGGGTAGCGTGATAGGGGGAGAGTGGTTGTCCCACATGACCACTGTGTATTGTGATGAGAGACACCAGACAGTCTGAAGTGCAGTACCAGACCAGTCGAAAGGAGCCTCCCAAAAGGGAAATGGGATCCATTCTATATTTTTTGAAGACCTGGAAAATGCATACAGTAGACCAGGCTTTCCCAACCATGGTCCTCTAGCACACTAACAGTGCAGGTTTTAGTGATATCCAGGCTTGAGCACAGGTGACTTAATTAGTACCTGAGTGATTCTGATTAAACCATCTGTGCTGAAGCCTGAATATCACTAAAACCTGCACTGTTGGTGTGCCTTGAGGACCGTGGTTGGGAAAGCCTGCAGTAGACTTCACAAAACCCCAGGGAGACAGCAAGAACTATTTTAGCTTCTGAACTTTGGTTTTAATAGAAAACCAGTGAGGGTCCCTGTGGCATACTTGCCTACATGAGGGAGACAATGCTCTGTTCCTGGACTTCCTTGGTAATGTATTGATTGCCATCACCTGTGGGGAGCTAGGTAATTGCTAAGAAAGGTGTTTCACCACAGGTGATGGCAATCATACATTACCAGGGAAGTCCAGGAACAGAGCATGGTCTCCCTCATGGAAAGGTTCAGATAGTCAACATTCCCTGTGGGTGGATGGTAGAAGAGGACGGGCCCCATCCACAAAGGCCAGTCCAGGTCTTTTGGGTTCTGCAGCCAGGATGGCTGAGTAAATGTGCACCTGTGCGTACCTAGAAAGGACTTTATTGGAAAAAGGGGGTGAAAAGGTCACACATGGATATATAGAGTTTAAATTTTGTTAGTGGACCCTCATATATTATTTTCTGAAATATTTCTTAGATGAGATGAGAGAGGGTGTGCTATCACTGGACACCAAAAGACACAAATTTACAAAAAAGAGAAAGGTGTGTCGCTGGGTGATGCACCTGAAGAATGATTCATTTAAAATAATGGGTGACATTCTATGGGATGAGATAAATGCGCATTTTTTTATCTCGCACCACATCGCCGCTCTTCGCACTTTTTTAATTCGCATTTTTTGGTAATAATTCGCATATTTAATGGGATGCAATTTGGAGGCTGAAAAGTGCGATGTAGTGGGATTTGCGGCGAAGTGGTGCGATTTTATGACACAAAAAAGTGGGATTTCTTCCGCCGGTCATGTGCGAGTTTTGGACCAACCGGAGTGCGATTTACAAGACTGTCTCCGCATGACTAAGAACCCCTAACCTATTGGCCCACCTCTGTCCCCTCCATTATGCATCACAAAGGGGCACTGGCGCCATTTCACTCTTTGATAGGAAGTAAGGAGCATGGAGAGGAGCAGTGGCAGTGTGAGCAGAGGAAGAGGTGTTGGTGGCAGAGTGAGGAGTGGCAGAGTGAGGAGTGGCAGAGGGAGCAGTGGCAGAGAGAGCAGTGGCAGAGGGAGCAGTGGCAGCAGCCAGCCAAGTGGGAGAGGCAGCAGAGGACTGCTGAGGTCGTCCTCCATTACAGGGAGTGGCAGCATGGCCACAGCAAGGCCAGCCCCAGACCAGGCCCTGGCGGACCAGCCCCAGCAGGAGGAGGTGGAGGATCCGCTGGCATCAACATCCTATACCCAGGACCTATTCCGTACCCCAGAGCAGCTGCAGGAGGGCCACATGTCAGAGGTGGAGGAAGATGGAGGTGAGGAGGAGGAAGACACTGGCATGGAGGAGGGTACATGGCTGGAGTAGAAAATGAGGAGGAGGAGGAGGTAGAAGCTGGCCGCACAAAAAGTGGCCGAAAGGTCAGATTCTCATACGAGGAAAATGCTGCGCTTGTCCGGGCTATCATACCCGTTTTGACCGGTTACTGGGGAAAAGTCACCACAAGACCACTGCACAGCGGTAAAGGGCTATGTGGAAGGACATCACCCAGGCGGTGAACGCTGTAAGTCAGCACAAGCGCCTGGTCAGAAATGTCAAGAAGAGATACAATGACATCAAAAGGCAGCTGAAAAGTAAAATGGCCATGGAGTTGGAGGATGCCACCAAGACTGGCGGAGGAAGCCCCACCACTGTCTGCTACACGTCCTATGAGGTCAAGTTGAAGCGAATCATACCCCCTGAGGTCCTGCCTGGCATGCACGTCGCGGATACCGATAGGCCGCCGACGCCATCCAGAGCTGGTAAGTGTGACCACATGCAATCTTAAACATACATGGCAATGTTTTCAAACTGTTCAAAATGTTCACTTGTATTGTTATGCTAAGTAAAGTGCTGCTGTGGAACTACATAGCCCAGCAAGGTCAGGCAAAAAAAATTGCCTGCTCCTACTTTCAAATTGGTCATAATGCTGGGCCTTGTAGTTCCACAACTGCTGATATTGATCAACACTTTAACATTATTTCTAGCAGCTTAACATGCATGTGGCCCAAAAAACATTGGTGTACTGGTGGTTTAGCTGCCATGCCTACATACCACAGATTGTCCACCAGTTGTAATGTGTCAAATAGTTTAATAATAATCTAACAAAAAATTCAGGTGTAAAACATATGTCAAATAATGTGGGGACTAAATAATGTAGTCCTTAACCAAAGGAAGTATTGTCCAGTAATGTCATTTCAATGCATTTTTGGCATAAATGCTTATCCATAGCAAGGTAGATAATGGCTGCCCATCTTTCCTTTCACAGATTGTCCGTCCCGAAGTGCTCACGCATCACAGAAAAGAAGGCCCGTTGGAGCAGAATCTGTGGAAGCAGGTAAATGAACAAAAAACAGGCCATTACACATACAGTACACACACCCATGTCACATCAACAATATCTCACACTACATTCATCTCCTGCTGCTACATTGCAACGGAAATGAATGTAATCTGACCTAGCCATCTCACTTATTATTAATGTCAATGTTACATGCAGTATCGGGGTACATGTGTAAGTACATAATACCCCTAGGTATGTGCGTTCAGCATCTCAAGCCCTTTCAAAAACAGTACTGAAGAGAGACTGGCCTATATATGCATCAGTACTTACCTCTTCATCTGTATCCACAGGTACTGTACAACTAGGAACACAACCAACAGAATCCTCTATTATGATGTTGGACGAAATGGACATCATTCTAGAACCCGTGGAGACCTTTGCGGCTGAGGAGGAAATACAGACGTCATCACAGAGTGATCTTCCCCCAAGTGGGGTGACTCCCAACCCACCCCCACCCACAAACACACCCCATACAGCAGCTTCTGCTGCACAAGTAGCTAACTCCTTGGTAAATTTCAAAGAGAAACAAATAGAATTTATGGCCTCCCAAAGCCTGCAACTAGGTAACATCTAGGGGTACATGCGTCACACTTTTCTTCAATTAAGAAAAATTTCAAGGAGTGTACGGGTTGGTGTAGGTACTCATGTGTGCATGGCTAATAGCATTGACACCCTTTTTTCAGGTCTTACTTCTGCTGTAAGCATACCTCCCAACTGTCACGATTTTGGAGGGACAGTCCCGATTTTCGGGTCCTGTCCCGCTGTCCCACCCGCGGCAGGCATTGTCCCGCTGCGGGGGGGTGACAGTTGGGAGACCCCCAATCTAGTAGAATAGACGCTGTGCGCATGCGCACAGCGTCTATTCTCGTATGAAAATGAGGTCGCGGCTAATTAGCATAAGCCGCGCCCTCCTTTACATACGCCCGCCCCCTTTTCGGACGCTCGCGCGGCGAAGTGTCCCTATTTCATACAGACAGAAGTTGGGAGGTATGTGTAAGGGAACAGAATAGCCATATTGGCAGCCTTGTGCAAAGTATAGCTGCACTTAGCCAATCGTGTACAGCGCAGACCAATGCCTTAATAGGTATGCAGGCACAACTTCAGCAGATGGAAGGCAATGTCATAGGTGCAGCAGCATCTACACTGAGTAGTGTATCTAGCACCCCAGTAAGTGGCCCCCCCACTTCCCCACCCCGTCGGAGTATTAGGACCCGGGGTGGCCTGGGTGCAGCTTCAAGAAGTGGTTTAGGGTGGCCTGATGGTGGGAGAAAATAATTCATATTTTTTATACATTTTTAATTTGCATCTAATATGCAATACATTTTGTTACATCCCCGACAGTTCGAATGTTTGAGTGACAAAAATGCAGGTTGTTTATGACATACTATACTGCAGTAAAAATGTCTAAACGCATACCATTTTGTCTGTGTATTATTTTTAAAGCAATTGTTGTGTGAAATATGACATAGTGTAATGGTATATGACAATGGGATTGCTGAAAAGTAGTGTTGGGTAACTTCTGGCCCGTCAAAGGTTGTGGAACTACATATTCCAGCAAGCTCTGGCACTCATTGTTTGGACTGTAATGGTTATAGTGTGTCAGGGCATGCTGGCACGTGTAGTTCCACAACACCAGGTGAGCCATGTTTTAGAGCAAAATTAATTCATACATGTTACAAATGTACTTACAAGGTTGATTACAGCAAGGGATAGGTCAGCACCACCAGCTGCATCAGTTGGGCTCTGTGTATTAGGCTAACTGTGGGTGGAAACAGATGGTATTGCTAAATAATTTGTTTATGAGTACACTTACAGCAAAGGTACATGTTGGAATACAGGGCACATGTGCTTACCAGAAAAGTAACGCCTGATGATTTGTGTACGCACCAGATTCCCCCTCTGCGTACCCCTCACTACCTGAGGTGTGGTAGGTTGGGCTTCCTGCACGACTGCTGCATGTTCCTCCTCCACATAGGCAGGTTGGGACAGGGCTATGTTGTGTAACATGCAGTAAGCCTGGACGATCATCACTACTTTTGCTGGGTGGTAAAGCAGCGTACCCGATGACCAGTCCAAACACCAGAATCTACTTTTCAATACGCCAAATGTACGCTCCACCACATTGCGGGTTGCAATATGGGATTCATTATACCGGTGCTGTGCAGGGCCCTCTGGGGAGCGCAAAGGTGTCATGAGCCAGGAAACACACCCATATCCTGAGTCACCTAAAACACAGATAGGAAGTTATTGCCTTATATGGTAAGGTATGTGCATTGTGCAAACAGGAGACACTGGGACAAGAGCAATATGCTTGTGAAACTGGAAACACACACATTTGAGCAGGTAAAAATAAGGACAGAGAGGGTAATATGTAAAAATGTACTTACCAAGTAGCCAGCCCTCTGGCATTTGTTGTTGGTTGAATCGGTTGCAGAGGGCTTAGTGCCTCAGAATATAGGCGTCATGGCAGTTCCTAGGGAAGCCTGCTACAACACTTAGGATTTTGAGATGAGCATCACATACCACCTGAACGTTCAAAGAGTGCCGCCCACGCCGATTGACATAGAAGTATCCACGCACGTGCGGTGCCCTAATCCCAATGTGTGTGCAGTCTATAGCTCCCAGCACGTGAAGGAATGCTGAGAGTCTATAGAAAGCCACCTTGTGGTCCTGTCACTCCAACTCAGAACATGGGAATCTGATGTATGTCCGCCACAACTTCTTTAAAGCAAGTAACACTTAAGTAAAATGCTTAGAGAAAGTGGGCTGTGATACCCCCAAGGACCATGAGGTCACAGACTGAGTGGAGCCTGTGGCCAAATAGTAGAGGGTAAACATTAATTTCTGCAGCCCAGACACTGCATAGTTGCCACCCCCGAAAGGGTCCAAATCATCTCTCACCTGCTAATATAAGTCCAACAGGTTATTGCGGTTCAGCCTAAACATCCCCACAACCTGTTGATCCGAGAGGGAGTCCAGGTACAGCCTAGCACGATACATACGTGGGGTACGCAGTAGTCGGGGGGCTACCTGGATCTGGTGTGCAGCTTCCTCCCTCCTGCGCAGCTACTCCAAATGGGCCACATCACAAATCAGCAACTCCAAACCACTCTGCAAAATCTCCATGTCTCAAACCCTCACAGGTGTCCTTAATGATGTTGGGGTATATGTAGGGGTGTTTCTGAGTGAAATTGAGTGCACCTGTGTTGAAATTAACCATTTGTGCACTTGACCAAATCGCCCAACAGAACCTGGTCTGAAAAAAGTGCGATTATTAGACTCCTTAAAAGTGCGATTTGCGAAAACGCATCCCATTAAATAAGCGATTTCTATACTTTTCTGTACGAAAACATCTGGATGCGATAAAAATGCGATTTTTTCACACACTTTTGGTCCGCATGAGTTATCGCACATGATATGCGATATCTGTCCCTTAGCGCATCCTATTAAATATGCGATTTCAAGGAAAAATGCGATGTCGCCATTTTTTTTACTAATATTCGCCAAAAAACACAAATCTCATCCCATAGAATGTCACCCGTAACCTTTATCAGTTATATTGTTAAAAAATGTAGCGAAGTATTAGACACACAAATCACACAACACAAAGTGAATTTAAAAGGGATAATATACCCCAACTCTGTATTCTCCCCTTTCTGATCTCCCACTAATATCAGTATGGTGTTTTGTTGTGTCATACACCCACTGGTATCTGTAATGATAATTGTTAGTGACAGGTGTGGGAGTTGACTCAGCGGTCAACCTGGATGTGTATATCTAATGCAGGGATTATACCCTTATTAGTGGGGTATTGGATATTTCAATAATCCACAAATATAACAATGGCGGGTAGCGGGTGGATGCGCAGTTCAAACCTGTGCCCGGGTGCGGTATCAGGCTTCTGACGTGATCTCTCACTTCACAGTCAGTTCGCCTTACCGCTACCTCCTAGGCGCACATGGTTCCTGCTGCCGCCCGCTATATGACAGACTGGGCTGAGGCGCATGAGATGAGCACCAGCAGTCTCAAATCTGTCATGAGGATCAGTGTATCTCGGTGTGGACGCCACACACCGTGACCTCTGACGCGTGCCCAGTGGAGACTGGCGCACATGCTGTACTGCGGCTCAGGCTGAGTTACAGTTTCACAAATATTTACACATTGGTATGTGGGGAGGGGAATGAGGGAGTCATAACAGATGCTGACAGGGTCAGCGTACGCTTCGCTTAGAGAGCTTCATCAGGACCAACCTGACCTGCTCCTGGGCTCCCTTGATATACCTAGTTTCTCATGAATATTCATGACCCATGAGCAATTGAAATCACCTGGTTATCCTTAATTGGAACTTATTAGTTATTGTGTCAAGGAGTCCATTGTTAGTTTATCTATTTGGCATATTAGCCTCCTATTTACTGTATCTACCCAACTTTGGTTGTCATATTTCTATTCACAGGGAAGGGGGGTGAAAAAGGTACTTTTACTGAATTGTGCACTTCTGATAATTGTTTCCATCTGCAGTGCCATGTGATACTTGCTGGATACCCTTCCTTTCTCTCATGTTTAGAGATCCATGTGCACTAATTGCTATACAAGTTTTTATACAATAAAAATAAATAAATAAAGATAACGATGTGAAACAATATAGATCTTATCACTTGTATCCATAATTCCATGAGGAATGTGAGATTCATGATAACAATAACAATAAAAAGAAGGATAGGTTTCGCTAGCTACCTAATTGCTACATGGGTTAATGCCTGTTTCATTCATTGTTTAAGATATACATGGGAGTGTTATACGCTAATACTTATAAATGATGTGATAATATAAAGTGTGCAATATATATGTGATGTGAATTAAGTGCTGCTGAATTAGTTGAAGGAAATAAGTGATAAAAAGAATGGAAGTAAATAATGTGGGTGTGTGTTGACTTTATACACTGTGTCGACTGGTGACTTGCTGGCGCTTTAATGCTAAATATTGGTGTCAACGGTGACATATATACGTGGGGAGGATGCACAGTGGGGGTCAGAACAAAAACCAGTGACATGCGTGAAAAAAATGGTGGTAATGTGTTAGTGCAATGCGTGAAAAATCCTACTGTGTTATTAAATAACTTGTGTATATGATATAATGTGTGTTTATCACTCCCATGGTTTTTAGACAGGGTGCAGCATGATCCACAATGTACATTTCCTATGTGTTCTCGAGGGTCAGGCTGTTCCATAGAATGTGAGAACTTTAAAAAAATAAAAAAAGGCACTTCTTTGTTTTTATTGTCCTGTGGCATAGCTCCACATCATAACATGCGCGAGGTAGCGGTACAGTTTTAGTCTGTTCACACATGGATTTCTAGAATGAGTTTAACAATATAACTAATAAAGGTTACATTTTAAATTAATAATTTTTCAGGTGCAACACCCAGTGACATACCTTTCTCTTTTTTGTAAATTTGTACCTAGAAAGTAGGGTGGCCAATCCCGGGATCGGCGGGATCCCGGGATTTGGCTCCCAAAACACCGGGATTTGCGTTTCCAATCTCAGGATTTCGGGATTAGACTGCGCATGTGCAGTCTAATGCCGGGTAGCGTCTGAGCATCGCTCAGACGCTGCCCGGCTTCCCATGTACGCGGCACTGCGCAGCGTGACAAGGTCATAGGTCACACTGCGCAGGCCACACAGGCGCACAGACAGGCTTTACCTACATTGTCCTGGCCACATCCTGCACAGGTCTCGGAAACCCCGCCCACCCACCTCCCGGAGAACTCGCTTACCCATCCTGCCCGGCTCCCAATGACTCCACCCACCCACCTAGCTCCCGGCAATGTCACCATGCCCAGCCACCCACCGGGCTCCTGGCCGCATCTGCCCTGTGAGTAAACATGCGGGGCATTTTTTTTTTTTAGGGAAGCCAATCCCGGGATCCCGGGATTGAGCATTTTTTAATCCCAAATCCCGGGATTGAAAAAATGCCCCGGGATTGGCTTCCCTACTAGAAAGGGCTGCAGGTTTCACAGGTGCAACACCTCTGATGCTGACTAGAAGCCAGAACTAGGGCCTGTAAGGGAGGCTGAGGACTGTGTACTGTTTGTCTGAAGGAACATTGGTATCGGTGGTTCCTGGCAGGACGTATTCCCACTGAAGCGGAATGCTGCACGCACTGGTGACTATAACCCAGGACACTGTGTTGTGAATGTTTATTGGTAGTGCTGTTGGCACCAAAGAGGAAAACTTTACACTGCTTGCTTCAGTGTTTGTAGACTGTGTGCTTTGTCTATAACCACCTGACGACTGTGAGACTGCAGGCGGAGGGCGGCCTCTGATGGACTTGCAGCCTTTGGAGGAGAAATGGCACTGCATATCACCCCAAAATCACCAAACCAAGAGTGAAGTTTGGAGGTGGAAACGTTGTGGTGTGGGGCTGTTTCATCAGCACACTTTACTGGCATACTTTATATAATGGAAGGAAGGATAGATGGGAAAAATGTACAGAGAAAGCCTTCTTAAAAAAACTGCTGCCATCTACCAGGCAGTTATAGAGGGAGCATACCTTTTTTATACCCTTTTCACATTGCACCCGGGTTATAGGTGTTGGTGATGTAGGGACATGGGTGGAGGTGCGGTGTGAAAGCACAACAGCTTATAACCCGGGTCGACCAACCAGGGTTATAAGAACGGTTAAACCTGGGTGACCCTCTGTAAAATGGGCAACCTGGGTGTTTGGGGTTATTCTGGTTGTGTGTCATCTATGCATGGCCTGCACGTATGCCATGTTTAGCAAAAACATCCATTCACAGCCTTGCATATGGGTACAAAATCATTCAATGGTTGCGACCATCGAATGATTTTGCAAGTGCTCGCAGAAGACACCCTATGGTGATGCCCAAGAAACACTGGGTGTTCCCATGTCCCCTGCCACAATGCTAGGTGCGAATGGGCCGGCGAATAAGCAGTTTGCTCGCACCAAGTGGCTGCATATGCGCATAAAAGTGGATGCGCAAAACATCCCTCCCCTGTGTGGATGAACCAGAATAAGGTCCTTAGTGTGAAACAAACAACAGGTGACTGTGCGTGGTACCGCCTCTGCCAATCATAACATCACATTGCATGTTCCTGGGTGTCAAACTCCTATGGGAGAGAATATAGTAAAAATATAAATACAGCGCCAACTGGTAATTTAGTTATGCTGGATATTAGCAAAAATATATATATAGTTAAAAATGTAAGGGTGCGGCTGATAGAAGTAATGATTATGTATTGGAATAAACTAGAGTTCCCATGAGCCTTTGTGACCGTTACTTCCAGTTTTTACAAATTTCTAAGTTACTTTTGCATGATGCACAACACTTTTATTGGCAAGCTGCTCAATCAGAGGTAATGTCATTCAGGTGCCAACAGGGAGGGGTAAATCTGGTTAGGAAAAAAAACAGTTTGTATCCCAATTGCACACTGAATGAGAAATATACATATAATAATATGGTAATGTTTTATTTTGCTTTTTATTTAGCTATATTAAAGACTTATGAGATTAGGTAATAAATAAGATTTCTTATAACAACTACTACTATTTAAGCAGAACTGTTCATACAGTATTGTTTCTAAAATAGCTGGGGGGGAGGCTAATACCCCTTTCACACTCGCAGAGCCGGGTCATACACGGGAATGTGTTCCCGGATGCTTCTGCCTGGGAATGTACCCTTTCACACTGTACTCAGACCTGGGATCGACCCGGGACAGCCCCATTCACACTGATCCTGGGAAATCCCTGCAAATACATATGCATGTCATTAGAAATGGACTCCAGGACTCTGAAAGATGACATCAGCATTTGTGAGCCGGGTACGGGACCATTTACACTGACCGCATCCTGGGTTGATTCAGGACCTGGGTAGCAATCCCAGGATATTCTTTCAAGACCCTTTCACACTGAGCTAAATCCCGGGTTGATGCGCGTTCATGTGCAAAAACCCGGGATATTTTTGCAAGTGTGAAAGGGGTATAATATTCACAGCTAAACGCATTAAGAAACTACCTACCTTTAAAAAAACACTTACTGGCAGCTTCCAATGATACTACAGTGACTCGTCTGTACCCCATCTTCCCAACCTTGCATCTACATCCAAAACAACAGCAAGTTATCTTATCTTGCTCAAAGACAGTCTCAATCCAAGGGCCTGTGAATATCTCTAATCGGAAATGGCCTATCTGGACTGATACCTTGTTACTGGGATGTTAGCCGTTTGCTTTTCTAGCATTGACTTTTATTTGGAACATTTCACTGTTTATTTAAAAAAAATGTTGAATTATTACTTTTTCAGCAACACCATTACAGTTATTTATTGTCTATTTATATTTTTGATAACATGCATTATATCTTAATTAAGAGTTAAGCCCTAACAGCACTGTTTCTTACATATATTAGGAGAGTGGGATGGTCTGGTCACATAGATGCACATGACTCAGAATGTGCACATCAGCATTCCGTTCACAACGGGTGTCTGCAGTTGTGTCACATTATGTGCAACTCAGAATCTGCTTAAGAGCCGGATTCTAATGTAATCCCTCACTGTGAAATATAGAATTTAATCTACCCATTAATATAGGATGACCTGATGGGAGAATCCTTAGGATTCAACTGTCCTCATACTGTATATAGATCTCAAGAATATGGAAAGTATACAGTAATACCCCTTTCACACCGCACGTGTTAAACGCTATATTGCCATTTTTTCCCCATTTCAAAACGTTTAAGGCTGCAGTGGGAAAGCACCAGAGTTGATTTACCGGTTAATGATAACCAGTATTTTAAAACTTTTAAAAAGCAGAGTTCTGCTACATGTTTCAGAGCCGTTTTTTATGCAGTGAAAATGGCTCTGAAACGGTATTTAGTAAAAACAACAGATTACAGACCTGTGATAGGCTGTCCCCTGCATTCTGCCTTGAAACGTGTTATGGGGATTAAGCGGGTTGACTGATATGAACGGTACTTAAACGGTATTTAAAACGGTAATCTACTGCAATGTGAAGGCTCAGGCCCATTTTAAATACCGTTTAAAAATACCGGTTTTTGAAACGTTTTGGCAGTGTGAAAGCGGTATAAGAGTAGGATTGTTATGAAAACTTATCAAATATCTGTTCAATAAATATTGTGGGAAGAGTTTTAAAAAAATCAGAAAGAGGTAAAGGGGGAAATTGGCTACCAAAAATTTGTATAAAATAGGTGAATTCGTATCCAAAAATATGGCTATGTTATACGTATTTGTACTTTCTGCATTTACTATGCCGAAAATACGTCAACTCGTATTCATGGCACATTCGTATTTACAAATACGCCATCGAAAGAATACAAATAGGAATCCCCATTTAAAAGAATGGTGATTCCTAATTTACTAAGCGGCCATATATAATATACTGCCGGTAATTACGGGAAATTAGCGGGATTCGGCCACTAATTGCCGGTAAAATACACCTGAAAAAAAAAATTCACTTCATTTTGCAAGCATATTTGGCTTTAGCCTGCACAGATCAGACAGATCTGTGCAGGCTGCAGTGTAAAAGGAAAAATAGAGAAATAAATACATACAAAAAATGGCATTGGCTGCCCCAAGGGCCGGTCCTGGTTCCCAAAATATGGGAGACAAAAAGAGTAGGGGTCCCCTGTAATTTGAAAACCAGCACCAGGCCCAAACAACTAGCAGGGTAATGCCACAGCTGGGGAGGGGGGATGACTTTTTATACAAGCCCCCCGGCCAAAGCATTAACCCCCTGACCAGTCACCCTGGGCAGGGATCCTGAGGAAGTAGGGACCACCCCAATGAATGCCCCCCCCTCCAGAATTTCTAGGCGTAGATCGCAACCTCTTGGGTCCCTGTAGGCATCCATAGTCTTGACAAAACAAAAAAACGAGTGACTAGACACCATACACGGATGAACTGGGGAGAAGCCGCACTTTGTTTACATCCTGCGGCTCCTCCCCTGAATACCGCTATTGGCCGCCTAGCGACTCCTGATTGTCCGCTAGGCGGCCAAAAGCAGTATTCAGGGGGGGAGCCGCAAGATGTAAACAAACTGCGGCTTCTCCCCAGTTCGTCTGTGTATGGTATTGGGTCACTCATTTTTTTGTTTTGCCAAGACCATGGATGCCTTTCATGGACCCAAGAGGACATGATCTACGCCTAGGAGGATGTAAGTATGGTTTCCCTCCACAGGTACACACAGTGGATTACTTCAGGACCAGCGGATGGATGGAGGTAGACCTAACTACGTGTCAAGATAGATATGGATAGTGGTACGCTACCACTCCTCCTCTGGAGACACGCACGGACAAACATGAGAACAGTCAGTTCTCGCGAGACTCTGTGCGTGAACAGGGCGTCATACGCCCCGACCTCCTGAGAGGGAGAGAATGCGTCACTGTGCGCCGTCCGGCACGCTCCCGAGCCATGTGACGTGCACGTGACCGGGAGCGTTGCTGGGCAACGACAGAGCAGCGTTCAGGTAAGTTGACGGGTCCCGCGGCGATCGCGTCACCGATACCGGCAATCGGTGCGTGGAGCCACGGCCCAGTTCACATCCCTGATCGCCCTGATACGCGGCCACGTTTTCCACCCTATCTGATGTCCAGTTTCTATACTTCAAGGTCTATTATTATAATGTATGCCACTTCCGGGTCACGTGACCGCAAATAAAATACCTAATTGTGGATTAAGATGGTTTTCTTGTGTATAAAAAAGCATTTATATAAATTTGACTGCCTCCTTCTCAAAAGAAAAAGCATATTTTATGTAGTTAGAGACGTTTCTCATATTGGGGCAGATGTATTAACCAGCGTTAAGTGCAAAACTGCACTTAACGCTGGTTAACTGGGGGGGGATTACGATTTTGCTAATGTATTACTAGCGCACCTAACGTGCGCTAGTGACAGCCCGCCGAGTTACGCTCGGCGGGGCTGTCCCTGCAATCCCCCCCAGGGATTAACGGCCGGGGCGATGTATTAACAGCCTTCAAGGCGTTAATTCATCCCGGCCGCTTCGCCAGCTCAGGGCTAGCGTTGTCCTATCCCCCACTATGGGGACAACGCTAGCCCTGCGTCTGGCTTGGGCTGCGCTGGAGATCTCGCGGTTTTTGCGAGATCTCGCGCATGCCCAGTGCGGCCGGCCGGGGGACAGGAGATAGCGCATCAGTATTAACTGATGCGCTATCTCCAGAAAGGGACATCGCCGAAGGGGGAGTTAACGCTCCCCCGCTTCGGCAGACAAGATGTTAATACATCTTGTCGATGTCCCTTCCTGCTTCGCCTCGCTATTGAGGCGAAGCAGGAAGTATCATAGCGGCGTGATAAGCGCTGCTATGATACATCTGCCCCACTATCTGAAGTTTTTATATTGTAATCACACTCAGGTGTATGCTATGGACAATTAGTCCTCAGGTATAAACAGTGAGCTGGGAACTCACATTGACACAATTGCTCCTGAGGAAGCCGGAGGTCAGATCCGGGGAAACGCGTTGAGCTTTTTAAACAAACCCCAATTGTGCTGCTGAGATCCGGTGACTGAGACCCTGCATCTCCCTAAATGGGACCCATCCACAATCTGATCATTGAACTTTGCTGCTAAAACAAGGGACACAGCTACCAACCATCCATCGACGTCCTAATTGGAAGAAACTGGAGTTCCAGCTCTTGGGATATCTGCACGATCCCTAAATCCCAGTCTCCAAAGGACACTTACATCTGAGGGGAACGTCTAAGCCCCCGCCCACAATAGGGCAAATTCAGGACTGTGATCCCATATCTGGGTAATTGAATATCTTCCAGACCGACCAGGATGGTAATATAACCTCATAGCACCTTATTATTCTCAGCCATTTTGCACAATCGCTATCCCAGTGATCAATGTACCCCATAATATGGACTATAAGTCAGTTGCATGCCTAGTGTGATTTTTATTCATATTTGAGTGTTTTTTAATAAATTGTTGTTTAATTTTTGAGAAACGTCTGATACAATTATTTGGTACAGCCAGCGCAGGCACTATTCTTTATTTCTTACATTGTACTTTTTAGGGCTTGACCGCCCTGTGCCAGCCGCTGTTGATTTGCGCACCACACACTCTTTTCAATTTTCTAGATGCTCAATTAGTTTAGTAATACCACTCAGGTGCATGAGAGGGAGGGGTTAATACTGAGCAAATAAAAAATACATTGTTTCCCCCAGCTCACTGAATGGTATTAGTAACCAATCTTGAACACTACATGATAATAGAATTCAGAGATATTGGTTACATATACCTGCGCAGGTATATGTAACCAATATCTCTGAATTCTATTATCATGTAGTGTTCAAGATTGGTTACTAATACCATTCAGTGAGCTGGGGGAATCCATGTCTTTTTCTACTTCGGTGTCAAGATAGGTAAGGATCTGTATGAAAGGGCAGTGTAACAAAGTTTTATTTTTCTGGTGTGTTTGTGTATTTATTTAACTATTGGTTCTGCTGTGGAACGAAGAGTCCCAGCAAGCCCATTAATGGTCCGCATTCTGGAAATTGTGGTTCTCCAGTATGTGGACCAGGCTTGCTGGGACTCATAGTTCCGCGGCAGAACCCAATAGTTTCTGCTGCGGGAGGGGGAATTCCTATTGGCAGAATACGACTGGTTGCGCCATCGGCCGTAGCCAATCGTATTGATTCGTATTAAGAATACGACTGAGACATATTCGTATTGTTAGTAAATTGGCCTGTAAAATGACAGGAGCTAATTTGTTTCTCTATCCAGGGCTATTTTTCAGCAGGCTCCAGCAGGAACTGAGGCCATTATTCTAGTTCACTCTTTCTGACAAAATATTTCTTAGATGGACAAAACCATGTGCACTGCAGGTGGGGCAGATGTAACAGAGATAATTAGATTTGGGTGGGGTTTTACTTCAAAGTGAGATCTATATTGCAGTGTAAAAATAAAGCAGACAGTATTTACCCTGCACAGAAACAAAATGCCTCACCCAAATCTAATTCTCTTTGCACATTTTAAATCTGCCCCCCCTGCAGTGCACATGGTTTTGTCCATCTAAGAAAGATTTTGTCAGAAAGAGTGAACTAGAATAAGGGCCTCAGTTCCTGCTGGAGCCTGCTGAAAAATAGCCCTGTCTCTATCTCTCTCCACGCTTTGATAAATCTCCACTGCTGTGACAAATACTAACTGATGTAAACGCGCTAATTGTCGCCAGATAGCCACCGCTCGTGTCCGCTTAACGCACCACATTCGCTTCCGCAGCATGGAATAGCCACACTGCGATAACGCCACTTAATGGGTCTCTATAAGCCACGTCAACGAAGTAGATGCATGAACATGGCGGCAGCACCGATCCAATCGCCACAGGAGTCGCATGTGGCGATTGGCTCGGCAACGATGAGCGTGACAACATCTGTACCTAGTGTTCGGCTACAAAGCACATCAGGTTTGGAAAATGCATATAAGTACAATCAAGAATCACCCTACTCCATAGATGGTGTGCGTACACAGTGGTATTACTATGACATGACAAGAAGGGTGGTCATCCAGATGACAATCCGGTATAATCCACAGATGTGATCTATGGCACTAGTGGAACTTGAAGAAACATAAGAAAACCACATTTTCAGTAAAAGATTTTATATATGAAGTTTCCAAAAATATAGCACGTGAACATTATACAGTCAATACGCCGTACAATTCTTTAATTCAATAAACAAATCTGAATAACACGTGTCCGTTAGAAGTAATAAAACATTTTCACAATATGAATAAACATGTTTTCATGTGCATTCATGAACTGTGTTATAGGATGCAGCCTGTCTACACAATGGTGGTGCACAATTATCTTTATGTCTGACATTCCACTACCATAGGTAGCAGCCTGCCTATATGATGGTGGTGCACAACTATCTTCATGACTGACATTCCACCACTACTGATCAAGTTTCCAGAGTGATATAATGGATTTAGAGCAGGCTTTTAAAGCTCTCCACTCGCTCCTGGTACATGTGATGGAATGACTTTGCCAGTGCTCGAAATGGTTGATCGAAGTTTTCCAGCTCCTTCTGCAATAAAATAGACCACTGTAAGTTTGATTGACAGCATTAAAACTGATGTTCAACTCAATCACATAACAATATAACAGGGCCAGCTCAACCGTTAGGCAGCTGCCTAGGGCGCCGGGATCTGAGGGGGCACCACAGAGTCTGCCTATCACAAAAGTATGGATGTCTCCAGGGAAGACATCTTTGTTGTACTTAATGCAGATGGTGAATGAGGAATGTCTAAGATGTCACCTCCACACTTTCACTTGAGGGTCTGGAAAGTGGATATTGATGGCAGTGTTGGGTTGCAAGGGGTGGGTCAGAAGATTTCCGTTTTGCCTAGGGTGCCAATAAACTTACACCAGCCCTGCAATATAACCATGTAGTTGGTATGCAGCAATAACCAGATCTAGATTTACACTTTTCTGGAAAGATCACAGAGATCAACCTTGTATGTTGTACCCATTGTAATGAGCATGGGGTCACTAGACGTGTTGTGTTCATTTAGGAACACAAGTAAAAAAGCCCACCAAAATGACGTTTCTACAATGTACTTTCACTTTGAGCTGTGACAGACTTTACTTTCACTTTGAGTGGTGACAGATTTTACTTTCACTTTGAGCGGTGACAGATTTTAGCGCACAAACTTTCCACCCCACTCTCTATCTGCTCCTACCTCCAATCACTGTATTCACATCTCTATCTCTCCATATCCAACAAGTTTGAAACGGATGAGTGTCCCTGCAAAAATTGCTTTCACTTTCAATTATTACATCTTTTAGCACACAAAGGAGTAATTTAGTCTGTTGAGGGGCCTCTAGTGGTCAGTGGCGGTTCGTAACCACATACAGGTGAGGAGTAGTAAGAAGTAATCTCAGGCATGATATGACCCTTGATATGGAATAATAGCTTTGCCCTTATCACATCACCCAGTAGTGCGTATGGAAAGATCAAAGAAAATCTTTTGTTAATGTAATCTGCTCTGCATGCACAAAGAGTGCACTAACTCAAGGAAAATCATGACGATGACTACAGGACTTATAATTCATCTCCTTTCTTCTATGCCCTCATGAGCTATCATACCAACTCCCATCTATTGTCACCCATTGATTGCAAGTGTCGTTATTGTCATTCAGTGCACATCTTGCACACACTTTTAAAAAGCCAAATCTAGTTTGTGGATATTTTATAAATGTTAATTTGATGGTTTTCTTAAAAATGTAATTTAGTAGATACACTCTGTAAATCTATAGCATTTACCACTACTGCAGCGTCAGGTATAGGCAGTCTTCGGCCTGTCATCTGGACCTATCTGCTTATCATAAGCACCATAGACGTGCCCACATTGAGTGTTAGGGGTGTACAGACACCCTCTAATGCTGTGCGCCCACCCTTATGAACACCTCCCTGCCGCTAGCAATACCAGTAATACCTTTTACCAAAGACGTTTGCTTTTTAGAACTGTATTCCATTTAAAGAAGCGCCAAATAATCAGTCATTCAATATAGTCATGTGTGTTTTGCATTGTTAACTGTGCTAGACCATTGTCATATCACTGCATACCTTATTTGCACGTACTGTTACACGGAGCAATTAGAAGATTAAGACTGACATAGGCAGGAGATTATGGTGTGGCTGAGAGACATTTTATATTGTAGTGACTGCCAATAGATGATGGTAGACATGTCTGATTGGCTGTGTTAGACATGCCCAATAGGTGGTGCTACACACACCCTTTTGACAGTGCACCCCATAATAAAATATGCTGCGCACGCCTATGATAAGCCTTACAGCATTTCTATTAGAGAGTATCTAATAAATCATACACAGGGAAGGGGGTTATATTTAAAAAATAATCAACCTTTTGGATCAATATTAACATTAGATGCATTAAACAAAAAATAACAGCCATAAAAAAAAACTACAAATAGTAAAATCTGGTTAATTTGTGAAAATATTTATTTTTCCTTAGATGATTGAACTAAACACAATTATGTATATAAATGTGTGCGAAAACATGTTGTGTTCTATACGTGTATATATGTGTGAGCTATAGGAAGCTGTCACCTGATCAAAGGCTCTCATAAACTGCAAGAGTAACCACAGGGCTTATTCATGTCCCTACGTATCTGTGGTTACAGTCACAAAGTATCGATGTCCAGTACTTTGCACAAGATGTTCTGTATGTTGTGCATGATGTTCAGTACTTTGTGCATGCCATGGACGCGTACAGCGCCTGTGCATGTCACTATGGCTGGAGATGCCAACTTATTGACAGCCTGCAGCAGTTTGGGGGCTGCTTCATGGCAAAGTCAGCAAGCACTTCAAAAATGGAGGCTTGAGGCAGGTCTTCATGTTATGGCCTCTAGGTGGAGCTGCGGCGGCCGGCCTGCATGACCTCATGGTCATGCTTATGGTGTTGCAGGTGAGCAGATGCTGCCTACAGGGACACAGCAGTGGATCACACGTTCATGCAGCAGGAGGTGTCCACTTATACCAGGCTCCTCCTGCTGCACTACTGTATCTGAGCACCGCTGCTGCTTCCAACCACATCTAAATGCGTGTGGATTATTAGATAGACAGTTAATAGGTCAACCACTATTGGTCAACACATGAGAAAGGTTGACATGCAGTAGGTCAACGTTGACAAAAGGTCGACATGCAATAGATTTCAATCTTTTGTCTGTGTCGACCTACTGAATGTTGACTTATTGATTGTCTACATAGACGCTGTAGATCAGGGATGGGGAACCTTCGGCCCTCCAGCTGTTGAACTGCACATCCCAGCATGCCCTGCTACAGTTTTGCTATTTGGCCATACTAAAACTGTTGCAGGGCATGCTGGGATGTGTAGTTCAACAACAGCTGGAGGGCCGAAGGTTCCCCATCCCTATTGAAGATCTATCAACCGGAACCAATCAGGCCCCGCATCTGAAATAAGGGAAAACAGATCAACACTGAAAAACACTTTAAAGAGAAGTCTAGACATATATACAGTAACTGTGTATGCCATCATAAATGTCCTGCTTCATAAGTTACTTAGTATTAACATATTCTAAAAACGGAGAATGACAATAACGTCAGATAATGCAGTCTGCAAACACAATAGTAATTGATGGAAAATAGGTGGATTTGGAGAGGTGACAAAGCTCCTCTCGGTATAGTAACGAGGTAAAGCAGTGTTTGGGATAGACAGCGGTCTTATACCTAAGGCAGCCAAGATTACGTTCTATTATCTTAGATTGTAATTACCGCCGATGTCTCAAAATACTCCAGTCCATGGCTTGCTGCCCACTCTTCAGCGTGCATCTTCTCCACCACTCTGCGGACTGGCAGGTCTGTCTTATTCCCCACCAGTACCCCTAACAGGGAATATGAAGACAAAGGGTAGAAGTATAGAAGAGATGGATCAGGACCAATGATTACAATGTGAAGAAATTGGGTGTTGCAAACATAACGGGAAACGAATGAGAGGAGACACACAAGGAAGGGTAGAAATACGCTGCAGAAGAGACTATAGCCAGAGGCACAAAACACATCTCAGAAGGATGACAGCAGATAAAACATAAATAAAACATAACAGATTGCTGTCAAATCATAGATAAAAAATCAGACAGGCTGAATAAGTAATAGATGGTCACCAACCGGGAAGGTGAGGGCTCGTGGTCTTAGATTTCACTCGTTGTAGCCACCTCGCACAGTTACTAAAAGAGGTCTCACTGGTGACATCAAACACCAAGCACAGAGCACCCGGCTGGTCCCACTGACAAAACAAAAGTGTTAAATGCCATTA
This sequence comes from Crinia signifera, assembly GCF_055691185.1. Taxonomy (NCBI): domain Eukaryota; kingdom Metazoa; phylum Chordata; class Amphibia; order Anura; family Myobatrachidae; genus Crinia; species Crinia signifera. The sequence goes on from NC_139224.1 coordinate 50,924,842, forward strand.
GGCTAAGCCGTGGTGAATGCATCAGGTCACACTATGAGATAGAATCAGCACACAGTGATCACAAACATAACAGTAGGTTATCTATCTGCAAACCGTTGAATGTTATGGTTTTAAGGCCAATACACACTGGGCAACTTTGAGCTGAAAGCCGCTCGAAACAGAAAGTTTGAGCGGCTTTCAGCTCAAAGCCGCCTGGCGATGAGCGCTGCTGCGCACTACCGCATCATCGCCAGGAAAGCCGCTCCTCTGCTGGTATTACCAGCAGAGGAGCGGCTTTGAGGACGGCTTTGCATAGCTCTGCGCTATGCAAAGCCGTCCACCCTCCGCTGACTGCGCAGGGGGAAAGCCACTCAGTGTGTATAGCAATCATCGCTGTCCATACACGCTGGGCATAATCGCCCAGTGTGTATGGACCTTCCACATCTAAGAAGTTGGATTGTGTGAATATTTAACTTCACCAAGGTAAAGCAGGAAGCGTTAGCGATGAGATATAGGATGTTATTTGCCAAAAGGTGGGAGTAAAAACTCCACTCTCCAGCCATTCCATCACATCCACAGTGCATCTACCTAGTGCTGATGAGCTGTCTTTCCTTCCAGCCGGAAGATGTCCTGTGCAGCTTGGAGCCAACAGCCACCGCAGCCAAAACTGAATGGAGCGGTCATACCTTGCCCGGCGTATCTGCATAACATACATTTCCCAGCGTATCTTAAGGATAATGATGGCAGCATATTGCCCCTATTATTTAGCACACAGGTGGACAGTAATATATGGGGTAGAAGCTGTATCAGTGCACATAACGTGCTGATAACACTTATACCTCATAATGGGCCAGATCTACTAAGCTTGAATAAAATGGAGAGTGATAAACCACCAGCCAATCAGCTTCTAACTGTCATGTTACAGGATGTGTTTGCAAAATGACAGGTACTGCAGGAGCTGATTGGCCGGGGTGTTATCACTCTCCATTTTATCACTTTTCGAGGCTTAGAACATCTCGGCCAATTGCAGATAATGCATTTACCCCAGAGAGACATTGAATTTGATGGTAGATAAGACTCACTTGGCCTAGCTAGTCTGCCCTGAACACATGTACACACACCTGGGTTAAATATTTTGTCTGGAGCCAATTAACATACCAGTATATTTTTATATTGTAGGAGGAAACCAAAGTACCCATAGGAACCCCATGAAAGAGACTATTGAAACTCTACACAGAGAGCCATGACCTTAGCACTGTGAGGAAGGAGAGGTAAGCATCACACCATCCATACTGCAATACACAATATAGAGGAAAGGCTAGAAGCCCCTCTTGCCTCCCAAATCCCTCTGCTAGCATGTAAGGGGATGTGTACGAGAACACATCCCCTTGCATGCCACCACCCGGATGAAAAATCCAAATAAAAAATTTGTTCATTGAATAACCGACTTTTATCCTAGACGGAGATGGCCGAAAAACCGTCAGCCACGCAGGCAACGTTCCCAGAGAAATGCTCAGGGTTTTTTTGGGGACGCCCATAAAACATTGTCCGTTCCCATGCTACCACCCCCTGCCTGCCTCCGTACCCCCCCTGTCAGGAAGCGAACGGCTCGGCAAGTGTGTATCGGCCCCTAAACGCCTTCTCAATGGCAAATGGCAAGGCGACTGAAGATATCTTGTAGCTCTAGGACAGGCATATCCAAACTATGGCCCTCCAGCTGTTGTGAAACTACACATCCCAGCATGCTTTGCAATAGTTTTAGCATTCCCTAATAGCAAAACTGTGGTAAGGCATGATGGGACTTGTAGTTGGACAACAGCTGGAGGGCCATCGTTTGGACATGTCTGCTCTAGGAGATATAGAAAAAGTTTATAATCCTTCTGATGCTGGATTGTCATCCAAGGAGAAATGTTACTTTGTTCCGATATATTTTTTTTCAAATAGCTTAATATTTGAATTAATTCAGGTTCATCTAATTTAGGAATTAGTATGGTTTTACTCATAGTTGCCTACCCTCCTGCATTCTGCAGGAGACTCCCTATAATAGCAGCAATCTCCCTCTCTCCCTCATTAGTCTACCAATCTCCCTTATGTCACCTAGCCCACATTACACTGTTACATTGGGGAAAAAAAGGAATGAGAGATAGATACATTTACATTGAATCATCAGCACCATTTCCCAGCAATCTACCAAGTACAGTAGCTCTTACTAACTGCTTTGGGGCTCATCTACATTTATACATAAGTAATTTTACAAGTTTCCTCTCAGATGTAGCAGTGCACACCCATGCTTCTAGTTGCCATGTTCACAATCTCTCCATATATGGAACTAGACACACCCTTTGGGTGGAGCATGACATGCCCCTTCAATGGGGTGCTGGGCAAAATTCTATTACCAACTATAATCTCACTGAAACTAGTTTCCAAAAGTAGGCAAGTATGGTTTTGCTAAAAGTATCAGTATGTTTTATAAGATGTTTTGGCCATTATCATAATTGGCCTACATAGTGCATTTATTCACTGTTTTTAGACAAAATCAAGCATTTTAGTACTGTTACATCTTAAATTCTGACCCTGTATAGTGTTCTCGACTGTTTTCATGTCACTTTGCAAATCTGCCAATAAGATGTTGTCTAATTAAAAGGAAAAGAGACTTACCAATATCTCTGTCATCTCATAAAACATTGCCTTCCCAGGAGAGTCACACAGAAAGAGTTCCTAGAATCAGGCAATACAACGTGAGACAATTAGATAAGAGTGGGCTGAAAGCTAATGCAGTAATAGTTTTGTTTTTAAGCTCTTTGCTACTTAGCTATTTTGTTAGTGTTTTTGAACATTAGAAATGGAGATAGAATCAGAGACTCCCCATTTATTGCCAAGCCTCTGGCAGGTAGATCACATGCTTCCATGACAATTTTGTATACGGGTCCGAACTGGTTGCAACCCAACTGATACTGCACACATGACCAGTCCTGGAGATGACATCATCCGGGTTATCCCTATTCCCTTAATACCCCTTTTCCATTGTCGCTGAAAACCTGTGTTACTGCTGTGATCACCCTTTTCCACTGAGCCATTCCTGGGTTAACTCAGGGTCCAGTGACATGGGAGTCCAACCCAGCTAGCTTGGTAAGAGTGCCGGCGCTAGGTGTTGATCTCATCTCCTAGTGCCGGCACTGGTCACTTGTGCGGTAATGTCACTGACCCGACAATGGGATACGGTCACTAGGTCGACAAGCATTAGTTCGACGTGCATGAAGGTCAACATGACTGAATGTCGACATGCATGAATGTCGACATGGGTTAGGTTGACATGGACATTAGGGTGACACAAGCAGTAGGTTCACATGGGAAAGGTCAGCAATCAAAAGGTGTGTGGTTTAAAAAAAAAATGTAAGCCGACATGTGCTGACAGGCGGTATTTCATGCCCTACCAGCCACTAGGGTGTGGTTGGAGAATAAAGTAATGTGCTGAGCATAGCAAGGCCCCGTGCCCGAAGCATAGCAAGTGCAGCGGTCACTTTTCTAGTGTCTGTGTCAATATTCAGGGAAAAAAAGTGAAAAACCCCATGTCGACCTAATGCTTGTGTCAACCTAACCCCATACTTGCCTACATTTAAAGTGGAGAACACCGGAGAGGAGACTGTCAGCAGCACTTTTGGGGGTGGGGCCTGATGTAGACATCATCAAGCCCCGACCCTAGTTATGAAAATCCTGCAATTTGCGGGTCTACGAGGAGGGGGTGGGGGCTAAATGGGCCTGATTTGCATATTTAGACCCCCCCCGACAAAAAACGCAAATTGTGGTAAGTTTAATGCTGCCGCCGGGGAGCCTGGAGGGGGACTTAATTTTCGGGAGCCTCCCGGCCATTCTGGGAGGGTAGGCAACCCTGCCTAATCCATTGCGACCTTCAGTCATATGGACCTTCATGCATGTCGACCTTCAGTCATATGGACCTTCATGCATGTCGACCTTCAGTCATATGGACCTTCATGCATGTCGACCTTCAGTCATATGGACCTTCATGCATGTCGACCTTCAGTCATATGGACCTTCATGCATGTCGACCTTCAGTGGGCAACCAAATGCTTTTGTCCAGCCACCATTCTGAAAGGGATATCAGCCAGGTTTTACCCAGGTTAGACCTGTATACTAAATTCCAGTTACAACCCGGCATTTCAATTTAAAAGGGGTATGAACCTTAGTTACCTACCCTCCTGCATTCCGCAGGAGACTCCCTGAAATAGCAGCAATCTCCCTCTCTCCCTCATTAGTCTAGCAATCTCCCTCATTTCACCTAGCCCACATTACACTGTTATATTTTTTTTTTTTGGGGGGGGGGGGGGGGGGGAAGGAATGAGAGATAGATACATTTACATTAAATCATCAGAACCATTTCCCAGCACTTTACCAAGTATAGTAGCTCTTACTAACTGCTCTGGGGCTTGTCTATTTGGATATGTCATTTAAAAAAATTCCTCTCAGATGTAGCAGTACACACCCACGCTTCTAGGTGCCACAATCACAATCTCTTTTCCCAGTCTCTCCATACATGAAACTAGTCACGACCTTTGGGTGGAGCATGACACGCCCGCTTTGCAAAATTCTATAACTATTACCAACTATAATCTCCCTGAAACTAGTTTTCAAAAGTAGGCAAGTATGGTATGAACTGCTCCAGGGTTATCACGGCAATAACCCGAGATATGAAGAGCCAACACCAATAAATCCACCCAGACAGCTTATTTTCATCTTAGCACCTAGACAAACACACCCAGCTGCAGGGTGTAATTGTTCCTTATGCATACCGATATTTATACAGCATTTTCATGTAACTCTCGCTTTCAAACTTCTGTACGCATATTCCAGCATTCGATAAATATTAATTCATTGTGGCATTTTTTCCATAAGATATATACTTATAGCGGGTTTGTATGGAAATGCCAGTAAATGGTGGATCTCCCAGGATCAACTGATTAGCTGCATTTGTCTTGAACAGCTAATGAATTTAACTTGTCCTGAATCTGCTGATAAATTGACTTGTTTCCTGAGTGTTAAGGATTAGCTGTCCTGCTCCGGAACCCAACACTCGCCACATTTAGGAATGATTTATTCTACATTTCTGTTAGGAAGCTAGGATCTCATATGCCTATGATTTATGTAAATGTAAGCCAGGGTTGCCAACCCTCCCGGATTCTGGGGGACCCCCCCCCCCCCCCCTGCCCCTGACTGCTGCGTTTAAATTACCTTATGTCTGCAGATCTCCGGGGAGGGGGTGGGGCTAAAGCTTCATAATCTCGTCATTTAGCCCCGCCCCCTCCACGGAGATAGGCAAACTAAGTAACTTTCCTTCATGGGGGCAGGGCTTAATGATGTCAAGTTTAAGCCCTGCCCCCTGAGCTCCTGCTGAAAGTCTCCTCTCCGGACTTCTCCCAAAGAGGAGCTTTTAAAAGTTGGCAACCCTGATGTAAGCAAGTGTACTAATAACAGTGTTTTATATGCATACATTTACATATTATACACACACACATATACATACACACATGAACATACCATGCCCTCCTACATGCCCACTTCCATTAGCTACAAAATGTTCTGATCCTGGACTTCCCACTTAATATAAGAAGATTGGAGCAATCTGCAATATTTTTTATTTGACAGTGTATACAGGGCGGCTAAAGGCGGATCGGGCCAAGAAATTGGCCCAAATCACATGTGTTTGACATCCCCTCCGCGATCCCGTGCACATCAGGTCAAACCCTGGAGATTGAACGTCCTGCACATAAAATCTATCGTATCAGCGGCACAGCACAGGTGCTTTTTGAAACACCACTGGCATAAAACTATGTACAGGTACATCGGGCGGGCCTGACAGAGGTGACTGGTGGGGCGGGCAGCGGCGGGTGCCGGGCTGTTCTGAGCACCCGGAGGGGTAGGGGAGCCTCAGTGGGTACCGAGCAGCAACGGGTGCCGGGCTGCAGGTAAAAAAGTAAAAAAAGATAGGCCTCTTGAATTTAGTTTATTTTTTTAATTCTGCTGCCCGGGACACTCCACTGCCGCCAAGCCGCTCACCATTTTTTTTTTAAAATCTCCTGCCCTCGCAGCTCCCTGGGATTTATTGCATGTAAAAATGACACATCAAGTACCAAATCGTAAGTGAGCCTCCTGGGGAGCTCGGGGGAAATTGGGATCAACTTGTCTTTAGGACAAGTCATACTAGTGTATGGGGGCCTTAAGAGCAAACCTGGTAGTCAAGACCACTTTTCTTTGGTTCCGAATGTCGAGACAGTAGACATGGACATTGTATCGGTGCACCGCGTTCCCTCCCATGGCTCACTGCGCTGGCTATGCTTGGCACACTATTCTATTCTTCCTTCACGCCCTTGTGAATGGTAGAGCATGAAATACCGCTGGCACATCCCAAAATCTCATGGCGACCTTTTGACAGTATACCTTCCGAATGCTTTTGTCGACCTAATGACCCTGTCAACCTAATCCTATGTTGACCGTCTTTGGTTGACCCAATGCATGTCGATCTTAGGTGTATGTAGACCTAAAGACCGTATACCAGGGTAGCCATGTCCCAAGGATGCCTTTTGTCGACGCTATGTTCCACCCGTCAGAGCCATATTACACTGACATCGCCAGCTCTCCCTCTTGTGCAGCAGAAAAAAACGTACTCGTGTATTATCACGGCGCCCCCGATATTAAGTCGCACGATTTTTCATTGCATCGCATGCCATACACCCGATGCACAGCGATGCGATTTAAGCCCCCTATACGATTTTAAATTGTATAAGCACCCTAATGGGTGCTTACAATGTTAAATGCACCCCTATTATCAACGGCAAACAAAGCGTGGCGAGTAAAGCGAGCCCGCAAAGGGCGGCGGTACGCATCATATACCCCCACTATCCTTGTCGGCATGGCGTTGATTTTATATAGTGTGGCGAGCCCCACGAGGGGACGCATAATACTTGTGAAGTAATGCGCGTGCGCTCACCATGCTTCGGGCTCGGTATATTAATTCAACTCCATGCCGACGTGGATAGTGGGGGTATGAAAAGGTCGGAGGACGCGTACCGCCGCCCCTCGCGGGCTCGCTGCGCACACCATGCTTCAGGTTCACGTTCATAGTGGGGGTGGTGTGGGGGTGCATTTAACATTGTAAGCCCCCATTAGGGTGCTTATACAATTTATAATCGCATTGCATTGTATGCCATATACAATGCCATACAATTTTAACATTGTATGACATCGGGGGACATCGCGGAACATCGCATCGCATGCCTTATGGTCTGCGATGCGATGGGCGCCGTGATAATACACAAGTACCAAAAAAAAAACTAGGTAGCGAGAATGTGAGCAGACAGTGACCTTTCCCTTCTACATATGAACAAAATATAAACAAACAAAATAGACTATATTCCAAAATAGGTCATTTACCAAGAGCCCATTTTTTAGTTCCATTCTGTTTTCGATAACGCGCATATGGGTCTAAATGTGTTTTCACCCTTAATAAAACCAAAATCCGACTGATAATGTACTAAAAATCATCAAAATGATACAGACGCATTCCTATTGGCAAAATCGTCACATGCACTGGTATTAGCACTACACTTTTTAACCTCTAGCTCCTGCTTCTTTCTTATTAACATACTTTTATAGCGTAGTTTTTCACTTGTGTGCTGCCCTGGGGTGACTGGCTTATGCTGGCCTTTTTGGGGTTCCACGCACCAGATTCAAACATAGTATTAGGGACCCACCAGAAATGAGGTCACCGTGAAGGCAAATATTTCTTGGCCAATGAATATACCAAGAACCTCTATTATTGATTGATTTTGATTAATAATATGGAGTGTGCATCTGCACCACGTGTTTTTTTTTTATTACTCACAAACACCTTCATTCCAGGGCTAATTTGCATAACCATAATTTGTTTTAAGCATTGCTGTGCCTTTATAAGCCATGATTTATGCAGCCAGAACGCCCCACATACTTATTTCCCATGTTTTTTTTCCTATCATATTTAGGTTTCAGACAATTCCAAATGAGAAAAAAAAAATAGAACGTCTTCTGATGGTTCTATTAAAATTATGATTTTTGGAACCATCGTGGTTCTATTTTGAAATGGGCCATTAGTAAATGAGATGCTCCTATTCTTGTCTATGGGAAAGTATTTGTCACGATCCGGGTATTAAAGCAAACCCTCTTACCGGCTAAGTGCCTGCACAGGCTCAGCTTGCGTTACAAGTCCTGATACAGCCGGCATCCTGAGCGCAGTGCGCCTCCGTGTCGGTCAGTGTGTTTACAAACACACTTTCCCGCCTTAGCCAGACATGGTGGCTGCCATGATGTTGTCAGTCACATGTCTGGTTCATCCAATCCGGCAATGAGTTGATCTCCCAGGTTACCTGCCCGGCCAATCCAGGCCAAGCCATGGGTATAAGTATCCTGGGAGCTCTCATCTCATTGCTAGTGCTTCATTTGTCATCCTGCTATGCAAGTGTTTGTCTGCTGGTATTCTCTCCCTGCTGCAGTGTTCCATCCAGGTGCTCCAGGTTGCTGTGTCTACCCAGGCCTACCATCGCCTGTGTTCCATCTGGGCTCATCATCGCCTGTGTTCCATCCAGGATCACCATTGCCTGTGATATCGGGGACACCATCGCCTGTGATATCGGGGTCACCATCACCTGTGTCCAAGCCGGGTCTCCTATCCTGTGCCATCCAGGTCCCCTGTGACATCACCTGTGATTCCACCTGCCACATATCCATTTACCAGCTTCAGCCTAGTTTCGATGTTCTACCATCGATCCTGACTGATACTCCGGTTATCCTCCGCTGTCTCCATCCGTTCCATCCGGATTCCACAGCCTTCATCACCGCCGCATTCCTGGTCCGATACTCTGGACACCACACTCCATCCGATGTTCCACCATCGAATCCATATCGGTGCAAGTAGTTCTGTTTCACCTTATCAGTGACTGTCATTTACCATTCCATCTGGTTACCAACTGCTTGTACCATCTTCCTTCAATAAACCTGTTTTACCTGCTGCCTGATTCTTACTCTGGGTGCACTGTCGTGCTCATATGCACAAGGGTCGCCTACAGCCTGCCCGGTTCCAGTACCGATCTAGACCCCCACCAGAGGTCTTTAGACCAATATAGACACAAAGATCTGTAACGAACGACACATCGTTAACGACCATCGTTTACTATCTCCCTTGAAGGGGAAAGTGAACGACCAGTTAAATTCAAAAGAACGATGCTGGACGATGGGTGATGGACGATGAGCGATGTTCAACGATCTGTGGTCGTTGAAGTCCTAATTTTCTATCTGTCAATCATAGAAATGTCCAAAACAATGGGCAGGAATGTGGGCTGGATATGTACAGTGTATAAATAGGCTCAGCCATTTTCAAATCTCTGCATTTGATGCTCTGTGCTAGTTCTGTCAGGATTTATACCCGCTGAATGCTCCCGCAGTGCTATCTTTGTTGTGCTTTGAATCTTTCTGCGATGGTTCCTTATCGTTTCAAAGTGATGACAGCGTATGTTGGAGTCGCCTTGTTAGCGGCCACGGAGAGATCGCAGAGACGGAAAAGGTTTCGTTCGTGCTGGTCAAAGAAGTGGCTCCAGAAGAGGGATTCGCTCTCTTACATGGTGCTGCTTTCTGAGATACACAGAGTGTATGTGTAGAATGCCCAGATGATTTCTGAAATTTTCTCCGCATGGATGATGCCACGTTCACGGAGTTGTTGGGACTGGTGAGGCCCCACATCCAGAAGCAGGATACGTGGATGCGCAAGGCAATTCCTGCTGAGGAGAGGCTGATCGCCACTCTGCGATTCCTGGCGACCGGCAGGTCCTTGCAGGATATGAAGTTCGGAGCGGTCATTTCACCACAGGCTTTAGGGCTCATTATACCAGAGACCTGCAAGGCTATTTACACTGTCCTTCGTGAGCAGTACTTCAAGGTAAAAACAATTTACTTATTTTGTATGTTTTGACCCTTGAATGTGATATGCTGCACCCCCTTTTGTTTGCTGATGTGCACTATTGTTAATTCATTTTTTTGAAGTTACTGCATACGTTATGGATCACTGCTGCAGCACTGTCTGTTTTCCCTCCAAATGTGAAAAGTGTTTTCCCTCCATCTGGTTATTGCCACATTGATTCAATAGTTTTATTTTCCAAAGTCTCTGTTTTGTACAACCCCCAAATAGATGATTTCTTCCAACACCTTTTAATGCTTTCATTTTTTGCATGTTTTAACTGCAATGTTATTCAACTGTGTTTGTAGCCTGCCTGATGTGGTTTATAGTGCATTTACCTGGTGCAACTGTGTTTAGCGTGCCAGATGTGGTTTATAGTGCATTTACCTGGTGTAACTGTGTTTGTAGCCTGCCTGATGTGGTTTATAGTGCATTCACCTGGTGCAACTGTGTTTAGCGTGCCAGATGTGGTTTATAGTGCATTTACCTGGTGCAACTGTGTTTGTAGCCTGCCTGATGTGGTTTATAGTGCATTTACCTGGTGCAACTGTGTTTGTAGCCTGCCTGATGTGGTTTATAGTGCATTTACCTGGTGCAACTGTGTTTAGCGTGCCAGATGTGGTTTATAGTGCATTTACCTGGTGCAACTGTGTTTAGCGTGCCAGATGTGGTTTATAGTGCATTTACCTGGTGCAACTGTGTTTAGCGTGCCAGATGTGGTTTATAGCGCATTTACCTGGTGCAACTGTGTTTAGCGTGCCAGATGTGGTTTATAGTGCATTTACCTGGTGCAACTGTGTTTGTAGCATGCCAGATGTGGTTTATAGTGCATTTACCTGGTGCTACTGTGTTTAGCGTGCCAGATGTGGTTTATAGGGCATTTACCTGGTGCAACTGTGTTTATCATGCCAGATGTGGTTTATAGTGCATTTACCTGGTGCAACTGTGTTTAGCGTGCCAGATGTGGTTTATAGTGCATTTACCTGGTGCAACTGTGTTTAGCATGCCAGATGTGGTTTATAGTGCATTTACCTGGTGCAACTGTGTTTAGCGTGCCAGATGTGGTTTATAGTGCATTTACCTGGTGCAACTGTGTTTAGCGTGCCAGATGTGGTTTATAGCGCATTTACCTGGTGCAACTGTGTTTAGCGTGCCAGATGTGGTTTATAGTGCATTTACCTGGTGCTACTGTGTTTAGCGTGCCAGATGTGGTTTATAATGCATTTACCTGGTGCAACTGTGTTTGTAGCCTGCCTGATGTGGTTTATAGTGCATTTACCTGGTGCAACTGTGTTTATCGTGCCAGATGTGGTTTATAGTGCATTTACCTGGTGCTACTGTGTTTGTAGCCTGCCTGATGTGGTTTATAGTGCATTTACCTGGTGCAACTGTGTTTAGCGTGCCAGATGTGGTTTATAGTGCATTTACCTGGTGCAACTGTGTTTAGCATGCCAGATGTGGTTTATAGTGCATTTACCTGGTGCAACTGTGTTTAGCATGCCAGATGTGGTTTATAGTGCATTTACCTGGTGCTACTGTGTTTAGCGTGCCAGATGTGGTTTATAATGCATTTACCTGGTGCAACTGTGTTTGTAGCCTGCCTGATGTGGTTTATAGTGCATTTACCTGGTGCAACTGTGTTTATCGTGCCAGATGTGGTTTATAGTGCATTTACCTGGTGCTACTGTGTTTGTAGCCTGCCTGATGTGGTTTATAGTGCATTTACCTGGTGCAACTGTGTTTAGCGTGCCAGATGTGGTTTATAGTGCATTTACCTGGTGCAACTGTGTTTAGCATGCCAGATGTGGTTTATAGTGCATTTACCTGGTGCAACTGTGTTTAGCGTGCCAGATGTGGTTTATAGTGCATTTACCTGGTGCAACTGTGTTTAGCGTGCCAGATGTGGTTTATAGTGCATTTACCTGGTGCAACTGTGTTTAGCGTGCCAGATGTGGTTTATAGTGCATTTACCTGGTGCAACTGTGTTTAGCGTGCCAGATGTGGTTTATAGTGCATTTACCTGGTGCAACTGTGTTTGTAGCCTGCCTGATGTGGTTTATAATGCATTTACTGGTTGCAACTGTGTTTAGCGTGCCAGATGTGGTTTATAGTGCATTTACCTGGTGCAACTGTGTTTAGCATGCCAGATGTGGTTTATAGTGCATTTACCTGGTGCAACTGTGTTTAGCGTGCCAGATGTGGTTTATAGTGCATTTACCCGGTGCAATTTTTTCCCCCTTCTAATAAATTCTTCTTCTATTGCAGTTACCCTCCTCAGAGGCAGAGTGGCTCAAGGTTGCTGATGATTTTCGTGACAAGTGGAATTTCCCTAACTGTGGCGGTGCTATTGACAGGAAACACGTGGAGATAATTCCACCCCACAATTCTGGGTCCTTATTCTACAATTATAAGGGCTACTTCAGTATAGTGATGATGGCCATTGTGGATGCCAACTACAGGTTCCTCTATGTGGACGTAGGAAAGAATGGCCGTGCCTCGGATGGGGGGTCCTTTAAGGACACCTTATTTTATAAGAGCCTAATTTTTGATAGCCTCCATCTGCCCACATCCTCACAGTGCACAAATGGCATGAACTTTGTCTTTGTGGCTGACGAGGCATTTGCCTTACAATCACACGTCATGAAGCCATATGCCAAAAGGGGGCTTACACATGAAAAACAGATTTTTAATTACAGACTATCGCGAGCACGCAGGACAGTGGAAAATGCATTTGGGATCCTCAGTAAATCGCTTTAGAGTTTTCCACACAGCCATCACTTTAAGAATGGACAAGATAAACTGGGTGGTGTTGGCGTGCTGTGCCCTGCATAATCCCCTGCGGACAAAGAAAATGGCCCGCAACCCCCCATCTCGTACTGAACCTCCCGAACACCTTCAGCCACCAACCCAAACACTTGCAGAGGGATTTACAGCTCTGCAACGTACAGGGGCTACAGCAGTATCCACTTCTGAGGCCAAAAGAGTCAGGGAGCAGTATACTACATACTTTAATGGGGAGGGGGCAGTGCACTGGCAGGATGACATAGTGTGATTTATTTTTTGAAATATAACACCTCCACCTTTTCAATTTACCATGGTTCCAATTTTTTATGATATTGTTGTTTGTTATAAAGTTTATGCATTTGCTATTATGTGTTCCCATTACTTTTGCCATTTATTATTGTGTTTTCCAAGTACATGTACAACTATTACCTAGGTGTGGTATAGGGGTCCAACAGTCGGGATCCCGACAGTCATTAGCCTGATGTCGGGATCCCAACTGTCCAGACTCAGACAGCATGGTGAGCACAACGAAGCCCCTTGCAGGTTTGCTATGCTCGCCACGCTGCAGGCACGGTTATTCTTTACCTTCCCAACATATTCTATTCTCCACCTATTGGGGTCGTGGAACCAACTAGGGAGATTAGCCGGTGTCCGTTGGGCAGCCGGCTGTCGGTGTCCTGACAGTAGGGATCCCAACTCAGGTAAATTACCCCGTCCTCTCACCTATCCCCTCACCCCATCCACTCAGCTACTCACCCTGTATCCCTTACCATAAATAAAAAATCAAAATGTTTTTTTTATAAACTTTATGAAAATTTTAGAATTATTTTTCATACAATTTTTAACTGTAATCCTGTAGCAAAGAATATGTAAATAACTTAACAATCAGGCTCAAGTTTGGGTATTACATTTCCCAACCAGTGGGAAAAAAATACCCCACAAAGTGTAAACTGGGTACATTCTGTAACATGGCCCACGTAGAGTCGAAAGCCATCGGCATACTAAAATGCATTCCTGAACATCAACACACATATGCAACAAATCTGGCTCTTCACCTTGTAGAGTGGCATGGGCACTCATCCAAGCTGAGCAGGTACTACTTGAGGCACTATAGGGAGCAGAGGATGGTGGGGAGTGGGCCCCCAACGCAAACTGGTGGTTTTGTGAAGAGGTATTTGGTGAAGGTGGATATGACTGATAATGCAGGTAATTTGTTGGAGGTGGGCGAGGTGGCCAATGCAAAGTCTGTGATGGTAATATGGAGCTCTCAGGTAATTTTCCATTTTGAGCACATATTAGCGCATCATAGACAATGCTTTTAAACCGTAAACGTTGGAACGGATCCAATGCCTGCAGTTCAGTGGCGATGTTCATGCCAAAATTTTCATGTTCATCTGGGGGCTTCTGAAGAACATGCTCCACTTGTCTCAGAAACTGCTCAGCACACAATGGTACAGAGCTCATAGTCTGTGCAGAAACCCGAGGTCTTCTAGGCGGTGGTGGAGGAGGAGATGGCTCCACGTCAACAATTTCGGGCTCTGTAGGCTCGTTGATGGAGAGTTCATGGTCGCTCTCTGGTGCAGGCTATAATAAAGGTATACAAAAATTAATTAGACAGACTGTACATATGGTGTTGGACAGTAATGGCTAACCATGACGCTCCAGCAATTGTTGAACTACACATTCCAGCATGCCCTGCATCAGTTTTTGCATGGCCAAATAGAAAAACTGTAGCAGTGCAAATTAACATGTGAACTAAACTACAGCTGGAGTGTCAAGTTGAGTCAAAACTTGTGTAGGATGTTGTCCTTTGTATATGTACTTACCAGCTCATCTTGCTCCCCAACAACTACCTGGGGCATATCCCCCATCATCTAGCACGTAGACTGCGTCCTGGGCTCATCTTCAAGGGTGAACAGGAGCAGATTGTAGTACCACAGTGTGGGCCTTCGGACTTCATCAGCCCCTGCTCCCGAATGCTGTGACTCCTTCACTCTCTTGTGTCCCTTTAAAAACACTGTTCGGAAATTTTGGATCTTCTTTTTAACCCATTGCAAATCAGCTTGACTTTTACGAACTCTGCAGTATTCAATGAGCTGCTGGTATGCCTTCACTTTTTTCTCCTTATTGGCATAGTCTTTGGAGGTTATTTTCCACAGACACTCATGGGACTGGTTCAGTTCAAGGAATCCAGTCCAGTGGTCTTGTTCTGTGATTTCAGCTGACATGTCTGTAAAATAATGCCAAAATGATTAAATAAAAATAATTACCAGGCGGCCATTAGCAGATTGCACCAGGCACTACATGCATAAACTGCACCAGGCGGTCATTAGCAGTTTGCACCAGGCACTGAATGCATAAACTGCACCACAACCACAGCACACATATCATTCACATCAGTCTTGTAAAGCACCCTTCCCAGCACACATCATCCATCACTATACTCAGTCAAGGTATATAATGTGGCACCAGCTCAGTCCTGGTATATAATGTGACACAAAAAAAACCCTTCTCTGCCAGCCATCCCCATCACACCCCTGAATATGCATATATCTCCAGAGCCAGCCAGCCACCCATATACACTATCCCCACTGCACACGGCCTCAACCCCCCCCCCCCAGAAACATAAAAAAAACTATAAACAGGCAGCGATCACCCCATTAAAAAGTGTAGTACACTGCAGCCACCCCTACCCCCACCACTGCACCACTCAACTCACCAAATTACTGTTGAAAACACCCCTGCCGTGTCCTGCAAACAGCAACGTGTGGGTTCATCAGGAAATGGCGCCTGGGAGGGTCCTGGGAGTGGCTAGGTCGCTTGCCGTCGTTGGTTGTCCATCGTTGTATATGTATGTAAATGACCATAGACAAATTGACTTGCATGCAAGGACGATGACTGTGATTATTAGCGATCCGCGGGTACGCGCAACATCGGAGATCGTCCGTCATTTGAAGCTGAAAGGTAAACGATGTCAAACGATTCACGACCACACTAAATCGCTCAGGGTCGTTGAGGGAGGTGAAATACATGGAATCTTTTATAGTCGTCGACATGACATCTTTGTGTCTGTATGGACCTTAAGTCTCACCGACTCAGACCCCTGTAGCTACCATGCTCCTAGTTTGAAGAAGGGCCTTCCTAGGTCACAAATGCTACGCACTGCGCGGATCACCAGTGACCATGAATCTCTGGACCAGGCTTTAGATGTTGTAGTGCATAAGTTCTTAGAACGAGGCTATGATTATAGGCTCCTCAAAAAGCAGAAATCCGAAGTTCTTGCAATACCCCACACACAACTCTTAGCCAGTAAAAACAAGGTGGATACTAAAAAGATCCCTTTTGTAACTACTTTGGTGAAGCCGCGCCTCTGGGAGGTGCCGGGCCGTCTCTGCTGTTGCACACTGATGACGTCAACGGAACCTGAACGGAGGCAAGGCTTGGTGATGGGCGCACTAAACTGTAAGTTTTGTTCTCTATATATATATGTCTGCATTGTAAAATGTTCTTTAAGTATTGATAAAAGGGCTGAAGCCCTGAAACGTTGGCTAAGGAGACGATCGTTTGTCTGTCTTTATTGTTCCGTGACATCTATTTGGGATAATATATATATCATATAATATAATATAATAGAATATATACATACATAGGGCTATTTTTCAGTAGGCTCCAGCAGGAACTGAGACCCTTATTTTAGTTGACTCTTTCTGACAAAATATTTCTTAAGGAGCCCATACACGCTCCGTTGTGTACGGCTCCGTTCTGTACTATGCGATGCGCGCATAACATAGTACGGTACAAAAAGTATGTGCTGCACATGTATCGGATCGCAGTGCATGCACACTGCATGCACTAGGGATGCGATCCGACACGATGTGTGCTGTTTAAGTCCCTAACGGATCCGTTAAACGGACCGTGTATGGGCTGCTTTAGATGGACAAAACCATGTGCACTGCAGGTGAGGCAGGTGTTACTTGTGCAGAGATAATTAGATTTGGGTGGGGTTTTACATTTGCCTCACCTGCAGTGCACATGGTTTTGTCCATCTGAAGCCCCGTACACACGGGGGAGATATATTGGTCAGCCATATATTGCTAAGCAATATATAGCTGAGCAATATATTGTGCAGTTTCTCCTTTTCATCAGCGACCAGAGATGGTCGCTGATGAAAAAAAAAACTGCCGGGGGAGCCCGGCAGTGGTAATCAGCTGGTCGCAGGAGCATGTTTCTGCGACCAGCGATCACTACAGGGGTGAAAACGGGAGCACGCACCTGGCGATATATCGCCGGTGCACACTCCCATCGTGGGCAATATGGTCGCTTAGCGACCATATTTCCCGCGATATTATACAAAACCGCCCCCGTGTGTAGGCACCTTTAGAAATATTTTGTCAGAAAGAGTGAACAAGAATAAGGGCCTCAGTTCCTGCTGGAGCCTGCTGAAAAATAGCCCTATTATATATATATATATATATATATATATATATATATATATATATATATATATATATATATATATTTACATGCATAATGTTTAAGATTAAAATGAAATAAAAAAGGAATTTAATAAACCTTAAACCTCTAGTGGGCAGCATCAGCATGGAATGATTGGAGGGTGAAGGAAGAAATGAGCTAGGCAGAAATCACAGCAGCAGCTGTGTATACATTTAGCAAGGAGGTATCTGATCTATTCCTAACCTGCAATTCGCGGTGTAAAGCTGGCCATACATCTACAGATCGATTGTCAGATTGGGCTGGTTGGAACAAAATCCTGGTAATGGATGAGAGTAAATGACAGTTGCCCATTTGTATTGAAATGCTGGAAAACTGTTTCCAACCAGCCCAATCTGACAATCAATCTGTAGATGTATGGCCAGCTTTAGAGGGGGCTGAGCCAATTTGCGGGGGCAAGGCTTTATCGCGGGCCGCAGCAGGTGTCTAAATTGCATGAAATTTTGTTTTAATTGAACTTGATGGATGCAAGTCTTTTTTTAACTTCAACTACCATGTTACTATGTTACTTCTTATTTATTTAGCACATACTAGAAGATAATAGTATCTGATTGTTTGCCCATAGCAACATCCCATCTAAAATAGATGTCCAATCTTAGTAAATTTCCTCCTCTGTGTCATTCACCTTTCAAGCCTCTGATATTGTGAGAGAGGGAAAACTTGTATATTGTTGTACTATGGGCAAAGCAAGTTTCATTTGCATCACATCATTTAATGTGTATTCCCCATAGAAGGAAAATGTTCCTTTAAGAATCTAACATGTCCTTCACAACTGTTGAACACTCCATGGACTGCTGCCAGAGAAGTGAAAGGGTTTTTGCTGAATATGTAGTTTTAATAGAACAACAGAGCATATTTTATTTGAAGAGTGCCTTCATCATCCAATGCAAATGCCTTTGAGCATGATGCAATGTTAGTAGCAAAATGCATGCAAATAAAAAAATTGTGTTTTCTACACATATGCAAATCCGTACACATCACAATGTGTGTGCGATGTTAGATGCAGGAGATATGTGTCTGGTGGCACAGTGGGGGGAAAAAAAACTACTTACCAAGCCCAGAGTCTTCTCCCACATCTTCACCCAGCCGCAGCTTGCACCGAGTGACGTCAGCGGGCGGGCAGAGAGGCAGGGTGGATTCAGAGCACCCAGAAGGCCCTGCTCACCGCCTGCTATGTGGGCGGAGTTCTGCGCTAGTGCTCTGTATTTACCAGCGAGGCTGTTATTAATTGCAGCCAGATTCGGGGGATGCACTTTTGAATCATACAGCGATTCTATGCCATTTTTTGAGCGATTTATTGAAATGAGGTAAAAACACTTAGAAAATGGATTAATATCACCCTGTGTGTAGGGCCCTTTAGATTTGGGTGGGGTGTGCTCAAACTGAATTCTAAATTGCAGTGTAAAAGATAAAGCTGTGTAACATTTTGAGCTACATTCAAAAGTAGCCAGTATTGGTAGTTGCTAGATCCTATTGAGCTAAAGGACCTCTGACATCACAACCACGTGACAAGCGACAGCAAGCAGAGGAGCAAGGTTGGGGGGCTAGTACAGTCATCCATGACAGCAAAACTTCCCTTCACTTCCTATCACTGGCTCAATCATGTCAGTTCGTGCTACGCAACAACGCTGGCATCAGGCTGTTTCTCTCTTGGAGTGCGACTTACTTATTATTCATTCACTGGTCATCTGATGGCTTGACTACTGCACCAGTCTCCTCGCTGGTCTCCTACACACGGGCGATTTCAGCCATAATCACTGAGCCATAATCCTGTGTGCGGGTAAACTGTCGCTGGGAGCATGTTTCAGAAACCAGCCCTGGGTTGCTCGCTGGTCGGAGGAGCATGCTCCTGCACCGAGCGGCTTCCACTGGCAGAGAGTCTCATTTTTATTAGCGACCATCTCCGGTCCCTGACTGAAACTGGACACACTGAGCAATATATTGCTGAGCGATCATATTCGTACATATCCGTATGTATGGAGCTTATCAGCTCACCCCCTCCCCCAGTCTGTCCTCAAATCTGCAGCTAGACTTAAGGCCCCCATACATTAGTCCGACTTGTCCTAAGGACAAGTTGGACCTGATTTCCCCCTGCAGCTCCCCGGGAGGGGGACACACGATTAGGCACTGATGTGCCAAGTTTTGCAAATGATACATCGCATGCGATGTATCATTTGCAACTCCCAGGGAGCTACAAGGTGGAGGGAGCAGGGGGGCAAGGGACATCCAGGTGGCAGGTGGAGGACGCTGCGAGGTGGCTGGGGGGTGCTGCTAGTAGCCCAGAGGCAGCGGACGCTGCGGGGGACACAGGCGGCAGTAACGTAGAGGCAGGCAGGGGGAGCCGGGAGCTGTCAGCGCTGGAGAAAAAAATAGCCCATACAATGAATGGGCGGCCTGTGATTGGCTGAAAGAGCGCTCAGCCAATCACAGTCTGCCCATTCATTGTATGGGCTTTTTTTTTTTTTCTCCAGCGCTGACAGCTCCCGGCTCCCCCTGCCTGCCTCTACGTTACTGCCGCCTGTGTCCCCCGTAGCGTCCGCTGCCTCTGTGCTACTAGAAGCATCCCCCGCCCCCCCCTGCTCCCTCCACCGGATGGAGCATTGACAGCTCCCTGCTCCGGCTCACCCTGCCCATCTCCCTCGCCAGCATCCGCCGCCTGTGTCCCCTGCCCGGCTGCACATAAGATTTAGCAAATCTTATGTGCAGCCGTTCCGACCTCCCAACACTGACCCGATGCGCACGGGACCGCGCATTGGGTCGGACCGGGTGTCTATACCTGCGATTTGGCATGATTTCACTGCCCGATCCATCTGAATCGGGTGAAATCGGGACCAAATCGCATAGTGTATGGGGGCCTTTATCTTCCTCTCCTGCCGCTCCACTTCTGCAAAGTCCCTTCAAGAAAACCTGCACTAGCTCCCATTCCTCTGCAGAACCTCCTCAAACTCTTCCCTCTCACATAGAAGGCCCTCTATAACTCCACCTCTTCCTACATCTCTAACCTCATCTCCCTACATACTCCCGCATGATTATGACCATGCACAAGATTTGCCCACGCTGTCATCGCTTTATTAGACTCTCCTCAATGTTCATAAAAAGCTGCTTAAGCTATTACAAAGGCAGCTCTCCCTACCTGCCACCTCATGTCCCGGCCATCCTTGCTATGCTCGCTTCCTGCCTTCAGGCTTCCTTACCTGCACCTCCTGTCTGTCTCCACCTCCTTTAGACTGTAAACTCCTTGGAGCAGGGCCCTCTTCTCTCCTGTTCTCACAGCCCTTTCTCTCTCTTTTACTCAGCAACTGTCTGTACCCGCATATCTTGTCACTTATTCATCTCTTCCTATGACAACCGGGCCCTGCACAACTCCTCTGCTTCCCTACATCTCAGCTGTATTGTGTACTGACAATTGTTGCTGATAATTGTTTCCTGTGCTTTGTTTTAGTTTCTCAGTTAATGTTATATTTAGTTCTGTGGACCCTGTATTGTTCCAGTGTGTTCCATATGTACAGCGCTGCAAACACCTTGTGGCGTCTTATAAATAAAAGGTAATATTAGTAATATCTACTTAGTTTAGTAACCGGGTGGCAAGTGAAGGAACCACTGTTCCTAAAGCGAGCTCGCTAGAGAGTACATTTGGGGTCCAATGTTCCGGTCTTAATCCCCCCTGTTGTCGCGTGTCACATGCTTGTGACATCAAGGGTCCTTTAGCCAGGTAGAGGGTACTTGTGTATTATCTGGGCGCCCCGATTTTTTCATCTTATGTCATTGTACAACCAAAAATGGGTGGCATCGCATGCGATGCGACCCGATTTTTAATTGTACAGGCATCCAGATGCCTGATTCCTATGTTAAATGGCCCCGCAGACCCAATTTTTAATTGTATACCCCCCATGATGGTTAATTATTGGGTAAAATGCCCCCCCCCCCCATTGTTAACGCCACCCCACTTTCAACGCCAACCCGAAGCGTGGCAAGCGCAGCGAGCCCGCGAGGAGCGGCGGTACGCGTCCTCCGACCTTTTCATACCCTCACCATCCACGTCGGCGTGGAGTTGATTTTATATAGTGTGGCGAGCACAGCGAGCCAGAAGCGTGGCAAGGGGACGCTCATAACTTCACATGTATTCTGCGTCCCCTCGCAGGGCTCGGTGGCTCGTTGCGCTCACCACACTATATAAAATCAACTCCACACCGACGTGGATAGTGGGGGTATGAAAAGGTCGGAGGACGCGTACCGCCGCCCCTCGCGGGCTCGCCACGCTTCAGGTTGGCGTTGATCGTGGGGTGGTGTTAACAATGGGGGGGCATTTTACCTAATAATTAACCATCATGGTGGGTAAACAATTAAAAATCGGGTCTGGGGGGCCATTTCACATGAAAAAATCGGGCGCCCAGATATTACACAAGTACCGAATTTAGACTCCACCAGCCAGTATTTAGATGCACAGAAAAAAATCTAAATATATTTCCTCCCTTTGCATGGTAGAATGGTTTGTTACAGATACAAAGTTACTGTCGTACCCATGCAGCATCTTTAGGTTTATTTTACTGGTTTAACCCTTTGAATGCCAAGTGAATTTGTCAAAATAGGTGTGAAAATTACCAAGCAAACATTTTCATTCACCATAATGACCTGTAATATTTCTTATATAGGAAATATAATCTTTTTGTACACATTTTTCATTTGAATTTATATAACAAATGTGAGCGACGCTGGCATTTCTAGCGATATTGAAGCTCAAGGCATTTCTATGAGCCACGGAAGCAAATTAGATGCATGTGCATTGGGAAGGGATCTTGCCAAATCGCAGCGGGAGTCGCATGTGAGGATTGGCATGACAATGAATTTACCCCTCTCAGATGCAGCAGTACACACCCGCGCTTCTAGGTGCCACGTTCACAATCTTTCTTTATAATCTCTCCATATATGGAACTAGACACACCATTTAAGTGGAGCATGACATGCCTCCTCAAGCAAATTTCTACTACCAACTATAATCTCCCTGAAACTAGTTTTCAAAAGTAGGCAAGTCTGGTTAGTATACACAGAGTCCGTGATTGTAGTGACAGTATGCAAATGTAAGAGAATGTAGTTTGATAGTATGACAACTGAAGCAGCAGAAGACATGGCTGCATACAGGCCTACTTCAGTGCATACCGAAGAAACAGATGTATACATCAGTGGTTCCCAAACTTTTTTGAATCACGGCACCCTAGAGCATCAAAATATTTTCAAGGCACCCCTAGGCCAAATGCCTTTTATCGAGAAATTCTGAAAATAAATATTAAATGAAGTGAATTGTGTTTATATGTCACAGTTATCTGGTGAGGGACAGGACTTGCTCCTGTTTGTCCACATATATTATGATTGGCAGCCACAAGCACTGGTTTTGCCTGGTACATTGACCATAAATAATATGAATTTATCTTGGTCCACCAACCCAAGGCACCCCTGCAAGTGTCCTGAGGCACCCCAGGGTGCCTAGGCACACAGTTTGGGAACCACTGGTATACATCATTAAAGTGTGAGGTTTATAGGATAGGGTTTTTGCTCACCACACTATCGCCTGTATCTGGAATCTGCACAGATTTTGTCACAATATCCATGTTGGTAGTCTGTTGAAAGAAAAATTAACTGTCAAACAATTGAGTTTTTGGATATGATGCCCACGGTATACGGTCGTATTGTCGACACTTAGGTCAACACCGTTGGGTCGACAGGGTTCTAGGTCGACATGGGTCAAGGTCGACAGGTGTTTAGGTCGACATGGGACAAGGTCGACATGGGTTTAGGTCAACATATGCGTTGACAGGTCGACATGGGTTTTTTCACAGTTTTTTTGAGCCGACAGGCGGTATTTCATGCTCTACCATCCACTAGGGCGTGGTGTTAGAATAAAAAAAACCATGTCGACCTAACGACCTGTCGACCTAACCCATGTCGACCTAACGCATATGTCGACCTAAACCCATGTCGACCTAGAACCCTGTCGACCTTCCCCCTTGTCGACCCAACAGTGTTGACCTAATGACTGTCGACCTTAGTATTGTCGACAAAACGATCCACACCCGATGCCCACAGCTTCACACATGCTCAGGTTGTTCTAGAGTAAAAATAACCATCATTAATCATTAAATCAACAGAAATGCAAAACCACTGTAGACAATACAATCAGATACTCCTCAGATGTAGTATAAGTACAGATGGTATGGAATACCTCACAGACCATGTCTAGGTCGATGGCAAAAGGTTGACAGTAACAAAAGGTTTACACAAGCAACAGATCGACATGAGTATTTCACTTTTCTTGGTGTCAATGCCGACACCTGAGCGCATGGACGCCCAATTAGTGCACCATGCCCGCTCGCTATGCTTCAGACGAGGTGAATCTGCTCAATTCAGCAGACGCTTTAACGTTCCAATCGTTGATGGTTAAAAAAAAAAAGTTTTTAACCCCAACCCCCCCTCAAAAAGAATGCCAACCTTTTCATGTGTCAACAGTTCCGTGCTGACCCTTTGCTTGTGTCGACCTGTGTATGTTCACCTATTGATTGCTGGCTTAGGCCCCTTTCACACTGCACCTCGGACCTGGGATGTTGCCAGGCTGCTGATGTAACGACCAGGGTTGGGGTGCAGCAAGTGTCAAGGCACCAAACCTTATTACCCGGGTTGAGCAACCTGGCAATACTGTATAATGGGCGACCCAGGTTTAATGTGAATGCGCGTATCCAGGTTGAACACTTGTTTGCGATTGGTATTACACATCTTTAGTTTGTCTGCTATCCGGATACCAAATACTGAGGCCTGGAAAAACTGGATGACTTGAGATACAGTACAACTCAGGGTGCAGGGTATCTTTTGTTCTAGTAAGTCAGCCAAATTCAATAGCGCTTTCCTGTAGAAACCTGTGTGGAACAAGCTTGCATAAACAGAATCTGCCAATAAGCAGGTAATGTTTGATTATATCCACTTAATCTAAGAAGAAGTAATAGCTTGTATGATCCCCTAAGCACCGCTGGCACGTGCCCTCAGCGGTGTACCAATATCATTAGGCCCTTGGCATGGAGAGAGCCCTACACATGAAAGCAGTAGCAGGCAGATGCCCAAGCAAACAGAACTGATGGAAATTAATGCCAAACATATGCCAAGGAGGGGACATGCCTCCTCATACACAGGTGACCCGGGCGCCTTAAAAGAGCATGGGTAAATACAGTTTTTTTTTTGCTAAAAACTCACTGGGGACATGATATGTAACTGGCACGATACAAGACAATGATTGCTTGGCATTCAAATTCAGTGCTGAGATAGTACACACATTTTGTTTCACGTTTTGAAACCTTGTTTTTTGAACAAATAAAATATATTTGTGTGTATTTTATGTGTTTATACAGCATAAATGCAAGATACTTCAAAATACATCATTGAAATATTAAAATATTCCGAAATACGGAATAATCCGTTATCCAAAATTCTCCTGGTCCCGAGCATTTTGGATAAGGGATACTCAACCTGTATTCTATAAAATGCAAAGATGTGCAGCTTGAAATGAAAAAATTAAATAGATTTAATTAATAAAAAACAGTAATACACATGACAGTGACGTAGATTTCACTATAATAAGTGAGCAAAATATATATGTCCTCTGTCCTCTTTGCTGCAGCCAAGCCACACCAGGTCGCGTGAGAATCTTCTAGCGCATGGTGACTTTTCTGCTGCAAATGTGTCTTGATCGCACCTCAATGCAACTAGGATGCACAAGGAGACTGTGCTGCTTATATGACACTTGCAATCGCAAACATGCGCTTTCGCACTTCTGCGCATGCGCAGTGGCCATAGTGCATGTGCGCAAAGTTTCAGAGGATGCACAGTTTGAGCGACAGTGGCAGGCAGCAGTAGCATTTCATGGGAATGGTCCAAAAAATGGACGTGTACAGGCTGTGTTCGAGGTATCTGCGTGACATCGCATGTAGCCACTGTGAAAGAAAAGATGGCGTGGTGCACCTTAATACAGAGCCATGCAGGGGGGCTACCCTTAGTGCTTGGTTCTGCACTCCCGAGAGGCACTTTGCATGCTGGGAGGCCTTGATCTGTGCTGTAAAGTCTGAAGTTTCAGTTTTACTATTTTAACAAGAATGCAACGGATACTGAATTGGACCCTATATCATTTGTCTGGGAGCTCAAAGGAAATCATGAGCAATATGGTATCGTCTGCAGCCTCCTCTAGTGTGTTCCCAACTTTACAGCATGATTGGAGGTACCAGCCAGCCACTCGCAGAATAGAATAGAACTCACATGTGCTGTTCAGTATCAAATGATTACCATTTACCGTCAGCCGGCAGGCAGCTGCCCGTCTGCGTTCACATGTGGATGCCCAGCATTTTCCTCTGCGCACCAAGCATTTTCGTAGGTAGGCCCAGGAACATTGGACAACCCCATGTGAACGCTCCTTGCACACCTCGTTTCGCCCCCCTCCCCTGTGCGACTATGCAAGTCATCAAAGGCATCCACACAGCAGCCCTGCACATGCGCATATGTGCAGATCACAAACATCGGTCCCCAGTGCGAATACTCCGGGACAAAGCAGATTAGAATGAGGGCCGTGGTCCCCACTGGTTTAAGTAGCGATCTCTAGAGCTGGTGGTGTTCAACTATAGTGTTAGCAGGAATGATCATTTCTTTTATTGTTTTTGTAGAAGTTACTTATGGCTCCCATACACTATGGTCCTTATTCTGGTTGACTCGCAAGTCTGCAGGGCAGGATTAAGCCTTCAGGGTAGCCAGGGCATAAAAAAGGGGAGTACACCCTAACTCCTCCAGCCAACACCCTTTGGTCATTGTTGTGCTGTACCTTGTAGATTTATGCTACAGGTGTCAAGTTTCGCCTGTGTTGTTTTATGCTACATGTGCCATGTTTCCCCATGTTGTTTTATGCTACATGTGCCATGTTCCCCCATGTTGATTTATGCTACATGTGCCATGTTCCCCCATGTTGTTTTATGCTACATGTGCCATGTTTCCCCATGTTGTTTTATGCTACATGTGTCATGTTTCCCCATGTTGTTTTATGCTACATGTGCCATGTTTCCCCATGTCGTTTTATGCTACATGTGCACTGTTTCCCTTGTGTTGTTTTATGCTACATGTGCCATGTTTCCCCTGTGTTGTTTTATGCTACATGTGCCATGTTTCCCCTGTGTTGTTTTATGCTACATGTGCCATGTTTCCCCATGTTGTTTTATGCTACATGTGCCATGTTTCCCCATGTTGTTTTATGCTTCATGTGCTATGTTTCCCTGTGTTGTTTATGCTACATGTGTCGTGTTTCCCTTGTGTTGTTTTATGCTACATGTGATGTGTTCCCTATGAAGCATTATGCTACATGTGTCATGTCTCCCCGTGTTCTTGCTCTCGCCAATCAGCAGCTGCCCATTGTTTAGAATGAGAGTTTTGAAATCTGCCTGCCCACTGCTACCGCAGCCTTTCTCTCCGTCTGCATCATACAACACCATCAGGGAGACCCCTAGTTGGTTCCAAATGTATTCTTCAGCAGTACAATGACTCCAAACACACAGAAAATGATTGCTGGGCTGTGAATTTGCAGGCTGGATGATAATCAAACTACTGTGCATGCGTATGGCTTGCAGTAGGCATGTGCGAGGCCATCCTGCAATAAAATTTGTGTGTTTTTTTTCTATGCTGGCCAACGCAAGTTGATTGACAGGAAGCCGGCATTTGTGGGTATCACCTGGCTGTTTTCTGAGAGTGTCAGGGAAAACACAGGTGTGCCCAGGCATTTTTAGTGAGGGTATGTGATGTCAGCTCCAACCTCTGTCAGCCTGGTTCTAAAGCACCGGCCAAGTTGGTCCTGGGTTAAGCACAGACTGCACACAGTGGAAAAATTATTTGATGACGAGTTAGTTGTGAATGGATTTGTAGCTAATCACCAAGGTGTAAAGGAGTCAGTCTTGGTCAGTCCAGCGCCTTGAACAACTTGTCTTCCTCCTGAAAGTTTCTCAGAGGCGGATTCCAAGGCTCCAGGTTATCTGCTACAGAGAAACTCATCCTGCTGCTACTGCTACCTTGCCTGGTTGATTCCACCTGCTACAGCTGCTGTTCTATCATCTCCAGCATCCAGAGTTCAGTCAGCTCTGCAGCACAAGACCATCGGCTCCCAAGCCTTCACAGACCATCGGCTCCCAAGCCGACTCCAAGTGATCTCTACTGACTCATCAGTACATATTCCCCAGTAGTGGCACATTAGGTAAGAGACTCTGACAGAGGGGCCACAACCTTCCCACCATTGCGGCGAAGTCCATACTCCCTTGCGGGGGTCCCTGGTGGGGTTAGACTCTGCATCTCTGATCAGAGTCACATCCACTCCCGACCTAGCTATGTCCACAGTGTCCCAGTGCCGTATGAGCTGTAGATATCTCAGAGCCCCAGTGTTCCTGTACCTACATCCTCCACTGGCTCACTGCTACCACAGCCGGGGTCACCAGTTACTGAGCCCCGACAGTATTGTGCCAGCAGTGGGCAAGCTACAGCTTCTGTGGGCCATACACAACACAGTAACACAGCTTGTTTTATACAACCAGGATAGTGAACAGTGTATATGCTAATTAAAATGCATACTGTAAAATTGAGCACACACAAAACAGACAATACTTGCTAATAGGTTATTTGGAGATTCTCCTCTACGGGATATAAATCACGAGAGCAGCGCACTTCACATGTGCCAGCTAAATGACAGTATGTACAGGAGACGCTGCATGACTTAAGGCCCCCATATACAGGTAGTCCAACATGTCCAAGGGAAAAGTGGGACCCAATATCCTTCCAACTTCCCCGGCAGGGCTACAGCAATTTGGCACTTGAGGTGCCATTTTTACATACAATAAATGGTATGTAAAAGGATATCCCGGTGGGGACCAGGCTACGGTAGCGGTGGGCGGGCAGGGGATTTCAAAACTCCCATTCAAATGAATGGGCAACCGCTGATCGGCTGAGAGAGCTCTCTGAGCAGGGTTTCCGACAGGGCTGTGGAGTCAGAGTCGAGGAGTCGGAGGAAATTTCGAGTACCTGGAGTCGGAGTCGGCAAACAATGCACCGACTGCGAAAATTATAATTAATGACTTCTCTACTGTAAGAATAAAGACCAATGCATGCAGTGCCTCACGTAACCGCAAAACGAACACGTTAAGTGACCGTGAAAAAGCATGCTTTTCATGTGCTTCACTATATGGCACGCACCAATACTTATAAATGTATTCTCCCTTGTAGTTTAAGGTTTTCAATACCTCGTTGGTAGAAATCACCTGGTGAATTCATTCAACCAAGCTCTCCCACCATACGCACAACATCTTTTTACGCGGATGAAGATCTTGTTTCATGCGCGGGGTCGTTTGTTTCCCTTGGCTATGCCATTCCTTACGCTGGTTCATATTGATGTACAGGCACCATTTTTCATCGCCAGTAACGATTCGGTAAAGAAATCGTTCCTTGTGTCCATGAATTGAACGGTGACGAGCAAGCAAACCAGCGGAGATTGTGGCTCGTTGATTTTTGTTGTCGTCACAAAGCATGCGGAACTCATGCTCCACACTTCTGAACCTTTCCTATTGTTTTTGTTCCCAAAACAACCAAATAATGTGGTTTTTATCTTTGAACTGGTAAAGTTCCTGTTCCTGATGTTTATGCCTACTGCTACTATCCAGCCATTTAATTAATTAATAAAACAATTAATAAAACTTTGTTTTCATTGTGTTTGTCCTTTGCTTAAACTGTTCAATACAGTAGACTGTTGGCTTCCCAGCCTCTAGTTTCTGTAGTAATAATATGTATGTTGCCTTTCTTTCCTTCAAGGAATGTATCAAATACATTCGCATATTAATACAGAGGAGTCAGAGTCGAGGAGTCAGCGTCAGAAGTACGAGGAGTCGGAGTCGGAGCATTTATCTACCGACTCCACAGCCCTGGTTTCCGAGGTGCACAGCACTACTGAAGCAGCTACCTGTCAGACGAACATGACAGGCACAGCAGTCAGCAGCAGAGGATGCAGAGTGGGGAGAGTGCCTCTCCTGCCTGGTGCTTCCCCACTCTGCAGACTATAGGTGTGTGCCAGTGATGGCTACGGCCCTGATCGGATGCGATACAATGCGGGTGCTGATGCATTCGATTCCAATAGATACATTCTGCACGTACTGTATGGTCTACAGGATCCGATTTGATGGCCAATTTTCATCTGATATATCAGCCTAATCCGTCGACATCAGAGGAAAACAGGCCAATCAGACCTGTGTATGGGCACTTTTACTTATCGGACCAGATGGAGCACTAGAGCCAACACTTTCTAAAATGAAACATATCTACAGTACCAGTGACTTCACTGCACCTCTTCTATCCCCAGCTTTCCATCACTGCGGACACCACCACCATCTGCTCTTACCAACAACTCTTATTTATTGCTGTAATCATAGTCCCTCTGCTTCTACTGGCCTCCACTCACCCACCACCTCTCCCCTTCGGTCTATCCCCATCTTCTGCTCACAACCTCCTGCCTACCTAATGATAACATTTTACATATCTACACAAACATGGTGAATGCATTTGAGGTCAATTTTGGAAGTACATCACATTTCTTAAAATAATGGAGGACATATAGAAACAATAGAAAATGTATTAGCAGTACTAAAAGAGTTGAATTGCAAATGAAGGGCATTTTATGAGGACAGATGCAGGAAAAGCAGCTGTACTAGAATAAGGTCAGTAACCACCTGATTGGTTCATATGGATTTCTGAAAATTTTCAGTTTTAATTAAAAAAACAAATCTGCAAATGTGTATTTTATGTATCTTTATGTTGGCCGTACCATAGTGTAATTCTTTGGGAAGTGGCTTCCATCACTTCGGAACAGCTGGACCAGAGTACTCTTCCCAACAGTAGTGTCACCTGCACAACAGAAAACACAGGACTTTCACTTACAGGACACTTTATTTAATCCATATTCAATGCTACAGTGGAGTGTTTGCCTATACAAAATGGACAAAAATCATGGTGCCAGATAACACCAACTTCTTTTGAAAAATACTAATCTGTGAAATAACTTAATTCATTCTACTATTAGCTGTGGACAGGGCATCCGACAGGTCGGCCGGGCCCAGGTAAAATGAAGGACGGGGCCTTCGGGAGGGGGCGGGAAATACCCTTGTGAAAAAAATATAAATAATGAGATGGATATGGATATGGAGAGGGAGGGAGGGAGGGAGGGAGGGAGGGAGGGAGGGAGGGAGGGAGGGAGGGAGGGAGGGAGGGAGGGAGGGAGGGAGAGAGAGAGAGAGAGAGAGAGAGAGAGAGAGAGAGAGAGAGAGAGAGAGAGAGAGAGAGAGAGAGAGAGGACAGGCTACTGCTGTCTCTCTCCCCAGCTCAGCACATGGCACTAAGCAGCGTGTGCTGAGCTTGGGAGAGAGACTGTGCTGCGGCGGCAGCCTGTCATCTCTCTCCCCACTTCCCGGCTCTCTGCAGTAGAGGAGGAGGAGGGAGCGGGACCAGGGCTCGGGTCAAAAGTACCCGCTTCCTCTCGATGCCACTGCCTTTGAATATATATGTGCAGGTAATGGGATCAATCAGTGCTAATTTTAGCACGCTGCACCTTTCAAAACCTGTGCAGTTGCTCTTTCCTGGGGTGTCTCTGTCTGCACAGTGTGGTCTGTATACAGATCAGACTGTACAAAAGCACCAAAACAGACAGCAGGTAGGAAAGAGGAACTGCATAGATTTTGAAAGATGCAGGGTGCTAGAATGAACACTAGATCAATGATAGACATACCCCCAATATTTTCATGTTACATCCAAAATAAAAGTTAATCTGAACGAGATGTAAAAATAAAAAGACCCACCAATAAATGTGCAGCATAAAAAAATAAAAACAATACACATACGGAACTCGACGTGCGAAGGGGGGCTGGATTCCTACGGGCGACGTTTAAATCACACGCAAAGCTGCAAATTTCATAGCTTTGCGTGTGAACTGAATAACCTCCATAGCACAGAGTGCATTATAATGTACGTTGTGGCCAGCACAAAATAGACCTTACCCTCTTTGTACAACAGAAGCCCTTAATTCACATCTCCTAAAATTTAAACCCGCTCAAAACAAACTCTCTTATCCACAGTAAAATATGCAGAAAAAGGGAACACTTAAACAACACAATGTAACTCCAAAGGGGCTGTAAACATTCATTATTAACTTTTATTTTTCAGGTGCTTTTCTATCTTTTACTCTTTATCTTTTACCCTTTCCCTCATCTCACTCTTAGCGCTCATTTTTTTACAAAATCTTAACCCTTTCATTGAGCAGCTTATATTATACAGTTTTCAGCGCAGTGCCCACAATTTTACAATGTAACTCCAAGTCAATCACACTTCTGTGAAATCAAACTGTCCACTTAGGAAGCAACACTGATTGACAATTAATTTCACATGCTGTTGTGCAAATCGAATAGACAACAGGTGGAAATTATAGGCAATTAGCAAGACACCCCCAATAAAGAGTTGTTCTGCAGGTGGTGACCACAGACCACTTCTCACTTCTCCGATGCTTTCTGGCTGATGTTTGGTCTCTTTTGAAAGCTGGCGGTGCTTTCACTCTAGTGGTAGCATGAGACAGAGTTTACAACCCACACAAGTGGCTCAGTTAATGCAGCTCATCCAGGATGGCACATCAATGCGAGCTGTGGCAAGAAGGTTTGCTGTGTCTCGCAACATAGTGTCCAGAGCATGGAGGCGCTACCAGGAGACAGGCCAGTAGAACTGGTGATGTGGAGGAGGCCATAGGAGGGCAACAACCCAGCAGCAGGACCGCTACCTCCGCCTTTGTACAAGGAGAAACAGAAGGAGCACTGCCAGAGCCCTGCAAAAGGACTTTTTTTTCAGCAGACCACAGATGTGCATGTGTCTACTCAAATGGTCAGAAACAGACTCCATGAGGGTGGTATGAGGGTCCGACATCCGCAGGTGGGGGTTGTGCTTACAGCCCAACACCGCGCACGACGTTTGTTATTTGCCAGAGAACACCAAGAATGTCAAATTCGCCACTGGCTCCCTGTGCTCTTCGCAGATTAAAGCAGGTTCACACTGAGCACATGACAGACGTGACAGATCCTGGAGATGCCAAGGAGAACATTCTGCTGCCTGCAATATCCTCCAGCATGACCGGTTTGGCAGTGGGTCAGTAATGGTGTAGGCTGGCATTTCTTTGGGGGGCTGCACAGCCCTCCATGTGCTCGCCAGAGGTAGCCTGACTGCCATTAGGTACCAAGATGAGATCCTCAGATCCCTTGTGAGACCATATGCTGGTGCGGTTGGCCCTGGGATCCTCCTAATGCAAGACAATGCTAGACCTCATGTTGCTGGAGTGTGTCAGCAGTTCCTGCAAGACGAAGGCATTGATGCTATGGAGTGGCCTGCCCGTTCCCCAGACCTGTATCCAATTGAGCACATCTGGGACATCATGTTTTGCTCTATCCATCATGCACCACAGACTGTCCAGGAGTTGGCGGATGCTTTAGTCCAGGTCTGGGAAGAGATTCCTCAGGAGACCATCCGCCACCTCATCAGGAGCATGCCCAGGCGTTGTAGGGAGGTTATACAGGCATGTGGAGGCCACACACACTACTGATCCTATTTTTGACTTGTTTTAAGGACATTACATCAAAGTTGGATCAGTCTGTAGTGTGTTTTTCCACTTTAATTTTGAGTGGGACTCCAAATCCAGACCTCCGAGGGTTAATAAATTTGATTTCCATTGATAATTTTTGTGTGATTTTGTTGTCAGCACATTCAACTATGCAAAGAACAAAGTATTTAATAAGAATATTTCATTCATTCAGATCTAGGATGTGTGATGTTAGTGTTCCCTTTATTTATTTGAGCAGTGTACATATAGCCGATACAAATCACAAGGTAAGATATACATACACAGTATTTGGTAATAAAAAAGCAATCATAGAAGAGCAAGGAATATTGTTTGTGTCTTTTTTAAAGCCTGGCGCAGTCTGTGGAAATTAGGGCATGATAGAAATTAAGAATTATTTACAAACACATATCCCTAGTGCTATAATGGGCAATGCGTGTCATTTTCAGTGGGTGACCTGAGGCTCTACTACACTAGGGACTGTATGTGATATTGCCGATTGTATGTAAGCGTATGAGAGCACAAGACAGAGAGAGGAGTAGGCAATAGATCAAGGGATTCTCTTTTATTAAGGAGCAAGCAGAAACTGTACTTGCTGAATGACATCAGTGGTAGCTACACATTCATGTTTTAATAGGATGTTTGAACAGTTTTCTTTTTTTATTTATTTATTCTCCATGGCATCTACCTTTGTTCTGATTAATTTTCCTAAGTTACACTTAAGGTGCCCATGCACAGGCCTGATTTGGCCTGTTTTCATTGGATTCAAACAGATCAGGGCAACATATCGGATAATAATTGGCCAAATCGGACCTGTTCAACATCCGATCCGACTTGATGCGCATTCACTCTTGCACATCAGATTGGATCCTGTAGATCACACTTGCAGCAAGTATGATCTATTCCAATCAGATGCATCAGTGTACATCGCAGGTGGTTATTTTAGCACCCGCTATGTATCGCATCCGATCAGGGCCGTAGGTGTGTGCCAGAAACCCCACACCTATAATCTGCAGAGCAGGAAAGTGCCGGGCAGGAGAGGCGCTCTCTCTGCTCTGCATCCTCTGTTACCAGCTGCTGTGCCTGTCATATCAGTCTGACAGATAGCAGCATCGGCAGTTATGCATACCATTTTTGGGATGTACCTGCGTTCCTCCTGGGGCCTACAGTGTCCCACGGGGGTGTGTGTGTTTGGGAGTCCCCCACCAGTCCCCTAGACACATGCTCACAGCATCTATTCCTGCAGCCTGACGGGTTGGGGACATAGCCAACAGCTCCCAGAGCCGCTAGCCATGACTTCACAGTGGCGGGAAATGGGGGTGTGGCCTTGCGGCAATAGGTCACACCCCCTTGTCACTCAGCCACACCCCCAAAATGTAGGACTCAATGTTGGGAGGTATGATTATATGCGCCTCGGAGACCCACAAATCCTCCCCCACAAAGGCTGCGGTAGAGATCTCCCAGCCAATCAGCAGCTTCCCATTCATTTGAATGGGAGTTATGAAAACTCCTGCACACTTGCCGCTACAGCAGCTTGTTCCCCACCAGCAGCTCCCCTGAGTTTTTTTACATACACTAAATCATATGTGATTTA
This sequence comes from Crinia signifera, assembly GCF_055691185.1. Taxonomy (NCBI): domain Eukaryota; kingdom Metazoa; phylum Chordata; class Amphibia; order Anura; family Myobatrachidae; genus Crinia; species Crinia signifera. Next base: position 50,959,399 of record NC_139224.1, read on the forward strand.
GCGCATGTAAAAAAATGGCATTTCAGGTGTCAAATTGTATGTAGCCCTCCCAGGAAGCTTCTGGAAAAGTTGAAGAGAAATCAGGTTTGAGTTGTCCCTCAGACAAGTCAGACCTGTGTATGGGCACCTTTGCTCACTAGTATCAACCAACCTGTAACATTTACAAATATTTATACAAAACTTTCAGGACTTAATAATAAATGTAAATATTTCAGGTAAGGTTGTAACTGTGTAAGGAAATATTTTGCTACGTACAGCAGACTTCTAGTCATCCGACTGAAGAATATGGCCATCAGCGTCTATTAGACACCTTGGGCAGAATAAAGGTTTGCAAAAAATTACACTATTTACTGCTAAAGAAAATTTGGTACTTGTGTTTTATCTGGGCGCATCACATCGCATCGCATCGCATATCTTAATTAGTGGTATGCGATGCGATGTGATGCATGCGATGCGATGTGATGCGCTTAGATAATACACAAGTACCAAATTATCTTTAGCAGTAAATAGTGTAATTTTTTACTGTGACCCGATTTCAGCCTTTCCCAGGCAGAGTATACAATTTTAATATTGCGTTGCATCGCATGCCATTATAATGGCATGAGATGCGATACGACGCAATTTCACAATGTACAGGCACCCTGATGCCTGATTCCTATGTTAAATGCCCCCCCCCCCCAGACCCCATTTTTAATTGTACACCCACCCTGATGGGTGATTACTATGTGAAATGCCCGCCCATAGTTAATGCCACCCCAGTATCAACACCAACCCGAAGCGTGGCGAGCGCAGAGAGCCCACAAGGGGCGGCTGTACGCGTCCTCCGACCTTTTCATACCCCCACTATCCACATCGGCGTGGAGCTGATTTTAGATAGTGTGGCGAGCGCCCGCGGAATAAATGTGAAGTAATCCGCGTCCGCTCGCCACACTATCTAAAATCAACTCCACGCCGACGTGGATAGTGGAGGTATGAAAAGGTCGGAGGACGCATACTGCCGCCCCTCGCGGGCTTGCTGCGCTCGCCACGCTTCGGGTTGGCGTTGATACTGGGGTGGTGTTAACAATGGGGGGCCATTTAACATAGTAATTACCCATCAGGGTGGGTGTACAATAAAAAAAAAGATAAAGTACCAAGTTATAGGCTACTGTCATTTTTCAAACACATCTGTATCAAAAACTGATTGGTTAGTTACGTACTTTATCTCTCTTAGCGCTTTGCTAAATCGCCCACGTAGGAAAGCTTGATCAGCGGGATCCCGGGATTTGGCCCCAAAAACTCTGGGATTTCAATCCCGGGAATGCTGGGCAGCATCTGAGCGGGTGCGGAAACGCTGCCCGGTGTCTCCCGTCCTCGGCAGTGTGGCTCTGCGCAGCATGACGAGGTCAGAGGTCAAGCTGCGCAGGTCACACAGCCATACAGCCAATCTAGTCTCCATCAGCCCGCCCATCCACCCTGGCTGCATCGTCAGCCCACCCGACTCCACCGCCCACCCTACTGGCCGCACCGCACATGTAAGTAAATATGCGGGTGGGTTTTTTCTTTATTAGGGAAGCCAATACCGGGAATCCAGGGATTAGGCATTTTTCAATTCCCCAATTCCGGGATTGAAAAAAAATGCCCTGGGATTGGAATCCCTAATAGTACCATAACCACTTATACTATTGACCTTCCCTATCTCTTAAGCTCCTATCCCTGTGTTGTTACGAGCCTTTGCAGGAATGGTCCCCACCGTCAATCATCTATAGATCTTCATGTAATTCTGGGAGGAGCCTCATCTGCCAACGGTATCTTTCTACATGACCATCTCTGGGCAGTTTACAAAATCATATATCGCAGTGTGTGTTGTCTGTAATGAATTGTTGGCACTTCATGAACACATTTCAATAATCATTCTGAAAATGAACCTTATGTACATATTTATGTGCTGAAACCTTCCCATAAAATCTCCAGGTTAACAATCTGGCAGCAAGTAAAGAATGTCATTTTGCAAACAGTCTCGCTGAATAAAATGTGTATCGCAGAACAAAGGAATGTTTAGATCTGATTTCATGTAACCGTTGAAAATTCAATGTGAAACCTAACATTAACAGCTATAGGACACACAGCTTCTAAATCTCCTTGTAAGAGAGAAGAAAATCTCAGGTTTGCTGCTGAATTCTCTTTCTTTCTCAATAAAGGTCTCTCTCGTTTCTTAATACAAGAGCAATAAACTCTTCGGGGGTCTGTAATTATGGAGAGTAATTCTGCTGCTCTCTTGTCTGTTTAAAGGCACTCAGAGCTGGCTTTCTGAAGACGTGCAATTTCTTTACCCATGTAATCACGTACCCTGCAGTGTGGTATTGTGTGCTTTATATACAATATGATAATGTGTATAATCAAAGACCTACAACACAACACTGCCACTTTCTCCACCACTTTAGACCAATAAGTAGTTGTGATTTTGTGTCATATAAACAAAATGCCCCGACGATCACAGCTCCGCGGATCTCATCAGGTGCAGGAAATCACAGATGTCAGCGCAACTGTGTGACTCCAACACAATTTATTACATGTATAGTAATATCCCTATCAAACTAGATTGCCAAAAGGCAACACACCACCATGTTATAGTCTAGTTAGGGGTTATACAATAATAAACTTGTCAGGTACCGTCGCGTCGCCAGGCCCGGCACTGTCTACTCACCCCTCCGTGTTCACCGGTCCTGGCGCTGCGATGGTGCAAGGCTGGCTGGATGCGGGCAGCGGGTGGCTCTGGGGGCTCCTGGTCCGTCGGCGGCACAGACGCCGGCTTCCGCGGCTGGGCACCACCATGTTGGCCGGGTCACGTGACTGGCATCCTGGGACCTGCATTTATCACCTTCCTCCACCAGGGGGCAGGACCTTGGCCGGGGCTAGGGTATAAGTTCTAGAAGGCTCTTAGCCTCAGTGCTGGAACAACTCTTCAGCTGTCAGCATTGCTCTGCAGCAGGCTCCAGTGGTAGTGTCTGGTACTGCTGACCATGCTCTCCTGTCGGATCCAGCTCTCCTGCTCCAAATCCTGATCCTATCCTTGCTCCAGAGTTCCGTATAGTCTGTTCTTCTCCGTACTCCTGATCATTCAATCCAGTTGTTACTTCCAGTAGCCGAGTAGGCAGTTTTCAGTTTTAGTCTTTCCCTTTTGGACAAGTCGTCAGTATTTACTTTAAGCCAAGTTGGCCTTTTCAGTTGTCGTTTATTCTTCAAGCCTAGTGGGCCCGTTTCAGTTACAGTGATTACTCCGGTCAAGTCGTCAGTTCCTCCGTCAGCATTTCTCCGGTTCCTGTCATCCACTATCCAGTTTACTGCTTCAATCATCCCAGTTCTTTCCTGAGACCTCCTCCCTCGTCTTCCTATACCCAACCATAGCGGCTCATTCTGTCCGCTTCACCCCGGGCACACGTGGGTGCTCCGAGTGAGGGGCCGCGACCTGCTGTCCAGACGCATCGAAAACCAAACCTCCTTGCGGGGGTCCCTGGAGAAGACCGCTGGGCAGTTAGACTCCGCGCCCTCACTTCGGAGTATTCGCTAAAACCCACTGCCCAAATATATGCAGAGATCCTACATCCAACCTGCCAAGTTCCAAGGGCGTCCAGCCCAAGTCTCGTCTGAACAAGAACCTGAGGTGGGTCCTCAAGACCCTCCGGCCGTGATAAAACTCTAGCAGAAAATAAGTATTATATGAAGTAGGAGTAATATAGGAAACATGATAAATATGCGAAATAGGTACAGATGAGAGGTATTTGTGTTCTTTCTATCACCCGCCATCTTTGAAAACCCATGCAGTTCCTCTTCCCTGCCTGCTGTGGTGTTTCTAGCACATGTCTGGTTTGCATATGAGTGCTGATATACAGACCACACTCTGCTAGAAGCACTAGAGCAGACAGCGACACCTCAGGCAGGGAAGAGGAACTGCATGGGTTTTCAAAGATGGCGAGTGCTAGAATGAACACTAAGTATAATAGGCATATTTGCTGACTGTTGAATCTCCTAGTCAGGGGCAGAGACAAGGCTGACGACTCAAAGCCCCGCCCCCAATCCACGCAAACTCTGCGATTTGGGGGTCTGCGGACGGGGCTAAAATTACGCAATTTGTGTCATTTTAGTCCCGCCCCCTCCCACAGACCTGTAAATGTCTGCATATCTTACATTGGCTCCGGGAGGGAGGGGGGACTCTGGGGGGCATGTTGGAGACTTGCCCACATTCCCGGGGGGCGGGAGGTGGACCCGATTTTTGGGAGCCTCTCGACCATTCTGGGAGGGTAGCCAAGTATGATATAAGGGAAAATCCTCCTCGTCACACTGGGGTGTGGTATAGCTCACAGACATTGGGCATGATTCAGACATGATCGCACAACGGCTAATTTTCAGAGCCCAGTGATCAGGTATACGCCACCCCCACCAGAGTGAAATTTCACCCCACGCAGGGTGAATAGCTGCAAATCCATGCGCAAGCTTCTCACCATCAAATGATTGACTCTGGACTTACTCGGCGACTGCGATAGAAACAGGCTGTTCAGTGTCGTAGCGGACGTCACACAACTTCCCCTCAAATGCCTGGACATGCCTGTGTTTTCCACGACCCTTCCAAAAAAGTCTGATTACCACCCCCAAACGCTGGCTTCCTGTCAATTACCTTGTGAACGGCCAGCGATGAAAAAAAGAACAGGATGGACACCAGCATGCATATCACAGGCCGTACGCATGCACAGGTGAAGATGGGGCACCCTGCGCTTAGTAACCAAAATAAAGTCAAAATGGAAATACACATAAAGTAAAAAGTAAAAATAAATGTAAAGAATAAATTGCCTTACGCAGTATTTGGTAAAACAAAAAGTGATAGTTTATTCAAACTGGTATCGTGCACAATTAGCACCACATTTTTAAAATGATATTCTGGTAGCTTACCATTATAGCAATCCTATAATAGTATTTCTAAAACATCTAATACCGGTATACAAGTGAACACAGGAGGACTGGGGAACACAAACAAGACAATACATGCCAAAGTCCCGTACCGGTATATTTCCTGGTGCAGCAACAGCTGAATATGACTCCTTTGGTGGAATGGTACCAATGTCAATATGAACGTGAGTACCTGGTATTCCAAGGTGCAGGGGTGTCTGCCGGCAGACTTACCCTGCGCTCAGCATACTCTACCATTCCAAATCGAAGGCCACATGAATGGTAAAGTAGGAGATAGTACTATATGTTCACTGTTGCCATGTCGACTATATGTATGTCGACCAAGACAATGTCTGACAGCCATCTGCATACTGTCACACTGCAATGACTCTTTAACCAGTCTCAATGGATAAAGTAACTGCCCTGATCCTATAGCCAGCCACACATACAAGCCTGTACCTTAATCAGACCCCATTCCACAGATTCCAGAACAAGGTCCACTCTGCACAGACAATAATAAACCTCCATACTTCCGCGTTAAGATAGAGAATACTGTATTGTCACTGGGTATAGGTCAACATACATTAGGTCGACAACTAAAGGTCGACGGTGCTTAGGTCAACATGAGTTTTCCATTTCTTTTGTCCCGAATTTCGATGTAAGTTGACAGAGACACCAGTTCAGTGTACCGTGTTCCCATTGCACTCGCCATGCTTCAGGCTCGGTGCCTCACTGCACCCGACACACTATAATATTCTCCCTCCACGCCCTAGTGGATGGTAGGGTATGAAATATCGCCCGTCGGCACAAGTCGGCTCACAAAAACGTGAAAAACAAATGTTGACCTTTTGACTTTTGACCTTCCAATTGTCGACCTAATATTTGTGTCAACATTCTGACCCTGTCGACACACATATTTCATGTGTCGACCTAAGCCATGTTTAGATGGAAAAATGTTGTTACGTCAGTAGCCCACCTGCAAGGATTCATTATTTGCGTAGAATTTGGTAGCAATGGGATTAAAGGCCCCCATACACCTGAACGATATTGTACCCAATCGTACAATTCCAAGGCATCATGCGACAGATTGTATGCACATCGCGCGCATTGTTCCATTGTTCCATTGTTCGCACGATGCTCGGTCTCGCGGGTCATTAGGTCGGCCCCCAGATCAGTATGAACAAGCGATTGTATGTGCTTTTAAGTCAGATGCAGGTGGCCCTGATGTATGGCCAGCTTAACATAAGAAGGTCGGGAAGAAGTAGGGAGTGAGCCCCATCTAGTATCTCACACTTACAAACTAGGGTTAGCTTTCTGTCAGAAGTCAATTAACCTACCATTTTGTTCCTGGATTGAGGAAAGAAACCTGAGGAGAATATACAAACTTAACAAAGATAGGTCACATCTGCTCGCAGTCTCCTGAGGTAGTGAGCAGAAAATGTTTCAAAACGGTATCCAAGTGGGATTTTTTGCATTGTGGGCAGAACTGAATCACCCCCTAAGAGTACAAATATCAAGGACCTTGGTTATATTTCAAACTCCTGTTCCCGGTAGAATGGTAGCAATAAGAGTCAAAATTTATTTATCACTAACCACATACTCAAAGCGACTGGAGGATCACTGACATTTGCCTGTTGCAACCTTTGGTTATACAGTACTGCTACCATACACATATGTATTTTACATTGGCAACAATATATAGTCAATATACCCAGACATTTTGGTCAGTGGTGAGATTTTGGTATTGTAGTTCCTAGATTTATAATCAGCAATTTGCTGGTTTTGTCTAAATAATACCCCTTTTACACCCAAATCCCAGATCCGACCCGGCATTTGGAACACGGATCCAAGTCAGGTCGGATCCGGGATTTGCACCGTGTAAACGGGGGCGGCGCTTGGGGATGAAATCATCTCCAAACGCCGGAACCGCCGATTGTCACGCTGGGGCTGCCCCCAGTACCAAGGTAAGCTGCTGGGCTGCTCCCAGCCCCTGTGCACCCCCTCAGCCCCATCCGCAAGGTGAATGGATAGTTTTCCTTCTAGCACCCGCCATCTTTGAAAACCTATGCAGTTCCTCTTCCCTGCCTGGGGTGTCGCTGTCTGCTATGGTGTTTCTAGCACAGGTCTGGTTTGCATATTAGTGCTGATTCACAGACCACACTGTGCTAGAAGCACTACAGCAGATAGCGACACCCCAGGCACGGAAGAGGAACTGCATGGCTTTTCAGAGATAGCGGGTGCTAGAATGAACACTATGGGGGAAATTTACTAAAGGAAATTTGTAAAAAATAGGTGTATTTGTATCCAGAAATACACTTATTTTTGACATTTACTATCCCGAAAATACGGCAATTCGTATTCGTATTGATAGCACATCAATACGAATACGAATTGCCGTATTTTCGGGATAGTAAATGTCAAAAATAAGTGTATTTCTGGATACAAATACACCTATTTTTTACAAATTTACTTTAGTAAATTTCCCCCTATATGGATGCCACACACAGGCATTTATTCAACTCCTCTCTGCCTCCGCTGCTGTCTGCAGAGTACAGCAGACAGCAGTGGAAGCTGTGTGCGTGCCCCCCACCCAACCTCCATGTTGACCACAGGACGATGCGGTCCAAAGTTTGGGTTCCCCCATTGCTGTAAACGGGAGCCGGTTAGGATGACCCGGCGTACCTGTTCACAATTCCCTCTACCCAGGTCCTGCTTGTGTTCTACCCTGGTCAGGACCTGTGTAAAGGAACATGGGTAAGCTCCTTTTACACCACCGCTGTCTCGGGTCCACAAGGGAAAAACCCTGGATTTTGCGGTGGTGTAAAAGGGGTATATAAATGGCTCTAAAACTGGCGGTTACATTGCCATCATCTTGCTACTGCCCACATCCGGCTGGCTATAACGTTTGGGCCTTAATCTATACATATAAAAGGCAGTACTTGTTTCCTAGCACGGCGCCCGTCGTAGGTGATCACATACCTTAACTTAAGGTATGCGATGGACGCGACCGACGCGATTTTAGGGCTATTTTTAGCCTTTTCCCCGAAAATTAAAAAAATGCGTCCATCGCATGACTTAAGTTAAGGCATGCGATGCGACTGATGCGATGGACGCGATTTTACATAGAGAACAATGTTAAATGGGCCAATGGACCCGATTTTTCATTGTATACCCACCCTTATGGGTATTTTACAAGACAAAAGCCTCCCATTGTTAATGCCACCCCACGATGAACGCAAACCCGAAGCGTTGCAAGAGCAGCGAGCCCGCGAGGGGCGGCGTTACGCGTCCTCTGACCTTTTCATACCCCCACTATCCACGTCGGCATGGAGTTGATTTGATATAGTGTGGCGAGCGCAGCGAGCCCCGCGAGGGGACACATTATGAGGGGATGCGCATTACTTCACAGATATTACATCTGTGAAGTAATGCGAGTCCCTTCGCCGGGCTCGCCACGCTTCAGGCTCGGTGGCTCGCTGCGCTCGCCACACTATAGAACATCAACTCCACGCCGGGGCCATTTAACATTGGGGCCAATGTAAAATCGGGTCTCAGGGACCATTTTACATTGATAAAAATCGCGTCAATCGCATGCGATTTGGTTACATGCGATGGATGCGATTTTTGGGGTCCCGATGGATACAATTTTTAGCGCTGGCGCCGTGCTAGGAAACAAGTACCTAAAAGGCTAACTACTCCTTACCATTATGAGGTGAAGGATTGCGACTGACCACTAGAGGCCACTCGACGGACCAAATGAATCCTCTGTGTGCTAATAGACCTCATAACAGAAAGTGAAAGCAATTTTTTCAGGGACACTGATCGCTTTCAAACTTGCTGGCTATGGAAACGGTGCTGGGAAGACAGAGATTGGTGGTAGTAGAGATAGGGACTGGGGCTAGGGTGGAGTTTGTGGGCTCAAGCTTGTCACAGCTCATAGTGAAAGTACATTACACAAGCTGTCATTTTGTTGGGCTTTTAACTAGTGTGATATAATTGTTAGTACCAGAGCTATTTTAGCTAAATGTGTAGGAAGTAAAACTTTACAAATCTGGATAAATCTGTTGGGCGGATAGGATTCAAGTCAGCTATAAATCCTGTTCCATCTTTTGCATGTACACTATGGCCTAAATGTAACTAGCTCTGAGTACTAGATATAAGCAGCATTAATTACAAGTTCGCTTGGCTGCGTGTATTCGTAACCTAGGGAGCAGCTCAACGCCGCCCTGTCACCCGCTGAATACCCGCCGGCCGAATCCGTTCTCTAGCAGGTGAGCGGATGCATTCACCTACACATTCGCTCGTATGCACCCGAATGGGAGATAAATCATTTGATGGTCTCTCACCCTGGAATGATTTCTGCACTGGACTGACTTTTCCAGCACTCGCTAACCACCGACGTCAGCCGCCCGCCCAAAGCAGGCATCGACAGGCCTGAGTGTGCAGGGGAACGCCCAGCATTTTGATGGGAATAAACATTCATGGGCAAAACGTAAACATTGCCCAGGAGAGCGAATTCGGACAGAGCGGCTCTGGATCACCCCCATAGCCCTGTATGTCAGTTCTAGAAAGGCAAGAACATATAAATCTTGGTTAGCTAGCTTTAATCAAAAACACTTGATCCTCTGCAGAACCAGAAGTGAACCGCATTTGGGCTATATGGAACATTACGAAGAGACACAGGGAATTCTAATATGGATAAATTACTGGGGAAGGTTATACACAGCTTTATGACACACTGTATGAAACAATATGAGTTATCTGGTTCATTTATATCAAGCATTAGGAGTTACGGGAAACAATTTGGAGCAATTGGAGGAGCTCTGGAGAGCAGTTATGTGGAGCATTTGGAGGAGTTATAGCTACAGATTATACAAAGCAATGAAACACATCAATTTGAACAGATTCACCCCCCCCCCCAAATGTATTCTAGACAAAAAATATAAATAAAGTTGCTTTAGTGTGTGCTTCACCGTATTTTACCCTGCGCACTAAATGTTGCTGAGCGATCCGAGCAATGTAGATCGCTAAAGGTGTGTACACATGGTGCAATATGGTTCTTGTGCAATTTTGGCTTAAATCTCTCAGCAACATATTGAATGCAATTATGTTCCATTCTGTCTCTAACTAGCGATTTATCTTCAACAACACAAAAAACGCAATATGGTCGCTCAGCAAGATCACTCAGCACACAACGCTGCACAGCGATGTGTCATTGCTGTGTGCTGAGCGATCTGTCAGGGCCAGTGTTCTCCGATGAGAACGGGATTTAACTAGATTTATCCAGCATGCTAGATCTTAATTGCTGGACAATAGTCCACGCATCCCTAGGGCCCCTACACACAGAGCGATGTAGGGGCATTTTCTAAGCGATCTAGTGAGATTGCTTAGAAAATGCTCTGAAATGCGGTGCCCCATCTTTTCTGTACAGTATCAAGTGTATTTAAGATGATTAAAGGGTAGTGTTAATGAGATTGGAATCTACAATAGGGCCAAATCATCTATACTTTATCTATATTAAATCCCCATGAACACTAGACGAGACAGTATAACATATCACTGAGAAGAGCCCTTCTGAGCGATATCTTTTACTATCTCGTCTAGTGTGTACACTCAATATCATTAACGATGCAAACTCCAGCACGCCATTAACACGCCCCCCCCCGCATGTATAGACAAGAGAAGTCCTTGCTAATGACGGCCATGCTGCTCCTGCTCCCCCGCCGGCATCGGCAAGTGTGTATGCACTTGCTGATCTCCGCCGACGGCAATATCTGTGTCGGCTGGGACCGCCTAATGTGTTTGGGGACTAATTATTTTTTTTAAATATTAAGTGGAACACTGCTTAATACAGTCAAACAGCAGCTCCAACCAATTAGAAGATGTATGGACGCAGGGCATGACGCAATACCTAAAAATAGAATGTAATGACAGATAAGAACCACTTGGCCCATTGAGTTAGACATTCTTCCAGGGATGAGTACTGGTTTAAGTAATTTCATGTTAATTATGTTAACTATGGCATAGTACTAGTGTAGCACAGATTTACTAAGCCTTGCACAGTGATGAAGTGGAGAGAGATAAAGTACCATTCAGCTCTCTCTCAAGCATGTTATTACAGGGGAGTCATTACGCCAAGAACAGGGTGGTTCCTGGCGTAATGACTCAGTAGTGGGTCCGGAGGAGTCAAGGCACCTATGCTATGACTGTAAGAGGCAGGCTCCTCCCCTGCTGCATCCCAGAAAGCTTCAGTCACCAGGATGTGTCTAATAAACCCCACAATGTACAATGAGGGGTTATTCAGATCCTGTAGCAAGTGCTACATTGTGTCATACTTGCCTACTTTTGAAAACTAGTTTCAGGGAGATTATAGTCGGTAGGATAATTTTGCACAACTTCCCATGCTCCACCCAAAGGGGCGTGTCTAGTTCCATATATGGAGATATTGTGAAAAGAGATTGTGAACGTGGCACCTAGAAGTGTGGGTGTGTACTGCTACATCTGAGAGGAATCTTCTAAAATGGCTTAGATGCAAATGTAGATGAGCCCCAAAGCAGTTAATAAGAGCTACTATACTTGGCAAAGTGCTGGGAAATGGTGCTGATGATTCAATGTAAATGTATCTGCCGCTCATTGCTTTTTTCCTCACAAATGTAACAGTGTAATGTGGGCTACAGTAGGTGAAATGAGGGAGATTGCTAGACTAATGAGGGAGAGAGGGAGATTGCTGTTATTTCAGGGAGTCTCCTGCAGAATGCAGGAAGGTAGGCAACTATGCAATGTGTCCTACCACCCACTACAATTTTGATACACAGACATTACACATTAGCTGGTCATCAACCCTCTATAATCATATTACTAACACTGATGTGTCCTCAAATCTCCTGGCAACCACAAGTCTACCATATTTGTATCTGTACTGTGATACTCAGATATGGAAATGAGCTGGAAGCATCTTGTGTAAGTAGATGCCTCCTACATGCACATATGATCCAGTGCTGCCTCCTAGGATACAGCATCAGCTCACATGTGACATCATTGGCCGGCTGAGTGACTATGAGGTCATGCAGGATGGCCACTGCAGCTCCGTCCTTCAGGCCAGGAAATCTCAGTCGGAAAGCAATGAGGAAGGCTAGTCAGATGCTTGGTTGCATAGGTAGAGGAATCAGTAGCAGAAAAAAAGACGTAATAATGCCACGTTATAGGTCATTGGTACGGCCTCATCTGGAGTACTGTGTATAGTTCTGGAGACCATATCTTCAGAAGGATATAAATACATTGGAGAGTGTACAAAGAAGGGCAAAGAAAATGGTGCATGGCCTACATCACAAAACTTACCTGGAAAAACTAAAAGATCTTAACATGTATAGTTTGGAGCAGAGAAGGGAAAGGGGGGACATGATAGCAATCTTCAAATATATCAAGGGTTTTAACATAGTACAGGAGGGAAATTTTCTTCAAAGGAAAGGAAGTAATAGAACACGAGGACATGCACTGAAACTGGAGGGAGGTAGATTCAGGGGAAATGTTATGGCATCTTATGCCATCGCATCGCATGCCATATAGCCGCATGCGATGCGATGCAATGCAATACGATTTTTCATTTTATAAGCACCATACCTCCCAACTTATGTCCTGAAGAAATAGGGACACTCGCGCGGCCCGAAAAGGGGGTGTGGTGTATGCAAATGGGGGCGTGGCTTATGCGAATTAGCCGCAACCTCATTTTCATACGAGAATAGACGCTGTGCGCATGTGCACAGCGTCTATTCTACTAGATTGGGGGGTCTCCCAACTGCCACCCCCCGCAGCGGGACAATGCCTGCCGCGGGTGGGACAGCGGGACAGGACCCGAAAATCGGGACTGTCCCGCTGTAATCGTGACAGTTGGGAGGTATGAGCACCCTAATGGGTGCTTACAATGTTAAATGCACCCCCAATCAGTGTTCCCTCTAAGCTGTGCATGTGTGCGCGTGCACACAACTCGCCGAGCATGCGCACAGACATTACAACAGTGCGCACAGTAATTTGAGTGTAGTAATTTTTTCTTTTACTATTTTTTGTAATTTTGGCGGCCCCGGACACTGTGTATAATAATATGGTTCTGCTGGGATGGCTGTCAGTCAGCCTGTAAGCCCGCCCTTGGTTGCCGGGGTCTGTCAGGATTGGCTCCCCTGCACATCTGATCTGTGCAGTGCAGAAGAGCCAATACGCAGGTGCATCCTTCCCACTTTCCCGTCCTCCCACCTTACCCCCATTGCTGTTGTCCACCCCTAGAATGCGCTGCCACCACTGCTGCCTGCCACTAAACAGCCTGAGCCTGGGGTCGGCTCCCAGAGATGGGAGTGCCAGCAGGACACAAGCTTGACAGCCTGCCCGCCCATGACATCAGATGCTGAGGCAGCGGCTGGCAATGCATATGAATATCCTTACAAAGAAATAAGGATAAAAAAAGTGTTGAGATTACCTTAAGAAGGATAAAAAAGGGGCAGACTAGATGGGCCAAATGGTTCTTATCTGCCATCAAATTCTATGTTTCTAAGATCCTGTCCTTCACACTCTCCCAAAACTGAGGTCTCACTCCTCCATTGTGCAAAACACATTGCTATTCCAGCCCCTGCTCCCAAATGGCTGTGTGCTGTCAGTTACTCTACGTATGCAGTGGCACTGTGTCCAGCGATACAGTTCAGGTCCTGCGCATGAGGAAAGTACCTTCCATCAGTACATTCTGTGGTTTTCCACCTGTGTTGGCACCTGAATTAGGCCCTACGCACATGCGCAAACCCTGCACCATTGGACAAGGGGCCGATTTCGGACCGAAACGAATGGACCTGAATCAGCTTCCTCGCACAAATAGCATGCAATGCGCTACAGCAGCGTGCTTTTTCTACTAGATGTATTGCGATGTAGTACAAAAAGTATGGGCTGCATGTACTTTTTGTGCTGTGCGATGTGATGCGCGTGGGAGCATATCTCACAGGGAAAATGCTCCGTGTATGGTCCTTTACCCCGTACACACGTGGCGACCTGGCTTTTGGCTGAGCGACGTGCTTCAACGCGAACGCTCGGCACACAATGCAGTGCACCCGCTCAGCACACTGCAATGCTTTGGGCTGAGCATTTGTAGTCCTTCCTTGCACATTCAGACACATGCCTGGGCACCAGGCAAAAACACACACACACAGAGAGGCATAATAATAACAACAGCAATGCTAGTAACTGGGAAGGAGCAGCGCATACAACTCACCTGCTACAATGCATTTAGCTGACAGCTTCACCATGTTGCAGACACGGAATCCTGAGTGTGTGTCCCAGGAAAGGTGACCCGGTTATTATAACTCAGTGGATGGAGGACGGCAATACGAAAGCTGTATCTCTACAGGCTCTGCTCTAGGCTGTGGTTGTCAACACGCCGGCTGTACACAGATCCCATAATCGTTACACTCTGCAAATACCAAAATAAAACGCCGTACTGTGCAACCATAGCAACAAACATCCGGATGTTACGCCGCCGCTGTAGATTACACATGCGTATTAAATTTTTCAGACTCCTTTACAGTACGGCGCCATTTTCTTGAAGCCCTTCGGAATGACGCGTCACTTTCTCCCGCCGTGGCGTGTACGGCGCATGCGCGCTGGTGTCTCTGGAGGACAGCAATAATCCTGCATTGCTGAGTATCTTCATATGGAAGCTAATTATAAATATGGATTATCTTATATCTCTGTATATAAATATATACGTTGAAATCAGGGAATGAGTAATTCAATCCTTTTAAATGTGCGTTGGAGGATGATTCGATGTGTAGGAGTGATATTTTAGGGTAGTAATCTGGCCAGGGACTCTTGTGTGTGAATTTACTAAAGGTTGCTCTAATTCAATGTCAAAGTGTTCTAAAATCGATGTAGTGTTTCGAGGGCTAAAACACACATTTACTAACAGAATACATAATGATTCTAGAGTCACCACTGCTCCCGAAAGTGGCAGCATGGTTGGCAGGGAGAATATTGGAATACTGGTGGTATGGTCGCACAAGTACATCATCAGGCCCTGTCCCCACGGTAGTTGCTAAATTCTAGTGGGCTAAAGGACCTTTCATGCCCCCAAGGGGAGGAGCAAGGCCGGAGGGCTTGCTCCTTCACTATCCATGCTACCACTGGTTGCCTTTAGTAACCAGCTAGCCACCGTGCCCGAATCGTGGCAAGCAAAGTGAGCCCGCAAGGGTCCGTTTGGGACCCTTGTTCAAAGCTTGCTCCTCCTTTCTCCTCCCCTGTGAAGTCAGGAGGTCCCTTAGCCCACTTCAATTTAGGAGTGACAGGAAAAACACAGGCGTGCCTCAGTATTTTAAGGGAGGGTGTGTCATCAGCAACAGGTCGGATATGCCTGTTTTCATCGCAGCCGCCGAATAAGCCTCTGACTACTCTGAGGCAGCAATGACTGGTGTCCAGTGCAAAAATCATTCAGTGGTGAGCAGCGTACAAATGGTTTTGAAGATTTTGCATGACTGCAAATAGAGCTGCAGCCTCACACACCCATTCAAACAGCGATCAGATTGATTTGCAAGGCAGGATTTCACTCTAGCGGGCTGCATCTACCTGAACTCTGCCCGCTGCACAATCACAGCCGTGTAATCAGGTCTGAATCGGGCCCTTAATGTGAGCAGGGCTATTCCATAAGACGTTACATTATAGAATACACATCGGAACCAATCATCTGCTCTGCCTAGGGTGCACTTTAACCAGGAGCGGTGTACCGTTGCTGTTGGACGTGACTGCACCTTAGTCCATGAGTACAGACATGGGAAATACCTAGTGCTTACATTTTTGTTTTTAGGTATTGGAAGAATAATTGGTAACAGGAAGAATCCAGTACAGTTGGAAGACAAGGAATATTGGTAAGAAAAATCGGTTCAGGCAAGGCAAGAGTAAACAAAGCAAGCAGGCCAGCAACAAGCGGAACTCTAGACAGTAGCGCAGCACACGATCAAACGCTATCATAAATCCAACGGGGGGGGGTTTGATTTACTAAGACGGGAGTTCTATTTCACATGGGATGTTCATACCTCCCAACTTCTGTGCTGAGGAAATAGGGACACTAGCGCCCGGAAAGGGGCGGGGCATATGCAAATGAGGGAGCGACTTATGTTAATTAGTCGCGGCCTCATTTTCATACGAGAATAGACGCTGTGCGCATGCGCATTCTATTAGATTGGGGGGTCTCCCAACTGCCACCCCCCGCAGCGGGACAATGCCTGCCGCGGGTGGGACAGCGGGACAGGACCCGAAAATCGGGACTGTCCCGCTGTAATCGTGACAGTTGGGAGGTATGGATGTTGCTATGGGCAACCAATCAGAATCTACTTATTTATACCTAGGTCTGCCTCTATAACGATCCCAGACTGTGGGCAGATGTATTATGCCTGGTAAATAGCTGTGTTTGAAAAATGACAGGAGTTGATTGGTTAATGCATTATCACCTTCCACTATTTCACTGCTTTATCACTGTACCAGGCTTAATACATCTGCCCCTGTGTCTCTACCATCCCATTTCTCATCAGACTGCTACTCAGTACTGTGACATCATATCTATCACATCTACTATATTTCTGCTGAAGTGCCCACCTTGTTCACCACCAGCTAGTGTCAGACTATGCCATCTGGTACCTGTGAGCTGCCTGCTTCTTGCCTCAGGTAAGGGATTCCACTGCTACTCTAACTCAGCCTGTTACCACACCTCTGTCTGGTGATGCGGTTACTTTCTAAACTGTCCACTTTGCATTTTGGATACTTAAGCACCACTTTCACTGTAGCAGCAGTAACAAAAATAGAACAATCCATCTTCATTCCTTAGCTACTGACTGTAAAGCATTTCTTCAACCTGGAACACTATTAGGATCTGCATGCAGGCTACTTACTAACGAACCTCAGAAAATTATTTGGTTCTTTACTGTCTGCAGAACTTTCTTCGCCCCGTAGCAAACATTTTGAAGTAGCCCCTCTCCCCATCATTCATGATAGACACCTCTCTGCAGCAGTTCAGGTTGTACCCCAGAAAAGTGCCCTTTCTATTTTCTAAACCATAGCAGTGCCTTTGTTAGTGTTATGAATTATATATTGAGCTAGATCACGTTACATCACATTGTAGGGCTGCCAGTGCACATGAGGCAACACAGTACCCCAAATTCACATAATGACACGCACATAGTGTCCCCAGTATATTGTGCCTCATTACATTGCCCCCTGTTCATACTGTGCCACTCTATAGTGCCTCCACTTTATATTGTGCCACCTTACAGTGCCCACAGTTCATTTTATGTAACATAATGCCCTCCAGTCCTCTTATAGCACATTATGAGCAGATCCAGGGGAATACATATGAATGGCTGGCGGTCAGAAGACGGGTAGCTGCATCCTGATGCTAGCAATCCAGACAGGGGTTCAGTAAGTATACGTACCGTCTCCCTGTCCCCCCTCACCCTGTCTGTTCCTACCCGATGCCTTATTCCCCCCCCCCCAGCCCTGCAGCCTAAACCTAACCCTCCCCTTTAGTCTAACCCTAACCCTCTTTTCTTTGGTGTCCATTTATAATTGAATCGCGTATGCATTTACTGCCCAGGATCGCATTGTAAAATGCATTATTTCAGAGGAATGTATTGTCCTCCGTAAGGAGCCCGTCCCTGTGATCTGCTTTGTCATGTGCCAGGGGATCTGCACATGCGCGGTTAGCACTGCCCCCCCCCCCTCCCTGGTGAGCCCGCTGACCACACTTTCCCGTCAGCAGTGCGGTCTGTAGCCCATAGGCTACAATGGGCTATCACCATGTCAGAATGGCGGTAGCCACAGGACCCACTGCTATGCTGCCTGATGTTGATGTGGATGCAGGCGCCAGTGGGGCAGAAAGTATGGCAGCAGAGATTCCTGCTGTGGTCCCTCCTGATACATTCTGGTGATACTTAATATTTGCAGCTAACCCCCTAAAATGGGAATTTTCTGGGAATTACCTGCAAATATTATATGATAAATGTGCCGTTTAGTGCCTTCCTGGCCCCGTGGCCCTCTCTCTGCACATGCGCCAACTAGGGATTGTGCGCTACTATTAGAATTAGTTTTCACAGTCCACATGAGAATGTCCAGTTGGGTTGTATATGTAGAGTAAGTGCGAATAACATACAAGATACATACTACAAATGGGGGTTCATCCAACTAGGGATGGCCATGGTTACCATCAATAAAAATATGGCAAGTGGCCATACTGTATGATGTTCATCAATACTGGACATGAACAATACTTTGACTAACTGGCCCAGCGCCCAATCAGCACCTGTGGATGGAGCTTCATAGGTGTCAAGAGCAGAGTTATGGTCGGTGTCCACACAACATCTTGTAAAAATAATAAAAAAAAGCATTCAGTTTTGCTGTGCTATTGATGGAGGGAAACCATTCCACATTGATTGAAAAAAAAAAACGGTACTTGTTTCCTAGCACGGCGCCCAGATTTCCTACGTAAGGCATCGCATCGCATGGGCCATTATAGCTGCATGCGATGCGATTTTTTTATTTTTATGTAAATGTAATTTTTTCTATGGCCATTGTACCCCACTATATCGCATGGCATCGCATGTCCCGCAAAATGGCATGCGATCGCATGCGATTTTATAGGGTATGCGATGCCATGACATTAGGTATACAATAATATTATTGTATGTCCCAAAAATAGGTTTAACGCACCCCCCCCACTATCCACGCCACCTCCGAAGCATGGCGAGCAAAGTGAGCCCCGCAAGGGGCGGCAGAACGCGGCCTCCGACTTTTTCATTACCCCACTATCCACGTCGGCGTGGAGTTGATGTTATATAGTGTGGTGAGCGCAGCGAGCCACCGAGCCCAAAGCGTGGCGAGTGCAGCGAGCCCCGCTAGGGGACGCGGATTACTTTACATGTATTCCGCGTCCCCTCACGGGGCTCGCTGCGCTTCGGGCTCGGTGGCTCGCTGCGCTCGCCACACTATATAACATCAACTCCACGCCAACATGGATAGTGGGGTAATGAAAAAGCCGCATGCGATTTTGAGGGAGGTGCGCCCTGGGGGCATAAGAGCAGTGAATAAATGAACTTAAAAAAAATCGCATCTCATCGCATCGCATGCCACTAAAATGGCATGCGATGCAATTTTTTTTACGCAGAATAGCTCTCTACGCAATTCACGTAGTGGGCGCCATGCTGGGAAACAAGTACCAAAAAACCCATTCAACATCGGCCATAAACATGATCAGCGGTGTTCCTGTGCTCAGCTGTGTATCAGCCCCATAGTTTCTATGAGAACAGGGCTTGCTGTAGTTGAAATGCTCATCATAATGGATTCTTATAACTTATCTTGTGCAAATGTTTTATTATTCCACCCCTTTTCCACCGTTGCTATAATCGGGGGAATTACCGTGATAACCCAGGTCGTGGCTCAGTAAAATCGGCTTCCTTAAAAAAGTAAATACAGTGACCCGGGAATCCTGCCCTGGTAGCGACCAGGGTTGAATCTAGATAGGACCTGGGAAGGACCCAGGTAAGCTACAGTGTAAACAGGTAACCCAGGTCATCCGACCAGGGTCCCATTTACAGCATGGGGAGAGACAGATTTTCAATGATTTTTTTGATATATGTCAATAACATACAACTAGTTTGTGAAGACGCCTTTCAAATGTGTCAACATGGGACACAAGCATTAGGTCGACAATGGCTAGGTAGACCATCAAAGTTTTTGTCACACTTTTCTTTTTGAACCGGCGGTATTTGATGCCCTACCATCCACCAAGGCATGAAGGGAGAACAGAATAGTGTGCCGAGCGTAGCGGTACACTTTGACGGTTTCCCTGTCAAGTATGTCGACATTTGGGACAAAAAAAACAGCCAAACTCATGTCAACCTTTTGACCTTTATCAACCTAGCCATTGTCGACTTAATGCTTGTGTTGACCTTCCAACCCTGTCGACCTATTTTCACGTGTCAACATAAGCCATGTCGACCTTCTGTGGTCGAACCAATGCATGTCGACCCAATGGCCCATACCCAAAACCGAGGTTCATAGCACAGTTTATCAAGTATAAGCAGTAAAGAGATCCACATGCTCTGAATTGTAACACGAGTGCCATTGTACAGTTTGCTCACTAGAGGGCAGCATTTTACCAAACATGCCATTCTGATTGCTTCAGTAATATTTCAGATTTCAAGGTGTCATTGTGCAAAGCTCAAGATATCTCTCGCTTGCAGTGCAGATTTATTTTCACGGTGCATGGTAAAAAATATGAGGGTTTATTAATAATTTATTTACCCCTCAGCTGTAAATATAGCCCGTGTGGTTGTTAAGTATGCAAAACCTGCTACTCTGAATGAGAAAAATATAAATGGGTTAGTGGAATGGAATAATGGGAATAATGCCAGTCTAAATAAAGTAGTACACTAAATATAGATGTATTCTGTCAGTACGGCATACAGTACATGTATGTTTTATTGAGTACAAGGATGTATAGATCTGTAAGGTTCAATGCCTGCAGTCCAGCTGATTCTGGACAGCAACAAGAAAATTATTTAAAATTATTTTGAAGGCAAAAACTGTAAGGGATTATACATAGTAGGAGTGTGTCATTATAGTTATTTCTCTGCCACCGGTGCCCTCATCTACTGACCTAAGGTGTCTGCGGACCAGGTTCTTGGGGAACACCAAAGACTGGGGCACGAAATAAAGAGATGTTTTATGTTCACTCAATCAATGGATTTGTTGGAGTAAATCTTAATGAGAAAAGACCGGCACTATGAGGTAGACTTGAGTCATACATTCTGCCTCTCATATGGATTCTTAATATGTCAGCGGGAAATGTCACAGGGTAAAATATAGTAAGAATGACACCTTGACCTATTAGTAATCAGTGTACTCTGTTTAAATACCAGTCCGGCAACTCTGCAGTGTGGAATGAGGGGATATAAGAGCTAAATGGCTCATCCTGTTAAAATGTATAATAAGCATGATCCTATATAGCTTTTTCCTTGTGATAGCCACTACAGCGCACAATACTGTAGCATTGCGGAAGAAGATGAAGCATGGAGTTGGCACAATCCCTCACAATTCTCACTGAATCATAATGTTCTCAGAAAAAAACCCAGAGAATAAGGAATTAAGTTAATGAAATAACAAAATCTTACCTACGTTCTGGTGATACAGAGATGTTACCGGCATATATTGATCTATATCATAATTTGTTATTAAACAGTATGAAATAGCTGATTATATGACGTTGTATAATTCTATTCCAAGTATTGAACAGTTTATGTAAATAAATATATTGTTATTTTGAATGCAAATATTTTAAATGCACTTAAGACTTGCTATATAAGATGATAGATATATTCTTATATCATATATCTATATACAGATGGAGTCTGTCTCATTCAGCTGGGGGCAGAATTGCCAGCCCCCGCCACCCGTTCCGGTGGAGCTCTCTGCCGCCTCCCCGACGGTCCCCGCTGCCTCCCCGCACCCCCCCTAACCCTGCCCGTCTCCCTGAAG
This sequence comes from Crinia signifera, assembly GCF_055691185.1. Lineage (NCBI taxonomy): Eukaryota > Metazoa > Chordata > Amphibia > Anura > Myobatrachidae > Crinia > Crinia signifera. The sequence continues at coordinate 50,980,873 of NC_139224.1, forward strand.
CGGAGACGGGCAGGGATTCCACTGCCTACCGCCGAGCGATGGGTATGTGCGTGCGTGTGAGACGCTCCCGTCAGATGGAGCACCTCTATGCCAGCTCTCGCCAGTGGAGGGGTTCTGGCGAGGGGTGGGGATGTATAAGAGGCGCTCCATCTGTATATCCAAAAATAGTCATGCTGTCTGCAATTTCCTATCTCTCTTTATCTATCCTAGTAGAGAATATTGGACGAATGTCAGTCTTGTGACATGCGATCCTCATTGATTATATTATTATACAGAGGATGGGAACAGGATGACACTACTTGCATCATTGAACATCAAAGTAGTCTTCAAATCTTTCAAGCTCTGTCTTTTTGGTACTTGTGTACTAGCACGGCGCCCATCGCATTGCAGACCATAAGGCATGCGATGTTACGTGATGGCAGGCGGTGTTATACAATTTTAAATTGTATACCATCGCATTGTATGGCATCGTATGCCATTGTATCGCATATACAATGGTATGCGATTTAAAATTGTATAAGCACCCTAATGGGGTTTTCAATGTTAAAAGTGCCCCCTATAACATAATTAAACGTGATGGGTGCTTATTATGTTAAAAGCATCCCCACGCCACCACCACTATCAATGCCAACCCGAAGCGTGGCAAGCGCAGCGAGTCCATGAGGGGCGGCGGTACGCGTCCTCCGGCCTTTTCATACCCCCACTATCCACATCGGCGTGGAGATGATTTTATATAGTGTGGCAAGTACTGCGAGCCACCGAGCCCAAAGCGTGGCGAGCGTAGCGAGCCCCTCGAGGGGACGCGGTATACATGTAAAGTAATACGCGTCCCCTTGCGGGGCACGCTGCGCTCGCCACACTATATAAAATCAACTCCACGCCAAAGTCGATAGTGGGGGTATCCACGCCACGCTTCGGGTTGGCGTTCATAGTGGGGGTGGCGTGGGGGTGCATTTAACATTGTAAGCCCCCATAAGGGGGCTTATACAATTAAAAATCCTATAGGGGGCTTATACAATTTAAAATCGAATCGCATCGCTGTGCATCGGGTGTATGGCATGCGATGCGATTATATATCGTACGACTTAATATCGTGGGCGCCGGGATAATACACAAGTACCGTCTTTTTTTTCATAAATGTAACATCCCTCGAAGGCATCCCGATTTTGTGAGACAATTCTGTTTTTTGGGCACTGTCCTGCCATCCCACCCATGGGCTGCTGAGCTAATGGTGAATAGATGCTGTGGGGTAAATTTACTACGATGGGAGTTCTATTGAAATGGGATGTTGCCCATAGCAACCATTTACATTCTATTTATGTATTTAACACTTTCTAGAAGATAACAGAGTCTGATTGGTTTCTATAGGCAACATCCCACCTTCAATAGAATTCCCACCTTAGTAAATTTACACCTGGGTGAGTTTTTAGTGGAGAATGGGACTGGGGACATGCCAAGCGGCTCCTGGAGTGCGGGGCATGCCCAACATGATTAAAACGGGATGTGTGGCTCACATATGTCGTATTCCCCACATGACCACGCCCCTCGCCATTAGGTCAGGCCTCCTATTATCCCTCTATAAACCAGGTGATTCATTATAGAGCACAATTCTTCCAATGGAATTCAAGGTACTTGTCACGAGCGAGGGTTTGTGAGTCGTGACCGGAGTGGTCTGGTGGTGATTGCTGAGGTCTCAGAGGTAAGTAGGAATAGATACCTGTGCAGCGAGTCACAGGACTGGACTAGATTCGGATAGGCTGCGGAAGAGTAGGCCGCGATTATAGCTGATTGATAGAAATACTTGAGGAAATACCAGCTAACATGGGTGTTGGCAGAACTCCTGGACAGAGGCGCAGAGTCTAACTGCCCAGTGTTTTTCACCAGGGACCCCCGCAATGAGGTTTGGGCTAAGCTACGTCTCGACAGCAGGTTGCTAAACTACAACTCCTGGTGCTAGGCTGTGCATGGGGGGAGGGAGGCGGGAACAATTTTGCGGACACATCGCTAAAGTCCAGCTGCTAGGTCACCCAGCCACCGCGGCCTTCCCCCAAGCGGTCTGAAAACACCTGTTTTTTTTTCCGGACCACTCCCACAAAACGGTTAGTTGCCTGTGCCCAGGGCCGGCGCTACCCACTCAGCAGCTCCTGCAAAGCAGGGAGGCGCCATATGAAAAGGCGCTGTCTCCCTCCCTGCTCTGCTAAAGCTGCATCAGCACTCACTGTCACTGCATCCTGCACACCGCCCGCAGCACCTGTCTGACAGCGGGCAGCAGTATGGAGAGGCTGAGCAGCTCCCTGCACCACGCACACACTGTCCTCCTCCTGCGACCTGCCCCCTCTTCCTCACTTCCTCATGGACACTTGTGCTGAGGCATGTAGCGCTGTCTGTGAATGCCTGGATCACATGTCATGTCCGGATCCGCCCCCTACCCATTGCTCCCTGCGCCTGTCAGCTGTCAATCAAATGACTAACAGGCAGCAGCGCTGCCTCCCCTTCCTTTCCTCTTCTCAGTTTGCTGTGCCAGTGCCACTGCCAGTCCTCAATACTCCGCCCCCTCTATCTCCTCCCCTCTTCTTCCATCTCCTCCTTCTCTCCCCTCCTTTCCCCCTCAGTCACGAGTGCTGCACATACTTTTTGTACTGCTTTCAGATCGCATCGCACACACATTGCATGCATACCGTGCGATGGGATGCGATATAGCTCATAACGTATGCGATTCTTGCAGCGTGTATGGGCACCTTTAGTGCCTGCAACATTTTGCGGACACAGCACTGAAATGGTGTATGCATACATGTACATGCATGTACAAGGGTGGTGTGTGATTTGTCTAGTGCGCCCTTTCCCCAGCAGCCCGAATATGTTCCCCAGCCGGTTCAATCAGCCGACACGGCACATATATGAAAGGATAGGGGTTTGAGGAACACTACAGCTCAGGCGCTTGGAGTAAGATGTTTAAAAAAAACAGTAACTTAATTGCAGAAATTTTATTTAAAAAATTTATAAAATGTTGGAAAAAAACTCACAGAAAAGTTCCAGTGGATCGCACAAGGTCGGATCAGTCCCGTATCTTGTTCCAGGATATGAAGGGTGTTCTTACACCTCCTTTTGTCCGGGCTTTATTTGTAATCCAGAGGTTGTATAACTCCGTCCCGGCACTGGTGTAGGTGATAGAAAGGACCACGTCCACCTGCTGCCAACGCGTTTCGATCCACGGCGGGATCTTTGTCAAGGGTACATGTACATGCACCCGAGATCCTCCAAAGGATCGCATGTTGCATACACTCTCACAATCGGGCTGCAGCTTGTTGCAATGGCAATGTGAAAGGGCGCAAAATGTATGGTTTGCAGGAGGGCGCCGGACACCCTAGCACCGGCCCTGGCCAAAAGGTTGCACAGAAGTAGTTGGATTACTATGATAAGCGACACAAGTGGGCGGCACAAACACTAGACTGATACAGCACACTTAATAGCACCCCTGGACTGATACGGCACACTTAGCATCACCCCTGGACTGATATGGCACCCTTAGCATCACCCCTGGACTAATACAGCACACTTGGCAGCACCCCATGAATTATACGGCAGACTTGGCTCACCCCAGGAATTATTTTGCAGATTTGGCTCACCCTGGACTGATAAGGCACACTTAGCATCATCCCTGGACTAATACAGCACACTTGGCAGCACCCTATGAATTATACGGCAGACTTGGCTTACCAGGAATTATATGGCACAAATGGTGGCACCCCTGACCTGATTCAGCACACATGACAGCACACATGGTATTATACGGCACAGATGGTGGAACCCCTGGACTGACACAGCACACATGGAATTATACGGCACACATAGGCCCTTATTCTGATCGGTGCGGATTTTACTGCATGCGGTCGTCCCGCCGATGGTTATCGTCTGCGCATGTGCAGAGGTCACTCTGCGCATGTGCAGGCGATTTTGCCGCACGTATTCTTCAGACGCCGCACAGGGGGCGGAGAGGGGCGTGAAGGGCTACTTAGCCTCATTACCCTATGCATACGCCCCGCATTTCATGGGCGTTCCCATGCAAACGCGGGGCGTATGCATGGTAATGAAGCCGTGACGCATGTGTAGGGGGCGGCCATCTGACATCGCCGGATGTCAGCTGCCCGCCCCCATACATGATTTCATACGGACAAGTGTCCGTGTGGTCTTGGGTGGCGGGAGCTGGTGGAGCGTGCGGCCCTGCATTCGATGGTCGGCGACCATCGAATGCAGGGGCTGCTCCCAAGATGGAGGAGGCGTATCCCCGTCCACTTTCATGCGGACCGCCACATATCCGCGTACGGACGGAGGTGGCGATCCGTATGGAAGGCGGGGATTCGCCTGCACGGTCCTGGCCGCATATTCTGATCGGGCCGCACCGATCAGAATAAGGCCCATAGTGACACTCCTGCAGTAAAAAGAGTTATTCTTTTAATAAAAAAACGGCAGCACCCCTGGATTGATACAGCAGACTTAGCAGCACCCCATAAATTATACAGCACACATGGCTCACCCCTGGACTGATACTGCACACTTAGCATCACCCCAGGACTGTGACAGCACACTTAGCAGCACCCCATGAATTATACAGCAGACTTTGCAGCAACCCATGAATTATATGACACACTTGGCTCACCTAAGGAATTATGCATCACACATGTGGGCATCCCTGACCTGATACAGCACACATGGAATTATAGGGCACAGATGGCGGCACCCCTGGACTGATACGGCACACATGGCGGCAGCATTGGAATTATACGGCAGACAAATTCCTGCAGTAAAAATAAAAATTTGTATTGTTTTAATTATAAAAAAGAGCAGCACACCTGGAATTGTGGGGGAAATTTACCAATATAAAAAACCTAGTTTTTCGTATTGGTATTTCCCCTACGGTTGCATACGACTGTTTAAGTCGTATGCAAACTCGTGTTCCGGAGGGGAAATTACAAAGCAGTCAGATACGACTGCTTTGTAACCCTCCGATGGTGTAGCCATCCGTATTAGCGGCCGTATATACGGCTGCTAATACGAATTATTTGTAGCAGTCTGCACGGATCAGTGAGATCCGTGCAGGCTGCAGTGTGTAAAAAAAATAGAAAAATAAATAAATGAAAAAAAAAAACGGCGTGGGGTCCCCCCCACAGCCGAAACCAGCACCAGGCTGAAGGAGCCGGGGCCGGTAATTAAAAATCAGGGAACCCGACAAATAGGGGATCCCCGATTTTTAACAACCAGCCCCAGGCTCCAGGTCCGGGGCTGGTTCCCAAAATACGGGGGACAAAATGACTAGGGGTCCCCCGTATTTTAAGAACCAGCCCCAGGCAAAACCAGCCAGCAGGGTAATGTCACAGCCGGGGGACACTTATAATATAAGGTCCCGCGGCCAAAACATTCTCCCTACCGACCAGTCAGCCTGGCCAGGGGCCCTGGGGGAGTGGGGTCCCCCCCCTCCAGGACTTACCTGACCAGGCTGAAGCCTGGTGCTGTCCTCGATGCCCCTGGGCGGTGGGCATCGAGCTGATAAATGGTGTAAAAAAATAGATAAAACTATTGTTTTTTACTGTGGCACTACAAGTGCCAGCAAGCCTCCCCAGCAAGCTGGGACTTGGAGAACCACAAGTCCCAGCCTGCTGGGCATTAAAGGGCCTGCTGGCACTTGTAGTTCCACAGTTAAAAAAATAGTGCACAAAACACACTGACACACTTTTAAAATAAAACTTTAATACACCCATTACACACATACTAATACTTACCTATCTTCTTCCTGTAGGTAGCCCTGGTCCTGATGTCCTCCGGTCCTGTGTCGGCGTTCCTCTTCATGTCGACGTCCTTCTTGAAGTCGACGTCCCTGTCGGCGATGGCGTCCGGTGTCCGGGTCCGACGAAATCCATGGAGGAAGCTGTGGAAGGAAACCATACTCACCTGTCCCAGCGCGACGTAGTCCAGGTAAGTGTCTTGGCAAAAAAACAAACCGACACCCCAATCCAGCCGGACAGAGAGCCGCACGGTGTTTACATCGTGCGGCTCCGCCTCCCGAATGCCGCTATTGGCCGCCTTGCCTTCTATTTTTTTACACTGCAGCCTGCACGGATCTGACTGATCCGTGCAGGCTAAAACGCAAATAGAACAGGAAAATGGTGTTCTATTTTCCTGTCGTATTTGCGTGGGTGTTTCACACCACTTAGCAGCCGTATTATCAGTACGGCTGCTTAGTACATCAGGAACCACCATTCTTTTGAATGGTGATTTCTGTCGTATCCTATCGATGGTGTAGACATTCGTATTTGTAACTACAAATACGAATGTTCCATCTTTAGGACTACGAATTGTTGTATTTTTGGGATTGTAAATCCCGAAAATACAAATTCGTAAAAAAAAGGTGTATTTCTCCCTACGAATACACCTTTTTTCTACGAATCCATTTTGGTAAATGTCCCCCTATATGGCAGACTTAGCAACACCCCATGAATTATACAGCACTCTTGGCTCTCCCCTGGACTACAGCGCATTTAACAGCCCTTGCAGTAAAAAAAACACCTTGCCACATTTTTTGCCGCAAATTCGCATATGTAATGAGATGCGAATTTGCGGCAAAAAAGTGCGATATGGTGCGATTTCGGGCGATTTTTAAGTCCTGAAAATGTGTGATTTTCAGTCATGAAAATCGGCACATTTTCAGTACTGTGCGTTGTGTTGGAAAAAGAAAAAAAACGGCGTGCGGTCCCCCTCCTAAGCATAACCATCCCTGGGCTCAAAAAGCCGGTGCTGGTATCATAAAATCAGAGGGACAAACAAATAGGGGTTCCCTTGATTTAATGAAACCAGCACCAGGCTCAAGGTCCAGCGCTGGTTCCCAAAATACGGGGGACAAAATGACTAGGGGTCCCCCGTATTTTAAGAAACAGCACCAGACCCAACCAGCCAGCAGGGTAATGCCACAGCCGGGGGAAACTTATGATATAAGGTCCCGCGGCCAAAGCATTATCCCCGTGGCTGGTCAGCATGGGCAGGGGTCCTGGGGAAGTGGGGATCCCCCCAATGAAGGGGTCCCCCCCTCCAGGACTTACCAGCCCATGCTGAAAGTCCGGGGCTGTCCCCGATGCCCCTGGGTGGTGGGCATCGGGCTGATGAAAAGTGTAAAAAAAAGAATAAAAACTATTGTCTTATACTGTAGAACTATGAGTCCCAGCAAGCCTACACCGCATGCTGGGACTTGGAGAACCACAAGTCCCAGCATGCGGGGCATTAAAGGGCCCGCTGGCACTTGTAGACCGACCTACGGGCTCAAGGTAGGTAAGTATCAGTATGTGTGTGTTATGTATGTATTAAACTTTTATTTTTCAGGGTGTCAGTGTGTTTTATTTAACTATTTTTTGTACTGTAGAACTACAAGTGCCAGCGGGTCCTTTAATGCCCCGCATGCTGGGACTTGTGGTTCTCCAAGTCCCAGCATGCGGGGTAGGCTTGCTGGGACTCATAGTTCCACAGTATAAGACAATAGTTTTTATTCTTTTTTTTACACTTTTCATCAGCCCGATGCCCACCGCCCAGGGGCATCGGGGACAGCCCCGGACTTTCAGCATGGGCTGGTAAGTCCTGGAGGGGGGGGGACACCCCTTCATTGGGGGGGTCCCCACTTCCCCAGGACCCCTGCCCATGCTGACCAGTCACGGGGATAATGCTTTGGTCGCGGGACCTTATATAATAAGTGTCCCCCGACTGTGGCATTACCCTGCTGGCTGGTTGGGTCTGGTGCTGGTTCCTAAAATACGGGGGACCCCTAGTCATTTTGTCCCCCGTAATTTGGGAACCAGCGCTGAACCTTGAGCCTGGTGCTGGTTTCATTAAATCAAGGGAACCCCTATTTGTTTGTCCCTCTGATTTTATGATACCAGCACCGGCTTTTTGAGCCCGGGGCTGTTATGCTTAGGAGGGGGACTGCACGCCGTTTTTTTTGTTTTAACTATTTTTTTACAACAGAACCATGCACAGATCTCAATGATCTGTGCATGTTTCTGATAAAATCGCCAGGCAGAACCTGGTCAATTTTTTTTGCGATTTTTAGTAACCTTTACTAAAAATCGCAATTCATTAAATATGCGAGTTCTATACTTTTTAATGGGAAAACATCTGGATGCGATTTTTAGTCTAACTAAAAATTGCACCTTTAAAAAATGCGATTTTTGCAGCAAATCGCACCCTATAAAATATGTGATTTTTGGGAAATGCCCGAAAACGGCATATTTTGCGGAAAAAAACGCCAAAAAAAAAATCGACACCCATTACATTTCGGCCCCCATTTTTATTTTCATTTAAAAAAAGGGCAGCGCCCCTGGTCTGATACGGGGCACCCCTGGAATTATACGGCACACATGCGGGCACCCCAGGACTGATACAGGACACATGGGAGCACCCATGGAATTATATGGCACACATGCGGGCAGCCCTGGGCTGATACGGGACACATGAGGGCACCCATAGAATTATACGGCACACATGCGGGCACACCGGGACTGATACAGCACACATGTGGGCACCCCTGGACAAATACAGCACACATGTGGGCACCCCTGGATGGATACAGTACACATGCGGGCACCCCTGAACTGATACAGCACACATGTGGGCACCCCTGGACAAATACAACACACACGTGGGCAAATGTGGGCACCCCTGGACAAATACAGCACAGATGTGGGCACCCCTGGATGGATACAGTACACATGTGGGCACCCCTGGACTGATGCAGCACACATGCGGGCACCCTGGGCACTGGCAGCAGTAATTGAATTTTTGGTACTCTTTACTTAGAAGGGCACCCATCTCGGCCATCTCGGGCATTGAATGCACTAAAAAATCAGGTGCGATGCGACAGACGAGATGCCCGAGATTTCCCATAGGGAACAATGTTAAATGTCTCAATTGACCCGATTTTCCTGTTCAATGCCTCAATTGACCCAATTTTTCCATAGGAAACAATGTTAAATGGGCCACAGAGGCCAAATAGGCACCCTGAAGTGAATAATGGCCACCCGAATTGTTAACGCCACCCCACGATCAACGTCAACCCGAAGCGTGGCGAGCGCAGCGAGCCCGCGAGGGGCGTCGGTACGCGTCCTACGACCTTTTCATACCCCCACGTCGGCGTGGAGTTGAGAATAGAAAGTGTGGCGAGCGCAGCGAGCCACCGAGCCCGAAGTGTGGCGAGCGCAGCGAGCCCCGCGAGGGGTCGCGGATACCTACACAGGTATCCGCGTCCCCTCGCGGGCTTCACAGCTGTCCGCGTACCCTCGCGGGGCTCGCTGCGCTCGCCACGCTTCGGGCTCGGTGGCTCGCTGCGCTCGCCACACTTTCTATTCTCAACTCCACGCAGACGTGGATAGTGGGGGTATGAAAAGGTCGTAGGACGCGTACCGCCGCCCCTCGCGGGCTCGCTGCGCTCGCCACGCATCGGGTTGACGTTGACACTTCAGGGTGCCTATTTGGCCTCTGTGGCCCATTTAACATTGTTTCCTATGGAAAAATCGGGTCAATTGAGGCATTGAACAGGAAAATTGGGTCAATTGAGACATTTAACATTGTTCCCTATGGGAAATCTCGGGCATCTCGTCGGTTGATCGCACCCGATTTTTTAGTGCATTCAATGCCCGAGATGCCCGAGATTTTTTACTAACGATGCCCACGATCAAAATCGTGGGCGCCCTTCTAAGTAAAGAGTACCGAATTTTTAATTAAAATAATGAAGCCCCCTCTATGCATTAATCATCCCCCCCCCCCAGCAGGTTTCCCCCTCACACCCCTCAGCAGACAGCACGGACACATCCGTGCTGTCTGAAATCACCAGCCTGTTTGAAAATGGCGCCGACCGCCGGGAACTATATATATCCCCAGGTCTCGCGAGAATTCGATGCGGGATGATGACGGTTTAACTTTTTGCACTAGATAGCATTGCCTCTATTTTAAAATACACGCTTTAGTAGCGTATCACCAGAGGCGTAGCGAGGGCGGTGGGGGTGGCGTGGGGGTGCATTTAACATTGTAAGCACCCATTAGGGTGCTTATGCAATTAAAAATCGTATAGGGGGGCCATTTAACATTGAAAGCACCCATTATCAAAATCGTATCGCATCGCATGCGGCTATATGGCATGCGATGCGATACAATGCATAAGATGCCATACGATTGAAAATCGTGGGCGCCGTGCTAGGAAACAAGTACCCAAAAAAATATAAAAGTTATATTCACACTGGCCTACCCTCCCGGAATGGCCCGGAGCAGTGGCAGCTCAGCACATACATGTGTGGCGAAGGAGGGCTGCTGCAATGCCGGCCCTCCCACCTCAACGGCCAGCGTGGCTGGACCCCAATCCCCCCAACGTTGGCCTCAAGCCTCTATGGGCTGCTTCGGCAAATCCCGTTTTTATGAACCCATTTTCAGCAGCCCGTAGAGGCGTCCCAAAGGGAGGGAACATGTGGGCAGGGGACTGTCCAGGGGACTGCCTCGGGTGACTGGAAGGTCGGACTTCCAATAAGAAGCTACTGCCAGTCACAATGAAGCCAGTGCGGTATCACAGACTGCATTTGGCTTCACACAGTGGCGGCCCATAGGTAAAAACCGCCACTGGTGCACAGACATTTTGGCCATTTAAAAATAATTTTATAGGAAGCAGACAGTATACATACAAACTCCCCTTTTCCCCATGAGGAACCACTGAAACACTTCCTTTCTGACCACGACTAGGCAGCAGCGTAGCGAGGGCGGAGTCAGTGGAGCACTTGCTCGGGCGCTGAAATATCACAGGGCGTGGGAGCCGCGCACTCTGCCGCCGGCTCCCACGCCCTGCTCGCCCGCTTCCCCCAGCTCGCCCGCTCCCTGCTGTCTGCCGCTATTTACAATTAAAGTCTGGCAGGGTGGAAGTTGGAACTACACTCTGCCGGTGAGTTACAGGTCACTGCTCCCGCCGGACTGCAGACGGCAGACCAGTGACGGCAGCAGCAGCAGGGTGTTCAGCAAACACACTCCTTGCTGTGCCCTACAGTGTTTACCAGCCACAGCCAACACAGCAGAGCAGAGGTCAGGAGTGAGCCTCTGCCTTGTTGTATCATCACAGGAGGCAGGGAGAGTCGCAACAGATTTAGGGGGAGGGCACCAAGACATGTGCCTCTCCGACCCTGAGCTGTGGAAGGAAGGAGCCATCGGGTGGAGGGGGTATGGAGCCACCGCCAGGTGCCAAGTGGAGCGGAGCGGGACCCTCAGCTGCTTCCCTGAGCAAGGTGAAGGAGGGATGAAGGCTGCCACCATAGGGAGCCGGGTACAGGAGGACAGGTCTGCTGAAACCTGTGTAGGTATGTGGGGAGAGATGGGTACAGAGATGGGGAGCCCAGGACCTGAAAAATTAGAGGCCTGTGAGGAAGCCTGACACTCTGAGGAGAACCAGGTCCCTGTGCAGCACTGACAGATTATAGTCTACTGTTACTGACCCCCCTCCCCATCCCATTCACAATGTCCCAGTGTCTCCCTGTCTTCCCTAACCAATCAGCCCACTACACCCATTTCACCGCCCCTGCAACTAGAAACCACCAACTTGCCTGTCACAGTCACAATACCCCCCTCCCATCCTGCCTAGAGTCCCCTATTCACTCAGTGCCCTCCATTCCAGCCTAGCGTTCGCCACCATCTCACCGACTCCCCTAGCCCAGTATCCCCTTTTTCCCTCACAATTCCTCTCCCTGCAACGCTGTGCTTCTCCATCCTACACTGCATCTACCCACTATTGTGTGTGTGTGCTTGTTAACGTTCGCTCCGTTAAAATGTGCAATGGGCATTATGGTGTGTGGTATAATGTTAGGCCACGCCCCCTTTTAGCTGTGCAAGAGCCCAGCTTACTAGAAATCGGGGGGGGGCAAAACATGCCTCTGCACCGGGCACCGTGGCACCTAGCTACACCACTGGGATCCGGCCACCAACACAAAGCCTTGGTGAGATGTCCCTAAATACTGCCTGGGTAGGTTATTATGAAGCTACATCTGTTCTATTGCTCAGGAGCCTAATTTGTAACATTGTAAAAGCCACCACGAAGGTGTCCAACCTGCTTTACTGTCTCAGAGGTAGTAAATTGAGACCTCAGGTTGCAGACAACAGATAAGGTGCGTACACACAGGGGAGATATATTGCTCAGCGACCAGAGATGGTGCCGCAGAGGTAATCATCTGGTCGCAGGAGCAAGCAATTAGAACAGGGCTGAAAACGGGAGTGCTCACCCGGTTATTTATCGCTGGGGCACACTCCCATCACTGGCAATATCATACCTCCCAACTGTCCCGCTTATCGCGTGAACGTCCCGATATTTTGGGACATTCCCATGTCCCTCCCGCCGCTGGCAGTGTCTATTCTTGCCGGCAGAGGGGCCGGGGGCATGCCCCCACCGCGGCGGAAAACGGGGGCGTGGCCTCGTGATAGTGCCGCAAGTATAGGTCATGCCCCCTTTCCGGAAGGCAACGCCCCAAAAATATTCACCACGCGCCTTCGGCGCACACACCGTCCAGCCGCCACCGTCCCAGATGCTGGGAGGTATGCAATATGGTCGCCAGCGACCATATTCCCAACTATATCAGCCCCTATCGCAGCCATGTGTACACGGCTTTAGTTTGTGACAAGTAGAAAGAATGGGTGTCTGGCCATGGCTGTTATCTATATACAACCGGAGAAGAACCTTTCTACACACCAGACCTTGGCCCTTATTCAGATCTGATCGCAGTACAAATTTGTTCTCAAAATGGGCAAAACCATGTGCACTGCAGGTATGGCAGATGTAACATGTATAGAAAGAATTCGATTTGGGGGAGTTATTTTGTTTCTGTGCAGGGTAAATACTGACTGCATTATTTTTACACTGCAACTTAGATTTCAGTTTAAACACACCCGCCCAAATTAAACTCTCTGCACATGTTACATCTGCCCCACCTGCAGTGCACATGGTTTTGCCCATTTTGAGAACAAATTTGTACTGTTATCAGATCTGAATAAGGGCCCTAGTTTGCTTTCATTCTCTATGGCAGTGGTGGCCAACCCGTGGCTCTTGAGCCTCATGCGGCTCTCCCCCTTGTAAAGTGTGGCTCCTGCTCCCACTGCTGCCCGCCGCCCACCGTCCGTCCCAGTCCCCCCTGCTGCTGGTTCCCTGAATCCCTTCTCCTTCTGAGGGGAGGAGAGTGTGCATCGCGCATCTCTCCTACCCCTTACTGTGCACCCCTTACTGTGTATCCTTGTGACTGGGCCATCCGCCAGCGAGCTTTGATTGGTGGACAGCCCAGTCACAGGGAAGTGAGGGGGGAAGGAGACGCGCGGTGTGCTGTGCTCTCCTCCCATCGGTGACATGACAGGAGGACTGCAGGGGGACACCAGACTGTCCTCTCCCCGCCCAGCAGCAGCAACAACGGTGAGTGCTGCAGCTGGGAAATTTGCACTGTGGGTGCATAGCAAAATGTGTCACTGTGGGGGCATAGCAGTTTGTGGCACTGTGGGGGCATAGCAGTGTGTGGCACTGTGGGGGCATAGCAGTGTGTGGCACTGTGGGGGCATAGCAGTTTGTGGCACTGTGGGGGCATAGCAGTTTGTGGCACTGTGGGGGCATACCAGCTTTTTGGCACTGTGGGGGCATACCAGCTTTCTGGCACCGTAGGGGCATACCTGGCACCGTGTGGGGGGCATATGTGTATCTGGCACTATTGGGGGCATATGTATATATGGCACTGCACTATTGGAGGCATATTTGTATCACACCCACCCAAGGGGTCAAAATAGACTACGCCCTTTTTTTTGGCGCATGCGCGCGCATGATGTCTGCTCTTTAGCTTGACTATCGATTTTTTTTGGCTCTTTACCTCTGACCGGTTGGCCACCCCTGCTCTATGGCATTGTCAGGACCACAGCTGTGATCATTAGGAACTGTTCAGTATATCCATATAAGTCTATATAAGGCTTGAGGAATGTCTTATTGCATGTTTACATCACCTATTTACCTTCTTTAATATGATATATTTTGCACAATTGTTTAGGTTTGCCAGTGGGGGTGCAGTTCATCGTATATTAACAATGTAACTGTTGTGTACAAGGGTGGTTCAATAAATAAGGTAATAAAGGGCCCCTTACATTATAACGATATATCTGGTGCTGAAATTGGATGCAATTTCCCTTGAACTCCCCCTGGACCTTCCTGGGGGTGATTGCATCCAATTTGGTACTTTGGTGTCATTTTGCATGCAATTTGGTCCAATAAATTGTATGAGAATTATCTGTACTTGTGTAGTTTCACAGTGCCCGATATATCGGTTGCGATATTGGCCGATATATCAGATGCGATATTGTTCGATTTATCGATGCGATCCTATGCGATTTTTTTACCTGTTCATAACCCCACTATCCACTACGCATGGAGTTGATTTTATACAGTGTGGCAAGCGCAGCGAACCACCGAGCCCGAAGCGTGGCGAGCGGGCACGGATTACTGCGCTCGCCACACTATATAATATCAACTCCATGCGTAGTGGATAGTGGGGTTATGAACAGGTAAAAAAATCGATTTGGATCGCATCGATATATCGGCTGATATCACATATGATATATCGGGCGATAGCGAATCCGATATATCGGGCGCCGTGAAACTACACACGCACCAAATTATCTGCCCAAATTGCATGTGTACTATACTTTCTAAAATATATCGCATACGATATATCGCATGCGCCAAAAGCACTCCTTTTTCCATCCGATTACGACAAATTGTAGGTGCAGTCCGACCAACCTAGAGGCTCCCATTCGACTCTCACAAGACCGCGCATCGGATAGGATCGAAAACACAAACGATGATGCACTTTTCAGGCGATATATCGGCCCAAAACATCAAAATTGGCCCAAATCGGCCAAAATCGTTCTACAGTAAGGGGGCTTTAAGACCTCTCAATTTATAAAAATTATTCAACTCATACTCAATAGAATGGTCTTGGTACATTTTATACACACCCTGTTTTTGGTAATTTCCCATGGGTTTCCCATAAGTGGGAATATAAGTGGGTAATATAAGTGAGAAGAGAATAATGTGGGGTATACTGTAGATGTGATGTGCCGCATGACCATCACCAACTGCCGCCCGCATGCCACATTGCATTCCTCAGTGCACAGCAATATCACTGGCATTTCCTGGGCAGCAGCTGATGTGGACGCAAGAGAAAAGGCCTCTCAGGTGAGAACAATTTGCAGGCGATTATTTGCTACCAGAGATTCTCCTAGTGAATTATCAGTGAGTGGAGCTCAGCGCACAATTACATCTGTGCTTTTTCTTTCTCTTTTCTCCCCCATTTTTTATTTTTTTTATTTGATCACCTTCTGCCTCCGGCTACAATGAGCCGACGAGAGTTGTCCCAGCTAATTGGAAATGAAGGTCAGTAAAATGTTTGTTCAGTAAATTAAATTTTAGACCAATGTCTCTTCTGTAGCAGTTGGCCTTTGTAGTGGGAGGGATTATAGCAGTGGTGGCTGGCCAGTGTCCCTGTGTTACTGGCTGGCACCTCCCATGCTGTCAGTTACAGATCAGGAACCGCTAAGCATTGGGGCCTGCATCCATACACTCATACTGTTACAGCTCTGTTTTTCAGTTGTATAGTAATATAATATATAAATCATGTTACTGCTGGAAGTCTTATTGTACACCAGCAATATCTGATCTTTACATGTCACATATGGCTATTTGTTATATCTACAATATATGAAATATCGTTTTAGATGGACCCAGCCCGAACATCAGAGGGACATGGCTGAGGTCAGGACGCCGCAGACCATCCCGTGGGAGTCGGTCAGCAAGAAGATCAGGACCAACATCGGGAAGAGGAAGGTCTGGACGAAGAGGAAGAGACCATCAGGCAGTTGCAGAGAGAGTAGAACACCTCCTGCTGGACAGCATCATGCGGCTCGTCCTGTCCCATCTCCCCACCTACAGCAGGCGCACCATTGCAGACGGAGAGGAACCAGAGTACTGCTCCATCTGTATCTCTGACATTGGGGTAGGTACAGAAATGGCTGTATCGTACTGTCACCACACCTTCCATGTTCCCTGTCTGACAGAATGGCTGCAGGTCAACCACATCTGCCCTCTGTGCCGCGTCAGACTCTTGAACCCGTCTCATTTCTCCCACCTTTACTGACGGCTCCCCAGCAAAGCAGAACAACCAAACATAAGATCATGGTCTAAAGCGGTGAGTTCCTGTTTTAAAGTTCAAAAGTTTTTACACTTTTACAGTGTTTTTTTTCAATTTAGTTTTTGTATTTTTCAAATTAATAAAACACTTGTCACTGATCCCTCCAGTTCCAACAATCGTTGTTACACATTTAGTGTTTTTCTATTTTACTTAAATTTCCTGTTTTGAAACTGGAGGGAATTGACGTGAACAAGCTGGGGATTAGGGCTACTGGCGACACCCCAAAAAAAAAAACGACATTGAGCAGCCACCTCATGGGTGTGTTGGAAGAGCTGCTAAGCTGCTGATTATTTTTAAAGTGTTGTTAATTAAACCCAACTCATTGATAATTTAATAATTTGAACATTTAAACTCTGGTAAACTTCAGCTATTAATTAGTAAACCTGACCCTTGTCATCACCAATATGTCTCCAAGTCATTATTTTACATAGGATTATTATTGTTTTACATGTGTATAAATGTGGGCTTACATTAGCTGCTGCAGGGTAACAATCATTTTATCATGATTTATAGAGCTCCAGAATATTACATGATATTGTGGGTCAGTGTCACAGGTCTTGCGATACATCTTGGAATTAACACCACATGATCCTTAGAAAAACAGTGTAGGCCGAATTTCCCAAATTCTGCAATTACTGTCCAGGGTTTAAGGATGTCCATGTGAGAGCACAGGTGACTTAATTACATCAGTCTATTGAATTTGAGCCTGGATATCCTTAAAACCTGGACTGTGAAGGTGCCCATATACAGTGTTTTTTTTTTAGGGATGTGCACCGGCCACTTTTCGCGTTTTGGGTTATGATTACCTTCAGGTTTTGGTTTCTATTAGGTTTTGCCAAAACACCCCCTCAACGTTTTGGTTTTTGGGTTTTGGGTTCTGATTTATTTATTTTTTTAAAGCATAAAAGACACTAAACAGAATTTAGGTGTTTTTTTTTTCTCCTACGCTATTATTAACCTCAAGAGCATTGATCTCCACTCATTTCCAGTCTATTCTGAACACCTCACAATATTGTTTTTAGGGCAGGGCCGGCGCTACCCACTCAGCAGCTCCTGCAAAGCAGGGAGGCGCCATATGAAAAGGCGCTGTCTCCCTCCCTGCTCTGCTAAAGCTGCATCAGCCCTCACTGTCACTGCATCCTGCACACCGCCCGCAGCACCTGTCTGACAGCGGGCAGCAGTATGGAGAGGCTGAGCAGCTCCCTGCACCGCACACACACTGTCCTCCTCCTGCGACCTGCCCCCTCTTCCTCACTTCCTCACGGACACTTGTGCTGAGGCATGTCTGTCAATGCCTGGATGACATGTCATGTCCGGATCCACCCCCTACCCATTGCTCCCTGCGCCTGTCAATCAAATGACTAACAGGCAGCAGCGCTGCCTCCCCTTCCTTTCCTCTTCTCAGTGTGCTGTGCCAGTGCCACTGCCAGTCCTCAATACTCCGCCCCCTCTATCTCCTCCCCTCTTCTTCCATCTCCTCCTTCTCTCCCCTCCTTTCCCCCTCAGTCACGAGTGCTGCACATACTTTTTTACTGCTTTCGGATCGCATCGCACACACATTGCATGCATGCCGTGCGATGGGATGCGATATAGCTCATAACGTATGCGATTCTCGCAGCGTGTATGGGCACCTTTAGTGCCTGCAACATTTGGCGGACACAGCACTGAAATGGTGTATGCATACATGTACATGCATGTACAAGGGTGGTGTGTGATTTGTCTAGTGCGCCCTTTCCCCAGCAGCCCGAATATGTTCCCCAGCCGGTTCAATCAGCCGACACGGCACATATATGAAAGGATAGGGGTTAGAGGAACACTACAGCTCAGGCGCTTGGAGTAAGATGTTTCAAAAAAACAGTAACTTAATTGCAGAAATTTTATTTAAAAATGTATAAAATGTTGGAAAAAAACTCACAGAAAAGTTCCAGTGGATCGCACAAGGTCGGATCAGTCCCGTATCTTGTTCCAGGATATGAAGGGTGTTCTTACACCTCCTTTTGTCCGGGCTTAATTTGTAATCCAGAGGTTGTATAACTCCGTCCCGGCACTGGTATAGGTGATAGAAAGGACCACGTCCACCTGCTGCCAACGCGTTTCGATCCACGGCGGGATCTTTGTCAAGGGTACATGTACATGCACCCGAGATCCTCCAAAGGATCGCATGTTGCATACACTCTCACAATCGGGCTGCAGCTTGTTGCAATGGCAATGTGAAAGGGCGCAAAATGTATGGTTTGCAGGAGGGCGCCGGACACCCTAGCACCGGCCCTGCCTGTGCCCCCCATCGACACTGAAACAGGATCTCCTGTGATCGCAGTTTCAGGGCTTGTGCATGCCCACTCGTGCGCATGAATGTGCAGAAGTGCATTTCTGCATTTCTTCAAATGGGTCTGAATCAGGCTTCTGTTCCAGTGTCCTCACAACCAACCAATCAGCATCTACCTGTCATTTTTCAAACAGTCTGTGACATGGCTGGTAGGAGCTGATTGGCTGGTGGTTTATCACTCTCCATTTTATCACTTTTCAAGCTTAGTACATCTAGCCCATTAGGATGTCTACAAGTTGTAGCCTGTGCAGTGCCTGGCTGCAGCAATACTGGTGTTATTACATTGAGCCAGAAAAAGAAGAGTGCAGAAATAAGATTATGTGTGAAGTACAGAAGATTAGCCTGAGGCAAAGCTTCGGGATGTGTCTGCTTAAATGACTGACAAAAACCTGAAGACATGTATTTCCCATGGTGTTAGCAATGGACAGACTTGAAAACCCACGTTCCTTAGCAATACTGTGGGTGACTGACTCCTGACAGGAAATGATGGAGATATATGTGGAAAGCTTCAGTTGGCTTGTCAGGCTTTTGTAGAATACCCTATTTGCTTTAGTGACACGCTTGGCATATAAAAGGCATGAGAAATCGATTTACAATTCTCAGATGACTCTTATTTCATGTATCTAGCACATTTGTTGTGTATATTTGGATGTAACAAATCTATAAATTGTTGATGGCCAAATATTGGCAGCCTTTCATACACAGATGGTGTTCTATGGTAAGACGCACTCCCTGTAATTGTGGTCTGATTGCATGGTGGGTGGGTTCTATTGTAGTTAAGAGGCCCCTACATCAACAATCAGTTAGCAAAATTCTGCGATTAGGTAAAAATATTTGCCAAAATCCCACATGTTGGAAATACTCAATATGCCAAGTCTGACTCAAAAATGATCATGATCGGCGAGTCGAAGATTTCTAGCATGTTGTATTTTGCAGATCATCGGAAAATCTGAGATCAGGAATCAGAACAGGGAATCTGGCGATTGATTTATATGCAAAAGTAAAGTGACTTGATGGGGGGGGGGGGGGGGGGTATGTACCTCTAGCATCTGGCTGAGTGTAGAGGACCCAATTACATAAACACCAGAGGGGTAAAGCAGAAAAATTTACTCTGTATGCTGGATAGAGACTGTGGGGCAGTCAGTGCTATTTTTCAGCAGGGCCTCAGTTCCTGAACTTCTTATTAAATATGACATCATCAGGAACTGGGTTCCTGAACCTGTTCTGGGCCAGAATGTACTTTCCATAAGATAGGTTTTATTTTACAGTCACCTGTGAGTACCTTTGTTTCACCCCCAGACCTTGAGTTCCTGGACCTATTTTTCCAGAAAAATAGTACTGGGGGAAATGATCCAGGTGGTGGAGTACATAGGCAAATTGATGAAGCAAGTCCAATTTTTTTAAACTGTGCAGGAATTCCAATGTTAGTGGACAGTGGATGGTCAGTGTTGAGAAGTAGGGACAGGCAGCGGCAGGCTCGGGTGGTGGAGGCAGTGGGCAGGAAATGAGGCACAGGAGAGAGAAGCGGTGGGGTTCTAGAGCCACAATCTGACCACATTAGTTGTTAAACCCTATATCCTTCACTTCCTCTATGCTATGGAATATCTTGCTTCCCTGACCCACTTTGTATAGTGGCTGGACCTTTTTTGTGCCTCCAATGGACCCTGCTCTTCCCACTATACAGCTGTCAGTCCTCCGAGGTAAAATCCAGGGGCAAACGCAGGATTTTCAGAAGGGGGTTTCCAGAGGTGCGGAGCAAAGTACGGAGAGGGACACTTAGGTGTCCCAGTATATGTTTTGATGTCCCGCGGGTGGTAGGGGGTATTATATCAACCGCTCAGCATGTAGGGCCTGGATCAGTAATTTCCACTAATTACCCCTTTACTGCACAGATGGTGGGAGATGAGGTGGGAGATGGGGTGGGAGAAGGGGGCATTGGGCTGAATGAAGGGGCCCTGATACATAACTTCCAGGGTGGTAGGGGATGTTTAATATGCAGAGGAGGGGTGTATAGTGGAGTGGGCTTATTATTCATAATTTTCTGGTGGGAGGACAACTTTCTTGACTGCAGATGTCTCCAGTTCCTGGAAATAGATTTCTTAGATTTTAATGGAATTAAAAACTAAAGAATTCCACCTACCAAATGGTACTGGGGACTAGGGGATCAGAGTTCAGGAGGCAGAGCAATCTGCCAATGAGTATATAAAACTACATACCAGGTGTGTGGAGCTGGAGCAGTAACCAGCTGCTGGAAGGCTGATATCTCTGGTTCTGGGAATAGTAGAGACAAGCTTCTAGTGTCCTTCAAAGTGGGAGAGTCACAGATTTTGGAATATATCCTCAGAAAAACTCTACGTCAGACAGAACCTGAAATATCTGACTGGGAACAGCAATTAACAGGCTTGGATGGGGTCCACTGCTTTGAAGTCAGATATCTCCGGTTCCCAAGGTCCGATTTTAAAAATTCTTGTACTCTTGGAAAGAGGGGACCCTCAGCTTTCAGACAATGGCCCGTAGATTCCTGTGGGGGGTTTCTGGATACTTGGAAACCCCCCCTGCGTGCGCTACTGAAATCCGCCACTGTAGTGAAGCCAGATGCAGTCTGTGAGACTGCCCTGCTTCACTGTGACTGGCAGTGACTTCCTATTGGAAATCCAACCTGCCAATCACCAAGGCAGTCCCATCGGGAGGTGTTCCCTCCCTCTGGGATGCCTTGCTGTGGGCTGCTGTGCAAAAACAGTGAGTGCGCACGCGCAGTACATATATCGGTACTGCGCATGCGCTAGTCCTGGTGCCTGTCATTTGTATTGTACAGGCGCCAGGACCATAGATCCTTCTATGGGCTATTGCCGAAGCAGCCCATAGAAGCTGGCCGCATGTGCAGTACATATGTTTGTACTGCGCATGCACCAGTCCCGGCGCCTGTCGTCAAAGCACAGGTGCCGGGGACCCAGGAGAAGAGGCAGCGGTGGCGGCGACAGAGGGATGCCTGAATCGCGGTACCCCCGCTGCGGCCAGAGGCAGACCCCCTCCTCCAATCAGGTACGAGCTGCCACTGGTCTTAGTAAATGCCTAAGTTGTTGCTTCTTTCGCAAAGACACGTCATATTCGACTTATCTCTCAAATGAGGTGCTCTAGTATGATATGGCATGTGTTTGGAGTTCAGTAATAAAGGCAATGTTTATTAGTATTTCCTAAGGGACAGTATTTCCGAAGGGACAATAATCTATGGCCTTTTCTGTGATATATTTACTTTTAGTATTACAGTAAATTGCTGAGCCCAAGTTATGTTACTATTTGGATGTATTTTCTTGTTATATAATTGTAGACTTGTTTTCCTATATATGGTTTATACCTTATTATACCTTATCTTTGGGTAATTGCAGTTCTTTCGTATATATCTTATCTCTATGAACTTGTTGACCTGTTTATCAAGATGTTGTTTTAATTGTTCTGGATCACTAGTGGTGCTTCTAGTTCCTGGGAGCAAGGTAATCATTTCTTTTGTGAAATAAGATGGAAACTTTGATGTCGAAGGATCGTATTACGGTCTTTCAGTTCGATAGATGGAGGTACTAGACACCCCGACCATAATTGCATGTTTATGCCTAGAAAGTGTTTTGACACAGCTGATTTGAAAGGTGAACTGAACTTCATGTCGGGTTGCACTGTGTGACTCTAGCAAAGATCGCTATACCTTTTCTTGACCTGTCCAAATGATCAAAAGATTCTCGATGAAGCGCACATATAGTATTGATTGTTAATGTTCTGGAATAATCAGGTAATTATGTTTTATGTATATATGTATGTTTTTTTGACACTAGCTTTTACTACCTGCTGATTGGTGAGACCTGAATCATTGTAGACACAGTAAAGGCTTTTTAAGCTATATTCCAAGCCTCCGAGTGCCGCCATTGTTTGGGCAACTTTTCATGCATTTTTCATTGGAAGTCACCAGATCAATTGACTTTTTTTTACATCGCTGGGCACAAATAAATCAAGCATTCTGTTTTATTACATTTTGGAATTAACTATCTTAGAATACTATTTTACTTTTCTGTATCTAGCCCATCTTTGCTTATCTTTATCTAAATTTTCCAACTTTTAAGGCAAGGGACCCTATAAGCAAAGCCCACCTACCTCTATGTCGGTTTGTTTGCACCCAGTTTGTTTAATCACTGTTGTTTCCAATTGTAAAGTGCAACGGAATATGCTGCGCTATATAAGTAACTGTAAATAAATAAATAATAGGCTGATATATAAAACTACAATTCTATATAAAATCCTATATAAAACTACAAGATTTTATATAAAACTGTATATATATATATACACAGTGGTTGTTATCCCCAAATGGGGAAAGAATAGCACTCACCAGACAAAAAATTCTAAGTGGTTTATTCGGATGAGTTGCTGCTGTTGCCGAAGTTTTGGTCCAACATAGACCTTTCTGAATGGCAGGCTCTAAAAAATCTGAAGTCTTACGAGGACATAATGATTATCCCTGCCGATAAGGGTGGGGGGATTGTTATTTGGGACATTGATGCTTATAAAGAAGAGGTCTATTTCAGGCTGTCAGTGTGAGCAGGAATGAACTGCTGGGACGGAGGGACGGGACTGTAGCTTCAGGGTGCCGGCTTTAACACAGGCAGTGCAGGCACAGCTGTGTTGATGTCCTCTCTGCACTGAGGAGTAGCTGCGAGCCGCGGCTGTGTAAAAGCCTCCCTGCCCTGGCCACTGCTGCGCTTCTGTACAGGAAAGTCTCCTGTGTGACGCGCCAGCAAGTGTCCTGTGCCCGGGCCGGAAGTGACAATAGAGTGTGTGTGGGGATCCCGGGACCCGGCGCACAAGGAGTGTGTCCTGTGCCCCGGGGTCGGAAGTGGTGGCGGGGGTCGCCCTGTGTTCCTGCGCCGGGAACTCGGCACAGCAAGAAATAAAGTGTCTGGGCGGGGGAGCCAGCGAGCAGGGCTGGGGAGCCGGTGGCAGAGTGCACGTCTCCGGCGCCAGGTGACATCTCTGCGCCCGGAGCAGGTGCTCCACCGGCTTCACCCTAGCTACGCCTCTGGGCACATGTCCCACATGGAGCAACTATTTAGAACCTCTAAAACCTACTAAAGCTCTCCATATTACCTCGCATGTATTCAACCTCTAACAAGGATAAAAAACCTGGCGTAGAGAGAGAGAGTTTATAAGCAATATCACCTCTCTGAATTATTATACAAATAACCCCTGGTAGGGGACACATCCCACCCTTTAGAATCATGAGGACCAAGTCAATGATTTTCGCAATCCCCTGATGAAGTCCCTATAGGGACGAAACGCGTTGGGAATTATTGTTATGCTGTTTAGAAAATCTCTGAAATCCTGTGTGGTCCAAAAGTACCACGTCCGATGTGGTGAATAAGAGACTTTTTAATAAATATATATTTTGGACCATAATCTTTGGACTTTACTGCTTCGTACTAAGTTAAAAGGTTGTTTAGACCCAATCATTAATAGGGCTAACCAAGGGCGCCAACTTACAACTGTTATCCATACTCTCTCTTTACCTCATCCAACAAGAGGTACTCGTAAGTCCGGCAGCCTAGAAACATCTATTAATAAGGAGTGGCGCGAAACAGGAGTCTGTTCTCTCTCTCTCTCTCTCTCTCTCTCTCTCTCTCTCTCTCTCTCTATATATATATATATATATATATATATATATATATAGTGTGGATGTGTTCTGGCACTGGCTATATACTTGCAATATGTCTGTTGCCTTCCGTGATATCCAGGATCACATACCACCTCTGATAGCAGCGTTTTGCATGGCTTCGTTTAGATCAAATAAATGCACTCAGAAACTTTGCATGATATGCCAACGTTTCAATGAGCTTTACTCATTTTCATTGCCCTGAAAATATATATACAGTACATTCACAAAAAATATATCCCAAGAGGGTCAAAGAAGAGAAAGATGAAAATGGAGAAGAGCAGATGAGTATAAAGTGACAACTCTGGTATTGATGTGGTTTGTTGGACATACCTTGATTAGAAATAGAATGTAATACATTTCACTTAAATGCAAGAGGAATTGACGTCTAATATGTGGAGAAATCAATAACTCCAAAAAAATAGCTCCTATGAAAATGTATATAAAAAATATATAAATATTGATTCAAATATCACTATAGGTATTGAAGTGTCGTCTTACAATTGAATATTTGGACATTTGAATTTTCACAAACTAAGTGTATCTCCACTAGGTATGTGAACCTATTATAAACCACACAGCTAAACAAATAAAACTTGATTGGTTTTCACTTTAATCAATATTTTATGTCTTTATATTTTTATAGGTGCTATTTTTTATACTTTTATAGACATTCTATGGGCGCCGGTCCTTCAGTGTTGAGCCTCTGATGTGTTATTATTGGCAGCCACTAGCACTGGTTTTGCCTGTCACTTTGACCATAAATATTTTGATTTGGTCCTGGACTACCAACCCGAGGCACCACTGCAACTGTCTTGAGGCACACCGGGGTGCTTATTTACACATGTCTTCCCTGTTTGTAATATGGGTAGGTTGGGTGCCAGGTTTGAAAGTGGTTGTGGAGAGGTGGTGGAACTCATTTCTCCTGCAACCAACCCCCGCTCCCCGCATTAGGCTGAGCCAGGCTAGTGCTAGGGTTTTTGGCACCCCCTGCAAACTACAAAATGTGTGCCCTACCTCACATACTTAACATAAACAGCCATTCTCAGCCTGTGGGTGAGCACCCACATCATTTGATTTTTGCAGACCATCAAATGATGTGGAACGTGCACGCATATCTAAATGACTTTCAGGTCACCTAGATTTGCGTGCACCCTCGGGAGGAAGTCGGTGGAAAGCTTAGATCCGGTGAAGTCAGCTGTCCGCCTCCCGCACTTACGTCACGGCCGATTACCATGGAAAGGCCCATGAAATGCTGAGCGTTCCCATGGGCGCGCCTAGCCACCACCAGAGCCGGCCCTAGCCTAAATGACGCCCTAGGCACCCTGACGCCCTTTCCCAGCACCATCAACCCTCATCATAGCAGTCATCATTTTGGTGCTCCTACCCGCAATATTTTAAATAGAAACAGTGCACACATTTGGTGCGCAGCCCAAACAGGGGTATGTTCTTGCTGGGAAGGGGCATGGCCACACAATAGTACCCCCAATTCAAATTATGCCACACAGTAGTGCAACTTTATTCACATTACATCATGCGATGGTGTCCATGATTCACGTTACATCACACAGTAGTACCAGTTTACCTTATATACATTACTCCTCACATTATTCACTTTATACCCTTAGAAAAAAATCCTAAGAAAATATTGTATTTTAAGCACCTCCATGGCCATACTGCGACCCAGCACAAAGCAGTGTGTGCTGGGCAGAGGAGAAGAGCTGCAGAATCTGCTGTCACTTAAGGGGAGGGGGCCCGGGGCCCCCACTGGGCCCTTCCATCAGACTTTGGCCTGGGTAATTTGTACCCCCTACCCCTTTCTCTCGGCACCCCTGATAATACCACACAGTAATGCCCCTTACACATGACACACATTATTAATGTCCTTATAAACATAATGCCCCTTAAACATATGCCAACCTTTATTAATGCCCTTCATACACATAATGACACACATAATACCCCTTACACATATGTTGCACATTATTAATACCCTTATACACATGAAAAACATAATGCCCCTTACACATATGTTGCACATTATTAATACCCTTATACACATAACACACATAATGCCCCTTACATTTATGCCGAACACTATTGCGCAACCAACGCACCCACAGACAGCACTCGCACAGCCGCTAACACTGTGACCTCTGCCTCTGCTTGGATACAGATGTTTCCTCATACATCTTGCCTCAATAGGCCATGCAGCTCCTGGCCAGTTCTGCTAACGTTGGGTGCCTTTTTTGCTGAAAATTTGTCTTATTTGCATTGTTATGTGACCAGGACACATAAGGCGCTTCAGATGATTAAAATGATATGTGGCATGCCTATATTCTGTGTGCGACTGTGGCTGTACCTGCATACGGAATGCTATGTTGCAATGATTTCCATGAATACACTATATCATATGCAGATACAGCCTCACTCACACACAGAATATAGGCATGCTGCATATCATTTTAATCAGCAGAAGCTGCTGGTGCCCCTAGGCATTCCAAATGGCTCTGGCCGCCACCATCCCACACCCCCCAGCCGCAGCCTTGGGTGTGTGCACCCAGCAAACAGTCTGTTCACTGTGGCCGCACACATCGGGCATATGCACATGCGCAGAAATGCGGCTGGACATGCACATACGTCAAACATTGGTCCCCGTGCGAATGAACGCTGGCTGCAAACGGATCAGATTAAGGTTCCATATATAGTGACCCTGATTCATATAACACCACAAAGTATTGCCCCTTATTCACTTTATGAAACACAGTAGTGCCCCTTATTCAAGTTACACTACACAGTAGTACTCCTATACATGTATGCCACACAATATTGTCACTTACACATATGGGCTGTGGTGGAGAGGGAACTAAGTTTCCCCTACCATTACGGGTGTGACTGAACTCAGTTCAAACCCATTTCATACAGTATTATGGGAAATGCCAGTTATATGACCTTGGCATGGGTCTTGTCATTTTACTTTAAACCAAATAGAGAACTAATTAAAGATAATTGGGTTTTTTATATTATATTCTGAATACTGTTGCAGAGGGTATTAGTGATCTCCCAGTGATCAATTCAAAAAATGCTAATCATACCACGGATCTGTTGCACCAAGTATAGTAACAAATGAATAGAGGATGCTGTGCTGCAACCTTTTTGACCTTCAAAATATAATTTGTCTTGTCACATGTCACGTGAAGGGTTCTCCCTATTATTAGGTATCAGTCATTCCAGTTTTATACTGTATTGTACATCTGCAGAAAAACATTGATCAGTAATGGCTAGGAAAATTGTGTGTATAAACATTTACAACAGAGGGTGAAATGTAATAGGTAGCAATCTTTGGTCATGTTTAAAATTCACACCAAATCGCACCTTTGAAAAATCACATTTTTACCGCGAATCGCACCCTATTACATGTGCGATTTTTGGAAAACGTGCAATTTCGGCCGGTTTTTACCAAAAATCGCACATGTCTCATTTTCTGCTTTTGTAAACAGCTAAGCATCCCCTTGGAGTATACGATCAAGAAAAACAGAATGGACATGTGTGCTCATAGGCGAATCTAGAATTATGTAATGGTTGGTCCCAGATCTAGACATAACAGCAGGGGGACCTTTGCGCGGCGTAGCCTCGCAGCAAAAAGGGGGTGTGGCCTCATGAGAAGGAGGCGTGGCATCACAAAAAGGGTTGTGATATTACACTTTAGACCATACACAGTAATGCCCATTACACATTTTAGCAAACTCCGTAATACCCATTACACATAAAGCCACACGCCGTAATGCCAATTACACATAAGGCCACACACCATAATGCCCATTACACATTGTGCCACACATCATGATGCCCATTACATACTATATAACAAACCGTAACGCCCATTACATATTTGCCACATAAGTGCTGCTTAACTATGTGCTCATTGCTAGGGGGTTCTTGCTTGATGGCACCATAGTACCCATTACACATGATGCCGCACACCATAGTACCCATTACACATGATGCCGCACACCATAGTACCCATTACACATGATGCCGCACACCATAGTACCCATTACACATGATGCCGCGCACCATAGTACCCATTACACATGATGCTGCACACATAGGGGGAAATTTACCAATATGAAAAACCTAGTTTTTCGTATTGGTATTTCCCCTACGACTGCATACGACTGTTTAAGTCGTATGCAAAGTCGTGTTCCGGAGGATCAGTTACAAAGCAGTCATATACGACTGCTTTGTAACCCTCCGATGGTGTAATGATTCGTATTAGCGGCCGTATATACGGCCGCTAATACGAATTATTTCTAGCAGTCTGCACGGATCAGTCAGATCCGTGCAGGCTGCATGGTGTAAAAAAAATAGAAAAATAAATAAATAAAAAATAAAAAACGGCGTGGGGTCCCCCCCACAGCCGAAACCAGCACCAGGCTGACAGAGCCTGGAGCCGGTAATTAAAAATCAGGGAACCCGACAAATAGGGGTTCCCCGATTTTTAACAACCAGCCCCAGGCTCCTGCTCTGGGGCTGGTTCCCAAAATACGGGGGACAAAATGACTAGGGGTCCCCCGTATTTCAAGAACCAGCCCCAGGCAAAACCAGCCAGCGGGTAATGCCACAGCCGGGGGGAGACTTTTTATGCAAGTCCCCCCGGCCAAAGCATTAACCCTACCGACCAGTCAGCCTGGCCAGGGGCCCTGGGGGAGTGGGGACCCCCCCAATAAAGGGGTCCCCCCCCTCCAGGACTTACCTGACCAGGCTGAAGCCTGGTGCTGTCCTCGATGCCCCTGGGCGGTGGGCATCGAGCTGATGGTTTTGTGTAAAAAATAGAATAAAAACCATTGTTTTTTACTGTGGCACTACAAGTGCCAGCAAGCCTCCCCAGCAAGCTGGGACTTGGATAACCACAAGTCCCAGCCTGCTGGGCATTAAAGGGCCCGCTGGGTCTTGTAGTGCCACCGTAAAAAAAATAGTTAAATAAAACACACTGACACCCGTTTTAAATAAAAGTTTAATACACACATTACATACATACTGATACTTACCTTTCTTGATCCCGTAGGTAGCCCTGGTCCTGATGTCCTGTGTCGTCCTCCAGGTCATGTCGGCTGTCTGCGTCGTCCTCCAGGTCCATGTCGACGGTCCGTGTCGTCCTCCAGGTCCATGGCGGTGTCCGGGTCCGAAGAAATCCATGTTGGAGCTGTGGAAGGAAATCCTACTCACCTGTTCCTGCGCTGAAGAAGTCTTCTCTTGATCCGACGTAGTCCAGGTAATCTTCCTGCTGTCGCCGGTCCCCGCTGTCTGCGCTGTCTCTGCATCGCGCTGAGGAGAGATGCTGAAGTTTCATATTCGGCGCCTCTCCTCAGACTGAATTCTATTGGCCGCCTAGCAGGCCAATCAGGAGCCGACTTTCTCGGCTCCTGATTGGCCTGCTAGGCGGCCAATAGAATTCAGTCTGAGGAGAGGCGCCGAATATGAAACTTCAGCATCTCTCCTCAGCGCGATGCAGAGACAGCGCAGACAGCGGGGACCGGCGACAGCAGGAAGATTACCTGGACTACGTCGGATCAAGAGAAGACTTCTTCAGCGCAGGAACAGGTGAGTAGGATTTCCTTCCACAGCTCCAACATGGATTTCTTCGGACCCGGACACCGCCATGGACCTGGAGGACGACACGGACCGTCGACATGGACCTGGAGGACGACGCAGACAGCCGACATGGACCTGGAGGACGACACAGGACATCAGGACCAGGGCTACCTACGGGATCAAGAAAGGTAAGTATCAGTATGTATGTAATGTGTGTATTAAACTTTTATTTAAAACGGGTGTCAGTGTGTTTTATTTAACTATTTTTTTTACGGTGGCACTACAAGACCCAGCGGGCCCTTTAATGCCCAGCAGGCTGGGACTTGTGGTTATCCAAGTCCCAGCTTGCTGGCACTTGTAGTGCCACAGTAAAAAACAATGGTTTTTATTCTATTTTTTACACAAAACCATCAGCTCGATGCCCACCGCCCAGGGGCATCGAGGACAGCACCAGGCTTCAGCCTGGTCAGGTAAGTCCTGGAGGGGGGGGACCCCTTTATTGGGGGGGTCCCCACTCCCCCAGGGCCCCTGGCCAGGCTGACTGGTCGGTAGGGTTAATGCTTTGGCCGGGGGGACTTGCATAAAAAGTCTCCCCCCGGCTGTGGCATTACCCGCTGGCTGGTTTTGCCTGGGGCTGGTTCTTGAAATACGGGGGACCCCTAGTCATTTTGTCCCCCGTATTTTGGGAACCAGCCCCAGAGCAGGAGCCTGGGGCTGGTTGTTAAAAATCGGGGAACCCCTATTTGTCGGGTTCCCTGATTTTTAATTACCGACTCCAGGCTCTGTCAGCCTGGTGCTGGTTTCGGCTGTGGGGGGGACCCCACGCCGTTTTTTTTTTTTTATTTATTTATTTTTCTATTTTTTTGACACCATGCAGCCTGCACGGATCTGACTGATCCGTGCAGGCAAAAACGCAAATACGACATGAAAATGGTGTTCTATTTTCCTGTCGTATTTGCGTGGGTGTTTTACACCACTAAGCAGCCGTATTATCCATACGGCTGCTTAGTAAATCAGAAACCACCATTCTTTTGAATGGTGATTTCTGTCGTATTCTATCGATGGTGTAGACATTCGTATTTGTAACTACAAATACGAATGTTCCATCTTTAGGACTACGAATTGTTGTATTTTTGGGATTGTAAATCCCGAAAATACAAATTCGTAAAAAAAAGGTGTATTTCTCCCTACGAATACACCTTTTTTCTACGAATCCATTTTGGTAAATGTCCCCCATAATGTCCCTTACACATGATGCTGCACACATAATGGGGCAGATGTATTAAGCCTTAACAAGAGATAAATTCAAGGGTGATAAAGAGAGATAAACGTCCAGCCAATCACCTGCTAACTGCCATGTTACAGGCTGTGTTTGAAAAAAGTCAGTAAGGAGCTGATTGGCTGGACGTTTATCTCTCCTTATCACCCTTGCATTTATCTCTTGTTAAGGCTTAATACATCTGCCCCATTCGCCCTTATACATGATGCTGCACACATAATGCCCCTTACACATGATGCTACACACCGTAATGTCCCTTACACATTAAGCCACACATTATGCGTAATGCCCCCACATACCACCACTTGTAGCGTCCCTTAAGCAATGCCCCCAAAAGTGCCACTTACTGTACATTTTTATATGAGCCTTCGTTGCTGCTGCAGGGAGAGAGGGAGAGCGGTGCAGCTGCTTCTATGGGGAGAGGAGCAGAGCGCAGCGCAGAGCACACTCCCACTCCCCTCCTGGTGTCCCCTCTAGCCGAGTGGACATTTGAAATATTGTGCGCGCTGTTGTTGTGCGTGACGTCGGGGGAGTACGCCGGGCGCTGGCACCACATGATTAAAGGGAGGGGTGGACTGAGGTGAAAGCAGGGAGAAGAATTGGAGCGGAAGCTGCAGGGGTGACAGTCATTGACAGCTGGGCAGAGAGCAGGGGGCTACCCGGCTGTATTCAGAGCACTGCAGCTCATGGCTGTTTGAAATAATACCCTTTTCACAACAGAAAATGCAGGGATTTACCCGGGAATATGGTCCCAGGATCATGCAGGGACATTCCCAGGCTGACCCCTTATTTATTTATTTATTTACAGTTTCTTATATAGCGCAGCAGATTCCGTTGCGCTTTACAATAGTAGACAGTGATAAGACAAACTGGGTAACAACAGACAGACTTGGAGGTAGGAGGGCCCTGCTGCAAGCTTACAATCTATAGGGATATAGGGGGGAAACATAAGGACAGGCACCAGTAATAGCATAGCAGTTACAAGTCCAGAAGGGAAGCTATATAATACATAAGTGCCTCGGAGGGTTATGCATGTAGAACTTAAATATGATAGGCTTGCCTGAAGAGGTGAGTTTTCAGGGAACACTTGAAAGTTTGGAGACTGGTGGAGAGTCTTAATGTGCGTGGAAGGGCATTCCATAGGATGGGAGCAGACCGATAAAAGTCCTGTAATAATGAATGGGAGCTAGTGATCCGTGCAGAAGAGAGACGCAGATCTTGTGTAGAGCGTAGTGGTCGAGATGGGAGATATTTTGTGATAAGTGCAGAGATATATGCTGGTGCAGTATGGTTAATAGCTTTATAAGCAAGTAGAAGTGTTTTATATTGAATACGGTAATATACAGGCAACCAATGGAGGGACAGGCAGAGCGGATCAGCAGACGATGAGCGTCTTGCAAGGAAGATCAGCCTAGCAGCAGCATTTAAAATTGATTGCAGTGGTGAGAGTCTGTTCTTGGGAAGACCAGTTAGGAGACTATTGCAATAATCAATGCGGGATATAATGAGTGCATGGATAAGAGATTTGGTAGTGTCTTGTGTGAGATAGGGTCGTATTTTGGATATGTTTTTTAGATGCATGTAACATGATTTGGAGACAGATTGAATGTGGGGAAGAAAGGACAGTTCAGAGTCGAGGATGACCCCTAAGCAACGAGCTTGTGGGGTAGGGTAGATTATCGAGTTGTCAACAGCGATGGAGATGTCAGGATGGTAACTGTTCTTAGTTGGCGGCAATGTAAGTAATTCCGTTTTGGAAATATTGAGTTTGAGTTGGCGACAAGACATCCAAGATGAGATGGCAGAGAGACAATCAGAAACTCGACCCAAAACCACTGGTGACAACTCTGGGGTTGATAGATAGATTTGAGTATCATCAGCATACAAGTGATACTGAAATCCGAAAGAGCTGATTAGTTTGCCAAGAGAGGAGGTATAGATTGAGAAGAGCAGAAGACCTAAGACTGAACCTTGCGGAACTCCGACTGACAGAGGTAATGAAGAGGAAGTAGAGTTAGAGATGCGAACACTGAAAGAGCGATCAGATAGGTAAGATGTGAACCAGGAAAGGGCTGTATCATTAAGACCTAGGGAGTGTAGTGTTTGTAAGAGAAGAGAGTGATCAACAGTGTCAAATGCAGCAGAAAGATCAAGAAGAATAAGTAGTGAGTAATGGCCTTTAGACTTAGCCGTTACCAGATCATTCACCACTTTAGTCAGTGCTGTCTCAGTGGAGTGTTGAGAGCGAAAACCTGACTGAAGTGGGTCTAATAGGGTGTTAGAGTTAAGAAAGTTTGTGAGGCGAGAGTAGACAAGTCTCTCCAGTAGCTTGGAGAGGCATGGGAGCTGAGATATAGGACGATAGTTAGAGAGAGAGTTAGGGTCAGAATTCTGTTTTTTTAGAATAGGAGTTATCACTGCATGTTTGAGCAGAGAAGGAAAAGTACCAGTAGTAAGAGAGAGATTGCAGATTTTAGTTAAGGTTGGAATAATCACAGGAGATAGATTTTTAATGACTTGCGCAGGTATAGGATCGAGAGGAGAGGTAGTAGAGTAAGAGGATATGAAGAGTGCGGATACTTCCTTTTCATTTGTGGGCTCAAATGAAGAGAAAGTGCCAGAGGGTTCAGGTGGGAAAGAAAGAGGGTTAGAGGTTGTGGAAGAGCATACCATTTCATCTCGGATGTTATCAATCTTGTCCTTAAAGTAGGAGGCAAGTTCTTGTGCACTGATGGTAGCCGGTGGGGGAGGAGGGGGAGGGTACAGAAGAGACTTAAAGGTGTTAAAAAGTCGCTTAGGGTTGGTGGCATGAGAAGAGATGAGAGATTGGTAGTATGTTTGTTTGGCAGTGTCCAAAGCATTGCTGTAGGAGTAGTAGCTAGTTTTATATGCGAGGAAATCAGTCGTACTACGAGATTTGCGCCATTGGCGTTCTACTTTACGTGAATGATTTCGTAGTTGTCTTGTAGTTTTGGTGTGCCACGGTTGGCATCTAAGCCTACGCGGGGTGTAATGGGTAGCTGGAGCCACGTCATCATGGGCTGTTTCAAGAGTCTGGTAGAGGTGGGAAACAGCAGAGTCAGGAGAGGTAAATGTAGAAATTAGTGAGAGCTGTTGTTGCAGGGAGGTGGTAAGTTGTGGAAAATTAATTGCATTAGTATTTCTGCGGGTTAGAGTAGGCTTGCATGATTTCAGTGTCAGTGAGCTTGGGGTAATGGAAGAGAGAGAGAGGGTAATGAGATTGTGATCAGAGAGAGGGAAGGGAGTGTTATACACCAGCCTAGTCCCTGCATTTTCTGGTGTGAGGGGGAGAGACAACCACTCCCCTCTCCCTACCCCCCTCTAACCAACCAGCTATATCTTCGGAACCAACTGACCCATTTACATGAGACCAGTATCATATTGAAGAACTTTTGAGTTGGCTTTGAATGATTTTGGTCCCGTGAAATTGGGCTGTTTGGTTCCAGAGAAATCTGCCCTCAAAGAACATAAACAGTCATGAAATTATATTTAAGAAATGAAAAAAAAAAGGTTTAACCTCAATATCCCTGGAACCAATTAACCCGTATGGATCCAACCTGGTATCAGATTGAAGGCCCAGCGATTTGGGTTCGACTGAGATCAACCTCGAGCTTTAGTGATGCCGAAGGGGGAACTGACAGCCGTTGAACTGGGTGGGGAATTAGCGGGTCCCATGTTATCCTATAGGAAAAACGTTCCAGCTTTGCCTGGCAGTATCTCCGGTTCCCAGGGGGCTGGAGACACAGGGCTGTGCTCGTTGGAAAGCCCCATCCCTCAGCTACAATCCCTCAGCTACATGGGTGGTCCAGTGCACCCCCGGACCACCCCCTAGATTCGCCTATGTGTGTGCTATATTCATTAACCACTCCCTTTAGCTATATAAGAGCCTGTTACATATGTCAGCGTCACCTTTGTACCGGTCAGACTCCCGTAATAGAGTTATATTGGGTTTTTATTGTTAATTATGGTTTTTATTGTATGTGCATATAGCTGACACAATAAATTCTTTCAGCACCACCAATTCTTATCTAAATATTTTTAAAGATTTGCAAAGTTAATATGGTTGTTTCCATTATGTAATATTGAAGATAAGGAGATAACACATGCAGGAATATTATCAGCAGGTTAAAGGGTTAGGGGTAATTGTTTCTGTATTGTGCTGTACATTTGTCTGTGTATATTTGATGTTTGTGTGGGCATCAGGTAAGTAAGTCTGCTTTTATGCCATCTTGGTGTGACACTGAGGTAGGTGTAGATTCCAGTCAGTAAGAAAATCAGTGATCAGTTATGTTATTAGGGTTGAGATTAAGGTCCTTTAAATAAATTGTCTATTTAAATTAAGTATAGAAATTCCTATTGCTGAAATCACACCTGTTCCTAAAAATTGGAACTTACTACTTACATGGATGTCACTAACCACAAATGACGTCCATGTAAGTAGTAGGTTCCAATTTTCAGGAACCGGTGTGATTTCAGCAATATGAGCTTTTATATATATATATATATATATATATATATATATATATATATATATATATATATATATATATATATATATATATATAGACAATTTATTACATGGTGCAGCTGTGAACATGCAGTCCTCACTGCCTGCTTCCCACTCTCATTCCCTGCACCCCTCACTGCCTGCTTCCCACTCTCATCCCCTGCACCCCTCACTGCCTGCTTCCCACTCTCATTCCCTGCACCTCACACTGCCTGCTTCCCACTCTCATCCCCTGCACCCCTCACTGCCTGCTTCCAACTCTCATCCCCTGCACCCCTCACTGCCTGCTTCCCACTCTCATTCCCTGCATCTCACACTGCCTACTTCCCACTCTAATCCCCTGCAATCCCCAATAACTGCTTCACACTCTCATCCCATGCACCTCACACTGCCTACTACATCTCTCATTTCCTGTACCTCACACTGCCTGCTTCCCACTCTCATTTCCTGCATCTTAGGCTGCCTACTTCCCACTCTTATCCCCTGCAATCTCTACTTACTGCTTCCCACTCTCATCCCACGCACCTCACACTGCCTGCTACCATCTTTCAGTCCCTGTACCTCACACTGCCTGCTTCCCACTCTCATTTCCTGCACCTCACACTGCCTGCTTATCACTCTCATCCCCTGCACCCCTTGCTGCCTGATTCCCACTCTCCTTCTTTGTACCCATAACTTACTACTTCCCACACTTATCTCATGCACTTCATACTGCCTGCTTCCATCTCTCATCCTCTGCATCCTTCACTGCCTGCTTCCCACTGTCATTCCCTCCACCCCTCACTGCCTGCTTCCTACTTTTATCCTCTGAACCCTTCATAGAAACATAGAAACATAGAATTTGACAGCAGATAAGAACCACTTGGCCCATCTAGTCTGCCCCTTTTTTAAACATGTTACCTCAAACCATATTTGATCCTTATTTTTTGTAAGGATATCAAGATGCCTATCCCAAGCATGTTTAAATTGTACTACTGTATTTGCCTCTACCACCTCTGATGGGAGGCTATTCCACTTATCTACTACTCTTTCTATGAAGTAATTGTTCTTCAAATTTCCCCTGAATCTTCCTCCCTCTAGTTTCAGTGCATGTCCTTGTGTTCTGTTGCTCCTCTTCCTGTGAAGAATGTCTGCCACCTGTCTCTCGTTAAAACCCTTGATATATTTGAAAGTTTCTATCATGTCCCCCCTTTCCCTTCTCTGCTCTAAAGTATACCTATTAAGATCTTTTAGTCTTTCCTGGTACGTTTTGTGATGTAGGCCATGCACCATTTTAGTTGCCCTTCTTTGTACAGTCTCTAATGTATTTATATCCTTCTGGACATATGGCCTCCAGAACTGAACACAATACTCTAGGTTAGGT
This sequence comes from Crinia signifera, assembly GCF_055691185.1. NCBI lineage: Eukaryota > Metazoa > Chordata > Amphibia > Anura > Myobatrachidae > Crinia > Crinia signifera. Next base: position 51,017,930 of record NC_139224.1, read on the forward strand.
CGTACCAATGACCTATACAGTGGCATTATTACTTCTTTCTTTCTACTGCTGATACTGTACCTCTCCCTATGCAACCAAGCATCTGACTTGCCTTCTTCATTGCTTTGTTACATTGCCTACCTGCCTTTAACCCCTTCAGTGGCAGTCCCGGAAATTTTCCGGGCCAAGCTGCGGGCAGCCCCAGAAAATTTCCGGGCATGCCACAAATCTACAGGTGTGCGCCAGTGGTGCCTGCAGGTGTGCACCACTAGTGCATCACCTCAGCAACGACCCCCACTAGGCCGCTCCCTCCCCACCTCCACTGTTGTGCCCCCCCTTCACCTTCGCTCCGGCGATCGTACGCCGGAGCTCCCCTGCCGCCGCCATTACTTTGGGAGAGATGGCGGCAGGCTCGGGGATGTTTGGCACAGCTCGGGGAACTGGGGATCGCTTGGGTGTTCAGGCGTCCGAGTCCTCCCGAGCCTCCCCGAGCCTGCCGCCTGCTGCCGGCTAGTGTGCTGCTATGATTGGCAGCGGCCGCAGCGGCAGGGGAGCTCCGCTGAAGACCACTGGAGTGGAGGGGCTGGGGGGCCACAGGAGGGGAGGGGAGCGCTGGGACTCATCTAACCCATCAGTGGACGGTTTTTCTGGGACAGGAAAAACCTGTCCTATTTAGGCCCCAGAAAAACTCACCACTGAAAGGGTTAAGTCCCCTGAAATAGTGACACCTAGATCCCTCTCTTCCTCAGTAGTTTCCATTATAGTGCCATTTATACTATATTTAGTCTTTGGATTTTTGCAACCCAAGTGCATGATTTTGCATTTTTTGGCATTAAACTGTAGTTGCCATGATCTTGACCATTCCTCTAATCTACCTAGATCATAAATCATTTGTTTTACCGCTCCTGGTGTGTCTACCCTGTTGCATACCTTTTGTGTCATCTGCAAAAAGGCACATTTTACCCTCAATTCCATTTGCAATATCACCAATAAAAATATTAAAAAGCACCGGTCCAAGTACAGATCCCTGGGGTACTCCACTTGTAACCTTTCCTTCCTTTGACTGTACCCTAATCCTAACCCACCCTCTTACAGCCTAAACCCTAACATCTTAATGGGGGTAGTATGTACGGGCCACATCCCCACTCCCCCATCTGACCACAAACCCGTAACCATGCTTCCCTTATCATGGTGTGCCCCCCCCCCCCCCTCCTGGATCTGCCTCTGCAGCTGGCTAAGATTTTCAACTCTACAAAAATAAGAGAGTGTGGATCACAGGATAGTCTTGGCTCCCGTGGAGACAGCCTATAGTGTTGTCAAGATGAGATAGATTTTAACTGCAGTGGTGTAACAGGTGATCTGTACAACAGAGGTTCGCACTTGCGCAGTAGGGTCTGAGCACTAGAGTGCTCAGACCCTACTGCTCCCGGCGCCTATCCTGGCAGAAAGGAGGGGAGCCGGCTGGGTAGGCTGCACACGGGCCTCTTCTCTCTATAGATGCCCCTACATCTGCCCCTGTTTTTGAAAAATGTCAGTTAGGGGCATTATATCTCTCTCTCCACATTTTGTCTCTTCAAGCTATGATACATATGCCCCAACATCATGGCAGACACCAGTCAATAATAACTATGTTGAGCTTAAAGTGTAGCTTTCGATTACACACCTTGCCCAATCAATTGGTAGTGAATTCACAGGCTGCACTCTCATGAGTATTGCTTCAGAGCACAAAATGGCTACCTCCACTGTGTTTATTGGGCTAGTTCACAATACCTATGCAATTATACATTATTTGTGGGTGATTACATGTCTCTTACATTGGCATCAGGCCTAGTTGTCTTATTTTATACATATGAGATACACAGGAGCAGATGTGAACTGCTGGTAAAGTGTAAAATATGACATAGGCCCTCATTCTGGTTTCATTGGTCGAAAAGCGTGTTCACACGGGGGACCAATGGTAAGCCTCTGCACATGCACATATTCTCATATGTTCATGTGTGGGGCTTCTGTGCGGGGCGTTTCCGCTGACCTGCTCAGTCGGCGTGGCACTCACACAGGGAGGGGGGAGCTGGGGCATGGGAATGCAAAGCATTTCATGGGCATCCATGTTAAAACACTGGCCATTTCCATGCAAATGTGGGCGTGGCCCAGAGTGTCGGGGGCAGGCAGTTGACGTCACATGATGTCAGCCGCAAGCCCTGTCTTCATCCCAGAGCCCACAAAAATAAGTCAGTCTCCAATATCGAATGATTTCTCCTGCTGCAGCTGCATATGGCAGTGGGGGGTCATTTTTTTTTGGCAGGGCCGGCACTCTGGGACCCGGTAAGCTGCGATCTTCACTGAGTCATCCAGAATCAGGCCCATAAACCTATAACATTCGAAGCTGTGTCTACATTTTACAGCCCAATTAAAGCAGAAACCAATTAGTGGTAAAAATTAGACAAGAGATTCCAGGTTCTGAGGTGTTTTTGCCCTTTATTGCATTTTGTTATGATTTGTTCCAGCACGGAGATCCAGGAGGCAGAGACCAGAGATGGAGTATAAAACGGGAGCAATAAATAATTTGGCGTTTAAGGAGGGTGAACGCTGTGCACAAATAACAACAGAGCTTCAGTGACTTAGGATTCAGCCACCAGGGTTACGAACTCTGTGAATAAAGATGAGAGTAATCTGGTTAAGGGAAAGCAAACTCTTTACATACAACGTTCGAAATGTAAAACTATTTTATTATTTACTTTTGCAATTATGCATATATTTTCTCATGCTTCATACATTGCCCAATATCTTTTTGTAATACTTTTTTCGGTAATTTTGTCTGCTTGCTGATATTTATTTGTTTAACCCTTTAAAATGCCAACATCTCTGTGAGAGATGAGCAAAATATCCGCTAAAAATGCCAGCGTCGCTCACATTTGTTAAATAAATTCAAATAAAAAATGTTGTGTTCAAAATGGTTATATTTCCTGTATAAGGTAAACATTACAGGTCATTATGATGAATGAAATGTTTGCTTGGCAATTTTCACACCTATTTTTACAAATCACCTTGGCACTCAAAGGGTTAAACAAAAGAAGCTTGTCAGTACATTTAGGGCCAGATTCAATTAAATGCGTTAATTACAGCGGGCTTATAGGGCTATAATTGCAACCTGTGGTAGCCTGCAACAGGCTTTCAGTCTGCACTACAGTGAGGCTTTCTGCCCTTGTCATTGGTGCTGCAAACGAATGGGCACTTATTCGTGAATTTACTTGTTACCACGCGTTAGCCTTTGATTTACAGCATGAGAACAGAGCTTGTAATTGAATAGCTTCGGATATAAAAAATCAGACTTTTCTAACGTTAACTTAATCAGTGCTGCTAATTGAATATGGCCTTTAAACATGCCCGTTTTCCTACCTTCTTCTGAATTTGAAGCTCAGCTAATTTCTCCAGGCATGATACTTATACAATCAAAGTCAAGTCAAGACACTCATACCACTTTTCCAGTAGCTGAGTTTACCAGGGTCATGGCCCAGTGGAAAAGGTGGAAGGGGGTCCTTGGAAAATAAGGATAAGGCTGCAGTATATAGTAAATGGTTGACCCGGGTCATCTGACCTGGGTCCCATTCAAAGCCTATGGAGAGTCTGCTCTGGAGTGCTTGCAGATGAGTCCTCTCCAGTCACCGGCATATGAAAGACCCAGGTCCAACCTGCAGTGTGAACAGGGTTTTAAGCCTCTGTCCCACGACTTGTAAGACACATCCAATTTCCCTTGTCAGTCCTGGATTTTTAGTGTAAAAGGGGTATTAGGGGGCCTCAGAGCTGCCTTTACATTAAAATTCTCTTTGTAGGTGGAGAAATAGGGCCTTTCGCATAGAACAAAACCTCTGGGATGACATGACTGGGATCACTTTCTCTCTGTTCCAACAGTTCTTGCCCACAAAAAGAAATCTAATTTTAGCAATTTAGGATGTTTGACTGGTATATGATTAATTATGCTACTGCTAGGAATAGCTCTCCGTGAGCACCAATGACAGCAGAGTTCACATTATTTTAAAGACTGTCAGAACAACCTCGTATCTCCAGGAGTATCACCATGAAACGCCTAGTGGGGACTATAGTACCTTTTGGATAGGGTTTTTCTAATCAGCAATACCGGGACAAGAGGAGCGTTTTGGGCTAGACTAATTAAAGTCCTCTGCTGATGGAACTCCTGGCATCATTTTACAATGCTGCTTAGAAATATCGTTAAGCAAATATATTTTATTACATGTTAATGTTATTAAGCTCACCTCATTCATGAAAAAATGATCAGCATTGAAGCTGAGCAGATCTATGTAGTATGTGGCTGCAAGGGATTGGATATGTGGCTGCACATACATAGATCTGCTCAATTGCAATGCTGATTATTTTTTGCATATTGTTGTAAGGGGCAGCATAGGACGGGCTTTTTTTGGGATCAGCTTTGTTACACTCTTTTCCAACCCTATTCCGGTTGGAAAGATAGAAGGGGGAATCGCAATTCTCTTTATGGCACAGAGGGGCAGATGTATTAAGCCTTAACAAGAGATAAACGTCCAGCCAATCAGCTCCTTATTGACTTTTTTTCAATCACAGCCTGTAACATGGCAGTTAGCAGGTGATTGGCTGGACGTTTATCTCTCTTTATCACCCTTGCATTTATCTCTTGTTAAGGCTTAATACATCTGCCCCAGAGCACCAAAAGTCTACCTATAGCTCTGTGTGATAGAGTCAATTCACTTTCACATTATTTTATTTAATTTCATTATATTATGTTTGCTGATGTGTCAAGTTTAGGTCTCACCCTGAAAAGCTATAAGTCCGCAATGACCAACCTGTTGAATACCATTCTCTACTGTGACATGGAACACATTCCAGTACATACTGGATTCCACTCCACATTTTGTTATTGTGCCTAAGTGTATCTATAAATATATAAGTCACTAAAGTAATATCCCTACATTGGAGGGCTGCATTTCCTACAACAATGAGCCTTTGCGTCTAGTAATCTGGTGCTTATGTATTGTTATACTGTTCGCAATGCTACTGTCCCCCAGATCTAGAGGAATAGGTTTAAGACACTATTGATTATCATGCTAAATACTATATAATGCTGCATAAGGACTAATCTTGGCATATCTTCTAATGTAATTCTACAGCTGGATTAATTGTACTTGTAATGACTGCTGATCGATGAAGGCGTATGATGCACATTACTGCAGATACGTTTTGAAAGGATGATAGAAATTAGAATGTAAAAGAACTAAATCACTAAAATATCATCTACTGATTAATGTTCTCTTGTTATGTGCAACAGAATAAGTGCTTTCTGGTTTAAACCAATTCACTTCAGAGCAGTTGAACTGTTATGTAGATTTCTGCACATTTTAGCCTTGTCTAACTCTGTGTTAGAGATGTTTTATAGTATTTGCATTGAAATCTTGATTTGGATTCGTCATTCTGTTCTGCTCCCTAAATTATCTCAATTACAAAGCACAATATCTCTGAGAATAGGATACATACAGGTGGCTGGTAATGGGCAGACTGACAAAGATATGGGGTGGGGGGGCATAATCAGGGCAGCCGAGAGGGGGGGAGCGGGTACTAATTACCCAGGCCCAGGCTTGCTGGAGGGGCCCGGTAGGGGCCCTGGTCCAATACCTCCCTTCGCCCTCCGGCCCTCCCGGCCGCAACAGCACACTAACCTTGGCCGTTCATTGCATGGGTGGGATGGACCGGGGTGGAAATGGGGCTTTTATTTCCTGAAGGGGAGAGAAATCATTCGATGGTCCGCGACCATTAAATGATTTCTCTAACCTTCAGCCAAATATGCGGAAGGCGAGCGGGTGGCGTAAAGACGCGCACTAGGCAGCAAGCGGACACTGCTTAGCGAACGGTACTGCATTAGGCCCATAGAGAGGTATATACATACAGGCATATAGGGGAACAGTAATAGAGATATAAAGGGGCACAGACATGCAGACATAGGTTCTGGAGGCTATAGGAGCAACTTTGTCTTAAAGCTCAGGAACCCAAACTTTTTAAAGTAACGGCACCCTAGTATATCAGGATTTTTTAACGGCTCCCCTAAGCTGAAAATAAAATGTAGCAAAAAATATATGAAATTAAGTAGATTGTGTTTATATGTTATCCTTTGGTTTGGTTATGTGGTAAGGGACAAAATATGCTTCTTTTTTTTACACAAAAGTTATGATTGGCAGCCATTAGCACTGGTTTTGTCTATTACATTGACCATAAATAGTTTGAATTGGTGCTGGACCACCAAATCGTGGCACTCCAGGATGCCATGACACACATTTTGGGAATCACTGCCCTAGAGAGCCTTAATTCTGCTCTGCTTGTACTTCCTTACTGTTCGTCATTTGCACATAAACATAGTACTACTATAGGCTGCAGTTATTATACTTTTAATTGCAACTATAGTTTAGAACTTTTTCTCCCTGGAGAGGATGCACAAATTGGAAGTGTGGGCTGTGGTGACATGAATTGTGTTTTCCAATCCTCCTCCCTACTGTCTGAACCATTGTGCGTGTGGTTATGGTGTAATTCTCTGCAAATTGCATCATCAGTCACATGGGCCGCCAACGTCACTTGGGGAAGCGGGCAGGATCCACACCTCATAACTTTGAATCCAAGCAAGGAGGAACATCAACGGCAAGGTGGCATGGCCTACAAATCGCGTCATTGTAAGATATATATACTGTATATATATCTTTTTAAACAGACTCCGATAGGTGAAGACAAATTAATAATAAAGTTACTTGACAAAAGGTGCAATGTCATCACATTTGTCACAGGCTTGTTTGGTAAAATGTTTATCAATTCATTTATGGGTACATTTACTAAGATGGGAGTTCTTTTGAAGATGGGATGTTACCCATATAAATCAATCAGATTCTATCTATTATCTTCCAGAAGGTACTAAATAAATATGAGTAGAATCTGATTGGTTGCTATGGGCAACATCTCATCTTTAATAGGACACCCATCTTAGTAACTTTTACCCTTAGGTGGGAAATCACACATCACGCCCATCTTGTGATACAACAAACAAGCATCATCATATACATAGATCTCAGACTGGGGGGGGGGGGGGGGTTGTCAAGGATGGCGGTGTTAAAAAAAAAACTGCTTTGCACCGGGCTCCCGAAATCCTAGTTTCAGCCCTGTGCTTGCTACATGCTGATATAACCTAAGGCAGTGGTTCCCAAGCCGTGTGCCGTGGCATTCTCGGGCAGAGGCGTAGGGAGGGCGGAGCCACCGGAGCTCATGCTCCGGGCGCCGATTGGTCGAATGGCGCCGCCGGCCCGCCCCCCCTCCGCAAATGATCCCTGCATAAGGAGGATCATACTTAATAGTATAACGGTAATGGCGGGCAGCGTGCGCGGTGGCTGCCCTGCCCGGCGCCTGTCTCCTGCTCTGCTCGCCCAAGCGCACCGTCCGGGCGGCTGACTCACTCCTGTGCAGCGCAGCGCAGCAGCACTCCAGTCACCTGGATGTTTCTGGGTGATTACTGTGCAGATGCACGGAACCCAATGACATCCGTTTCAGTGTACATGTCCATTGTAACTAAGCTGAAGCCTCTGAGAGGTTCTCAGAGACTTCAGCGTTCCCAGTAATCCAGTGCGCGGGTGGCGTCATGACGTCGCCCGCGCACCGCAAGTGAGAAGCAGGAAGCAAAGCAGCAACAACGGAGAGATCACAGCAGCGTGGGACTCGGGAGCCCTGTGTCAGTGGGGGATTCTCATAAGCAGTGAGGAGACACAGCGGCAGCACGGAGGCTCAGCCGGCAGCCGGGATCCTGGCAAGTACAGTAAAATTGTGGTAAAATGCACTACATGTGGGGTGGGAGGGTTTTCTCCAGTCTTCTATGCTCTTACACGGAGGGAGGGGGAAGTGGGCATATTCACAAGTGTAATGTCGTCCCAGTTGCTGCCTGTGATTGAAGTTTTGTGCCTTCTTTAAAAGTACATAAACATTTTTAATGGGGCACAAAACTCCATCACAGGCAGCTACTGAGACAACATTACACTTGTGAAGAGACCCTCCTCCCACTGCATAACCATATTTCGGCTCAATCTGTGTGAATTTCGCCGCATTCTGTGTGACTTATTGTGACTTTTGGCACATTCCGTGTGACTTTTTGTGAATTTTGGCACTTTTTAGTGTGACTTATTATGATATTTGGCGCATTCTGTGTGACTTATTGTGCATTTTGGTGTATTCTGTGTGACTTATTGTGATTTTTGACGCATTCCGTGTGACTTATTGTGATTTTTGGCGCATTCCGTGTGACTTATTGTGAATTTTGGCGACACTCTGTGTGACTTATTGTGAATTTTGGCACACTCTGTGTGACTTATTGTGATTTTTGGCGCATTCCGTGTGACTTATTGTGATTTTTGGCGCATTCCGTGTGACTTATTGTAAATTTTTGGCGCATTCCGTGTGGCAAAATGTGAATTTGGCCCATTCCGTGTGGCAGACTGTAATGTGAATTTTGGCTCATTCTGGCATGGTGTTTAAGGGGCATATTGAACTGGCAGGGGGAGATTCCGGTAGATCCCCAGTGAGTAAGTGGATCCCTGGTGAGTAAGTGTACAAAAAGTAGATCCCGGGTTCCAAAAGTCCGGCCACCTCTGCTGTAAGGCATGGTTGAGGTTTGTGGACAGAGATGGGTAGTATGTCTCAGAGGTATCTTTTGCTTCCAGTACATGCTTGGTGTAACTGCCAATGCAAATGAGGACAGCAGCCAAGACAGCAGTGGGCACCATGACCATGTGCATGATGACAGGAAGATAATGGCAGAGATGGGCACATAACAGTGGCGGAACTCCCGGAGACAATGGAGTCATCTGCCGCCAGGCGCCAGCCTTAAAGGGGGCACTGGCTCCATTGCGCCCGATGTTCTGATCACTTTTAGAGGTGGTGCCCGGTTGGTAGTACCCTTGTACGCAGCGCCCCCCCTCCCGGTAGTACCCTTGTATGCAGCGCCCCCCCTCCCGGTAGTACTCTTGTATGCAGCGGCGTCCCCCCCACCCCCTCCCTGCCACTTGATTGTACTAACTGAGTGACAGCGGCCTTAGCAAGTGGGGAGTCGGGCAAGGAGCCGCGAGATACGGCAGGGGACTCTGCAGCCAGTGCCAGTGCTACTCAGGCGGGGGGGGGGGGGGGGGGGGAGGCATACAAGCTTCCTAAGCGCTGGCTGTAGCCTGGAGGAGAAGAAGGTTTTCTGCTGCCGCCCTGTTACCTCATTATTCAAGGTGGATTTCTTTTTTTTTCTTCTAAAGCTAACTAATGATGTTAATAAACAGTAATAAACTTGGGGTTTGGGGGATTCGTGGGGCCTGGGGGAGGGGAGAGGGGGGGGGGAGTGAATCTCTCTGGCTTCTGCTGCCGCCCTGCTGTGCTGTACAGTATTTATCTTTATCTGTATATATATTTATTTATTTACAGCTGTCAGCATCTTATATAGCGCAGCAGATTCCGTCAGTGTCTTATATAGCGCAGCAGAATCCGTTACAGTGTCTTATATAGCGCAGCAGAATCCGTTACAGCGTCTTATATAGCGCAGCAGATTCCGTTACAGTGTCTTATATATTGCAGCTGATTCCGTCAGTGTCTTATATAGCGCAGCAGAATCAGTTACAGCGTCTTATATATAGCGCAGCAGATTCCGTTACAGTGTCTTATATAGCGCAGCAGATTCCGTTACAGCGTCTCATATAGCGAAGCAGATTCCATTACAGTGTCTTATATAGCGCAGCAGATTCCGTTACAGCGTATTATATAGTGCAGCAGATTCGGTTACAGCGTCTTATATAGCGCAGCAGATTCCATTACAGCGTCTTATAAAAAGCGCAGCAGATTCTGTTACAGCGTCTTATATAGCGCAGCAGATTCCGTTACAGTGTCTTATAAAGTGTCTTATTTTTTACAGTTTTTATATTCAAATGTAACATGCCAACACGTTAGCCACGCCCACAATTCATTACCGGGGGGGGGGGGGGGGGCGCGAAATATGTCCTTGCTCCGGGCATCATGGCACCTAGCTGCACCGCTGTTCTCGGGACACTTGCAAGGGTGCCCCAGGAGCAATTCAAATAATTTATAGGCAAATACAGTGCTGGTGGCTATCAATCATACAAAATGTAGATAAACAGAAACAAATCTTGTCCCTTATCACATAATTAAACCTAAGTATGACATCTAAAAAATAATTATTTAATTTATTATATTTTTTCTGTACATTTCGGAATTAAAAAGAATTAGACCTAGGGGTGCTGTGAAAAGAATTCTGATATTCTAGAGTGCCGTGATTCTAAAAAGTTTGGCAACCACTGCCCTAAGGGTTTCCTTCTTATCACACATGGATATTTTTTTGTGTGTAGATAATTCTGCAAAGTATTGTCTTAAACTCACTGATTCCATCTGATGTCACCAGGGGTGGAAGACATAAAGTTTCACACTATTATGCCTGTATTATTTTCATTATTATGCAGTAGGTTCCCATATGAGAGAATAGTTGTTAACCTTTTTGAATGAACATCCCTTTGAACATCTTCTGTGGGGGTCACTATTGAGCGCACACTTCCTTAAACACTATACTTTGGTGTTATTGATTTTCTGTAGTTCAGCGGTTCCCTTTGGAATTGATTTGCGCCTTAACAGTTATCATAGCTTTTTTACATTTTGGATCATCTATTAGATTCTTGCAAAACATTTACATGAAAATGCAGTGAAATGGAACAAGTAGTGCACCATAGAACATTAAACTAGTTTATAAGCCCATCACAATACGTACCATCAATGCCAATTTTGCCATCTCCATCTTTGTCACCAGCGGCTAGGAGGATCTTGGTTTCCTTTGCAGAAAGAGATCTTCCATCAGGGGTGAATCCTTTCAGTATAAGACTGCGGAATTGGAGATATATTTAGTATAGTCTATAAAAATATAGGGGGTGGAATGTAATGCCGTCTGAGTTCGGTGGTAGTGCGGGATGCCGGACAAACTCGGACATTTTTTTAAAGGGGCAATTATTTACAAGGCATGGTTTTGCATTGTAAGTGATTAACCCTTTAAACAAAGTCAGAGTTGGGCCGGCAAACCCCGCACTGCAGCTGAACAAGGGTGGCATTAAATTTCGCCCATAGTCTAATTTATAAAACCATAACTTGTATAAAGACTTTCTATAAATATGATGTATGTTTTGGCCAATATGTCCAGCAATTTAACAACTTGCGGTATACAAATGTTGTTCACTGGGTAACTTACAAAAGTCAGTGCACTAGAAGAAAATTTTGGTAAAAAACACAAATTTTGCCAACTCGGGCTGTCATGTAGATGTGTAGTTCCACTGATACAATTAATACAAACTTTGAGTCCCATATTGTTTATCCATTCTAAGATCTATAGGTTTAGGATGACAATGGTCATTTAATTATGTGCATTAGGAGGATAATTGTGTGTATATATTATAAAATGTACGCGTAAGTAGAGCAAATATTTAGCAGTACAGGTTTGGATATTTCCATAAGTTTGCGTATTTCTACAGCGGAATTTGGCATAAATTGTCCTGCCCCAATCACATCACTCGAGGATAATCTATAGATAGACAAAACCTGAAGACAGAACTAAGGGTCTGATTCAGAGTTGTGCGCAAACCTGATGTTTTGCAGTTGAGAGTTTATTGGAGTATGCATCTAAGCCACCCATGTACCACAATGGTTTTGTGATGACTCTCACAGACTAAAAGCCCCCATACTCCGATTTCAGCCGATTGTGATCAATCGGGCCTTTAAATCGGACCAAATCGACTGTTCCTGATATGCCGTCGGGTCCGATGCGTGGTCCCGTGCGCATTGGACCCGAGCAGGTGGTCAGACTGGCTGGCCATCTGACCACCCATCTTGGGACCTCCCTCCTGGCAGCGAGACGGGCGGGGAGCAGGGACGCATGCGATCCGTCACAACAAATTTCGAGACATCACAGCAGTTGTACTTTATTGCAAAATGATTGATAGTCAGAGCGGTAACTGGGAGGGACACTAAAAATTTAGACTTGTCAAAACCACTTTCAAGGCGTGTTTCAGCCTGCACCTACAATCCCGTCTGCAGTAACGTCGGCTCCTGCATGTAATTTCCTGCAATGCTGCCAAGAGATTATAGGGCTACTCACAAGTTTGATGATAAACTATTGCGTCTCTGAACACAGCCACTGGGACTCACAGCCACCAGTGGGCATCTCAAAACAAATCCAAGTGGCTGTGATTTGTATATTGTTTATTGTATATTTCCACATTGATTCTGAGTACACATTCACAGCTGTGGCAGAATTTGTGAGGACCTATGTGTACTGCTGAAAATCCAGAAGTTTTATCATAATCTTAGGTGGGCATATGAAGATTAGCCATTGCATTAGAATTGCAAATTGTAGGTTATTACATTGCTGGCCTTACATTAAGTGTATTCCATTTGCCTACAGGACTTTTTATAGCATGTCTTTATGTAACTCATGGTTTCTTAAAGTGGAAAAATTTAAGTATCGTCGTCTAGATGCAGCAAATTGCAAAGTACATTTTGGATGTTCTATATGTGCGTGGAAGTTTTATAGCATATGTCCATTAACCTACCAGAGCTCATCCTCCTCAATAAATCCACTTGCGTCTTGATCCAGAATTTGGAAAACCTGTTTCATGACTTCTTTGCTCTTGCCCTTTAGGCCGAGCAATTCAAAGAATTTCTTGTGGTTAAAAGAATCGACAGCTGTAATGAGACATAAGACAAAATAGTAGATGAGGGATTCAAGATAATTAGAGGGATACAGATTATGAATTTACTAAGTAAGGAAACAACTGTCTTGGGAATTCTCTAACTTCACTTTCACAAATGTCTCCCATACGAGGGGGGGGGGGGGGGAAATAAAGTGAGTTTAGCATAAAGTTTGCTACCGTAAAAATATGACCGTTTCATTGAATATCAAATTGACACGCCATTAGTTTGTACCGTTATAAAATGTGTGCGCTGTGTGTGGGGTTGGATATGAATGGTTGACAATGACCATGATGACATTAATCATGTCTACATTAATAATATGTCGACATGATAACATTCCTTGGTGTCATAACTTGTTCTGGCAGCTGCAGTGGACCTGAGGTGGGCAGGGGAGCTGAGGTGGGCAGGGGAGCTGAGGTGGGCAGGGGACCTGAGGTGGGCAGGGGAGCTGAGTTCAGACAATTAACTGTCCCAGTTTTTAACTCAAACACATTCCCTAATGACTCATACTAACCCCCCTCTTTTCCCCGCAGCCTAACCCTAACCTTACCCTGCAGCCTAATAATCCCCTGCAGCCAAAACCGAATCCTCAACTGCAGCTCATTCTGCAAACAAAACCTAAAGCTGTGTACACACGGGGGCGATAGGGGCTATAATCGCTGGGAATATGGTCGCAGGTGACCATATTGCCACTGATGGAAGTGTGCCCCGGCGATAAATCGCCGGGTGCGCGCTCCCGTTTTCAGCCCCATTGTAATCGCTGGTCGCAGGAGCTTGCTCCTGCGACCAGCTTATTACCTCTGCGGCACCCCCAGCAGAGGTTCCCTGATGAAAAGGAGACACTGGGAAATATATTGCTCAGCAATGTATTGCTAGCAATATATTGCTGAGCAATATATCTCCCCCGTGTGTATGGGGCTTTAGCTTCCCCCTAGTGCCTAACACCCCTTCACCCTTTACAGCCTAACCATAACTCTCTCTCCCTCCCTGCAGCCTAATCCTAACCTTACTGGTAGTACCTATCCTTAACCAACACCATCCTCAGAATGTCAACATTTCATGTGGCAACATGATGCCAGATATTGGCATAAAGAACCTGTCAGTGTGATGACGTCGACCTGGTGCCATGTCAACATTTTGATGTTAACATTACGGTCTCATCATTAAGAATGTCAACATGGCTACTGTTGACTTTCCGACCGCGAACATGTATTTATATGTGTGTGTTTATGTGTGTGTGTGTGTGTAGAACAATGCTTCTAAAATTCAGTCCTTGGGACACACTACCAGTGCATGTTTTCTGGGTCTCCTTGTAGAATCACAAGTGGAATAAATTAAAACCACCTGTGGAAGTTTTCAAATGGGCCAGTCATCAATGAATAACCTGTGATTCAGCAAGGAGATTAGGAAAACTGTTAATATGTCCCATGGGCTGGATTTAAGAAGCACTGGTACAGCATATAAGACTGCGCGCTTTACTGTACATTATATGAATATTAGAAGTCACAATGTAATTCAGTAGCAGGCAACAGAGTTTATACTCATGCTACGATCCCGTGTGCAATATATCTTGGTGCATGGCAATGAGTTAGCAATCTGCAGGACATCCTGAGAAAGGCGAGAGGCCATATACACAGTATTGACCTTTATTTGTGAATATCCAATCATATACCAGTTAAAGATGCTTAAGCCATTGTCCTTTGACTATAGACTGTATACTGTATATATGTATAGTGATTGCAGTATTGAAGTGGTTCAGCATGATGCAATTTGATATACTACTGCTTCCCCCATTTATTGATTGGAAAACCATCAAATTACACACACACACACACACACACACACACACACACACACACACACACAGATACACACACACACACACACACAGACATAGATAGATAGATAGATAGATAGATAGATAGATAGATAGATAGATAGATAGAGTTAGTAGGGTGGACAGCACTCAGGGACTAGAAAAACCCTTAAATAGCTTATTTGATTAAATGCATAATACATTACCTTGCTGGAAAACGTCAGCATGGTGATGTATTATGCATTTAGTTAAATAAGCTTTTTAAGGATTTTCTAGTCCCTGAGTGCTGTCCACCCTACACTATACATATTTGCAGGGTGCTGATTCTGCGTGACTAGGATGGGTGAATGGAATATGCAACAAGTTAGATATATTTGTCCGAAGCTGGAAACTTCCTAATGTATTGGCATAATTAATCTGAAGGTTTGATAAAAAAATGTAATTAAAAACTTCTATCTGTAAAATACTGGTTCATGATAAGAACAAAATGTAGGTTTCTTTGGCTAGAAATAACCCTCAAAAATAAAGTTTTGATTTGGAAAATATGAGGACGGGATTCATATATTAATCGCCCTGTCATGCTGGCACAACGTTATATTACAGCTTTATGTATTATATGGAGAGAAGTCCGCGTCACTGTTACTAGATTACATCTCTCATAATGCTGAGTCATGTGTGATACAGAAAGAGTAAGCTTAGAGATATGATGTCACTAAAAAAAGATCTGAAAATAATTAATCGCGTAAATGTTCCTTAAATATGCATAAAGTTGCTCTAAATAAAATTTGGTAACAATTCAAATGATGCAAGTACAGTATAGTGCTTTGTGTCATCTTTATATAGGACACTGCTTATTGTAATTGTGGTCTATTGCTCTGATGAAGCTAATGAAGTAAAAATAAGCATATGAAATATTCATAACAATGACTTGAGATAAAATGCACACAGAAATTGAGTTAGTGTATAGTATATAAGTGTTTAACCCTTGAAGTGCCAACATCTCTCTGAGAGAGAAAATATCCGCTAAAATTGCCAGCGTCGCTCACATTTGTTATATAAATTCAAATAAAAAATGTGCAAAAAAAAATCATATTTCCTATATACGGTAAACATTACAGGTCAAAATGATGAATGCAAACGCTTGCTTTTGCAATTCTCACATCTATTTCGACAAGTTGACTTGGCACGCAAAGGGTTAAGCAGTGTCCCTATATCCTACACCTGCATCATTTTGCTGCATAGGAATCCCATGGCAATTTCTTTTTTTTTTCTTCTATTTTTTTCCCTGCAAAATTATTTTTAGCCAAACTTTCCAAAGCCGGATATTTCGTTAAATGTCATGCTCTAGATTACATGAGAAGGCTTATTATTTTATATGACACAATTTACAGCGTATCATAATCTGAGCTGGATGTGTCTCTTGCATCATTTCATCTTTAATTGCTTTCTGGGAACAATAAAGCGTGGTGTCCCTTAGGCTGCAATTCTCTGTGATATAAAGATGTTAATCAGATGTTCCTTTAGAGTGAACGCAGCCTAATGACTCACTTTTTGCAGATTTATACCCACATAACCAGTTGTGAAGGACAGATGGAGAGATTTCCACAAAAGAAGAAGAGAGAGAGAGATGGGAGGAGAGTAGATAAGATGCATAAGTCAGCAAGAAAAAAAGCAAAAGAGTGGAGATAAGTAATAGGGGAAATAGATGGGAGGGGACCATGGGAAGTGAATGCCGCAATTTGGGCAATAAAACTTGGCAGAGGTTGCCCAAGGACAACCACCATTTAAAGTGCTACTCAATTTTTTAAATGGGAAATCCTGTTTCAATAAAGCTAAAAAAAAAAAAAAAGCCTTAAATTGTAGAGCATGGTACAGGATTGTCGTCTCCGGCGAGTGTTTGTCCTGCATAAAGTTTTCATGTTTTGATGTTGCTGCAGGAGCATAAAGTTCTGACTGCAGCATATGCAGTACCGGTAGGACACTAAAGAGTTACTTAGCTTTCCTGCAGCACTGTAGTATGTACATTGTAAAGCGTGCTATTATAAAGTCTCATACTTTTCATTAAATTGTTTTAAGTGATGAAATAGCTTTCATCCCACACAAGCACACACACTGCATAACTTCTCTTACCTGCAAAGGCCCCCACAGCCTTTGAGATATCAGCAGCAGCAAGGACATCGGTCATAGAAGGCATTGCGGCTCTGGGTCTGGAAGAGAATGGGACAGAGTGAGAGCAGGGTATATACTGATGGACTCATCTCTTCCAAGGGGCAGCAAACCTACTGCGGCTGCTTGCAGGCACGCAATCTCCTGTGACAGAGTGTGAGGGGGGGTGGCTAGCTGAGGGTGAAACCACTGGCTGAAAGCCACAGGGCAAATTGCCAGTCACCTGAACATTTACCAATGTCACTTTATCCCTAGTGTTTGGAATACAATGGCTTAGGTCAGTGATGCAGCTAGTTATGCTTATGGTAAAGGCCACCAATGTCAGCTATCCAGATTGCGGGGGAGGGGGGGACAATTACAGAGGGTTAAATATTAATTAAACCTCTTATATATTCACTGATACGATCTTTATGCTTTTAGCATAAATCATTTTCTCACTGCTACATTAAAGCACAGTGGAGGATTCTGTTTCATTGATTAGTCCTTTTTACTGGAGCTCTTAATTTTGCAGCAAAGGCAGTGCTGGTTAGGTCCTGTATCATCATATACTGCATAGCAACCATTACTGGCTGACTCCCTCACACTCAATTCTGATGGCGGCCCTCACGAGCCATGATTTTTGCCTCAAAATGTGGGCAGGGTCTTTATACATTTAGGGCATGATGTACTATGCATCGCATCCACAGTGCGATACGTTCTGCCACTTGCTGTACATATACCTGCATTCAAAAACATCAGTATGTATCTAGGAATCCAATTACAATGGCAAAGGACAGCTCTCCCTATAAGAGCTGCTCGCTGCGTTAGAAGGACTGCTGGGTTTATGACAAGGCAGTCCCCCTGCGCGTGAGCAGAATGATGCAGGCTGCTGCGGGGTGTTGGGAGAGAGCCAACTGGATTTTTGAGCTTAGAACATCCTGCCCATACAGTTTTGTTAAGCTACAATTATTGCTTTTTACCTTATGTCCTATATAATAAAAGGCTAATGCTGTGCCTCACCTCTACGGGGGTGATTCAAGCGTGTTGCGCACTGACATTTCTGTTATGTTGTTGTGTCATTTTGACTGCTAGTAGCTGGAATATATGTAAAGCGAGAGAGAGAGAGAGAGGGAGAGAGAGAGAAGTCAAAGGCGGCACTCAGGGATTTTCTTCAATCAAGTGAATGCTTTTATTGCATGCTGGTTACATCCAACAACGCGTTGGATGCTCCCTGAGGACGAGCTTATGCTCGAAACACATTGTTGGGTGTAACCAGCATGCAATAAAAGCATTCACTTGATTGAAGAAAATCCCTGAGTGCCACCTTTGCCTTCTCTGTGTATGACGGCACTCCTCTGTGTAGGAGGGCACAAGGGTGAGTAAACCGTATGACTTTCTGAGGAGCGCTGGATTTGTCCATTGTTATATGTATATGTATATAAAACTACTAAACATGAATGTCCATTTTCTGGGGCTTCTCAAAGACCAGAGGCCCATCTGACAACTAAAGTAAACAAATCACACCTACCAAGTCCCACATGTATGTAGAATAAGGTTACATTTTAAATTGTCTTGGCCACTGACATTCAGTACTAGGGCCTAGCGATAGCAAAGCTTGTCATGTTTTAATACAATATTTTAGCCTGTTATAGAATTTTTTTAATTAAGATTTTCAGTTCCTTGGTTTTTTTTTTTTCTTGAGAAGATGACGATGAAAAAAACCTTTTATTGAAGGCCTACTGACATTTCCCCGGCTACTACACACATTTCTCCGATTATAAAGTGTGACGCACACACAGAGAAATGTCAGGATTGTCCATCTAATAGAGAAGTGCTGATCCTTTCCTGGATGAGCGGAGGCTAATTTCTCTGCTACAGTGTGACTCAGACAAGGGATAGATACTAAGGGTCTCATTGTGTCTGCCAAGCAGAGTTTTCTTCTATAGCAATTTGCTGACAGTGCAGGATACCGGGTGTTCTACACTTACTGGTAATTGTATCCTGTCTACCCCTCCCCTATTCTGTGTTGGCATCACTCTTTCTCTGGCACAGGCAGCTGGCACCTGGGAGAAGAGCAATATATTTATGGAGTGCAGACAGCAACACCTCGGGCAACCATTTATTTTTACACTCTCTGAAAGTGTAATCATTTGCTAGGTATTCATCTGGCAGGAATAGACGATATCTGCTCCTTAATGGACTACTAAATGAATACATGTTGTTACATGTTGCTTTAACACACACACATGTATATACACATATACTGTACATATAAGGCAGGTTACACCGCCTGCACCCCCCCCCCCCCACATTGTACCCCACAGTGGGATGTATCAAATGAAAAATGCGCTAAAAGCTCAGTTTTCGTGGTTTTACCGCATTTCCGACTGTATCAGTCACCAACCACCGTGTTTTCTCCATGGTGGATAACGCCATATTTATCAGGGATTACCCTATAGAAGTCTATGGGTTTCTTTTTACATCCCATCACCCCCCCCCCCCCCCCCGCGCCCCCCCATCCCTCTCACCTGCTGTCTGCACAGTCTCTTGGTGTGACTACCCCATGCAAGTTCTCCTGTCTAAACCTCTACCACCTCTGACAGGAGACTATTCCACTTGTCCACTACCATGTCTGTGAAGTGATTTTTTCCTTGTATGCTGAACTTATTGGTCCTATTTTATAGTTCTGGATAAAAAGTCCCTGTTTAAATGCACTGATGCTCTAGTAATGTTAAAAGAGGTTTTAGACCAAGGGAAACATTTCTGACACATAAGACACCTAATCTCTTCACTAGTTAATTTCAATGGGTTTCTGGGAATATTTTTTTAGAAATGGTTTCGGGTTGTCAACCGTGCCTGAATCTATTCTGTAGTTGTTATCATCACCCTATTTCTCTATTGCTTCTGAGATTTATTTTTCTTCACTGACTTTGTATATTAGTTTGATTCTTTTAGTGGTCTTTAATCACATCGCACTTATGTTGAAGAACTTGGAGGGAGCAAATCCACTGATATTATGTACAACTTGATGATCATTAGCTCTTGACATAAGTATCTGACACAGTTAAAGCACTTTAGCAGCTGGAAGACTCTCAAATACAATCTAACTGGTCTGCATCCCTCCACAGCTTTATTTATTAGGTTTGTTTTGAACATTTATCTTGTGTGTCTTTGTTATTGTTCAAACTGCCCCTTATCCTGTTTTGCAACTGCATTGTACATTCTTATGGGAACAGGCGGCTTGGCATCTGATGGCAGCTGGAAGGTAGACATATCTCTCTGAGTAATGGAATACTATTACCCTAAATGCCATATCAATTCTACATGGTGAATAAATATTAACCCTACATAAGTTGCAGTCATACTTTGACTTGTTCTGCCCTCGTTTGCTTCTGCCTTCCATAAAGTATCCCCCCTACATCATCTTTTATGCAAGCCCATTTATCAGGCATCTTTTACCATTGCTAATTTAGATAAAACCCTGTATTAACTTCCTGCCAGCTCCATAATCTTAAAATTAATGGTTCATACTCTGCCAACTAGAAAAGTTAAGCAATTAACTTAGGCAACAGGGCACATGGGAGACGTAGCATTAAAATAACCTGCCTGCTGTCTGATCCTGTATGCTGCCAAACTTCATGCAGGGTTGTCAATCACTGTTCTAGCGTTAACTGCACAAATGTCAGCCCAGCCCTTGCTCTTGATCATTTCTGCACCTTGCAAACTATCTCTGTTTAATCTAAGGCTACTCTTTAGATCTTTAACACAGTACCAGCTGTTGCTGTTTAAAGGTAATCAAATCCAACCGCCCTAACCTGTACCATAGCTAGATTTGTGCTGCCCCAAAACATCTTCAATTTGACAAACTCAGCGGCTGCCAGCTGCGCTGCACCCTTTCTTTTTTGCCCATATTTAGGCTCTTGGCTCATATATACTTTCTAGCTCCTTACTGACACTGAACTGTCATTCCTCTCCGCAGTTGCCATCACTTCATAAATCTATTACTGTCATCTATTTATGATGGTCTCGGGCTATGGAGTTTATGTAATAGTCTGCAAGCTGCACACTCTGCAGAAAGAACAGCGAGTCTGCCCGTATTTTTATAGCAGCTATCATGTAAATGGCAAAACCAACCTGTTTTTTTTTTTTGCCTAGATTTAAATGATTGCCGCTTTAAAAAAAAAACAGACTTTCCGTAATTTCTGCAGAGTGCGCAGGCTGTTACATAAGCCCCTATATCTTATTATTATTTAGCATCAAACAGAAGTGTTAGAGACAAAACCACATTATCTATGGGAGCACATTAGGGCTCTCAGTCATTAATTAAATACAGTTGCTGAATATTCATATTTCTGCTCTATAGGGAACCATTAACCTGACTGTTTCAGACTGGAACATGTTGACATTCATTAAAGCGAACGTGTAGCTATATAGTCTGTATTTGATCATGCAATGCAATTCTATTCATAGCCAGCTGTACATGTCAGCTGTATTCTGCATGGGATGCAGATTCCTACACATATACAATCATATGCATGTTAAATATTTGGGTGTTGCTATTTGTGTCCACATCATGCAGAAATCTGCAGTATTTTTATTTATTTTTTGTTTTTGGATCAGCTATTCTAGAAAGATTTTTAGATTCATTAAATATAACATATAACATTGATCTGAGAACATAGAGGTTTTGTCATAGGAAAATATATTACCATGCCCATCAACCAACAGATCATCATGCAGTATCAACTCCTGTGCACATAACCATTGGGGCCTACACACATAGCGATTTAGAGGCATTTTCTAAGCGGTCTCACTAGATGGCTTAGAAAATGCCCCAACATCGTTCCATGTGTAGGGGCCATAGCGACAGCGATGCGCCCCCAGCGATTAATATTCAGCTTGCTGGATATTAATCGGTCAGGGCCAGTGTTCTCACCGGAGAACACTGGCACTGACAGATCGCTCAGCACACATCACTGTTTGCTGAGCAATCTTGCTGAGCATTCTGAGCAATCTAGCATCATGAAGAACGCTCAGCACATCTCCATGTGTGTAGGCCCCTAAGTCCAGTTATTTGTATTGCTGCATATGGGCATGATGTCATTCCTTACAAACTCTATAAACACACGATGGGTAGACATATGTATCAAAACACATTATCATTATTATTATTATTGTTATATTACACTACACTACACAGTTACTTCATCAATTGAACATGTCACAGAATATGTGATAATGTATTCCAAGTTGTAAATTATAAGATAGTGATCATAAGTGTTTTAATTGTAATCTAATTTGGTGATTTTAAATATCACTATAATTCATTTTAATATGTTCATTGTATGCTGTGCTGTATCTGTGGGATGTGTTATGGTCCTAGCAGGTATGTGTTAACTGTATATTGAACAAAGACATCTCTGGTCCTGAGAGACACTAGCAGGGAATATTGTAAGAACAGAGCAAAGAGTCATGAATTAAAGAGTCCTAAATAAAGTCCTGTTAACCGTAAAGCTGTAATTTGTTAAAGGATGTTAAGAAACTCATTACTTGCATTAAAAACCTTTAAATAATAGCAGCAATTAAACTCCCCTTTTCCTGTGCCACACTGTCCTTCTATATTACACTCTGTATGCAAATCACCAATATGCCTTACACATTCACTGTACACAATCACACGTCACCATCTTCTGCTCCGTGACGGCAGCGCTCACTAACAACACAATAGTGCACACATTATTCACCATCTCAGTTACCACAACCTGTGTGTTTCCATCAAAGGTTCCATAAGTGTCCTCTGAGTCCTAGAAAGCCTGCACCCAAAAGCAGCATTATACTGGTAGATAAGCAATGCTTGAACATTGCTTCCTTACATCCAGTTTCTCTACCACCCAGAGCATCACCACCTTGTACTCACTTTGGGATGGATCACGGTCCGTGGGAAGGGCTGAGACAAGGCAATGGTGAGGTGCTCCAGAGAGGGGATTCCTTCTTAAATACTTTCTCCATCTATTCTATTTTGGGAAGGTTCATCCCCTCCTTCTCAGCATCCAGGTCCCTTGGTGTCAGATACCCTGAGGCAGCAGGAAAGAGATCATGTTTATTGACAAGTAACTCATCAAGAAACTCTATTAATATGCCTGGCAGGGGCTCAGGTCCTGGACTCGGGCTCCGAGGCCAAAGGAGGAAGGAGGGTTGGTAAAAAGACAATCTGCCTGAAATCTAAGAGTGGGGGTGGGGGTATCACAGACCCCCTAGTATGTGTGCCCCTATAGAATGGCAATCTGCTACTACCATTGAGCTACATTCACAGGTTTGTGGTAAAATAGATATACAGTATATATATAATTGTTTTAAAAAAAAAAACATCAGAAGTTTGAGGGCTCTTATCCAAGTAATATGTAAGTGGATGAGGAATGTGATGAAATGTCTGCAGGATCCCAGACAGGAGCAGAACAGACTGGGCCTTGCATGGATTTTAATATAGTTGTTCGATGGCTTTTGGATAAACTGCCGGAATATCTAAAACTAGAAGTATTAACTGATCTAATAGTGTTTTCTATTTTTTATACCTGAGAATAATGGAATTATTAGTTCCGAGTTCAGTCACAGAGAGCACAGTACGGCATGCACTGGTTTAAAAAAATAAAATATATATATATTTATTGTGTATTTATAGTGGACTAGGTGATGTACCTTTGTTACCTGACTTTAAATTGTGGAATGTTCTGTATTGGGTTTCTGGACTTAGGGCCTTATTCTAGTTCACTCTTTCTGCCAAAATCCTTTTTGATGGACAAAACCATGTGCACTGCAGGTGGGGCAGATGTTACTTGTGCAGAGAGAATTAGATTTTGCTGGGGTTTTACTTCAAAGTGAGATCTATATTGCAGTGTAAAAATAAAGCAGTCAGTATTTTCCCTGCACAGAAGCAAAATAACTCACCCAAATCTAATTCTCTCTGCACATTTTACATCTGCCCCCCTGCAGTGCACATGGTTTTGTCCATCTAAAAGGATTTTGTCAGAAAGAGTGAACTAGAATAAGGCCCTTAGTCTGTTCTTAACATTTGCTGCAGCTTGGACCAAGCCAGGGGTTACACAGAATCAAGCACACTTGGAATGGAAACGTCATGGATTAGCCACAAGTCACTCCGCCTCCCCGTGGAAATTTGCTGTGTGCCAGGACTGCTGAATGAATACACTTGGACACAAACACATAGTTTGTTGTAGCTGCAGGTATGAAATTGTCAGCCAAGAGTCAGCGGAATCCTGAGCATGCCTTTTGTACAAATGAACTCAGCTAGAGGTCACCAAACACTGAAATACAAATAATAACTTACCATTCATAAATCATAACTACAACCCAGTGCAATGTGCAGTGTTGGGTCCTAAACCTGTCTTCTGGCACCCCTAAACTTTGCATCGATTTAATTTGTCTGCAATCAAGGGCATGAGCTAATTAATACGTAGACTGATGTTGAACTTGTAGAATTAGACAATCACTAATTACTACTCTTTGTAAATGTTGCAGAATGCGCTGTTTGTGGCTTCTAAGGGAAGGTTTCAGAATCACTGTTGCAAATTATATTCCATACATTTTATGGAGGGGATAGTGGTGTAACTAGCAATGTTGTGCCCCCCCCCCCCCTGCAAAAAATAATTATCCCCCCCCCCCCCGATTAAATATACATTATATTATTTTTTTTACCTAAATGCTCATTGCCAGGGGTTTCATGTTCATTGATAGGAGTTACATGCTCGTTGCCAGGGGTTTCGTGCTCATTGCCAGGGTTACATGCTTGTAGCCAGGAGTTTCAAACTCGTTTCCAGGGGTTTCATGCTCATTGCTGGGTGTTACATGCACAATGTCAGAGGTTTCATGCTTATTGCAAGGGTTACATGCTCATAGCCAAGGGTTTCATGCATGTGTCCAGGGTTTTCTTATATATATATATATATATGAATCTGCATCTTCTGGGTAGCGATATACGCTACCCATTAGGACCTCTAACATCTATCCATCTATCCGGTAGGACCTCTTATATTTGTCTCCTCCAAGGCGGTGGACATTTTTGGAGGGGCATTTTCATCAGATGCTATACGGACAGCCAGATCCATTGGAATCTGCAGAGACCCCACAGCACCGACTCCCCCAACCCTCCACTTGTGCTGCAGTGCCACCCCCGCCGCCGCCGCCCCGTCAAGCACCCCCCCCCGGCCGCCCCGTCGCCTATGCTAACCCCCTCCCCCGCAGTCTTACCTATCGCGCTGTGCTGGTCCCGGCGGCTCCGTTCTTCTGCTGAGGACCACCACAAAATGGCCGCCCCCATACAGCAGGCAGTTTCAGAGAACAGTGTGCTATATGGGGGCGGCCATTTTGTGGTGGTCCTCATCAGAAGAACGGAGCCACCGGGACCAGCGAGATACGTAAGTCTGCGGGGGATTGGGGGGGGTAACTATAGCACCGCAGCCCCCGGCGCCCCCACATGCACAGCGCCCCCCCCGCGGTGGCGGGGGCTGCGGTGCTATAGTTACGCCCCTGGGCATGTAACTGCAGTTTGCGTCATCATGGCTGTGTCCTCTATTGTGCCATATTGTGGTTCTTATCATCACCATAAGGCCACGGTGATGAGATTCACAGCAAACAGTACCATTCGGCTAATCCCCCAATGTACTAAATAAGCTGATGGAATCCAGAAGGGTTTTCAACTCCTCAGCATTATGACATTCCTTTGAGGGGTGGCATGTCAATCCTTGGGGAGAGATTAAGTAACAACCAATCAGCTTTTGTCATTTTTCATACACAGCCTGTAAAATGTCAGATGATACTTTACCTCTCTCAGTTTTATCTTTCTCCAAGGTTCGATACATCTGCCCCCAGGATAGCAAGCAAGTATACTCAGATACTCGCTAAAGATGTTTGCACATGTGTATATATGTACATGTGCAAACCCCAGACCATCGGAAAAGGGTCCGAATACGGACCCATACAGCCCCCAAATACTTTATTGAAACCTTTTTAATGTCTATTGTGTATTGTTTATTGTCTTTTGTATATTTATGTCTTTATTAAAATCATTGTTTTCACTTTGGTGTGAGACTCCATTCTTACATCACAGGAGCAGTGGAGACATTAGCGCACCTCTTCTTTACTCATTCTCCTAAATGCTACTTGCAGCTTCATAACCATTGTCAGAGGAGATCATCTGCCCTGCGATACTCCCTCTAGTCAGAACTAATACATTTCACAGTAGTACAGTTCACAGTATAATAGCTGGAAGCTAAACCATAACAGGAACAGTGTCCGTGTGACAGCATCCTAAAGCTTTTACTGACTTTCAGTGTAAATGTAGCTTTGTCCCCGTGCAGTGCCGTCCGCTCTGGAAGTCAAGTGGTTGTCACGTCTCTGCTTATCTCCTGTCTCTCCCTTCTGTTTTATTCGCAGTAGGATTTAAGTCTATGTTTTGATACTTGCAGCTAAAAGGAGTGAATAAAAAGAAACAAAAACAACGGACTAAAAGGTTCTTATCTCTTCTCCCTAAATAGTCTATATTGTGCAATAAAAATAATACGAATTATGCATATTACAATTATTATTATTATTATGATTATTATGTTTATTTTATCTGTATGGTATCACCTGTTTGCTGTTTGTTTTGCATATGTTTGTTGGTTCTTTGATAGAATATTCTATTGTATGCAGGGGCATTTTAAGAGAGGATGAGGCCCATGTGCAGCCGTCTCCGGTTGGGCCCCCTCCTCTGCAGTGCTGTGTAGTAGGGTCTGAGGTCTAGAGCACTTGACTGCACATGCGCAGATCACTGGAAAAATGGCTGCCGTGACACACCGCAAATATTAAGCATCCCCCAAATGTAAAATGGAGGGGCAGCAGCAGGAATCTCTGGGGGATACAATACTGCCCGATGCATCATATCCTGGGATGGCGGTAGCACATTGTTGCAGTGGAGTTGGCGGGGTCAGTGCTGACTGAGGATGTGTCGACCCCCCCCAGCACCTGATTGCATCACTGGGATGGGCTCCTTTCAGAGGGACATACATACCGCAATAGGATCCCATATTCCAATGCGATCCTGTTTGGTAATATTCCACCCAGATTGCATTGTATATGCAATCCTTGTTAAATAAGCTCATTGGTCTGTTGACCAGCTCATTCTGTCCTGACTTCAGCCTTATTCCAGCGTAGCCAGCAGTAAAAGTGGCCATCAGCAGGGATGCAGAGCCAGGCAGACGTGTAACTCTGGGAGGCAATAGAGTCATCTGCCGCCAGGCTCCTGCTCCCAAGGGGGCTCCTCTCGTCCTTTTGAATCAGTTAATTAAAAGCTGTCAATATTGTTTCTGTGGCTGACTCCTTGCAGAAAAATAGATGTCACACTCATTATTCTAAACATCATTCTTGCAAGTGTCACATCCTGTATTAGAACCCATAACATGTCTTACTGGAGAGAGACACCTTACTGATTGAGCTATTTGGGGGGCACAAATGTTTATCTTGCCTCCCGGCAACTGGGACGAACTTACGCCACCGGGACCGGGAGAGCGCTTCTCCTGCCCGGTACCACCCTGCTGTGCATCCTCTGCTGAGTGGCTAGCGCTGCAGCTGTCAGAACAATCAGTGTTACTGTCCGCTCATACATTGCCCTGCATATTGGCATATTCCTGTCTGTAAACGAATACCAGATGATGAGTGTATTGATAGTTACCACCATTCTGGTGGCGAATTGTCCACTCCTGTTATGGTTGTCCTCCAATTGGCAGGCAGCCGAATTTGATGAGTCCCAAAGTGCCAAAGCGGTTTTTATATCCAACTGTGCTTTATTCTACAGCATTTCGGGCATTGCCCGTCTTCAAAACACTGTGTACCCGGCCCCTACACACTCATTACCTTATGGAGACAGTCACTGAGCAGTACACAGGAAGACTGCCTTAGTCCACCTGGGTCCAGGCTTGGGAGGACCATCGACCATCGATGATTCACAATCATCGATGGTTTATGGCTGATGTAGAATAGTTTTGCCATCGATGGGGGAGAACCAGATGGTTTCCCTTCATCGATGTTCAACTTAAACAAATAGCTTTGTTTTCGTTTTTTTCGCCAAGAGGCCGGGGGACACCCATGATGCCCCGCCCCTGTGTTTTGATTGGCCTACAGGCCAATCAGTCAAAAAAAAAAAAAGGTTACCCATCGATAGGTAAAAACATTGATGGTCATTCATTGCACAGTTTAACTCTATTGATGGCCAGTTGCATTATTGGCAATGGCAACATTGGCCATCACTAGTCCAGGCACGGTCGGGCGTGGCCATATCCTGGACCCCTGTGGCCCTGCCCTCTTGATAGATTCACTCTGATTGTGCCCAGTGCATCTGATTGCAGGTACCGCCAGAGCAGCCGAGAGGGGGGGGGGGGAGTGGGTACTAATTTCCCGGGCCCAGGCTTACTGGAGGGGCCCCGCAGATCCGACCCCTCCCTTCCTCAAGCTCAGCATGAGTGTCTCACTGACAGCGTGAGAGGTCATGCTGAGCCTGCTGTCAGCACAGCAGATGCTGTAGGTGTGTGCTGCTGCTGACATTACAGTTTTTACAGTTTTCTTTCACCCTCCTCTAAACATTTTTGGGGCCTAAGTGCGGCAGGTGCCCACATCTCCCACACTTAGGCCACGCCCCAATTTTTTTACCGGGGCCCGGCAATCCTCTCGGCTGCCCTGGGTACCGCTAGCTAGCTAGCCAGGGAGGGTGCACTGCTTACAGAGCTTGGGCAGCCCCTCTAGCCTTCTATGCCTCTGCTAGTGCCCACTGTCGAGGCAGAGCCGGCTCTGGGCGTGTGGCATCAGCTCCACCTCGATCAGCCTGTTTCTATCGCACTGGCTGAGTAGGTCTTGGACCACACACAGACTTCACACACTGAAAAATCATTCGCTGGTGAGTGGTTGCCAGTGGATTTGCAGCTAATCATATGACTGCAATATTTTCGCACGCTCTTCTCAGGCTTGCACAGGGGGGGTTTTCACTCTGGCTTGTCATCGATTACATGATCGCAGGGCACTACAAATTAGCAGCTCTGAATAACCTCCAAATTCCCAGGGGTCAAACTGTGACCTTGAAAAGTATATGCTGTGTGAGGTGCTTACTGTATTGTATAGTCCACCGATTTGGGGAAAACATTCAGTTTCATAATGAGGGGAATTTCCAGAACTGTTCCTACAGTATGTACAGTACCTTGTTAGATATCCAGTTACAATATTTTGCTCTTTTTACTGATGGAATTTGGGCTTGTCCACACAGCAGAATGAGTTGTCTCAGCTGTATTCACAGAATAGAAATTGTGGAAAATGCAGAATTACCAAATAAAGGGCCAAATTCATCATGGTTAGCTAATTAGAGAAAAAGCAGTTTCCTGTGAGCAAAAAGTTGCCACCCTGAAAGAATAACATCTCCTTGCAAAATTGCAAATACATTTCAGATAGTGATGCAATTGCAGATCCATTTGCAAAAACATTGGAACAGTTTTTTCTCCATCTGTGCCAGTCTATGGCTTCCACTAAGCAGCTAAAGAACCAGGCAGGAAGTGGTTATCAGAGACCCACCTAAAAAATGCCAGGGCACACCTGCATTTTAACAAAAGCACCAGAAAATTGCCATGTTTACACCCCTAAATGCTGGCTTCCTGTCAATTAATAAGCGACTGGTATGTGTTGGGATATTCATTCACAAATTGCGCCCACGCATGCATAATGCAAAAACAGCACATGGCATAGTTGCCATGTGCATTCTGCAGGAAACTCCCTGAAATAGCAGCGATCTCCCTCTCTCCCTCATTAGTCTAGCAATCTCCCTCATTTCACCTAGCCCACATTACACTGTTACATTTTGGGGAGAAAAAGGAATGAGATACACATACATTTACGTTGAATCATCAGCACCATTTCCCAGCACTTATATACTTGTAGCAAGTATAGTAGCTCTTACTAACTGCTTTGGGGATCTTCTACATTTCGATCTAAGTCATTTTAAAAGATTACTCTCAGATGTAGCAGCACACACCCACGCTTCTAGGTGCCAAGTTCAAAATCTCTTTTCACAATCTCTTTTCACAATCTCTCCATATATACGGAAGTAGACACGCCCTTTGAGTGGAGCATGACACGCCCCCTCAATGGGGTGCTGTGCAAAATTCTACTACCAACTAGAATCTCCCTAAAACTAGTTTTCAAAAGTAGGCAAGTATGGCACATGTGCAGTCATATAATAATCGACCAGGCCCAGGAACACCCAATATAATTCCATTACATTTCTAAGACCATGGGTCTCAATCGCTTCTGTGACGATTCCATGTGCGACATTTTAAAAACATATCAACCATTTGCGCAAATATCTACATTACATGTGACTCAGTATCAGGCCAAAACATGTGACTGGCGGGCATTGTTCAGGAACCCAATAGTTTTTCTTTTCTGCCATGTGTATCGCCTATACTGTCCCTAATACAGTATGTGATGTATTTGGAAAAGAATAAACTGACTGCTAGCTTGATGGAGCATTAGCCACCCAGTGGTGGCGGATTGTATTGCATGGCGTGCACCCACGCCCGTTGGCGGACGCCGTTGCAAGAAGAATATCGGAGCCCCAGAACCTCCGCCATGGCGGCCTGGCGGCAAGGATGAGAACTGCCTCATCTGTATGAAAGTAACTATTTTTTTTTCACAGTTTCCGTTCTAGTCTAATTAACATTTTACATTTAAAACACCACAGTCCTTCACTCTAATTGTTTATTGGGGTCCTTGTCATGTAAGCCATCTCCAGTTCTCTATTTAATCCTTACAATTTATTTGATTTTATCATGAAAATGGCTTATTATGGTGGCAAAAGAAAGAACGGCCTGACTCATCATCGGCGGTTAACCAGATCTCGTCAACAACACACAGGTCTAGATGGGGACAGTCTGCCTACCCATCATACTCCTTTTCAGGTAGGGATGGCCATTGTTTTGGTCGCCATCTGTGGTTTCCATCGATGTTGATAGTAGAAACAGTCATCGATGGCAGCATAATATCTAATGGATGACCATTGATGTTTTCCCTATCCATGGTCATCTATTGTCTTTGACTGGTGGGCCCATGGACCAATCAGAACATGGAGGCGTGGCTTCATGTATGTCAGTGGGTGGAACTATGCTCTTTCTCCCTGCACCTTCGGGAGAATAATAAATAAATATTTGGTTATGCTGTGCCATCGATGGAGAGAAACCATCTGGATCTCCCCCATCAATGGCAAAACTATTATACATCGACCGCAAACCATAGATGTCTTACAGTGTTTTCTGAGTCATCGTAAGTACTATCAGTGTCCGTCAGGCATTTTACTTGCCTTCTGTCGCTCCTAAATCTTTTCAACATTATTAATAATTTTATCTCTTATTTAAAACCATTAAAAATGATATTCTAGTCATGACAGCTGTATTATAGACATGTGAGTGAGGCTTTGTTATTCAGGATGCATAAAACCTACTAAACCGCAAGTGAAATCACTCAAGTCTTTCCCCATACTGTCCCTGGTGTGTTCCTCTTCTTAGACTGCTTAGCAAAGCTCTTCATAGAAACTGCAGGAAAAACATGAGGAATGCTGATGAGGAATTGAAGTCCATTTGCTGAGCGTATCAGGTGTGTTTTCACATATGCATGCTCCGCTAGTAAGCTTATGCTGCAAGCTTAGGTGCCACAGACACATTAGTTGCTGCTTAGTTGGCGTAATAATCCGCCTTACACTGAACTCTACATCGGCCTCTTGGTGATCATATGTATGTGTATGATACATGGCCATCAGCAAAAATGTACCATTCTCCCGATATAGTTTTATCAACACTTTCGATAATTGGCTTCTGGGCTTATACATGTTTTTGCTCTTTTGATACAGCAATAACATAAACAAACACTATTACACACCAAAAATATAAATGGATTTTGGCGTGAATGCTGCCTGCAATCACTGAGAAGATATCCCAGCATGTCCTAACCTAAATTCTGTACGTCTTCTTTAAGAAATGTTATTACGTTCTGATTTGCTTGCTTAATAATTAATTGATTATAATTGAGTGTTTACTGAACATCTGCTTATATCCCCACGAGTATTACACAGATTATGCGGCACTTAAGGGAATTGTAAAACTCCTCTATGTTACGTAGAAAATGTGGATTCACAGATCGCCTGACTTTACTGTCACTTTTAATAAAGATTGTACGTACTAGGAAGATGAATGAGTAGTCTGCTGTCTGTCTATGGGGTGCCTCTCAGTACACTGATACACACAATGGTAGTTGCTCAAATAAATGTATAAGCCCATCACAGGTGCGTGAAAAGAGGGATTCATCTAGACAAGAAAAAAAGATAGAAAATGATCTCTGCACACACACACAATTGTGTGTGTTTGTCTATAGTGTTCCCCCAGCGTGCAAATCTGTAACTTCTGGGTATGCTGCCATAACACTGGGAGCAGGGCAGATGATGGGGGGGGGGGGGGGGGTTAACCTTGTGAGGGTCCCCAAGGCTCTGGGAGGCTCAGTGGCTGTAAGCATGGCTGCCCCAACCATGGTTTTTAAAGGTGCTGCCGGCCCACCTGGGTACCTGAGAGGAAACTTACTCAGACCCCAATCCAGTACCCCCCCTAGGTCTGGTCACCTTTCTGGCTACCAGTAGTAATGCATTAAGTGATATCACACAACACAGCGAACCATGCAACACACAAGGCTGCACCCTCCCATCTGCCGTGCCCTATTATATTGCATAGTGAATATTAATTATCAATTTTTTTCTAATAATAAAAACACATTCCATGTAATAAAAGTCTGGGTGTGTGGTTGGGACGGGGCCCCAGAGATATCAGTATACCGGGCCCCAAGATTTCTGTTGCCAGGGGAACGCCACATACCCACAGCCTCACCATTTAGATCTTGCTTAAGGTAGCATGTGTCCCACTCTGTTGCATGACCTGATGGAAGGGTCTGCTGGCCTCGAAAAACAACATTTTTATGCACGTAATGCTTTCATTAAATAATAATATATTTTGCATCAGTCCTTGGAGTGATGCATTTTTCGTCAATAGAAGGAACTGATAGGTTCCACAGAATATTTGTTACTACACAAGCAAACACACATATATTTATATAGCCGTAGCCTCCAAATTTTCAGCTGCGTAGGAAAGTGCATACAAACAAGAGTGTTTTCTCTTACAAAGGTTTCCTGAGCTTGTATCTCCATGACGTACGTTCTGCAACCACCATCTCGGGTTGGCTGTTACAGAATTATTAAAAGCATGTTTTACTATTTTTTTTTATTTTTTATGATGAAATGTTATTGAACTCATGCCTGCGAACAACTTTAGAAGCAGTGTATAGCTCATGGGGATAAATGTATATTTTTTGGCTTTGTATTGAGTTTAATAATATCATGCTTATTGCTGTCACCAGGGACATTTAACAAGTAGGCCTTTAAGTGCAGTGCAAGTGGAAGTGCTGTACTAAAAGTCTACACCTATCACTAAATATATACCTACTGTATATGCAGGGGCACATGTCAAGTGAATAGGCATCTATATTCAGGAATTACTGGGTGGGGTTGAATACTGGGCGCTCCCCCTTGTTTGGAAAGAGAGAAAAAAAAATATTTCAATTCGACTTCTGGGTCACATCACCCGGAAGCGGAAGCTAAACATAGAATAAAAAGGCGACTCCACACACTGGTCTGATATCCTGAGGAAGAGAGGATATCTCTCAAAACATGTTGATGCAGACCCAGTGGGTGACATTCTATGGATTGAGATAAATGCGCATGTTTTTATATCGCACCACATCGCCGCTATTCGCCCTTTTTCAAATCGCATTTTTTTGTAATAATTTGCATATTTAATGGGATGCGCTTTGGAGGCTGAAAAGTGCAAAGTGGTGCGATTTGCGGCAAAGTGGTGCGAATTTAAGTCACAAAAAAGTGCGATTTAGTACGCCAGTCATGTGCGAGTTTTGGACCAACCGGAGTGCGATTTACAAAACTGTCTCCGCATGACTAAGAACCCCCCAACCTATTGGCCCACCTCTGTCCCCTCCATTATGCATCACACCCCCTATATAAAGGGGCACTGGCGCCATTTCACTCTTTGATAGGAAGTAAGGAGCATGGAGAGGAGCAGTGGCAGTGTGAGTAGAGGAAGAGGTGTTGGTGGCAGAGTGAGGAGTGGCAGAGGGAGCAGTGGCAGAGTTAGGAGTGGCAGAGGGAGCAGTGGCAGAGTGAGAAGTGGCAGAGGGAGCAGTGGCAGCAGCCAGCCAAGTGGGAGAGCCAGCAGTGTGGCAGGCAGCATGGCCACAGCAAGGCCAGCCCCAGACCAGGCCCTGGGCGTCCAGCCCCAGCAGGAGGAGGTGGAGGATCCGCTGG
Organism: Crinia signifera; assembly: GCF_055691185.1. NCBI lineage: Eukaryota > Metazoa > Chordata > Amphibia > Anura > Myobatrachidae > Crinia > Crinia signifera. The sequence continues at coordinate 51,052,105 of NC_139224.1, forward strand.
CATCCCCATCCTATAGCCAAGACCTTGACCATACCCCACCGCAGCTGCAGAAGGGCCACATGTCAGAGGTGGAGAAAGATGGAGGTGTGGAGGAGGAAGACACTGGCATGGAGGAGGAGGGGTACGTGGCTGGAGTAGAAAATGAGGAGGAGGAGGTAGAAGCTGGCCGCACAAAAAGTGGCCGAAAGGTCAGATTTTCCTACGAAGAAAATGCTGCGCTTGTCTGGCTATCATGCCTGTGTTTGACCGGTTACTTGGGAAAACTCACCACAAGACCACAGCACAGCGGAAAAGGGCTATGTGGAAGGACATCACCCAGGCGGTGAACGCTGTAAGTCAGCACAAGCGCCTGGTCAGAAATGTCAAGAAGAGATACAATGACATCAAAAGGCAGCTGAAAAGTAAAATGGCCATGGAGTTGGAGGACGCCACCAAGACTGGCGGAGGAAGCCCCACCACTGTCTGCTACACGTCCTATGAGGTCAAGTTGAAGCGAATCATACCCCCTGAGGTCCTGCCTGGCATGCACGTCGCGGATACCGATAGGCCGCAAACGCCATCCAGAGCTGGTAAGTGTGACCACATGCAATCTTAAACATACATGCAAATGTTTTCAAACTGTAATGTTCACTCGAATTGTTATGCTAAGTAAAGTGCTGCTGTGGAACTACATAGCCCAGCAAGGTCATGCACAAGAAATTGCCTGCTTCTACTTTCAAATTGCTCATAATGCTGGGCCTTGTAGTTCCACAACTGCTGATATTGATCAACACTGTAACATTCTTTCTAGCAGCCTAACATGTATGTGGCCAAAAACACATAGGTGTACTGGTGGTTTAGCTGCCATGGCTACATACCACAGATTATCCAACAGTTGTAATGTGTCTAATATTTTAATAATACTCTAACAAAATAATCAGGTAAAAAACAGATGTCAAATAATGTGGGGACTAAATAATGTAGTCCTTAACCAAAGGAAGCATTGTCCATTAATGTCATTTCAATGCATGTTTGCCGTAAATGCTTATCCATTGCAAGGTACATAATGGCTGCCCATCTTTCCTTTCACAGATTGTCCGTCCCGAAGTGCTCGCGCATCAAAGACAAGAAGGCCCGTTGCTGCAGAATCTGTGGAAGCAGGTAAATGAACAAAAATCACGCCATTACACAAACAGTACACACACCCATGTCACATCCACAATATGTCACACTACATTCATCTCCTGCTGCTACATTGCAACGGAAATGAATGTAATCTGACTTAGCCATCTGACTTATTATTAATGTCAATGTTACATGCTGTATCGGGGTACATCTGTATCCACAGGTACTATACAACTAGGAACACATCAAACAGATTCTTCGATGATGGTGTTGGACGAAATGGACATCATTCTTGAACCCGTGGAGACCTTTGCAGCAGAGGAGGAAATACAGACCTCATCACAGAGGGATCTTCCCCCAAGTGGGGTGTCTCCCAACCCACCCCCACCCACAAACACACCCCATACAGCAGCTTCTGCTTCCCAAGTAGCTAACTCCTTGGTCAATTTCAAGGAGAAATTTATGGCCTCCCAAAGCCTGCAAATTGGTAACATCCAGGGGTACATGCGTGACACATTTCTTCAATTACGAAAAATTGCACGTAGTGTACGGGTAGGTGTAGGTACTCATGTGCGCATTGCTAATAGCATTGACACCCATTTTGCAGATCTAACTTCTGCTGTAAGAGAACAGAATAGCCATATTGGCAGCCTTGCGCAAAGTATAGCTGCACTAAGCCAATCATGCACAGCGCAGACCAATGCCTTAATAGGTATGCAGGCCCAACTACAGCAGCTGGAAGGCAATGTCGTAGGTGCAGCAGCATCAACTCTCAGTAGTGTATCCAGCACCCCAATAAGTGGCTCCCCCACGGAGTATTAGGACCCGTGGTGGCCTGGGTGCAGGTTCAAGAAGTGGTGTAGGGTGGCCTGATGGTGGGAGAAGATAGGTCATATTTTGGAAACTTTTGTAATTTGCATCTAATATGCAATACATCTTGTTACATTCCCCGACAGTTTTAATGTTTTACTGACAAAAATGCAGATTGCTTCTGACATAGTATACTGCAGTAAAAATGTCTAAACGCATACCATTTTGTCAGTGTATTATTTATGAACCAATTGTTGTGTGAATTATGACATAGTGTAATGGTATATGACAATGGGATTGCTGTAAAGTAGTGTTGGGTAACTCCTGGCCCGTCCAAGGTTGTGGAACTACATATTCCAGCAAGCTCTGACACTCATGGTTTGGACTATAATGGTTATAGTGTGTCAGGGCATGCTGGCACGTGTAGTTCCACAACACCAGCACCACCAGCTGCATCCATTGGGCTTTGTGTATTAGGCTAAATGTGGGTGGAAACAGATGGTATTGGTAAATAATTTGTTTATGAGTACACTTACAGCAAAGGTACATTTTGGAATACAGGGCACATGTGCTTACCAGAAAAGTAACGGCTGATGATGTGTGTGCGCACCAGATTCCCCCTCTGCGTACCCCTCACTGCCCGAGGTGTGGTAGGTTGGGCTTCCTGCACGACTGCTGCATGTTCCTCCTCCACATAGGCAGGTTGGGACAGGGCTATGTTGTGCAACATGCAGCAAGCCTGGACGATCATCACTACTTTTGCAGGGTGGTAAAGCAGCTTACCCGATGACCGGTCCAAACACCGGAATCTACTCTTCAAAACGCCAAATGTGCGCTCCACCACATTGCGGGTTGCAATATGGGCTTCATTATACCGGTGCTGTGCAGGGCCCTCTGGGGAGCGCAAAGGTGTCATGAGCCAGGAAACACACCCATATCCTGAGTCACCTAAAACACAGATAGGAAGTGATTGCCTTATATGGTAAGGTATGTGTTTTTTGCAAACAGGAGACACTGGTAGAAGAACAATATGCTTATGAAACAGGAAACACACACATTAGAGCAGGTACAAATAAGGACAGACAGGGTAATATGTAAAAAGGTACTTACCTAGTAGCCAGCCCTCTGGCATTTGGTGGTCGGTAAATTGGTTCCAGAGGGCTGAGTGTCTCAGAATATAGGCGTCATGGCAGTTCCCAGGAAAGCCTGGAACAACACTCAGGATTTTGAGGTGAGCATTAGAAACAACCTGCACGTTCAGGGAATGCGGCCCACGCCTATTGACGTAGACGTGGCCCCGCACGTGCGGTGCCCTAATCCCAATATGTGTGCAGTCTATAGCTCCCAGCACATGAGGGAATGCTGAGAGTCTATAGAAAGCCAACTTGTGGTCCTGCCACTCCAACTCAGAACTGGGGAATCTGATGTATGTCCGCCACAACTTCTTTAAAGCAAGTAACACTTGAGTAAAATGCTTAGAGAAAGCGGCCTGTGATACCCCCAAGGACCATGAGGTCACAGACTGAGTGGAGCCTGTGGCCAAATAGTAGAGGGCACTCATTAATTTGTGCAGCCCAGACACTGCATAGTTGCCACCCCGAAAAGGGTCCAAATCATCTCTCACCTGCTCATATAAGTCCAACAGGTTAATGTGGTTCAGCCTAAACATCCCCACAACCTGTTGATCCGAGAGGGAGTCCAGGTACAGCCGAGCACGATACATACATGGGGTACGCAGTAGTCGGGGGGCTACCTGGATCTGGCGTGCAGCTTCCTCCCTCCTGCGCAGCTCCTCCAAATGGGCCACATCACAAATAAGCAACTCCAAACCACTCTGCAAAATCTCCATGTCTCAAACCCTCACAGGTGTCCTTAATGATGTTGGGGTTTATGTAGGGGTGTTTCTGAGTGAAAATGAGGGCACCTGTGCTGAAATTAACCATGTGTGCACTTGACCAAAATGAGTTCTGGCCCAAATAGCCAAACAGAACCTGGTCTGAAATAAGTGCGATTATTAGACACCTAAAAAGTGCGATTTGCGAAAACGCATTGCATTAAATAAGCGATTTGTATACTTTTCTGGACGAAAACATCTGGATGCGATATAATTGCGAATTTATCACGAACTTTTGGTCCGCATGCTTTAACGCACATAATATGCGATTTCGGTCCCTTTGCGCATCCTATTAAATAGGCGATTTGATGGAAAAATGCGATGTCGCCATTTTGTTTACTAATTAACGCCAAAAAACAGAAATCTCATCCCATAGAATGTCACCCAGTGTGTTTAATTTGGGAGAGAGAGGTATTGGGTGCAGTGTTGATTCTGCGATCTTTACTCTGGGTGATATTCGGATTTGACTCCACTATATTTTTCGTTTGGACCTCATTCCACCTGCTGCCTTTCAAACCCCCTGTTTTATAGTTTTAAAGTGATACATTTTATCAACTAATAAAATCGTTTAAAGAAGAAAGAAACCTTGATGCGTGTTACATTTTATGACTAATCGTGAGTACCGGTACGCCATTGTCAGATATTTTAAAGAAACCTAGATGTGTGTTCCATAATCTATTAATTGTGTGAGTTCGGTACGTTCTAACATCAATATTTATAAGGAATAGTATACCGCAAAATAACCTTGTGTTAAAATTGAAAACCATCCTTCACATTTTTGCAATATCTTTTTTTTCATGCACTTCGACATCTGGATATTGACATCACCATTTCTGAGGAGAATCCGAAGAGGTCCACGATAAGATTGAAAAGGGAAGTAAAATTGATTTTTTTTTCTCTCTTTCCAAACAAGGGGGAGCGCCCAGTATTCAGCAATACCCAGTAATTCCTACTATTGTTCATTTTGGGCTCTTTTTGGGTGAGCTCGTACGGTGCAGATCAGGCAGATCCTCAACAATAAGCGCCACGTTACTCTACCACCAATATATCTATAGATCTATATTCAGGGCTACAATAAGCATCTATCATCTTTTCTAGCTAGTAGCTTCACTTGCAGTGACAAAAAATCACAGCTGCGTAAACAAGTGCATACAAACTTGAATTAGGCCCAAAATCACAGCTGACGGAATATACATGCCCTGAAAATGGACAAGACACCCCTGCGATTTTGCTGCCACATTACCTTTCCTGTCACTCAATGTGCGCTAAAAGTCTTGGTGCAAGCACAATCTCAATGGCACCTTGGCGCCTCAACAGTCCTCCATGCCCAGCTTCTGGAATCATCTTCAGGAGAAGACAAAAACAGCTCTGGTATGTGTGCTCAATGCTCCTCTAAATGTAAGGGATGGGGGAGACTGTTCAATCCTAATCCTTTTGGACCTCTCTGCAGCATTTGACACCGTTGACCATGGGATTCTAATTGAGCGCCTGAAAAATTTCTGTGGTCTGGGTGGCACAGTCCTTAGCTGGTTCAAATCATTTCTCGCTGGCAGGTCATAGAGAGTTTCATCGGGAGTATACTCTTCGCCACCAGTGCCATTGTCTTGTGGTATCCCACAGGGTTCTATACGCTCTCCCATGCTTTTTGCAGTATATATGCTCCCACTGGGTGACATAATCAGACGTCATGGCCTGGTCTACCACTGCTATGCAGATGATACCCAACTGTACCTGTCCTTTGCTCCAGGCACTGATAACACAATAACAACATTAAATGGCTAGATCTAAGTAGACATTAAAATCTGGTACGAGTTTATTGTAGTACAGGGGGGTAGATTTGCGCACTCTGTGAGATCTGGTTTGTGCGGTTACTCGCTTGTGGCAAGGTGTATGCAAAGTATATATGAACTATAAGGCTGATGTAGTGAAAACAAATGGTCTTTGTTTGTAAAAAGAACAATCAAGATAAAAAGTCTCTTAATTGGGGGCGGTTGGCCTGGGGATAGGTGCCACTGGGGCCAGAGGTCTTCTGTGGATCTCACTATAGTGTCTTCCACAGGCTCTGGAGTACGTGTCAACTTCCCTGTGTCGACCTGGGTGGGGTGGTGGGCCAGTGGGAACTCCGTGCGGATGGGGAGCACTGGGGTCCCGCTGGTGGGGGGTGGTGGTGTGGGAGTTTGTGGTGAGCAGTCGGGGTGTGGGGTGTAACCCTTGGACTGCTGGTTCGCTAGCTCGAGTCTCAGTCCGTGCGGTGAACACTGTCCTGGTGGTCAGAGTAAGTGCTGGGTGGTACCGGGGGCTGGCGTCCCTAACCCTCCGGTGGTGCACCTGGACACTTACCCGATACCTGGTGGTCGCTGCGGCAAAATGGATCTCTGCCCGATGTCCTCTTCAGTCTTCACCGGCGTTTGCTGTTCCCGCGGTGCTGCCGGCTGCAGGTCCACACTGCTACTACAGCTGTTCCTTCTACTTTCGGGTTCGGCTGGCTTGCGTCACCCGGGGTGTGAGGACGGCCGGAGCGGTGTGCGCTCGACTCCTTCAGGAGGAGACTTGTGAGTACTTGTGTGGTGCAGGACTGGGGTCCTGGGGTCCTACGCGTTTCGGCACAACGTGCCTTTTTCAAGGATAACATGTCTGTGTCTCTGGGCCTCCTTAAATGGCCATTTTGGATGACGTCATTGGGGGAGAGACCAGAGTGTTGCTGCTGTATTGGTTTGGGTGAATGGGAGCAGGTGTGGTTATCAGGCTCAGCTGTGCTTAGAGTCTGATTTGTAACTGCTGATGTACCTTCTGTTATGGATGAACCTGTTGATTGTTGACACATGCTGTGTCAACCCTGTCCTAGTGTGCCCACTGGTGGCTCCTTATTTTTACAGTCAGTTTAGTAGATTATATGATTATATGATTACGCATAGGTGTTTGTGGGGAAAGTGTGTTGACACTCTGTTGTGTCGACTGTAATTGTAGATAGGTTGCTGTGGGTATAATTGACTGTGTCAATCATTGGGGTAGTTCTTGACATTGCGGGGTGGGACTGTCAGCTGTATTTTGTCTGCTGTGGTCTTTAGGCATGTCTGTGGGTGGGGTGGGTCATGCTGGACTGGGTGGGCGGAATATTTGCAGAAATGGCTGTGTGTGTGCACCTGAGTGCCTATGGGTCGGTTAGGCTATTTCACTGATATTGAATTCTACATTGTGGCCTTTGGGTTGCATGGTCTGAAGCGTGTATATCCATTTAAGCTCTTCTTTATTTATTCTTTTGTTGTAGTCCCCCCCTCTCCAGTTTGGTTGAACTTGGCTGATGTCTGTAAATGACATAAGTGCAGGGTTGCTACCGTGTGATTCTTTGAAGTGTTTGGATAGGCTGTGTATTTTCAGTCCTATCTTGATGTTACGTATATGTTCATACATTCTGACCTTGACTGGCCTGGTGGTCCTCCCAACATACTGTTTCCCACATGGACAGGCTATAACATAAACTACCCCTTTGGTGTGACATGTAATTTCTTCTTTGATCTTGTAAGTGTGCCCAGTTGTGTGTGATGTTATGTCCGTTGTTTTCTTCCTTCCTAGTCTGTTTGTAGTCTTGCATCCCACACATGTGCCACAGTGGTGAAAGCCTGGTGTTTTGGTGGTTCCATCTATTTTAGTCTGTACGGAGTTGGATGGTGGTATGTGGTTGCGTACCAGTCGGGTCCTAAGGTCAGGGGCCTTCCTGTATATTATTTGCGGTTTGTCTGTCAGTACTTCACTTAGTGTCTCGTCCTGTAGTAGGATGTGCCAGTGTCTTTTTATGATGTTCTTTATCTGAGTGGCGGAGTCATTGTACTGTGTGATGAAGTAGGGGCCCTTGTCTGTATTTTTTATGTTGGTGTTTGGTGGTTTTTTGTTTAGCAGTGTGTCTCTGTCAGTGGATCGTAGTTTTTCATATGCCTTGTCTATTGTTTTAGTGTCATAGTTTTTCTCTTTCAGTTTTTGTTTAAGTTCTTTCCCTTGGTTGTGATATTCCTCCATGGTGGAGCAATTTCGTCTTATTCTCGTGAATTGTCCTATGGGGATACTGTTGAGCCAGTTTGGGTGAAGACTGCTGGTGGATAAAATATAGCTGTTAACGTCAACTGGTTTGTGGAATGTTCTGGTTGAACACACACCCCATAGCGGTACGCTCCGAGTTATGCCAACCTGTTCATGAGCAAATGGGAGGAAGAGAGTGTATGGCAGGGGCATGACTTCGGAGCGAACCTCGTCCTCTGGTGCTGTTATATAGACGACGTCCTGATAATATGGGATGGACCAGAATCCACACTGCAAGAATTCACCAAACACATAAACAGAAACATATACAACTTGAATTTCACAACACAATACAGTCAGTCAAAAGTAGAATTCCTAGACTTAGAGATCTACATAGAGGATGGACACATAGCAACCAGAACATTCCACAAACCAGTCGACGTTAACAGCTATATTTTATCCACCAGCAGTCATCACCCAAACTGGCTCAACAGTATCCCCATAGGACAATTCACGAGAATAAGACGAAATTGCTCCACCATGGAGGAATATCACAACCAAGGGAAAGAACTTAAACAAAAACTGAAAGAGAAAAACTATGACACTAAAACAATAGACGAGGCATATGAAAAACTACGATCCACTGACAGAGACATACTGCTAAACAAAAAACCACCAAACACCAACATAAAAAATACAGACAAGGGCCCCTACTTCATCACACAGTACAATGACTCCGCCACTCAGATAAAGAACATCATAAAAAGACACTGGCACATCCTACTACAGGACGAGACACTAAGTGAAGTACTGACAGACAAACCGCAAATAATATACAGAAAGGCCCCTGACCTTAGGACCCGACTGGTACGCAACCACATACCACCATCCAGCTCCGTACAGACTAAAATAGATGGAACCACCAAAACACCAGGCTTTCACCACTGTGGCACATGTGTGGGATGCAAGACTACAAACAGACTAGGAAGGAAGAAAACAACGGACATAACATCACACACAACTGGGCACACTTACAAGATCAAAGAAGAAATTACATGTCACCCCAAAGGGGTAGTTTATGTTATAGCCTGTCCATGTGGGAAACAGTATGTTGGGAGGACCACCAGGCCAGTCAAGGTCAGAATGTATGAACATATACGTAACATCAAGATAGGACTGGAAATACACAGCCTATCCAAACACTTCAAAGAATCACACGGTAGCAACCCTGCACTTATGTCATTTACAGACATCAGCCAAGTACAACCAAACTGGAGAGGGGGGGACTACAACAAAAGAATAAATAAAGAAGAGCTTAAATGGATATACACGCTTCAGACCATGCAACCCAAAGGCCACAATGTAGAATTCAATATCAGTGAAATAGCCTAACCGACCCATAGGCATTTAGGTGCCCATACACAGCCATTTCTGCAAATATTCCGCCCACCCAGTCCAGCATGACCCACCCCACCCACAGACATGCCTAAAGACCACAGCAGACAAAATACAGCTGACAGTCCCACCCCGCAATGTCAAGAACTACCCCAATGATTGACACAGTCAATTATACCCACAGCAACCTATCTACAGTTACAGTCGACACAACAGAGTGTCAACACACTTTCCCCACAAACACCTATGCGTAATCATATAATCATATAATCTACTAAGCTGACTGTAAACATAAGGAGCCACCAGTGGGCACACTAGGACAGGGTTGACACAGCATGTGTCAACAATCAACAGGTTCATCCATAACAGAAGGTACATCAGCAGTTACAAATCAGACTCTAAGCACAGCTGAGCCTGATAACCACACCTGCCCCCAATCACCCAAACCAATACAGCAGCAACACTCTGGTCTCTCCCCCAATGACGTCATCCAAAATGGCCATTTAAGGAGGCCCAGAGACACAGACATGTTATCCTTCAATAAGGCACGTTGTGCCGAAACGCGTAGGACCCCAGGACCCCAGTCCTGCACCACACAAGTACTCACAAGTCTCCTCCTGAAGGAGTCGAGCGCACACCGCTCCGGCCGTCCTCACACCCCGGGTGACGCAAGCCAGCCGAACCCGGAAGTGGAAGGAACAGCTGTAGTAGCAGTGTGGACCTGCAGCCGGCAGCACCGCGGGAACAGTGGACGCCGGTGAAGACTGAAGAGGACATCGGGCAGAGATCCATTTCGCCGGAGCGACCACCAGGTATCGGGTAAGTGTCCAGGTGCACCACCGGAGGGTTAGGGACGCCAGCCCCCGATACCACCCAGCACTTACTCTGACCACCAGGACAGTGTTCACCGCACGGACTGAGACTCCTGCCAGCGAACCAGCAGTCCAAGGGTTACACCCCACACCCCGACTGCTCACCACAAACTCCCACACCACCAACCCCCACCAGCGGGACCCCAGTGCTCCCCATCCGCACGGAGTTCCCACTGGCCCACCACCCCACCCAGGTCGACACAGGGAAGTTGACACGTACTCCAGAGCCTGTGGAAGACACTATAGTGAGATCCACAGAAGACCTCTGGCCCCAGTGGCACCTACCCCCAGGCCAACCGCCCCCAATTAAGAGACTTTTTATCTTGATTGTTCTTTTTACAAATAAAGACCATTTGTTTTCACTACATCAGCCTTATAGTCCATATATACTCTGCATACACCTTGCCACAAGCGAGTAACCGCACAAACCAGATCTCACAGAGTGCGCAAATCTACCCCCCTGTACTACATATGTTACTAGGTCTTTGGACAAGACCCAGATTTGGTGCACCTAAAAACAACCTCAAAGGTAGAGCGCAATACTGAAACCAATATCACTAGTTTATTGTAATCAAAGGTGTTTCACATTGTGATTACGTCATTCAATAGCAATATTACACTATTGTTGTTTTTTCTTTTCTCTTTTTGGGTTTATCCCACATGAGAATAAGGGAGCATCACCAATAGCACTGTGGAAATTATCCAAACCTCTTGTGGTATTGTATCATTATGTGTAGAGTGGTTCTTCGCTAATTGGATTGATTTCCCTTAGATGCTTATTAGCGCTCGTTCTTTTAGTCTGTATTCTATCTAACATTAAATGGCTGCCTTGCTGAGCTCCAGGAGTGGATGAGTGCCATTTGGCTGAACCCAGAAAAAACAGAAGTCCTGATGAGAAACCACAGGACAAGACGATAGAATAGACAACTGACAGGAAAACTCTGATCATGTGCGGAATCTTGGTGTGGTCCTGGATAGTGGCCTGCACTTAAACATCAGGTGTCAGCCACAATCAAATCCTCATTCTATCATCTAAGGAATATAGCCAGAATCAAGCACTTCGTTCCCCCAGAAGACCTGCCTAAAGTCATTCATGGATTTATATCATCACGCCTAGACTGCTGCAATGCTCTCTACCTGGGTCTCCCATCAAAAGAATTGCACCGCTTGCAGCTGGTACAAAATGCAGCCGCCAGACTGTTAACTAACCAGCCCCGCTCCTGCCACATAACTCCCATTCTATACTCCCTTCACTGGCTACCTGTAAAATGGCGAATTGTTTTCAAGATTGGAATACTCACTTTCAAGGCCCTACATGACCAAGGCCCAAGGTACCTGCAGCAGCTGCTGATTCCTTACTCTCCTACTTGATTACTACGATCCACTGAAGAAGGACTACTAACAGTACCCAGAATTTCCCTGAATTCATCTGGGGGTCGAGCTTTCAACTTTGTTGCTCCAACTCTATGGAACTCTCTACCTCGCACAGTGCGAGAAGCCCCAACTGTAGAATCATTTACCTATTTACTCAAACATTTTACTGATATCTACTGTTAAGCTTGTTTTGTATATTGAGCTGTAAAGACAATGGTAAAGCACTTTGAGTCCTATTGGGAGAAAAGTGCTATTTAAATATCATTATTATTATTATTATTATTATTATCGGCCTGATCTTAAGAACCAATGTACTTTCATCCTGCAGACAAAGAGGTACGTATTCGGCCCTATGTCTGATGGTGGGGGGTTTGGCCATGCGCGTTTATGCGCATGTGCAAACCCCTGGAGCGTATGGCTTTAAACTCGCTGAGCCTTCGCTCCAGAGTGGGGTTGGAGAATGTAGCATTATGAGGGACAAAGTTGACATTGATAGGTTAGAGAATGTATCATTATTAGGGACAAAGGTATAGTTGATGGGTTACAGAATGTTTTATTATTAGTGACAAAGGTAAAGTTGATGGGTTAGAGAATGTATCATTATTAGTGACAAAGCTGAAGTTGATGGGTTGAAGAATGTAGCATTATGAGGGACAAAGTTGGAGTTGATGGGTTGGAGAATGTAGCATTATGAGGGACAAAGCTGAAGTTGATGGGTTAGAGAATGTATCATTTTGAGGGACAAAGTTGGAGTTGATGGGTTGGAGAATGTAAATATTATTAGGGACAAAGGTAAAGTTGATGGGTTAGAGAATGTATCATTATGAGGGACAAAACTGAAGTTGATGGGTTGGAGAATGTAGCATTATGAGGGACAAAGTTGGAGTTGATGGGTTGGAGAATGTAGCATTATTAGTGACAAAGCTGAAGTTGATGGGTTGGAGAATGTAGCATTATGAGGGACAAAGCTGAAGTTGATGGGTTGGAGAATGTATCATTATTAGGGACAAAGGTAGAGTTGATGGGTTAGAGAATGTAGCATTATGAGGGACAAAGCTGAAGTTGATTGGTTGGAGAATGTAGCATTATGAGGGACAAAGTTGAAGTTGATAGGTTAGAGAATGTAGCATTATGAGGGACAAAGCTGAAGTTGATGGGTTGGAGAATGTAGCATTATGGGGGACAAAACTGAGGTTGATGGGTTGGAAAATGTATCATTTTGAGGGACAAAGTTGGAGTTGATGGGTTGGAGAATGTAACATTATTAGGGACAAAGGTAAAGTTGATGGGTTAGAGAATGTAGCATTATGAGGGACAAAACTGAAGTTGATGGGTTGGAGAATGTAGCATTATGAGGGACAAAGTTGGAGTTGATGGGTTGGAGAATGTAGCATTATTAGTGACAAAGCTGCAGTTGATAGGTTGGAGAATGTAGCATTATGAGGGACAAAGTTGGAGTTGATGGGTTGGAGAATGTAGCATTATGAGGGACAAAGTTGGAGTTGATGGGTTGGAGAATGTAGCATTATTAGTGACAAAGCTGAAGTTGATAGGTTGGAGAATGTAGCATTATTAGTGACAAAGCTGAAGTTGATAGGTTGGAGAATGTAGCATTATGAGGGACAAAACTGAAGTTGATGGGTTGGAGAATGTAGCATTATGAGGGACAAAGTTGGAGTTGATGGGTTGGAGCACATGTCTTCAACCTGTGGCCCTCCAGATGTTGTAGAACTACATGTCCCAGCATGCCCTGACAATTTTGGCATGCTCTCATAGGAAAAATTGTGGCAATGCATGTTGGAACATGTAGTTTCACAACATCTGGAGGGCCACAGGTTGAAGACCCATGGGTTGGAGAATGTAGCATTATTAGTGACAAATCTGAAATTGATGGGTTGGAGAATGTAGCATTATGAGGGACAAAGTTGGAGTTGATGGGTTGGAGAATGTAGCATTATGAGGGACAAAACTGAAGTTGATGGGTTGGAGAATGTAGCATTATTAGGGACAAAGGTAAAGTTGATGGGTTAGAGAATGTATCATTATTAGGGACAAAGGTAAAGTTGATGGGTTAGAGAATGTAGCATTATGAGGGACAAAGCTGAAGTTGATGGGTTGGAGAATGTAGCATTATGAGGGACAAAGCTGAAGTTGATGGGTTAGAGAATGTATCATTATTAGGGACAAAGGTAAAGTTGATGTGTTAGAGAATGTAGCATTATGAGGGACAAAGCTGAAGTTGATGGGTTGGAGAATGTAGCATTATGGGGGACAAAACTGAGGTTGATGGGTTGGAGAATGTAGCATTATGGGGGACAAAGCTGAAGTTGATGGGTTGGAGAATGTAGCATTATGGGGGACAAAACTAAAGTTAATGGGTTGGTGAATGTAACATTATGAGGGACAAAACTAAAGTTAATGGGTTGGTGAATGTAACATTATGAGGGACAAAGCTGAAGCTGATGGGTTGAAGAATGAAGTACTGTATTATGAAGGACAAAGTTGCAGTAGATAGGTTAGAGAATGAAGCATTACGAGGGACAAATTTGCAGTAGATGGGTTGGAGAATGTAGCACTATAAGGAACTAAGCTGGGCTCAATAAACATGCAAAGAAAAAATAACCTCAAAGCACCAGGATAGAGGTAAAATTCCAACACTGCTTGTGCGAAGAGTAGTTTGAAGGCTGCATATAGGTGAGGTCCCTTGGCCCTAAATGACTTGACCTTTAGTAACATGCTGATTGCAGCAAGTGCACAAGAATGTGCAGTTGTCAGTGTGGACAGTGAACGTCCATCTGTCAGCTGTAGCTAGTATTGTGGCGGATCCTCACATGTACCAGTTGTCCATGTTGACGAGTCACTGCCACCTGTCATCTTTAGCTGGTATTGTGGCGGATCATCACACTAGCCTCGCATATAGCACTGATTAAATGGGTCCTTCAGCGTCACGGTTATATGATATATATACTGTAATGCTACAAACTAAAAATATCCTCACAATAAGAGGGGCTTCTTACTGAAAGTCAGACTCTTGTTTTTAATGTACTCTTTTTTCGAGCAGTATCTTTATCAACACACAGCTCTTGATATTGCAGTTATGTTCTAATGACTTTGTGCCTACACTGGGAGGCACTGCTGGTAACGTGGTCCACTGTGATTTTACTACTGCCAATACTAGCTGGCAGCTGGCATTGTGCAACCCAAAGCACCTGCTCGGAGACTTAAATATAGATGGTACATTGCCCAATGGTTGGAAAAGCAGCTCCCTTCTTTTGTGTGTGTAACAGCAAAATGTATTGTTTTTATATGTTATGCAAAATTTAATATTTAACTTGTAATTCACATCAGCAGTTTAGTTAATTAGACAGAAAATGTACCATCATTACCGTATAAGCATGTGTTCTATCGCTTTTTATCTTTGCTTATAGAACCGGCAGATGTCACTGTTGCAATTGTTGACTGTGAGAAGCATTTAACCAGCGAGTCTTTCCATAGATAACAGCTGCAGCATTGATAATTGCAGGTCACAGAGTTTGGTTCAGAAATATTTGGTTACTTTTTTAGAATGTTATTAAAACACTTTTGTACTCAATCGTATGAAAGCCATGATTAAATGCTTATCAAATGAGACTCCATGATGTGGGCATGCTTAATGTACAAAATGCCTTGAACAAACCTTGGCCCTTATTCAGATCTGATCGCAGTACAAATTAGTTCTCAAAATGGGCAAAACCATGTGCACTGCAGGTGGGGCAGATGTAACATGCGCAGAGGGGGGTTACATTTGGGTGGGGTGTGTTGAAACTGAAATCTAAATTGCGGTGTAAAAATAATGCAACCAGTATTTACCCTACACAGAAACAAAATAACTCACACAAATCTAACTCTCTCAATACATCTGCAGTGCACATGGTTTTGCCCATTTTGAGAACAAATTTGTACTGCGATCAGATCTGAATAAGGGCCCTTATCCCATGACACACCATGATGCATGCATTCTTAATATATGAAATACCATGCATAAATCAATTATCAATGGATGAAATCAGCAGTTCATCTGTGTTAAGCTTAAAAAAAAGTGTTTGCATCTTTCTGGCACTTAAAGCGAGTGTTAGTAATACCCCTTTCAGACAGAAAAGTCTGAAAATCCCGGCAAATACACGGCATTTCAAATGCTGTGTCATTTTGCCGGGAGCAGCCTGACCCCCCTTCACACAGAAGAACAAATTACCGGGTTGAAAATTTCTACCCGATAATTTGCTGAATAACACAGGTATTTCTTCTGTGTGAAAGGGTCAACACGGGTCATAAATCCTGTGTCCTCGACCCTGGTCAATTCCAGGGTTGGAGACATGGGATTTACGACACGGGTGTGCCCTTTCACACAGAAAAAGGGCCCTTTCACACAGAAAAAGAAATTCCCGGGTGGAACTGGTTCACCCGGGTATTTCATTTTCTGTGTGAAAGGGGTATTAATAGTACATATAAAAATAAAATCGCCGTTGATTTTGCATTGAATTGAAGTTAAGGGTTGGATAAAGCACACAGCCATTGTCACTCCACAGAAGCTCTAAGCTGGTGGAAATTCACCCTCGTTCTACAATATTAATACAGCACTCCATACACACTAGATGATTTTTTTTTTTAATATATCACTCATTCGGCCCATCAGAGAATTTTTTTTTTAATCGCTAAAGGATATATCTGCAGATATATCCTCAGATGGGGGGGCAGCATGTTTGGATCCGACGGAACTGACATCCAAAATGGGTGGGCACATGCCCACTACGCTGTCAATCACCAGCGCCTCTTGGCGTGGCTGTCCCATAATTGGCAGGTCTGCATCGACCCCCAGTTACATATGGTTAACTGCTCACAGTCACAGAGTGATTGACAGGAATAGGCCATTTCAGGGAGGCAACAATTCAGACGTGTCATACCTGAACACAAAAACAACACAGAGCTCCTAGTAAAAATGGCACCCTAAAAGGACACTATATTTTTAAACAACAGTGCCTTACAGTGCTGCACCCTCTCCATCTGATCTCCTGTGTGTGAAATTGCGCATGCGCAAGTCACAAAGTGCCGGGGCTGACCTGGCGGCTGTACGGCTGCCGGCCGGGGTTCTGTGGGACGTGGTCATAGCCCTGGCAGTGGCCACAGCGGCAGCGCAGCATGGGGCGGTCGCAGGAGCAGCAGAGGGAGTGGCACGTGCAGCAGAAGGAGTGGCACAAGCAGCAGAAGGCAGCGCCACAGATGAGATGGTTCTATTGATGGGATTCGAACCCAGGTCTATTGCGTACATGGTGAGAGACGTAACCTGATGAGCCACAGATAAGATGGTAAGCTAGCGGCTAGCTGCTTCGGTGCTTCCCTCATGCTTCTCTCCCTCTGCTCCCTGCTGTATTCTTTAATAATGTTCCTTCCTTGAAAGATTTAGTGCTACGGTACTCTCTCAAAATGTAATTTGGATAGCTCCGCCCATGGCCCCGCACCATTTTGTGCCGTATATAGGACGGGGCCATGGGCGGAGCTATCAAATTACATTTGAGAACTCCCATGCCCCATATTTAGTGTAACTAGCTGCCCTCTCCCCGGTCTCCCGCAAACGGGAGCTGAGAAGTCGGCAAGTATCAACTAGTATCAACTATCAACCAATCAGCTTTATTTTAATTTTTCAAGCACAGCCTGTAACATGGCAATTAGTAGCTGATTGGTTGGTACATCATCTCCACTTTCTCGTTTTATAAGCTCTGATACACCTCCCAGTGGGGTAGATGTACTGTATGAAGCAGTGATACAGGAGGAGAAATGAGTCAGAGCAGAAGTGGACATTGGCAACCAACCAACTGCTCTGTATAATTATATATTATGCAAATAATAGATGTTACTTTAGTGCGTATTGGTTATCATGGGCAATTTCTCCTCATGCTCACTTCTCTACACTTATCACTGCTTCATACATCTACCCCATAAGAACTTCTTTTAATGATTCAATGTTATATCATTTTTGAAAATGATCACTATGACTGTGGTGGTATCGAGAATATTTTGCGATGGAAAGTTACACTGATTTATTTTAAGAAAAATTTATAAACCATGGTCTTTTTAGTTTTAAGAAAGCAACGTATGTGTGTGCCTGAACTCTTATATAAAAAAAATGGTACTCTTTACCTAGAACGGCGCCCGCGATCAGAATCGCGGGCGTCGGGGGTAAAAAATCGCGGTAATCGCAGGCATCGCGGGTAAATCGCGGGTACATCAAAATCGGGTACCCGCGATTACCGCGATTTTCCCATAGGGAACAATGTTAAAAAGCCTGATTGACCGCGATTTTACTGTAAAATGGCTCAATGCCCGCGATTTTCCCATAGGAATCAATGTTAAATGGGCTACAGAGCCCAAATAGCCCCAATTAACCCTTAAATGTCCCCCCAATTTTTGTACGCCACCCCACGATCCACGCCAACCCGAAGCGTGGCGAGCGCAGCGAGCCCGCGAGGGGCGGCGGTACGCGTCCTCCGACCTTTTCATGCCCTACTATCCACGTCGGCGTGGAGTTGAGAATAGAATAGTGTGGCGAGCGCAGCGAGCCACCGAGCCCGAAGCGTGGCGAGCGCAGCGAGCCCCGCGAGGGGACGCGGATACCTTCACAGTTATACGCGTCCCCTCGCGGACTTCACAGGTGTCCGTGGCGACGCGGACACCTGTGAAGCCCGCGAAGGGACGCGTTTACCTGTGAAGGTATCCGCGTCCCCTCGCGGGGCTCGCTGCGCTCGCCACGCTTCGGGCTCGGTGGCTCGCTGCGCTCGCCACACTATTCTATTCTCAACTCCACGCCGACGTGGATAGTAGGGCATGAAAAGGTCGGAGGACGCGTACCGCCGCCCCTCGCGGGCTCGCTGCGCTCGCCACGCTTCGGGTTGGCGTGGATCGTGGGGTGGCGTACAAAAATTGGGGGGACATTTAAGGGTTAATTGGGGCTATTTGGGCTCTGTAGCCCATTTAACATTGATTCCTATGGGAAAATCGCGGGCATTGAGGCATTGAATGCAAAATCGCGGTCAATTAGGCTTTTTAACATTGTTCCCTATGGGAAAATCGCGGTGATCGCGGGCATCGCGTCGCGGCCGTTTATGTGCTGCCCGCGATGTCGCGATCACCGCGATGGGCGCCGTTCTAGGTAAAGAGTACCAAAAAAATATACTGTATACAGTCATAGGCGCCGATTCTGTGGGTACTCAGGGGTCCAAGCACCCACGGAAATTGAGCATCTATGGGCTAGTAATCTCCTGACTTGAGAGCCCCACTACCACACTTACATCCTGATTTGCGGCCGCAGAACCGCCGGACACGCCGCTTGGGAGATGCGAGACAGGACAAGCAGGGGAAGGTGTGTATTCTTCCGCGTATTACTCCGTGCAGGCCGGTTCTACTTAGTTCACCGTGACATACAAGATGCTGCCCATGCCATTTTCAGCGTCTGCCTGGGGCCGGAACCACAGCGTGTGCACGGAGTCTGCACTGTAGTAAGAAAAAAACATGCTTTTAGTAGAGACCATTTTATATAGCACTCTCTACTCTCCCAACAGCAGCAGAGTTATAACATGCAGGAAGCCCCCGGTAAGCAAGCACTTTATTATGATATCTTGATTTACCTTCAGTTCGATTTGTCAAAATGCAATATATTTATGCTTGCTCCTAGTCTTTAATGCAGTTAATGTTACAGTTTGGGCTGGAGATAACCTGCAGGAAAATTTTGGGTACTTCTTTACTTTCACGGCGCCAGCATGGCGCCGCGCGTCAGAGTCCCCTTGCGGGGCTCGCTTCGCTCGCCCACGCTGCGGGCTCGGTGGCTCGCTACGCTCGCCACGCTAATTAAAATCAACTCCATGCCAACATGGATAGTGGAGGTATGAACTATCCATGTTGGCATGGCGTTAACTTCGTTTATTTTACTTAGTTTGTGGCGAGCGTAACCCGGAAGTACGCGCGGCGTCATGCTGGCGCCGTGAAAGTAAAGAAGTACCAAATTTTGAGTTTTGGATCCTACTATTTAGCATAATGTGAGTTTTGGCTCCTACTGTGCGGCATAATGTCATTTTGGCTCTTACTGTGCGGCATAATGTGAATTTTGACTCCTATTGTGTGGCATAATTTAAAACACATTTTTTAGAATGTTTCCTGGGGTTGCATCTATACCTTCCCCTGTTCCCTTTGTGGGCCAATCCGGCCCTGAACAGTTGTAAATCCATTTGCAGGTCCATATCCCCTCCCTAAAGGACATGCCCCTTTTCACAAGGCCAAAACTACTTTCAACAGGTTTGAGCACCCACCAGAAAAAAAAAATCGGCACCTTTTTATACAGTATATATAAAAATCTAGCTGACGTAACTGGTATTGCCTGCATTTAAATCTTCCAGTTAATAAGTTATCAATGAGATGTAATTGTCAACATTTTAAAAATAATTAGCAGCTTAGCAGCTCTTCCAACACACCCATGAGGTGGCTGCTCAATGTCGTTTTTTTTTTGGGGTGTCGCCAGTAGCCCTAATCCCCAGCTTGTTCACGTCAATTCCCTCTAGTTTCAAAACAGAAAATAAATTAAAAGAGAAAAACACTGTAAATATGTAACAATGATTGTTGGAACTGAAGGGATCAGTGACAAGTCTTATTAATCATTTGAAAAATTTTAAATTGAAAAAAACACTGTAAAAAGTGTTAAAACTTTTGAACTTTAAAAAAAAAATAAAAAATCAGGAACTTACTCACCGCTTTAGACCACTGATCTTACGTTTGGTTCTTCGCTGGGAGCCTTCAGGTGAGGTGGGAGAAATCCAGGATGATGGTTCGAGCGCGGCACAGAGGGCAGGTGTTGCTGATCTGCAGCCATTCTGTCAGACAGGGAACATGGAAGGTGTGGTGACAATGTGATACAGCCCTTTCTGTACCTACCTCAATGTCCGAGATGCAGATGGTGCAGTACTCTGGTGCCTCTCCGTCTGCAATGGTGCGCCTGCTGAAGGTGGGGAGAGGGGGAATGATGAACCGCATGACCCTTTCCAGCATGAGGAGTTCTTCTCTCACTGCAGCTGCCTGATGGTCACTGGCAGGGGGCTCATGTCGTCCTCTTCCTGGTGGTGGTCCAGATATTCTTCCTGATGGACTCCCATGGGATGGTCTGCGGCGTCCTGACCTCAGCCATGCCTCCCTGATGATCTGGGTTGGACCGGTGTTTCCAAGCAGCTGGGCTAACTCCCTTCGGCTCAACGTGGCTGGTGAATATCGCTGCACAAATGGAAATAAAAAGCACAGATGTGATTATGCGTGGAGATCCTGTCACTGGTGAATCGGTGGTGGCGAAATAACCTGATCTTCCTTGGGATGTCTTCTCTCCTGTGTATGCAGCTGCTTCTACCCAGGAAATGCCAGTGCTGAGGCTTTATACCATGGAGGATGTGGCATGCGGGCGGCAGTTGGTGATGGTCATGCGGCACATCACATCTACAGTATACTCCACATCATCCTCTTCCCACTGATATTACACAGGGGGGCATGTAGGAAATCAGTGGGAAATGGCATGTTAGTGCTGAGGAGTCATTACACCAAGAACAGGGTGGTTTGGGGCATCTGCCAAAACCATCTAATTTCTTATGTTGAACCCAGTGTGCCCAACTGTCATTGCTGCTGCCACCAATTGGTGATCTCTGTGGACCCGGCTGCCAAACACTGGGGCAGATGTATTAAGCCTTAAAAATAGATAAATACATGGGTGATAAAGAGTGCTAAATGTCCAGCCAATCAGCTATTAACTGTAATGTTTTAGGCTGTGTCAAGAGCTGATTGGCTGGAACATTTCTGACTCTTTATCACCCATGCATTTATATCTATTTAAGGCTTAATACATCTCCCCCATTATAACATATAGCCAGATGCACCAAGCTTCAAAAAATGATAAAGTGGAAAATGATAAATAATCAGCCAATCAGCTTCTGTCAGTTTTCAAACCCAGTCTGTATCAAGACAGCTAGGAGCCAATTGGCTGGTTGCTATCTATCTATCTATCTATCTATCTATCTATCTATCTATCTATCTATCTATCTATCTCTATTTGCATTTAAACAGACATTTCATAGCGTGGGTTTCATTGGTTTATAATTAATAAGTCTAAAGCTTTGTTTTTTTCCATACCCACTGGTGTTCTCTTGCACGTGGACATGGGAACAGTAATGTGTCACTACCACTAATTGGAAATTCCTGGCCTGATTGCATTCTGCTATGCAAGTGCCATTCTACTAAGTCATTTCTAAGTCATTTGTTAGTGGCAGAGATTAAACTTTTCAAACAGCTTAAATAGGGAATCTAGGAAACCCAATCACTCCCTGTCAATCATAAATAGTTTCCCACACCGCACACTGTGATTGGCTGCCAGGTGGCATCAATGAGAAGAATGGTAATTTCTTATCAGAGTTTGTTTTCCCATTGGGCTACGATAGATCAAAGATTAAGGTCAGTAAGTATCAAACACATCTTCATTTCTTATTGAACTACACTAGATTAACAATAATTTATTTGATCATTTATAAAGTTGTAAGTATGTGATAAATTCCTTGTGCCTCTAGAATTGCGTTAAACACAATATTTCAGTAGGGGGGAACTGGGAAAATCAGAAGGTGGCCTTCCATCCATGGGGCCTGATTCAGACCTGTTTTCGGGCCTGCTAATTATCGAATGACCACACATGCCCATGGCACACTATGCGCAAGTGTGAGGTCCCCCTACGAATGAAGCCAGCAATGGCTTGCTTCATGCACCGGCTGTTCGCAAGATGATTGACAGTGGGATGGTGTTTGTAGCTGGTTTTATGGGAGTGCCCCCAGGGCCACCGACAGGGGGGGGTGCGGTGGGTACAGCTGTCTGTGCTGCCTGCGCTGCGTGCGCTGTGCTCTGTGCACTGAATGAAGCACAGGCTTCTTCAATGCAGGATGCTGGTGGCCAATTAAAATGCTGCGCTGGCTTTTGAGCCAATCAGAGCTTGTGTACTTCTAGCCAATTAGAGCGGCTGCCGGTACATGAGCTATGATTGGCTCACCAGCCGGTGCTGCATTTTAATTGGCCACCGGCGTCCTGCATTGAAGAAGACTGTGCTTCGGGACCTGCAGGTGATTAGGCAGCAGGAGTCAAGGTGGTAAGTGAAGGGAGGGGGAGAGATGGGGAGGGGACGGAGGGGCCCGGAATGGAAAACTGTCTCAAGACCCAAAATTCCTAGTGGCAAACATGAGTGCCCCGAAAAGGCAGGAAGCATCCGGCCAAATGATTTTTTTCTGTGTGTGCCCATACACATACACAGCCACTGAGTAAGTCTTGGGTTGTAATACAAACAGGCTGATCGGGACCGGACCTGATGTCACACTACTTCCCCCAAAATGCCTTGTCATGGCCACGTTTTCCCTGACACTCCCAAAAAACGTTTACCACCCCCAAATGCCGTCTTCTCGTCAATCACCTTGCGCATGGCCAGTGATGAAAAAGAGTATCAGTATTTTATCACAGGACAGGAAACAACGGTTCTTAACAGTGAAGGGAACGGGAGGGAGATGAGGGGGGCTGTGAGACACCTTGACAAAGCTGGCGTTGAGTCCAGTGAAACGCGTTGGTACCTTTCCAGAACCAGTATTGTTGGACCTACCAGTATTGTTGGACTTACCTGCTGACTCTTCTGACCACTTGGTCCTTCAAGTTTGGATGTCTTTGGTTTCATTCTACCTGGTACTAATGGATACAATTTGCTGAGAGGTTGCAGTCGTTCTCAAGTCATCACCAGCGACTCCCTCATGCAGCCCCCAGGATAATACGCCGTGTGGACTCCACTAAAAATCGGGATTGCTGCTATTGTGGACAGTGCAGGTCATATACCAACCCAACTTTGGGTCAATTTACTGACCTTTACAATCTGGAAAAAAATTTAATTTCTAATTTTCAAGTTATTATTTTTTTCATTCTGCACCAATTAACTGGGCAATATTATTGATAATTATAACATGTCTTATTAAAATGATATTTAACCATAATTGATTCACCTATTTCTATCATTTAAGCGCTGCTTTCTGTGTTGCTCTTGTTATCACAGGACAGCCTTGTACATGCACGATACGATCCAAACGCAGGCAAAGTCTAATAATAATTTCCTGCTAATTCCCAGTCGACTGATCAGTCCTGAATTAGGCCCATTGACTTTAACCCCTGTTTTTATTGGGTACAGTCTGCTCATCTGAGACAGCCAACTTACACCTGCCATAAAATATGGTGCAATAGAATCAATTAATTTAACTCATGTCAATAAATAAAATAAATTAATCTTTATGTCGCCTCATTGCATCCAATTTCAAATATAGAGGAGACCTACAATGTGACAGCAGATAAGAACCACTTGGTCAATCTAGTCTGCCCGTACACACACACACAATATAGGCCGGATTCCGACCTGCTCCATGGGTTGCGGTGGTTAGGAGCCCAGCAAGCAGGTTAACGCCTCCCCCGCCAAATGAATCACCCCCATCCGCTGGGCCAGCCCCTGTGCAGAGCTACAAATGGATGTGTTTGGGTACAGAGGAGAAATAATTGATGTTACTTACCATCTAAGAAGTTCTCCTTCTCGGTCCGACGTGACCCAGGAGTCACTCGGCAGCTGCTTGTTGTGAAAACAGAGCGAGGGCCGCATAGGCTGGAGGGAATATAAGAGCCTTTGAATTTGTTGTCCATAAGTAGATCAGTTATAGCAGCCGTGTTAAGCCCTATGGAAATAGCAGTGAGTGGCAGTTAGTTCTGGCCAATCAGGCAGCAGGGGGGGGCGGTAGCCAGTGAGGTTATATTAGTGGGCAAGAGACAGGAAATGAGCCTCTTTGAAGCTGGATCCAGTGGAAAGAAGTCGCGGTACAGCTGAAGCTAAGTAGACCCTGTTTTTTACTGTTTGTGTCTGCGCACAGCTATGTCAGGCCGCCTCAAGCGCTCGGCTCCCCCTCCCCGCTGGTTAGCTGACGCTGCCCGTCCGCTTTCCAGCGCTGCAGCACGCGGTGGCGGACGGACGCCAGGCGGCCGTAGCTACTCCACCGCCCCTTCATCAGCTGGGTCTCCCACCCGCCCCAGCACATCATCGCTGGGAGCGGGTGCTTCCGGGGCACAAGGCGCGGCTGGTGCGCAGCGTAGCGCTGCCGCTGGCGCGCCCGTTACTCTGCAGGCCGCAAGTCTCGCGGCGGGGGGAGACGGGGGCACCCTCTTCCCAGATACACCACCCAGCAGCGCGGCGGTGGTCGGTCCGGACCACGCCGCGGCCGCAACGGCAGGGCCCGGCCTGCTAGCAGCAGGTGCACAGGTCAGCGGCGTATTGAGCACGCAGGTGCCCTCAGCCCCTGTTTCCCCACAGGCTCGGGGGCCTCCCCGCTCATCTACACCGGCGGGGAGCCCCATGCAGCAGATCTCGGGGGGCCCCGCCACGGGAGCTATCCCCCTTGGGCAGGGCCCTATTTTTGCCATAAGCGGAGGTGGGGGTGGGCTGGCGCCATCTAGGGGTGGTTTAGCGGCCGGCGTTTTCCACACAGCATCACTTGTAGTGCAGGTGATGCGGGACCATGGGGGGCAATCCGGCGCTCCAGCGCCTGCACAGCCTGCAGCTCCGGGTTTTGGGCAGCAGCAGCACTGGTTCCAGGGTACGGGTTCAAGCGTAGGTTTTAAGAGTGGTTACCAGGGGCAGGGTTTTCAGCAGCAGGGCGCACAGGCCTATGGCGCCCCCGGCATGCCGGCAGGCTACCCCCCTTTCCAACAGGCTGCTCCCCAGCCACAGGCTCCACAGCCTTGGGCTTTTAATGCCCCTCCTGTTTCTGCGCAGCAGGGCTACCCACACGGCCAACAATATTTTGGGCCCCAAGCCCCGTGGTCTCAAGCCCCGGGTTTCCCCTATTTCCCAGGGACCAGCGGGGTGCCTGGGGGGCCTCACGGCCACAGTGGCGTGGGTTACCCACAGCACCCAGGGCAATACTGGCCGTCCGGCTAGCAGCAGGGGCACCCTGGTGTACCTTATTTTCACCCTTACACCCAGCCGCAGTCATTTGTTACTCCACAGCCCCATTATCCCTCCACGGGGGGCGGGGCAGGACGGCGAGTGCGCAGGGGCGACGCGGGGGATTCATCACTGTTCTTATCGACAGTTAATGCTGTACCTTTGTCTCCCGAGTCTACCACAGGTACGGGGCGCGATTCTAGAGCCAGGGGATCCTTGCACGGCAGCGAGCAGGTGATCGTACAGGATGGGACGCAGTCACCCAGACCACCGACGCCAAACATCTTGGGCACGGTTGGACGTAGAAGCCCATCGAGTACGGCAGCCGGCGAGCTTCCCAGCACACCACCGAGGGCCTCTTTGCTGGCATCAACCACCAGGGCCGCTGATCCTGCGCCTCTAGCCTCCGCTCAGGCCGAGCAGGGAGACACATCTGCGGGTGGTGAGCATACTGATTCTTCTGGTTGTGAATCATCCTCTGGTCAATCATCTGCTAGCAGCGATGGGTCAGGGTCCCCCAAGCGCCCGCGTAAATTCGCAAAAATGGTGGCCGGCGCTGTAGCCAAGAAGGTGGCGGGTAGGAAACGCCAGAGGAAGGAGGGTACACAGGGCAAGGGTCCACCCTCGGGGGACATGGTTCATTGCTCAAACACAGCAGTATCTCGTGGTTTGCGCAAGGGTATTAGGGATAAGATCAGGAAGGGCAAGTTCGTAGACCTTTTCTCCCTTACCACTGACATGAAGAAAGACTTAGACAAGGCCAAGAAAGCGGCCGGTAATGGCGAGCTCGCTTTCAAAAGTTTTCACAACTGGCTCAAAGGTTTCTTAGTCTTTGCCTCGTGTTACCTCAGCACCAGGCCGGAGGAACATGCTAATGTCCTTCGTTATCTTTATTTAGTTAATGAGATTTTCATTTCCTACAAGGGCACCGCCTGGCGTGACTACGACGAAAAGTTTCGTCTTAACCACGACGGGTCCAAGATCATGCCCATGGGGTGCAAGCACGTGGAGATTTGGTTGGAGGTTATCGGTAAGGGCCAGCCATCCACTGATCCCGCCACTAAGAAGCCCTTTCCTGGGGGCAAACCCGGGGCCAAACCCGGCGGCAAAGGGAAGTGCTTTGCATTTAACGACGGCAAATGTGACCGAGGCGCAAAGTGCCGTTTCCGTCACGAGTGCCGTTATTGTGGGGCAGGCCACCCCGGTAAGTCCTGTCGAGCGCCAGGTTGCCACGCCGAACAAAGTGAGCCCAGCACGAGCAGCAAGTAAGGCCCCTTCCCGAATAGGTCCGACGCTAAATTTTTGGGTCTGTGTTTCTCCGAGGGTTTTCGCCTGCCCATTACCCAGTCAGTCTTGGTGGTGTCCCATAAGAATCTTAAGTCGGCAAGGGATTTCCCTGAGGTGGTAAGAAGCAAGGTGCAAGCTGAAATCCACCTTGGGCGGATGGCGGGGCCTTTTCCAGCTGACCCGCTACCCGGGATGTGTTTCTCCCCCCTGGGGGTGGTTCCAAAGAAAACCCCAGGCAATATATAGACTGGTTCAGCACTTGTCTTACCCCCACGGGGCGTCCATTAATGACGCCATCCCCGAGCAGTATTGTAGCGTCCACTACCAATTATTTGATGAGGTTCTCGTCATGGTCCGGGATTTTGGCAGGGGGGCCCTTATGGCCAAATTGGATATAGAGTCGGCCTTCCGGCTCCTCCCCCTACCCCCCGAGTCTTTCAGGTTCATGGGTTTCCATCTAGACGGGGGTATATTCATTGACAAGTGTTTGCCCATGGGCTGCTCGGTCTCCTGCTCCTACTTTGAGAAATTCAGTTCCTTTTTACACTGGTGCATCCAAGACGTCACAGGCTGCAGTGGCGTGGCGCATTATTTGGACGATTTTCTTTTTGTGGGACTGGGAGGGCGGGACACATGTGCAAACATTCTGGCAGCCGCAATCAAGGTCATGGAGTCTTTAGGGGTCCCCATCGCCGCGGATAAGACAGAAGGCCCGGCCACGGTGCTGTCTTATCTAAGCATCGAGATAGATACGGCGGTAGGTTGCTGCCGGCTCCCAGAGGACAAGGTATGCAAGCTGCAGGCCCTCATCAGGGAGTGCAGGCAGAAGAAAAGGGTCAGGTTGCGGCTCATACAATCATTGCTAGGCTCTTTTAATTTTGCTTGTCGCATTATCCCGATGGGTAGGGTGTTTTGCCGTAAGCTAGAGAGGTCTACGGCGGGTGTTAGGCACCCTCATCACACCGTCAGACTATGTAGGGAGATGCGGGACGACCTTTTAGTCTGGTCGGTTTTCCTCGAGCAGTTTAATAGGGAGCTCATCTGGCCCTCCGACAACGCCTCTAATGTCGAACTTCAACTGTTCACTGATGCGGCGGGGTCCACGGGTTTCGGGGCGTACTTCCATGGGGAATGGTGCGCGTCGAAATGGCCTCAGTCGTGGGTTGATCGTGGCTTCACGGTCAACCTGCTGCTTCTGGAGCTTTTCCCGATTATTGTTTCCGCAGAGCTGTGGTGCTCTAGGCTAGCCAACCAGAACATAGTATTCTGGTGTGATAACCTGGGGGTGGTGCATGCTATTAATAACCAGAGGTCGGCTGCCCCCGAGGCTCTGCGCCTCCTAAGGCATTTAGTTCTGCTCTGCTTACGGCATAACATTCAGTTTAAGGCCAGGCATGTCCCGGGGGTTGATAACAACATAGCGGATGCCCTCTCGAGTTTTCAATTTGCAAGGTTTCGCGAATTGGCCCCCGAGGCCTCCCCCATAGGGCTTACTTGTCCCCCTTTTGTGTGGCAGATCATAGAGCAGGCATGATGGACCTGGCTCTACTGTCTTTGGCCCCCTCCACTCGTAGAACTTATGTTGCCGCATGGCGGGACTGGGTGGACTTTCAGGGCTCCCCCGAAGCTAGCGGTAAGTCAGGGGAAGACAGGTTACTTGCGTTTGTCTGGGGTCACCATAGGCGAGGCAGGTCAAAGTCGGCTATGGCGGCGGCATTGGCAGGCATCGCTTTCTATTCGCGCTTGCGCGGCAAACCTGACCCCACAAAGTCTTTTGTGTTGTCCAAAGCCATGAGGGGATGGGCACGGGTGCGTCCGGTTCCCCCGGATTCACGCAAACCCATAGACATAGGCATGCTGGGGGACCTAGTGGGTTGTTTGGCCACAGTGGCGGAGAGCGAATACGAAACGTCACTGTTCAGGGTTGCATTTACATTTGCGTTTCACGGCGCTTTTCGCATCAGCGAGCTAGTAGCAGCCAGCAAAAGCTCCACCTCTGGGATGCTGGGAGACGATGTAGTATTCCCAGGGCCATCTTAACATTAGGAAGGGCCCCTGGGCAACCTAGTTCACTGGACCCCCCCCAAATTAGTTTGCCCAGGAGCCCACAGTCACCTCCCCAACCCTCACCTCTCTGGCTCCGTGCGGCAGCCAGTCAGCTTCCGGCGGCCGGGGATCCAATCATCTTCGCAGGGGGATCCGGGCAGCGGGATCAGGGCAGCGGCGGTAGCTAGGAGCCTGCCCTGAAGTGGCAAAGCGCTATTAACTGGCGGGGCGGGAAGCGCTGTTGCATTTGAAAAGACTGGCCAGGCGCTGATTGGCTGAATTCAGCCAATCAGCGTTCGGCCAGTCTTTTCAAATGCAGCAGCGCTTCCCGCCCCACCGGCAAATAGCGCTAATGGGACAGATGGTCGTCGGGTGGCGGGGATCCGACCATCCTCGCTGGGGAAGGGGATCAGGGCGGCGGTGGCGGTAGCTAGGAGCCCGAAGCGGCGAAGCACTATTTGTCGGCGGGGGCGGGAAGCGCTGTTGAATTTGAAAAGACTGGCCGGATGCTGATTGGCTGAATTCAGCCAGTCATTTTAAATGCAGCAGCGCTTCTCGCCCCCCCCTGCCGGCAAATAGCGCATCGCCGCTTCGGGCTCCTAGCTACCGCCACCGATGCCCTGATCCCCCTGCCGGATCACCCAGTGAGGGTGATCAGAACCCCGGCTCACGGACCCCCGAAATTAAATTCACTGCTAGCTAGGAGGTGAAGCGCTATTTGCCGGCGGGGTGGGAAGCGCTGTTGCCTTTTCAAAGACTGGCCGGATGCTGATTTTCTGAATTCAGCCAATCAGCGTCCGGCCAGTCTATTCAAATGCAACAGCGCTTCCCGCCCCGCCGGCAAATAGAGCTTCGACGAATCAGGCTTCTAGCTACCGCCACCGCCCTGATCCCCCTGCCCGGATCCCCCAGCGAGGGTGAGCGGATTCCCGGACCCCGGCCACCATCTTTCCCATTGGGCTGGGCCGGGGGCCCCTAGGTCCTAGGGCCCCCGGGCAACTGCCCATCGTGCCCAATGGGAAAGACGGCACTAAGTATTCCGTGAGGGACAGGTGCTATGCAAGATTAAGCGGTCCAAAACAGATCAGAGGGGTAGGGGCCACTGGGTCACTCTTAATGAACAGGCTGAAGCGGCCGTGTGTCCCGTTTCCTTAAGTAAGGAATATAGCTCCCGCAGACCAGAGACTGTCTTGCAGTTTTTGGCGCACGTGGATGGGCTACCACTGACCCGATTCCAGATTTCGTCTGTGTTTCGGAGATGCATAGTGGAGTTGGGTCTGCGGGAGCAGGATTTTGGAATGCATTCATTCCGAATTGGGGCTGCTACTTGCGCAGCGGCGGCGGGATTTTCACCTTCTGCCATTCAGGCTGTTGGCAGGTGGAAATCCTCCGCTTACAAGAGTTATGTAAGATTAGATAGTTAGATAAGTTGTAGTTAAGCGCCTGTTGCGCCGGCTCAAAAACGATTGTTTACAATCGGTTCTGGAATGGCTAGCGTTCCGGAATCGACGGTGTGAAGGGAATTTTTTACTTTTTCCTTCATTGTGGACTAATTCAATTGGCTGTCCCCTAAAGTTCACAGAAGGTTTTTTAAATTTTTCACCTTCACTTGGGCCGTATCTTATGCATTTTGTTGTGTTTAAAGTTACATATGTTAACCGCTAGGTTTTCTCTTTTTCAGCTCCTCCCCTTTCCCTCACGGCTCTGGGTAGGGTTTGGTTGGTAGGGCATTCTTTTATTTTTTGGGCTGCTAGGCACCCACTAGCCTCCAGTGCTTCCGTTCTGGAGAGGGCACTTGATGTACAATGGTTTGGAGTCAGGGGCCTCCAGTGGGATGATCTATGGGAGCTTCTTTCCGCCAAAGCCCGTAAATGGGGCCGCCCGGATGTTCTGGTTATACATTTAAGTGGCAATGACCTGGTGTGAGGATTGTGTGGTCCGACATAGTTCCCCGCATTAATTGGCGTGGTTGCCGGAATGTGAAAGCAGTTGAAAGGGCCAGGAGGAAGTTGAACCATGCGTTGTCTAGGCATGTTGTAGCTAGGGGCGGCACGGCGGTTAGACATCCGGCCATTGTTGCTGACTCTGTAGGTTTGTACAGAGCAGATGGTGTCCATCTTTCGGAAGCAGGCATGGCAGTGTTTTTGCAGGACATTTTCTTTAATTTAGGTTAGGTTAGTTAAGCGTAGGTGTATTTGTTTAGGATAGCGGGGCCTGGTTACACGTGGTACCCTACCGGGTTGGCGTAACACAGGCTGTGGCGGGAAGGCGCTCTCGACCAGCAAACAGGTGGGGTGTCAGGTGGTCTCTGTGCGGTATTGCCCCCCCTTTGCCAAGAAGGCGGGCGAGTCCCCAGTTCCGGCTGGGGGCGTTGGTCCTTCCTGGAAGGCCACGTCATGCAATAGAAGGGGGCGGTATGTCCGTCCCAGCGCAGGCTGTACCCACAAGAAGGGGTGTGGCCATTGGGGGCGCTAAGGTCGCTACCATGGCACACCCGTGAGTGGGCTGGTCTCAAGCGCTTTCTTTGCCATCCCTTATACAAATAGGGGTCATACCACTTAAATAAACATATATGACCTTTTTAACCTTACGCAGTTGGTGTCAGTGTCTTTATTTGTAGATAAGGTGTTTGTGTCAGGTATTTCTAGGCATAAGTGTTAAGTAAGGGTATGAATAACAACAACATAATTCAATAGGCGCCTTAGGAAATTCAGAGCGGGTGCCAACATCATGCGTCTGCCGGAACACCTGCATTCGCTGGGGCCCACCCACCAATTCTATGGGGATGCTTACCCATGAAACGCTAGGGGTTCACTCCGGAATGCCCCCTGCCTGTCAATCAGGCTGCGACCGCCTGCACATGCGCATTAGAGACTATGCGCAAGCGCAGACCCTCACCATCGGAAGAGGTGCAGACATCAGACCTTAGGGCTCATTTTCATCAAGACCCAATTAACTTACCAGTGTATTTTGGAATGTGGGAGGTAATCTGAGTACCAGGAGGAAAATAGGACAGGGAGAATATACCCATATGGATTGTAAGCTTGCGAGCAGGGCCCTGCTATGTAGGCCTGTTACTACCCAGTTTGTTTTATCACTGTTTTTTCCCAATTACAAAGCGCAAGGGAATATGTTGAGCTATAGAAGAAACTGCGCACATGTGCAGGTGCAGGGTGCATGCACCCACGGCGAACAGTCTGTTCACCGGGTGCATGCACCCAGGACAGTGGACGGGGGGCAGAGAGGGTTGTCGGGCACCTGGTAGCTCCATTAGCATATGGGAACACCCAGCGTTTCATGGGCGTTCCCATGATAACGCTGGACGTTCCCATGCTAATGAGGCCATGACGCGGGTGCGGGGGGCGTGCAGGTGACATCACCGGATGTCAGCTGCCCGCCCATTTCCTTCCCAGCATGCACTTTTATTTACGTGCACCATTGAAAGATGTGGGAGTTCCCCACAGCATGCGAATGGATGTTTATGTTAAATATCCATTCGTAGCCTGTGCATGGGAACACATGCTGCGAGGGGGGGGGTGGTGGACTCACAAGGCTACGATAACATTTAGTGTGTATGCCCTATATCATTCGTGCATGTGCTCCGATGATATCGTTAATGATTCATTATAGTGTGTACCCAGCTTAAGGGTGGAATGTATTAATATACATCGCCGCCCTTCGCCTGCCAGCCGCCGCGATGCTACCGCATATGTACTAACATATGCGGCTAGAATTGGGTTGCGGTGATGGAGACCCCCACGATACCTGTAATGTGGTGTGCGGGGGTCTCCGTCACATCCCGGCGGCTGTCAGTGTCCCCCTGCGCAGGGGCGTAACTACCATAGGTGCAGGGGATGCAGCTGCTATGGGGCCCATCTTTGCTGTCAAACTAATATGTTTTGCATACATTTATCACCATCAGTGGCTAAATAGGGGGCCCTTACAAACTTTGCTATGGGGCCTACGAATATCTAGTTATGCCTCTGCCCCTGCGTCTCCACCTCCCCCCTGCAGCCGGATGTCCTCCCGCCTGTGACACCTGCTGGGGGAGGAGGAGATCGATGGAGGACGAGAGGGGGGGTCGCGCGGACGGCGGGCCGGCGGTAGAAGCCCATAGGCTTCTATAGGGTATCACCACCCAGAGGGTGGCGATACCCTGCCAGGCGGAGACGGGGCGGACGGGTAATAGTACATAGGAAAATGCGGTAAAACCCATGTTTTACCGCATTTTCCCTTTAGTACATCCCGCCCTAAGAGAGACACTTGCCACAGGATCTGAAATACCTGGGCAATACAGCTAACAGGTACAGAAGCAATGAGATCTCCACAGCAGACAGAAAATATTATTGCTCACTTGTGCTGGAATCTGAGGGATATATTCACTAAGGTGTAGCATTATAGAAGCGGGGTTTCCCATGGCAACCTATCAGATTGTAACTATTATCTTCTAGATGGTGTTAAATAAATGGTAAGTAAAATCTGATTGGTTGTTATGGGTTACATCTCCATTTCTATAAACCTGCACTTCATACTTGCATACCCTACCGGAATAGCGGAGAGGCTACCAAAAATTGGGTCCACCCCGGCCCCTCGGGAAAGTAGACAAGTCTCCCACATCGCCCCCACACTCCCCTTCCCCGTTGCACCAAATACCAGATTTTGCAGGTCCACGTTGCCCCTCAACCAATGCGTGAACCCGTGAATTGTCACGTTTCGCTGACATGGGGGTGGGTCTTGGTGACGTCAGCCTCATCCCGCCCCCACTGACATGCAGCATCTGGACTCCTCTCTGGCTTCTCCCTGGAGAGGAGAAAAATAGTATGCCACACTTAGTAAATATGCTAAATATACAGAGCCTAAACAATATGTACCTTCGCGCTTATACAAGGCACAGAAATCAGAGGCACTATCCAGACATAAATTTATCCCATGAATCTAAAGGCCTCCATACACTAGAATTATTTGGCCCGATTTCACCCGTTCCCGATGGATCGGGTCGAGAAATCATCCCAAATCGGATGCCTTTCTTGTCCCCTCATATCCGATGTGCGGTCCCGTGTGCATTGGACCTGAGTTAGAGGTCAGACCTGCATGCAGACACTCTGACCTCTGACTCGGACCCGGCAGTGGGGAACAGGTGGGTCCATGCAATGTGTCACATGCGATCCTGCCAGGTGGCTGCCGGGGGATCAGATGGCCATACACTGCTGCGATACATCACAGTAGTGTATGGCCACCTTAAGGTATCTACACTGAACTCTTTAACATGCGGTAAATTTAATATTTAGAATTTTACATTTACTATTTATTTCTATTAAAGATGGGATGTTGCCCATACCAAAAACAGATTCTATATATTGGCCCTTATTCAGATCTGATCACAGTACAAATTTGTTCTCAAAATGGGAAAAACCAAGCTGCACTGCAGGTGGGGCAGATGTAACATGTGCAGAGAGAGTTACATTTGGGTGGGGTGTGTTGAAACTGAAATCTAAATTGCAGTGTAAAAATAATGCAGCCAGTATTTACCCTGCACAGAAACAAAAAAACTCCCCCAAATCTAACTCTCTCTGCACATATTACATCTGCCCCACCTGCAGTGCACAGGATCTGGATAAGGGCCATTATCTTCTAGAAGGTGCTTAATAACCAAGAAGTAAAATCTGGTTGCTATGGGCAACATCCCATCTTCAATAGAACTCAGATCTTAGTAAATCAGAACTAGATCTTAGTAAATTTACCCCACAGAGAGGTAGCTGTATGAAGCAATGATAAGGGAGGAGAAGTGAGCCTAAACAGAAGTGGTCCATGGCAACCAATGAGCACTGAGGTAACATCTATAATTTGCAGAATATAAAATTATTCAGAGCAGCTGATTGGTTGCCATGGGCCCCTTCTCCTCTGGCTCACTTTTCCTCCCTTCATACATCTAACCCTGAGTGTGCAGAAGATGATTCCCTATGTCTATACTGCTTATCTGCTGTGTCTAACTGTCATTCTCAGCAGAACAGCTGCGCTTGGCAAATAAGTGTCACCTGCGCTGAGCCTCAGTGAACCTGTGTGTGCATCAATACACAACACAAGACGACATGGCTGCATTTTGTTGGTACCTTTATGACTTATTCTTATATTTATTTCTTCATTACTAGTGTTCTAATGTGAGTGAATGTGAATGACACTTGGCAGACCAATGATGATCTTCAGTACACTCCTCCTGTGGTGCTGGCCAGCTCTCTGGCCACTAGACACACAGATATACCGGATCCTGTTTCCCAATGGCTCCAAGTTCTAATTTAGCCTCAGGCTTGGCCATGAATCTGATGCTGATAAATTTAGTGGGGGATTAAGGAGCCCATAAGACATGAGAGGCCCTTAAAAGGAGCCCCAGGGTGGGAGAGAGAGGGATGAGTAAGGCATGCTGACTTGCCTTGAATGGAGTCCTGGCATACAGTGGAGAGCAGCTAGTGCAGGGATGATGTTTTAGGAGAGATGTACATGATTTCTATTCAAATATTCTTTTTCCTTTATTTATCCTGTGCAGTATCCACCTTTCCTTCCCTCTATGTACAAGGTGCACGCTCTGGGGTTAAACTTACTAAGCATCGGATCTGCGAAATCGATGGTTTTTCCTCGTTATTTTGAATAACCAGATTTGCTATTTGCTTAGTGGCTGATTCTGAGCCACACACAGTAGTTGATGGCAGGCAGAGAAGCCAGAGTTCTCAAACTTGGTCCTCAGGACCCCGCACGGTGCATGTTTTGCAGGTCTCCTCACAGAATCAGTCAAATAAATAGCTCCACCTGTGGATCTTTTAAAGTGTGTCAATGAGTAATGAGTGCACCTGTGCACCTGACAGGTGACCTGGAAAACGTGAACTGTGTGGAGTCCTGAGGACCGAGTTTCAGAACCCCTGCTCTAGGGCTTATGCAAGGAGTCTGTGCACCAGCAAGTGGAATGCTGTGCTGTAATTTTATTCCAGCTGCTGAAACTGCCATCACTTTTATTGGCACTTGCTGCAGCCCCATGTTAGGTGCAAGAGTATCAGCAAAAACAGACTTCCCTTCATAGTATGCACGCCTCAGAATAGCGTAGAGCTTTTCATACTCTCCTATGACAATCCCACAGGACAGGGGGTTCCACGCAATCACAATGCTGCTGTCCTGTTACCTCACCTAAACACTGGAAAGAGAGATGCAGGCAAGTTCTAGCAGACTAGGATTTAGGATGCAAAAATGCATAGAATATATTCATATGCGCTATACATACCCTCCAACATCGGTACATACACATAAAGGGGGCGTGGCCATGGGTAAAGTGGGTGTGGTCACTGGTAAAGGGGCGTGACCATTCCCTTTCTGAATTTGTACTCGGCATTTAAAATAAAAAGTTAAGGTTAAAAAGGATTTCCCAATGTCAGGGCACAGGATATACAGTAGAAGTGCACTCACCCTACTAACAGATAAATGAGGCGCTCAGGGGCGGATTGGCCATTATAATTACCGGGAACTTTCCCGGGAGGCCGATGCTCCTGAGGCCGAATTTAAAGTTGCAGGCAGCAGGGGCAGCACTGAGCAGTTCCCTGAGGCTGGCCCCGCCCACCACACTGTGTGCTGCGTGCATCCAGCCCTGCTCTTCCTGGTCCTGCAGCAGCTCCTCTACGTGCTCTATGCTGCCTCCCCTACCAGAAGCATGCACAGACACTACAAAACAGATCATTGGGTGAGTGCATATTGGGTGTAATATTGATGCAGGGGCTGTGTGTAATGTACTGGGTGTAATTTGGTTGGGGGGGGAGGGGAGGCTGTGTATAATGTCCTGTGTGTAATTTGGTTTAGGGGGGCCTGTGTATAATGTTCTGTGTGTAACTTGGGGGAGGGGGGCTGTGTATAATGTCCTGTGTGTAACTTGGGGAAGGGGGGCTGTGTATAATGTCCTGTGTGTAACTTAGGGAGGGGGGCCTGTGTATAATGTCCTGTGTGTAATTTTGTTTAGGGGGGCCTGTGTATAATGTCCTGTGTGTAATTTGGTTGAGGGGGGCCTGTGTATAATGTCCTGTGTGTAATTTGGTTGAGGGGGGCTGTGTATAATGTCCTGTGTGTAATTTGGTTGAGGGGGGCCTGTGTATAATGTCCTGTGTGTAATTTGGTTGAGGGGGGCCTGTGTATAATGTCCTGTGTGTAATTTGGTTGAAGGGGGGCTGTGTATAATGTCCTGTGTGTACTTTGGTTAAGGGGGGCTGTGTATAATGTCCTGTGTGTAATTTGGTTGAGGGGGGGCTGTGTATAATGTCCTGTGTGTAATTTGGTTTAGGGGGGCCTGTGTATAATGTCCTGTGTGTACTTTGGTTAAGGGGGGCTGTGTAAAATGTCCTGTGTGTAATTTGGTTGAGGGGGGGCAGGGTGTGTGCATGAGAGCGGCAGGGTGTATGTATGTATGTATGAGAGCGGCAGGGTATATGTATGAGAGCGGCAGGGTGTATGTATGTATGTACAGTTGGGGCCACTCCCATCTTGGCAGGGGATGGCGATGGCGACGCAAGCCGCCATACCCCGCCAGCGCCATCTGCATAGCGAGAAGGGGACGCGCGTGCACGAGAGGCGCCCCTTCCGAGGGCGCTTCCAGCCGCTCCCCGCCGCCTGCCCGCACCCCCCCCCCCAACCCTGTCCCGTCGCCCCGCCGACGGAGATTGAGACGCGCGTCTCAGTCAGATGGTGAGGCAGGCCGCTGGCGGATTCGCCAGCAAGGAAGAGGCCTGCCCCATCTGTATGTATGTATGTATGTATGTATGTATGAGAGCGGCAGGGTGTATGTATGTATGTATGTATGAGAGCGGCAGGGTGTATCTATGTATGTATGAGAGCGGCAGTGTGTGTGTATGTATGAGAGTGGCAGGGTGTATGTATGTATGAGAGTGGCAGGGTGTATGTATGTATGTATGAGAGTGGCAGGGTGTATGTATGTATGTATGAGAGTGGCAGGGTGTATGTATGTATGTATGAGAGCGGCAGGGTGTATGTATGTATGAGAGCGGCAGGGTGTATTTATGTATGTATGAGAGCGGCAGGGACAGGATGTATGTATGAGAGTGGCAGGGACAGGATGTATGTATGAGAGTGGCAGGGTGTATGTATGTATGAATGAGAGCGGCAGGGTGTATGTATGTGTGTATGTATGAGAGTGGCAGGGACAGGATGTATGTATGAGAGTGGCAGGGTGTATGTATGTATGAATGAGAGCGGCAGGGTGTATGTATGTGTGTATGTATGAGAGCGGCAGGGTGTATGTATGTATGAGAGCGGCAGGGTGTATGTATGTATGAGAGCGGCAGGGTGTATGTATGTATGAGAGCGGCAGGGTGTATGTATGTATGTATGAGAGCGGCAGGGTGTATGTATGTATGAGAGCGGCAGGGTGTATGTATGTATGTATGAGAGTGGCAGGGTGTATGTATGTATGTATGAGAGTGGCAGGGTGTATGTATGTATGAGAGCGGCAGGGACAGGATGTATGTATGAGAGTGGCAGGGTGTATGTATGTATGTATGAGAGCGGCAGGGTGTATGTATGTATGTATGAGAGCGGCAGGGTGTATGTATGTATTTATGTATGAGAGCGGCAGGGTGTATGTATGTATGAATGAGAGCGGCAGGGTGTATCTATGTATGTATGAGAGCGGCAGGGTGTATGTATGTATTTATGTATGAGAGCGGCAGGGTGTATGTATGTATGTATGTATGTATGAGAGCGGCAGGGTGTATGTATGTATGTATGTATGAGAGCGGCAGGGTGTATGTATGTGTGTATGTATGAGAGCGGCAGGGTGTATGTATGTATGAGAGCGGCAGGGTGTATGTATGTATGAGAGCGGCAGGGTGTATGTATTTATGTATGTATGAGAGCGGCAGGGTGTATGTATGTATGAGAGCGGCAGGGTGTATGTATGTATGTATGTATGTATGAGAGTGGCAGGGTGTATGTATGTATGTATGAGAGTGGCAGGGTGTATGTATGTATGTATGAGAGCGGCAGGGTGTATGTATGTATGTATGTATGAGAGCGGCAGGGTGTATGTATGTATGTATGTATGAGAGCGGCAGGGTGTATGTATGTGTGTATGTATGAGAGCGGCAGGGTGTATGTATGTATGTATGAGAGCGGCAGGGTGTATGTATGTATGTATGTATGAGAGCGGCAGGGTGTGTGTGTGTATGTATGTATGTATGAGAGTGGCAGGGTGTATGTATGTATGTATGAGAGTGGCAGGGTGTATGTATGTATGTATGAGAGCGGCAGGGTGTATGTATGTATGTATGTATGTATGAGAGCGGCAGGGTGTATGTATGTGTGTATGTATGTATGTATGTATGAGAGCGGCAGGGTGTATTTATGTATGTATGAGAGTGGCAGGGTGTATGTATGTATGTATGAGAGTGGCAGGGTGTGTGTATGTATGTATGAGAGTGGCAGGGTGTATGTATGTATGTATGTTCGAGAGTGGCAGGGTGTATGTATGTATGTATGAGAGCGGCAGGGTGTATGTATGTATGTATGAGAGTGGCAGGGTGTATGTATGTATGAGAGTGGCAGGGTGTATGTATGAGAGTGGCAGGGTGTATGTATGTATGAGAGTGGCAGGGTGTATGTATGTATGTATGAGAGTGGCAGGGTGTATGTATGTATGAGAGTGGCAGGGTGTATGTATGTATGTATGAGAGTGGCAGGGTGTATGTATGTATGTATGAGAGTGGCAGGGTGTATGTATGTATGTATGAGAGCGGCAGGGTGTATGTATGTATGTATGTATGTATGTATGTATGAGAGTGGCAGGGTGTATGTATGTATGAGAGCGGCAGGGTGTATGTATGTATGTATGAGAGCGGCAGGGTGTATGTATGTATGTATGTATGAGAGTGGCAGGGTGTATGTATGTATGAGAGCGGCAGGGTGTATGTATGTATGTATGAGAGTGGCAGGGTGTATGTATGTATGTATGTATGTATGTATGTATGAGAGTGGCAGGGTGTATGTATGTATGTATGAGAGTGGCAGGGTGTATGTATGTATGTATGTATGTATGAGAGTGGCAGGGTGTATGTATGTATGTATGAGAGCGGCAGGGTGTATGTATGTATGTATGAGAGTGGCAGGGTGTATGTATGTATGAGAGTGGCAGGGTGTATGTATGTATGAGAGTGGCAGGGTGTATGTATGTATGTATGAGAGTGGCAGGGTGTATGTATGTATGAGAGTGGCAGGGTGTATGTATGTATGTATGTATGAGAGTGGCAGGGTGTATGTATGTATGTATGAGAGTGGCAGGGTGTATGTATGTATGTATGAGAGTGGCAGGGTGTATGTATGTATGTATGAGAGCGGCAGGGTGTATGTATGTATGTATGAGAGTGGCAGGGTGTATGTATGTATGAGAGCGGCAGGGTGTATGTATGTATGTATGAGAGCGGCAGGGTGTATGTATGTATGTATGTATGAGAGTGGCAGGGTGTATGTATGTATGAGAGCGGCAGGGTGTATGTATGTATGTATGAGAGTGGCAGGGTGTATGTATGTATGTATGTATGTATGTATGAGAGTGGCAGGGTGTATGTATGTATGAGAGTGGCAGGGTGTATGTATGTATGTATGTATGTATGTATGAGAGTGGCAGGGTGTATGTATGTATGTATGAGAGCGGCAGGGTGTATGTATGTATGTATGTATGAGAGTGGCAGGGACCTAGGGTTACCACCCGTCCGGGATTACTCCGGACAGTCCGGTAATTCAGGCTGGTTACTTCCCATGCACTGGAGGGACCCCGCCGGCGACTTCACATACCCTGTAGGGACCCACTGTGTGCCTGGGCTGCCGGACCCCAGGGTGATGCGACCGAGCCAGCCCAGACCGTACCTGTCTCTCCCGCGGCCCGCACTAACCACCGGTGCCGCCTCTTATCCGCAGACTCTCCTCCCATCACCCGGACAGCCCTGCCCCCTGACTTACTTTTCACCCACTATGACCCATTGACCACTATCTGTTTTTCACCCTCTCCATCACCCTCTATGCTCTCTACGGCAGAAATGTGGTAAAATACCCATTTTCAGGGATTTTACCCTATTTTTAAATGTAATAAAGCCCTACTAGCAGTAGCCTAATGTAGCGGTAATACCAGCTATACATGGCATTACCCTGTAGAGGCACATCGGCTTCTTTCCGCAACACTGGGAGCATTGGTAAAGGGACTCCCGGATCACAAACCCGGAAGTCCAGGCACCAGAGTGCATCACAAAGGGCATCTCTTTTTGGGAGAGCTGTCCTTTGCATTACAAATCACATATGTTAGTGTATATGCGAAAAGTATTGGCACAATCGATGGTGGGATGTACCGCAAGTGGTTGGTACATCCTGCCCCCTGTCTCCCGCTGCCTTCTGTCACACTTTGACCTGTCCTTAGGTCTCCTCTATTGTATCACCTCACCAGTTTCTTTCTCCAGTGACTCCTGCTGCCTGTATGCCGACAAGTGTGTGTCCAGACTGCCGCTTGATGTTATGGGCGTGGAGAAGAAGCAGTGAGGTACCTGTAACATTACCACCAGCTGTACAACACTCAGGGACACTGGTCATCACAGGAGCAGGTGAGCAGAACATAGTGACTGGGGAATATGTCCCCCTCTCACTCCCATATGTCTCCCTCACTCACTGACCCTGGTAAGAAAATGTATGAATGTTTCTGGATGCACCCACCTCATAGCAGTTACCCACTGCCTCCTTTGTCACCCTCTGATTACTCTTTCCACCAATATCTCCCGGTCACCTCTGTCTGCCCGGACACCCACTAGTGACCTGGGAACATGCCCCCCTTTCTCTCCGCATGTCTGCCTCACTCTCTGCCCCTGGTCTCGACTCTCTCTCTATTTATCTCTGTGTCCCTGGTCTCTCTCTCTTTCTCTGCCTCTGGTCTCTTTCTCTCTCTGCCCCTGGTCTCTCTCTCTGCCTCTCTGCCCCTGGTCTCTCTCTCTCTCTCTTTCTCTGCCTCTCTGCCCCTGGTCTCTCTCTCTCTCTGCCCCTGGTCTCTCTCTCTCTCTCTCTCTCTCTGCCCCTGGTCTCTCTCTCTCTCTCTCTGCCCCTGGTCTCTCTCTCTCTCTCTCTGCCCCTGGTCTCTCTCTCTCTCTGCCCCTGGTCTCTCTCTCTCTCTCTCTCTCTGCCCCTGGTCTCTCTCTCTCTCTTTCTCTGCCTCTCTGCCCCTGGTCTCTCTCTCTCTCTCTCTCTGCCCCTGGTCTCTCTCTCTCTCTCTCTGCCCCTGGTCTCTCTCTCTCTCTTTCTCTGCCTCTCTGCCCCTGGTCTCTCTCTCTCTCTCTCTCTGCCCCTGGTCTCTCTCTCTCTCTCTCTGCCCCTGGTCTCTCTCTCTCTCTTTCTCTGCCTCTCTGCCCCTGGTCTCTCTCTCTCTCTCTCTCTCTCTGCCCCTGGTCTCTCTCTCTGCCTCTCTGCCCCTGGTCTCTCTCTCTCTCTCTCTGCCCCTGGTCTCTCTCTCTGCCTCTCTGCCCCTGGTCTCTCTCTCTCTCTCTCTGCCCCTGGTCTCTTTCTCTCTCTCTCTGCCCCTGGTCTCTCTCTCTCTGCCACTGGTCTCTCTCTCTCTCTCTCTCTGCCCCTGGTCTCTCTCTCTCTCTCTGCCCCTGGTCTCTCTCTCTCTCTGCCCCTGGTCTCTCTCTTTCTCTGCCTCTCTGCCCCTGGTCTCTCTCTGCCCCTGGTCTCTTTCTCTGCCTCTCTGCCCCTGGTCTCTCTCTTTCTCTGCCTCTCTGCCCCTGGTCTCTCTCTGCCCCTGGTCTCTTTCTCTGCCTCTCTGCCCCTGGTATATATAGTATAAAGCACGTTCCCAGCAGCAGGCCCAGAAGTGTCCCAAATTTATAGTTTGCAGGGAGGCGCAAAAACACCCTAGCCGCGGCCCTGCTCGGGGTGATGCTGCAGGGGGAGGTGATGATGATGTGCAGGGGGGGTGATGATGGTGCAGAGGGGGTCATATACATATATATATACAAATATACCTGCTATCTCCCTGTCACCCCAGCTTCCCCTGTTCCCCGCTATCTCCCTGTCACCATAGCCTCTCCAGTCACCCCAGCTTCCCCAGGCAGTCATCTGCTATCTGAGTCACCCCAGCTTCCCCAGTCACCCGCTATCTGCGTCACCCCAGCTTCCCCAGTCACCCGCTATCTGCGTCACCCCAGCTTCCCCAGTGACCCACTATCTGCGTCACCCCAGCTTCCCCAGTCACCCGCTATCTGCGTCACCCCAGCTTCCCCAGTGACCCACTATCTGCGTCACCCCAGCTTCCCCAGTCACCTGCTATTTCCGTCACCCCAGCTTCCCCAGTGACCCACTATCTGCGTCTTCCTCAGTCACCCTCTATATCCTGGTCATTATTTAATTACTGCTCACGGCATATGGTATACTATGTAATGGGTGTGTGACGTGTAATCGGCATTACATTGAATTTTTTTGGCACGCGCCTTCGGCGCGCACTGTCCTTGTTGACCCTCCTTTAGAAAAAAAATTGAGTCCTGGCATCATAACGAGTAATGGTCACTGTGGTGTATGGTGTAACATGTAATGGGCATCACGGTGTGTGGCTTACAGTGTGTCATGTAACTGGCATTACAGTGTGCAACATCAAGAATGGAATTGAAGCAAAGGTTAAAAAAAATGATAGGGCGGGTCAAGGGGAGGGGTTTGGGCAGGTCAAGGGGAGGGGCTGGGTGGGCCTAGGGGCGTGTCCGGGAATCTCTCAACACTACAGGCTCCAGTTGTATGTATGCATGAGAGCGGCCATTATTGATTTGTTGCCGCCCACATGAGGCCACTTCCAGAATTTTTCCAGGGCCACTATTAGTCCCCAATCCGCCCCTGGAGGCGCTGGATGAGGATGCACCACAGAGGGATGTAAGATGGCATTCTCCCCACCTCAGGAGGTCGGAGTCCTTGAAAGTATATTTTCCCGGCTGCACTGTATGTCCCCCTGCATCGGTGGAGGGAGATAGGCAGAAACGCTTGCAGGGCACAGGAGTGGAAGAAGCTGTAACGGCATCTGAGACCGCTCACAGTCAGCCCCACCAGGTTCCTCCAAGATGGCGCCGTCAGAGCAGGGGCCTGGACAAGTAGGGGAAGCAGGCCGCACTCGCCACCACCATGTCTGCACCCACGCGCCGACCGCGGAGTCCATGCTGTGCTAGCTCTCCTCTCTGTGCGCTTGGTGTCCGAAAATCACCACTGCGCATGCCAGAGAGGGCTGACACACACGCTGTGATCTCCCCTGTTTGCTGTGCGATGGGTCCGCGGTGCCGGCGCGTCACGTTACGACGCATCGCACGCTGGCCTGAGACCCGCAATGCATCCTTGGGAATGGGTGCATTGCGGGCAGAATAACCGGTACATTCGGTACACTTGAATTTTGCCGGTACAGACCGTTTAAAAACGGTACTGTACCGGCAAAATCGGTACTGTTGGAGGGTATGCGCTATATGCAAATACTGGCCATTTACTTCCATGGACAGAGATCCAGCAGACTCTTAATCTTTATTTTGTTGGTACTTATGTAGTATCTGGGCTGCCGATTTCTAAATCGGGTCGGATCGGGCACATCGCATCGCATCGCATGCGACCATCGGATGCGATGCGATGACCCGATTTTTCCATAGGAATCAATGTTA
Organism: Crinia signifera; assembly: GCF_055691185.1. NCBI lineage: Eukaryota > Metazoa > Chordata > Amphibia > Anura > Myobatrachidae > Crinia > Crinia signifera. The sequence goes on from NC_139224.1 coordinate 51,096,655, forward strand.
AAATGGACTGAGTCCATTTTAACATGGAATTCAATGGGAAAAAGGGGTCCTTTTCATACCCCTACTATCCAAGTGGGCATGGAGTTGGATATAAACCTGTGGCGAGCGTAGCGAGCCACCGAGCCCGAAGCGTGGCGAGCGTAGCGAGCCCCGCGAGGGGACACAGAATACCGTCCCCTCGCGGGGCTCGCTTCGCTCGCCACGCTTCGGGCTTGGTGGCTCGCTACAGGTTTATATCCAACTCCATGCCCACTTGGATAGTAGGGGTATGAAAAGGACCCCTTTTTCCCATTGAATTCCATGTTAAAATGGAAAATTGGAAAATTGATTCCTATGGAAAAATCGGGTCATCGCATCCGATGGTCGCATGCGATGCGATATCGCATCGCATCACATCTGATTGTATGCCTTAACTTAAGGCATACAATCAAAAAATCGGCAGCCCAGATACTACATAAGTACCATTTTGTTTTCTACAATGATTAACAAATAATGGGGCAGATGTATTATCTGTCGTTATGGGGAAGAAGGGGTATTAGCACACGTTATGTGCACTGATACCCCTTCTCCCACATATATGATAGAGCCGGGATGCGGTAATGGACAGGGGCGCTATGCTCCCCTGTCCATATCGGTGCTGCTATCAAAATGATAGCAGGCCGAACGTATGAACGGTCAGCATCGGAACGGTCAGCATCGGAATGAACGGTCAGCATCGGAACGGTTCCGCACGAAGCCTGCTTTGGCTTCGCCAGCATCAGGCTGGCGAAGCCCTATCTAAACAGCAGGGACAGCGCTGTCCCTGCTGTTAGGTCTGGGCTGCGCTGGGGATCTCGCGTGAACAGCGAGATCCCGCGCATGCCCAGTGCGGCCGGCCGGGGGACAGGAGATAGCGCATCAGTATTAACTGATGCACTATCTCCAGAAAGGGACATCGCCGGAGGGGGGAGTTAACGCTCCCCCGCTTCGGCAGACAAGATGTTAATACATCTTGTCGATGTCCCTTCCTGCTTCGCCTCGCTACTGAGGCGAAGCAGGAAGTATCATAGCGGCGCTTATCGCGCCGCTATGATACATCTGCCCCAATGGGGCAGATGTATTAAGCCTTAACAAGAGATAAATGCAAGGGTGATTAGGAGAGATAAACATCCAGCCAATCAGCTCCTTACTGACTTTTTCAAAGACAGCCTGTAACATGGCAGTTAGCAGGTGATTGGCTGGACATTTATCTCTCCTTATCACCCTTGGATTTATCTCTTGTTAAAGCTTAATACATCTGCCCCAGTGTTGCCCCTTTAATATTTTTTGTAAATAATTAGTATAAATAGTTGTATTTTAATGAAATCAACAAGATTCAGTTTGTTCCTTAATACACACCTACCAAGTGTCCCGCTTATCACAGGAAAGTCCTGTTTTTTGGGACGTTCCCTCGTCCCTCCTGGGGCCGGCAGTGTCCTGTGGTGGGGGGCAGTTGGGAGTCCCCCCTGTCACCCATGAATAGACGATGAATAGCGTCTATTCCTACAGCCAGAGGGGCTGGGGGCATAGCCAGCAGCTCAGGGAGGCGAGGCCTCACGTCAGGGCCGCGAGTATAGGGCACACTCTTTCCTGCTAGGCCACGCCTCCAGGTGCCAAGCCATGTATGTACAGCAGCACCTTTACCACTCACACTGAGATGTGACACACACAAATTCACAAACTTCACCTTGGCCCGTGCGACTGGGATTAAGTTATGCCCCTGCTCTTAACATTGCCGCACAGTACTACCAGGGATGTGGTGGCTTCAAACTCTTTACAAAATGGTCATTACCTGGCGTGCTACGGAGCACTGCTCCTTAGGATGGGATGTACTAAAGCTGCAAATGTGGCTAAAATTCAGAAAATCACACAGGCTCTCTCACCTCTTAAGCTGGGTACACACTATGGCCCTCATTCTGGTTGACTCGCAAAGCTGTGTATTTTGCAGCTTTGAGAGTCAATTAACCCCTTCAGTGGTGTTTTTTTTTAAGGTAGCCTTCCCCACTAGGCGAGTTTTTTAGGGGGAGCGCTACCTAAAAAAAACCACCACTATATCCCCCTCAGCACTGCTGAACACTATGCCACCCGCACCACGGCCCTGCACCCGGCGACGTGCCGTGTCAGTAGCTGGCACCGGAGGCTTCAATAGGAAAGCCGGGGGGGGGGGGGGGGTTGGGAGGAGGAGGCGCGGCAGAGGAGAGGGAGCCGGGCAGCGCTAAAGCGTCCTGAGTTCAGCGATTAACTCAGCAGCGTTGCCCGGCTATAAACAGTTTCTATCCCGAGAATTTTCCGGGCTCACCAGACTGGGCACTGAGGCATAGCCCTGAAAATTCTTGGGATTACCACTGAAGGGGTTAAACGCTGCCCACATGAACGCCTGCCGTACGCATGCCGAATTTCCCTGCACTCGTAAGTGGATGATTTGCATAAACATCCATTTGCAGATTGCGTGCGGGGCAGAAATCATTCGATAGTCACCGACCATCAAATGATTTCTCAAGCACTCGCAAATCTAAGTCAGTCTCTTAGTGTCCTTTTATGGGCAGATGGCTGACATCCGGTGACGACAGCGGCCCGACCACAGCACCTGCATCATTAGTGAATTGCCATGGTAACGCCTAGCATTTTCATGGGATTGCCCATTAAACGCTGGGCGTTCTCAAGGGTGCAACCCAAGTCCGCCGCCCCACTCCCCCCATCCGCACTGCTGCGTGCAAACAGCCCAGCGAATAATCAATTCACTGTGCCCTCTCGCACAAATAAGCTGCACATGCGCATAAATGCTTATGCGCATGGCAGTAGCTAAACATTGCTCCCCTGTGCGATCGGATCAGAATGAGGGCCTACAGTATATGAAATCATATAGCGTGTTTACGATATCATCAACGTTCCTAGAGGAACAATATAGGGCATATACACTGAATGATATCATTAGAAATATTGTTCAGTGACCCAACCCCCCCTCCCCCCATGGAACATGCAGTAGTTGACAATATTGGCAGATTTGACTGCATGTTCGGATGATGGGGGTTGTCATTGACCCCCGAGAGCTCACATTATTAACGATATACACACTAAGCAATATGCACTATAATATTCTTAACAATATCGTTATCATTGCACAGTGTGTACAGAGCTTTACATTGCACCTGGTGCCAGATCCATTTTTCCTGTGAATTCTGCATGGCCAGTGGAAAGCTATGGCATGATATGGTGTGTTAACATTCCTACAGTAATATTGAACCAAACCCTGCCAAGTGTCATAAATCATAACTGCATTAGATCATGTTATTCAATGGGAAGTGTGTCTTTAAAGATAATAGGATTGGGTCTAAAAACACCCATCCTGGGCATACCAACTAATTAATTACTGAATGAAATGAATATACATAAGATTTAAACATTGCATTGGGGTGCACTGGATTGATGGATAAATAACTCATTATGAAGGTAGTTAGTATGTCACAGTGGTGCCTTTCCCATAGAACCCTGTATGTGTGCACCTCCTCCGCTGTGTGAGATGTCAGCCTGCTGCTTCTGTTGCTGGGGAAACCAACTCAATCAGTAGTTCTGCACAAAGACATGAACAGAGGGTGTAGTAATGCGGACCTCTTTTTCCCAGCTAGGAGTTGCAAGTTTTCTTTCCGGTAGATTTTTTATTATTATTATTATTAAAATCATTATCAAGGATATGGAACCACCCGTCTAAAAATTTGTCATAATCGTTATATAGGCTTTTCCATACCCTCCAACTGAACCGATTAAGCCGGTACAGTCCCGTTTTTCAACGGACTGTACCGGCTAAAAATAAATGTACCGAATGTACCGGTTTTAAGACGATTCCTGGGGCACCTCTGATTCTGCCCGGTCCCAGTGCTGCCTTGCGGTAAGCACTGCGCAGCCCACGCTGGTAGTAATGCCGGGCTCGGCTGCGGGTATCGTGTGTGTCTGTTTGAATTACCGCTCAGGACTGTAATCAGGCCTCGCACCCACTGTACCCGGCGTGCCGCTTGCACGCAACTCCCCTGCCCCGTGCTGTACCTACTGCATGTCCCGGGGCTGCATCAAGCTGTCAGGACTTGAGTGACCCTGGTATGTGGTTTGGGTAGTCTTGTTACCCAACTCCCATCGTGTCCCTGTGTTACGTGACAGTGTGTACTGTAGGGTGTGTGTGGCCACGCTTCTTTATTGCCAGTGTAAATAGTACGTTTATAGTTATATCCAGTGTAATACTTGGTGACATTTAAAAATGTCTTTATGGCCATTGCTAAAGGCACTTGCAGGGGAATGTGGCTTCTGGTACATGGGATTGACCCTTGTTTGGATAATGGTGTTTTTCTCAGACTTTTCATACACCAATCAGAATATACAGTGCTCCCCTCTCAGCCATCAGCATATTCTATATTAATAAAAGGTGTTTCTATGTTAAGCGCCTTAGAAAGTGGTTCTGTGTACTAGTCATACATGGGCTGGTGTGGCTTAAATAGTTTAGAATTAATAAGACCATATATATATATATATATTTATATATATAAAATGGGCTGGGGGGAATCAGAAAGGGGCGTGGCCACACACACCACTTCCCCATGGCCACGCCCCTTTACACATTGGACACACCCGTTTTCAAATGTGTACCGATTTTTTCCCTTCAGATGTTGGAGGGTATGCTTTCCAATGATTTGCATTGAATCCCATCCCCAACCGATCCTACTGTTTATTAGTATGGCTTTCTTTTCACTAACAGAGAGATACAGTAATGCTACAGTTGTCTTTATGGGTGGGAAAATGCAATACATTCCAGAGCTTGAATACAGTGGACGATTCCATCTTTAGATCATACTGTACTTGCTTAACCTCCTGGAATATACAGGAGGCTCCCAGAAAGGTGGGAAAACCGCCTTGCAATCCCTGAAACCATCCCGGGGTGGCGGAAGGGACCAGAAGGCCCTGCCCTCAGTGTACAATTACTGAAATATTGGCTTTGTGCAGTGGGAGGGGGGGGGGGTGTGTGTGCAAATGCCACTCCTCCATGTATAGGCCTCTAAAGTGAGACCCACCCCCTAACAGCAACATGTCTGTTTGCCCCGCCCCCTGCTTTGCGGAGCTGGCTATCCACTCCCAGAGAGGAGAAAGTCATCATCCCTGCTTTAGATGGTGTTACACTATAAAAGCCTGTAGGGCTTCTCTACATGTCTCTTCCTGAAATGGATCCAATAAGATCTCTCCCATTCTATCTATTATATTCTATCTATTTACCACAGAAAATCCTACCTCCCAACTGTCCCGCTTAGCGCGGGAACGTCCCGGTATTTTGGGACGTTCCCGCAGGACACGTGCCCCCCCCCCCCGGCAGTGTCCTGCGTCGGGGGGGGGGGGGCAGTTGAGAGTCCCCCATGTAGTCCGTGAATAGACGCTGAGATGAGATGTGAGATGAGATGTGAGATGCGATCTCAGTAGTTCATATGGTAAAACCCCTAAAACAGCACCACTCTCCACATCACCTTGAAGCGTGGCGAGCGGCGGCGGAACGCGTCCTCTGACCTTTTCATACCCCCACTATCCACTATCGGTGTGGAGTTGATTTTACACAGTGTGGCGAGCACAGCGCGCCACCGACCCCGAAGCGTGGCGAATGTAGCGAGCCCCGCGAGGGTACACAGATTGCTTTACATGTATTCCGCATCCCCTCACGGGGCTCGCTGCGCTCGCCAAACTATATAAAGTCAACTCCACACCGGCGTGGATAGTGGGGTATGAAAAGGTCGGAGGACGCGTTCCGCTTTGCTCGCCACTCTTCGGGATGACGTGGAGAGTGGTGCTGTTTTAGGTGTTTTATCATATGAACTACTGAGATCGCATCTCACATCTCATCTCACATCTCATGCCACAAAAAAGGGCCATGCGATGCGATTTCACTCAGGGTGCAGTGAATAAATGAACTAAATTAACTACTGAGCGTACGTAGGAAATCTGGGCGCCCTGCTAGGAAACAAGTACCCACTAAATTAATATGCAGCATGTATGTTAACTAAATAAAATGCATTTATGAAGCCTTGAACTACACCTCTCCACCAATTCAGGACTGTCCAGGTTTTAGGGGGCTGTTTTGGCATGCTCAGCTAAGAAACCAGTATGATGCATTGAGCTTATGCCAGGGGTTCCCAATCTTTTTTGAATCACGGCACCCACGAATACAAAAGTTTTTTCACGGCACCCCTAGGCCAAAAAAATGTAGAAAAGAAAAATAAAATTAAGTGAATTGTGTTTATATGTGATCCTTAAGTTCAGTTATATTGTAAAGGGTTCTGTTTGTACACATATTTTATGATTGGCAGTCACCAGAACTGGTTTTGTCTATAAATAATTGGCCATAAATAATTTTAGATGGTCTTGTACCACCAACCCAAAGTACCCCTGCAAGTGTCCTGAGGCACCCCAGGGAGCCACGGCACACAGTTTGGGAACCACTGGCTTAGGCCCTTACTGTGATCTGTTTGGTCCTCTGCTTGTTCGCATGAGGGACCGATGTCACTTGTTCGCAGGAGGGACCGATGTTGTAGCCGTGCACATCCACATATTCGCCTATGCGCATATGCAAGGCTTCTGTGTGGGGCGCCTTTGGAGACTTGCATAGTCTCCGTGGTGCTTGCAGGATGGAGGCGGGCAGTAGGCGTTTGCATAAAAATGTCCTGCATTTCTTGGCATGCCCACAAAAACACTGGGTGCACCAAGGTAAGCGCTAAGAGTGCCCATGCAAGGGGACGCCCAGAACAGGAACAGGACACTGCAAGTCTAAGTCAGCTGAGATGATTTCGGGCCCGCGCGTAGGGTTACCAACTCATCCCTTTAATCCGGGACACATATTAATTACACAGGTTCTGTGGCAGTTTAAAACCAGGTGAAATGGAGTCTTGAGGTGTGGCAGTTTAAAACCAGGTGAAAGCCAGCCACAGAACCTGTGTAATTAATATGTGTCCCGGATTAAAGGGATGAGTTGGTCACCCTACCCGCGCGCTACCCTGTGAATGGAGGTTTATGCAAAACATCCATTTGCAAAGCAGCAGTGATATTCACTGGGCGGGGACGTTAGAATGCTCGCTAAGCAGCGAACAACCCGAATCAGGCCCTTGATTGTTTCTGAAAGTGTAAATACATAGGGGCTACGGTTCCTTCTTTTTCCTTTTCTTTGGTTATCTTTTAAAATCTCTCTCCCAGTTCCGTATTACTATCACAGCTGTTATGTAGCCTCTAGGTTTAATGGCAATCTGCTAATTGGCTGCTGTTTCTGAAAGTAATAAATGTAGCCGAATTTCCTGAAACTCTTCTAATGAAATACATGACCCACCTGTACATATTATTTCCACCAGCCCTGCACAGAAGTGTCCGCAGAAAAGATTTGAAGCATAAAAGTGAACCACAGAATACAGCCATGCTTTGTATATTGATCACAGATTCCTGGTATAACGGATTATGTAGTAACCGGCAAGACAGGAGTCTAGCTAATGAAATGCAAATGAGAATGCCAAGTGCATCTGCCCTTCAACTGGTGTCTGAGAAGACATCCTCAGGGTGTACGGGGAATTTGCATACAGCGAGCTACACGTTTATCTTCCTAATAGCGCAATAACTTTTTTTTTCAAGTTTACGGTATATTAAAACTCAGTTTTCATGCCCCTGAAGTGTTATGTATATAATAAGTATGGTTTTACATATGTTCAACAATTTCATCTTTTGCAGGTCATTATGATTTATGGTAAAGGGGCACTCTGCTGTTTTGGAACTGCTGCTCAGTGTATCAGGCCCAACACCAGACATAGGAACTTCTGTGTTGCATGAGGTATCCGCAACCACTAGTGGCCGACGGTGACTTGTTCGACACCTATAAATGGTCAACATTTACTTATTTATTACCAGTTTCTTATATAGCGCACACATATTTCGTAGCGCAGGGGTGTCAAACACAAGGCCCGCGGGCCAAATCCGGCCCGCCAGACCTCTTCATGTGGCCCGCGCAGCCGCCGCCAGCCTTCACCTTTTATTCTCGATTTTTTTTTTTAAACAAGAAAGCCGCCTCTTCAGCGCATGCGCGGCAGCCTACAAGCCAGAGAACGTCTGCCCTCTAGCGCAGTGCCGCCGGTCGTCAACCCCTCCTCCGCTCCTACCTGCTGTATAGGAGCCAGAGAGAGGAAAGAGCAGGTCCGTCGTGGTGAATGGTGCTGCTGCTGCTGTGCGCTCCAGGTCACTTACTGCTGAGTGTGCACTGCACAGTGACCGGGAGCACGCTGCCCTCCACTCCTGGATAGATAGTGCGAGGAGCGCTACTCACAGGAGGGAAATGCGCCTGTGTGAGCGCAGCTTTGTCCTTGGTGGTGGAGCAGCTCAGACTGGAGTGGACGCATCAGAGCGGGTAAGTGTCAATGTGTGTGTGTGTGCACTGGCACATTGCAGCCCATCATTAATTGCTGTGTCACATGATAATAAGCAGGACATATGCCCTAAGACTGAGTGCTGCCCCCCTGTACAGGCAGCGTGTGCCCTAATGCACTGCAGTTCACAGCAATAGCAGGAGGGAAATTCTACTGCTGAGTATACAATAATTGAATGCAGTGACAATAATTTATGATAATAAAGAGTGGACACATAGTCCTACAGATACAACCGGCCCTTTGAGGGTGACCAAACTGCTGATGCGGCCCCCGATGAATTTGAGTTTGACACCCCTGCAGTAGCGCTTTACAGAGAATATTTGAACAGTCACGCCAGACCAGTGGAGCTTACAATCTATATTCCCTACCACATGTACACGCACACACATTCATGCTATGGTTAATTTTTGTTGGGAGCCAATTAGCCTACCAGTATATTTTTGGATTGTGGGAGGAAACCAGAGTACCCGGAGGAAAACCGCGCAAGTACGGGGAGAATATACAAACGCCACACAGTTAGGACCATGGTGGGAATCGAACCCATGACCTCATTGCTGTGAGGCTGTAATGCTAACCATTACACCATCTTAGGTCGACATTGACAGCAGGTCGACACAAGCAAAAGGTCAACATTGACTTCAGTTTTTCATATTTTTTTAATTAGAGCAACTTGGTTCCTACTAGAATCTAATAGTGTGCCAAACGCATCGAGGCACCGAGCGCGAAGCATGGCGAGTGCACTACACATGTACGCACTTGAAAATTAGAAAATTCCAGCATCGACCATGTTGATGCCGACATCTGCTTGTGTCGACCTCCCTTCAATGTCGAACTACGTAATGTCAGCCATAGGAGTCGACCTAGTCACTGGTGACCATGTGTTTCGACCTAGTGACTGTTGACCTAGACATTGTCATAGATAACATACTGTAATTAGTTAAAAAGTGGAAGCGATGGTCCTTTAGATACTGCACAGTGTCTATCCGTGGCACTGTCCTATTCATTAGTGGAGCAATCGCCACCCAGCTGCGAAGCACTGCAATTACAGGCTTTCTCATGATTTCGCAATAGTATGCCTTGTGCACCATCACGCGGCATTTCTCATGGCAGGACAAGGAAGCCCGGATGGCGGACCAATAGGACAGATGAGCGTGGTTACATCTGTATGAAGCAGAAGGAGCATTAAGAATCTGGGCCTGTAGGTGGTATATACTCATTTGTGATACAGCTCAAGAACAGGCAAAAGTCACTGCAGTGTACATTTGCGACTTATTCAGAGCTGGTCTGCAGCGCTGACTCTGAAGTGCAGGGGAAGCCTCAAAGCACATATATACATAAATGATATCATCATACCTCCCAACTATCCTGCTTTCTGTGGGAACGTCCCATTTTTTTTTGGGGGGGGGGGGCAGTTGGGAGCCCCCGCTGCCTCCCGCTGGGCAGCTGTGAATACAGTGTCTATACTCACTGCCACCCGCTGGGCAGTGAATACAGTGTCTATTCCCACAGGAAGAGGGGCTGGCCATGCACCCACAGGGCTAAATGGAGGCGTGGCCTCGCGGGAGTGATGCAATTTGATGGCCATGCCCCCTTGTCACTAGGCCCCAGAATTCCAAGCTGTGCTATTTACCATGCGACTAGGTGTGCTGTGGGGAGTTGGCGGGCGAAGCGCCATAAGCAGGCTAGATGAGTGTGGCTCCATCTGTACATGATAACATGCATGTGTATATGTGCTTAGCAATCTCCCTGCACTTCATAGGCAGCGCTGCAGCACAGGGACTGCAGGCAGCGCTGCATCGAACTCATAAGTGGCTTATTATAAGTGCGAGAGAGGAAGCTAATGATCAATTGTAATAACAAATAATGCAAATAATAAGTACAAATGAAAACAGATAAAATACTGTCCACCCGATGCGCGGCTAATTAGAGCAGTCTCACATGGATGACTCGGCAGCAAGAAAATTAGATCAAATGAGAAAATGCAGCACTAACAAATACCTCATGTATAACAGCTTTATGTAGCCAATATAGGGCCTAATTCGGTACTTGTGGATTATCACGGCTCCCATCGCATGCCATCGCATGCCATATATAGTGGCATGCGATGGCATGCGATGCGATGCGATTTTTGCAGGTTTTTGTCAAAATCGCATGCAATCGCATCACATGCGATTTGATCACATGCGATCACATGCGATTTTTCACTGAAAAGCATCCAAATGCATTGGAATTAGTATGAAACATGTTCAATGGCCCCCAAATGGCATTTTTGAGGCTGTACCACCCCCACTATCAATGCGAACCCGAAGCGTGGCGAGTGCAGCGAGCCCGCGAGGGGCGGCGGTACGCGTCCTACTACCTTTTCATACCACCACTATCCACGTCGGCATGGAGTTGAGAATAGAAAGTGTGGCGAGCGCAGCGAGCCACCGAGCCCGAAGCGTGGCGAGCGCAGCGAGCCCCGCGACACCTGTGAAGCCCGTGAGGGGACGCGGATACCTGTGAAGGTATCCGCGTCCCCTCGCCACACTTTCTATTCTCAACTCCACGCCGACGTGGATAGTGGGGGTATGAAAAGGTCATAGGACGCGTACCGCCGCCCCTCGCGGGCTCGCTGCGCTCGCCATGCTTCAGGTTCGGGGGTGGTACAGTCTCAAAAATGCCATTTGGGGGCCATTGAACATGTTTCATACTAATTCCAATGCATTTGGATGCTTTTCAGTTAAAAATCGCATGCGATCGATGCGATCGCATGCGATCGATGCGATCGCATGCGATTTTTTCATATACGATGGCCATTGAGGGAGCCGTGATAATCCACAAGTACCCCTAATTCAGATCTGATCACAGGGCACATTTTGTTTGTAAATGGACCAAATATGCTGCACTGCAGTTGGGGCTGAGATAAAGGTCCTTATTCTGGTTGACTCACAAGGCTGTGAATTTCACAGCATTGCGAGTCCCCCAGATGCCATTACTCGTTACATTTGTGCCACCTGCAGTGCAAATGGTTTTTCCTATTTGCAAATAAAATAATGTGCCCTGCGATCAGGTCTGAATTAAAGTTGAGCGGTTCCGATTTAAAAAAATCGAAACCCACCCGAACATTGGGGAACTGGGGCAATCGGAGCTGTAGCTCGGATCCCCCCTCCTCTGCCCTGGATCCCCATCTGAGCCAAAACCACGAGATCCTGCTTTAATCAGGTGCCACTGTCCAAAAGTCCCATTGAAAACAATGCAGCTGCTGATTGGCTGAGAGCTGTCTGTCGCACCTCTCAGCGGACCACCAATGAAATTCAATGGGGCACTGTGAAAGATTGCACCCCTCCCACATCAAGAGAAAAACTCCACCCCCAACCCTTGGCTCCTGGCTGTACACTCGGCCAAGACATAACAACCCCATGGCAAGCTGTGCATGCAGGAGATCACCCTCATACCTGTTATAGTCCCTCAGAACGCTGATAAATAAAGCACGGGCCATTAGATCCCCAACACTGCCAACACATCTTCCAACACTGCCGACACCGCCAGAACCTCGCACTAAGGACACCACTGTCACTCTTGCATTGCCAACACAGCCGTCAACCCCTGCTCTGAGGACACACCCCAACATACTCCCACCACAGCCAACAACCCCTGCTTTGAGGACATCTTCGGCAACCCCAACACAGCCAGTACCCCCGCTCTGAGGACACCAACGCCAACCCACACTACAGACACAGCCAGCAACCTGTGCTCTGAGGACACCACTGGCAACCCCACACTGCCGACACCACCAGCACCCTCACACTAAGGAAACTGCTGGCACTCCTGCACTGCCAACACAGCTGGCACCCCCACACTGAGGATACCTCTGGCACCCCTGCACTGCTGACACTACCCATCACAGTAAGTGCATTACTTGTGTATCTGACACTACTGCAACCAACTTTGCACTGTATCCCGCACTATAGGTAATCTGCACTGTATCCTGCACTGCATCCCGCATTGTATCCAACCCACAATGTATCCCTCACTGTATCCAACCCACACTATATCTCGCACTGTACCTGACCCATACTGTAACCGACCCATACTGCATCCAACCCTCACATTATCCCACACAATATCTAATCTGCACTGCATCCAGCCCTCACTGTGCTGCCCGGACCTGTGACCTCCTCCTCCCTGCACCGTAATCCTCTTCCAGGTGCAGGGAGGAGGAGAGCCCGGCGCAGCAGCAGCGCCGGGTAAGGGAGGGAGGGGGGAGCCGCCTGGTCCCTGTGGGACCCGCTGTCTCCCACCTCAAAGGACAGCTCTTAACGCAAGAGCTGACCTTTGCCATAATTATCGCATATGTTAGTGCATATGCGATAATTATGAATGCGTTGGGTGGCGAAGGGGGGCGGAGCTGGGGTGCGGATGTTAGAACATCCCCCAAAGTAACAAGCGCTGACTGACTACGCTAACTGCGTAATGCTGACTGACTACGCTAACTACGTAAGCTCCGGCTAGCCGCAAACGGGCGGGAACACGGCACTGATACTGACAGGGACGCCTGACTGACTACGATACCTACTTAAGAGGCCGTGGGAACAAGCTCTATTGACAACGTTAACTACTTAAGCGACCTGCGGGAACACTACGCTGATTCTGACAGGGACTCTGACTACACTGCCCGAGCGAACACTATGCTGATTCTGATACGGTGGCAGGCTACGCTACGTTTTCAGCATAGGCTTAGCTACGTTGTCAGCGTAGCCCAACAGCTGCCTAGCATAGTCAGTGTAGTGTCCCTGTCAGGCAGCTAGTCACCGTACTGTCCCCGGGAGCTGCAGCTCTGTCCCCGGCATCCCTGGCAAGCCTAGTGAGCGCCTCTCACACAGCGCCGGTAACTGCCACATCCCCTGCACCGGCGGACGCCAGGGGAAGCCGACGGAGAGGCGCTCCATCTGTCTGAGACTCAGGAGCGTCTCAGATGCTTGTGCGTCTCAGTAACTATTACGGCAGGGTACGGCAACCCTGCTGACAGGGTTAGGGGTGTGGTGTGCAAGTACGTCTCATGCACAATAAAGGCTGCATTTGCCAGTGCTCCATGTTACATACTGGCAAATGCATCCATTTGAAACCCCCACTATCCACGCCAGCCTGAAGCGGTACGCGTCCTCCCGACTTGTTCATACCCTCACTATCCATGTCGGCGTGGAGTTGACTTTATAAAGTGTGGCAAGTGTAGCGAGCATCCGAGCCCGAAGCGTGGCGAGCCCCGCGATGGGACGCAGATTACTTGACGTGTATTCCGTGTCCCCTCGCGGGGCTCGCTATGCTCGCCACACTTTGGGCTCGGTGGCTCGCTGTGCTCGCCAGACTTTATTAAATCAACTCCATGCCGACGTGGATAGTGGGGGTATGAAAAAGTTGGAAGAAAGTGGCGTGGATAGTGGGGGTGTTTCAGGAACACACTCACACCTGTCATTTCAAGCAGGTTAAAATGGCCAATGGTTCCCACACAATGTAATAAGCGCTGACTGACTACACTAACTGCGTAACGCTGACTGACTACGCTAACTACGTAAGCTCCGGCTAGCCGCGAACGGGCGGGATCATGATGCTGATACTGACAGGGATGCCTGATTGACTACGCTAACTACTCAAGCGGCCGTGGGAACAAGCTCTATTGACTACGCTAACTACTTAAGCGACCCGCGGGAACACTATGCTGATTCTGACAGGGATGCTGACTACGCTGGCCGCGTGAACACTACGCTGATTCTGACAGGGACGCTACGCTAACTACGTATCTGCCGCCGTGAAACTGCACAAGTACCAATGATTTTAATAGTGGGCCTTTGACCAATATTGGTGAAAAATTTAAAACAATATTGTGAAGTGTGTGGTGGTGAAATTCAACTGGAAATGAGTGGAAATGAATGCTATTGAGTTTAATAATAGCGTGGGCACAAAAACAGGCCAACATTTTGTGTTTTAGCGGTTTTAATGATTTAAAAAAACAAAAACACAGATCCAAAACCAGCAAGGGAGGTTTTGACAAAACCAAATACCGATCCAAAACTGTAAAAACACAAGCCGGGCACATCTCTAGCCAAACTGTTTACAGCAAAAGATGCGAGCAGGTAATTTAACAAGTAATAACTGTGCGTGGTGAAGATTCGCACTTCAAACCCAAGTTATTGCCAGGTTGCAGCCTGATTGACCTGGGTCGAGTTGCAGTGATGGCTCCAACCCGGCAATGTGACCTGGGTTATAAGAAGGGATGGAGATGGAATGGGGAGATAGAATGTTGGGGCCCGGCTGAGACACAGAGGGGGCAATGATGTTGAGAGACACAGAGGGCTGGGCTAAGAGGCACGGTACAGGGGGTTGCAGTGATGGGGTATGAGGCTTGAAAGACAGGAGGCTGGAGTGATGGGGCAAAATGCTGGAGAGACACAAAGAGCAGGAGGATAGAGACACTGAGAACAGGATGCTTCAAAGATGGCACTGGAGTGATGGGGCAGGAGGCTTAATTGACAAGGCAGGAGTCTGGAGTTATGGGGAAGGTGGCTGGAAAGACATGAAGCTAAAGTGATAGTGCAAGAGGGTTGAAAAACAGAGGCCAGGATTGGAGAGACATCTTCCAGACTATAGGGGAGATTCTCTAAACCAAACCGTTATCAGCGTTTTTACCACATTTTGGGATGCTCGAAGAATCCCCCGCCGGGTTACCGCAACGGGGGCAGGGCCGGTGCAAGGCACCGGAGCGCCCCAGGCGAGTCGGGGTGGGGGCGCCCCGGTGCCGGGGGAGGGGGGGTACCTGTCCTTCGGCGCTGTGTATTTAAAGCTGGCGGCGGTGGCAGAGAGGGGTCCCTGCAGTCAACGAGCGCTATCCGCCGGGCTATGCGGAAGCGCTTCTGTTGTGAAAACACGGCGCACGCTGATTGGCTGAATCTCAGCCAATCAGCGTGTGGACAGTGTTTTCACAACAGAAGCGCTTCCGCATAGCCCGGCGGATAGCGCTCGTTATTTCTTATTGACTGCAGGGTCCCCTCGCTGCCTCCGCCGCCAGCTTTAAATACACAGCACCGCAGGACAGATACCCCCGCGGCACGGGGGACAAAATGCCGCCCTCCAGTGGCCGGAGCCCTAGGCAAATGCCTAGATTTGCCTAGTGGTGGCGCCGCCCCTGAACGGGGGGCATCGCCAGAAAAATCTGGCAATGCCACATAGAAGCCTATGGGCTTCTACCGCGACTCACCGCCACCCCGCACTGACCCACTTCCACCCCGCACCGAACCCCGCCACCCTGTTGCATTGGAATCAACACATAGATAAATGCAACAGATAGATAAAGGGGTTTTGAAATCACGCATTAGTCGAAAACAGAGATTGAAACAAATCTGAAAATAATATGAATTATTTTCTTAGGTAAAAGCCTTAACCGCTACTTTCAATAAGCTGATGTTTTTGCCATTATCCTGATGCAGTTACGTCTGCTATTTACTGTACAGTACAATATTAATTAGAGTTTGCGAAGGAATAAATTGCCTCTATTTCTCAACCATTGTGTAGAACAAGGCAATGCAAGAACCCTGCAGCTCTTTAGCTGGGTTATACCACAGCATTTATCATGCCCTGTCAGAGGCCGATAATAGGATGCTGCACACTGTTATTGCAGCAGCTTTTTATAATGTGAAAATATGAGTAAAACACATAAATGTTCTGTATATTTTACACGCATTTGGTTCTTCAAACAATTTTACTCAACAACAGAAAAATGGGCTTTGACGGAAAAGGCGGGTGTGGGTTGTCCTATATCCAACAATGCGGCAGATGTATTAAGCTTTAACAAGAGATAAATCCAAGGGTGATATGGAGAGATAAACGTCCAGCCAATCACCTGCTAACTGCCATGTTACAGGCTGTGTTTGAAAAAAGTCAGTTAGCAGGTGATTGGCTGGACGTTTATCTCTCCTTATCACCCTCACATTTATCTCTTGTTAAGGCTTAATACATTTGCCCCAATATATTTTAAATACAGTATTATGGGTACTTGTTTCCTAGAACGGCCACAATCGGGGGTAATCGTGTACCTTAACTTAAGGTACACGATTTCCCCCGATGGACCCGATTTCCTTTGAAATCAGGTTCATTTTGCCGGCAAAGGCAAAATCGGGTCCATCGCGTCGGTTGGGTTCATTAACATGGCACGTGACGCGACCGACGCGATGGACCCGATTTTGCCATAGGGTTCAATGTTAAAATATTTGTAACATTATAATCCGGGAAAAAATGGGAAATGGGCCAATATGTGCCTTTTCTCATTGTATATGCCCCCCCCCCCCATTGCGAACGTCACCCCACGATTGACGCCAACCCGAAGCGTGGCGAGCGTAGCGATCCCGCGGGGGGCGGCGGTACGCGGCCTCCGACCTTTTCATACCCCTACTATCCATGTCGGCGTGGAGTACCCCTACTCTCCATGTCGGCATGGAGTTGAGAATATAAAGTGTGGCGAGCACAGCGAGCCCCGGAGCCCGAAGCGTGGCGAGCGCAGCGAGCCCCGCGAGGGGACGCGTATACCTGTGAAGTTATACGCGCCCCCTCGCGGGGCGCGCTACGCTCGCCACGCTTTGGGCTCGGTGGCTCGCTGCGCTCGCCACACTTAATATTCTAAACTCCATGCCGACGTGGATAGTAGGGGTATGAAAAGGTCTTAGGACGCGTACCGCCGCCCCTCGCGGGCTCGCTACGCTCCCCACGCTTCGGGTTGGCGTCAATCGTGGGGTACCGTTGAGGGGGTTAAAATTGGGGTCTGGGGAGAATTTTACATTGAATCCAATGTAAAATAGGGTCCCAGGGACCCTATTCACATTTCAATTAATGTAAAAATCGGGGCCATCGCGTCGGTCGCATCGCATGCGATTTGGTCGCTTGCGATGCGATCGACGCGATGCGACCACCCGATCAAAATCGGTGTGGCCGTTCTAGGAAACAAGTACCGTATTATGTTATAAATAAGGGTGTGCACTGGGCTCTTCCCGGGTTTTGTGGTTTGGCTTTGGATATGGATCTTCCGTCATCTTTTGAATCTGGATTGGTTTTGTCAAAAGAATCAAAACCACCTTTTCAGTATTTGGATCTATATATAAAAACAGCTCAAATAAAAAAATTGTCCCTATGCTATTATTAACCTCAATAACATTAATTTCCACTTGTTTCCAGTCTATTCTGAACACATCACACCTCATAATATTGTTTTTAGGCCAAAAGGTTGCACCGAGGTAGCTAGATGACTATGCTAAGTGACACAAGTGGGTGGCACTAAACATCCCATCATCTTACCCGTCTTTTTCCCAACATGTATCACCTTTAATACTTAAAACATCTACTTATGATAAACCTGAAATAATGACTCGGAGACTTAGGTTTGGCAGAAGTTGTTAACTGATTTATTTTTGTAGAATTTTTAACAAATTTTTGTTGATTTATTAATTGATTAATTAATGGTGGCCAAGAAAGAACGGCTATTAACTAAACTCCACCCCAACTACCAACGTAACTGGCCTAACTCGTAACAAGCGGTATCCAACTCAACCTTGTCGCCTTAACTACCCACCCCTCCGGGTGAGGTCGCTGACCCCGACACGGGTGTTACAGCAACATGCCTAAGTCAATGAGAGGTGAGTGCACCGAAAACAAGCCATGTACGTAAACTCAATAACTAATATCTAACTAATTTATTACAAAAACTGCCGTTCTTTCCCGCCTATCAGCTAACGCGATTAAAACACAAAGAAAAAACCACCACCTCAAACCAAACCCAAAAAAGGGGGAGGGAGGGCGGGAAAATCAGCAGGAAGAAGAGGAAGCCTCCTCCCCTTCCTGCTCCTATATTCCTTCCTCCTTGACCAAACCCTCCCCATCCCATAGGATCCCTGAGTCACATGCTTGTCAGTGATGACACGCAGCTGAGGGATGTTTAACCCTCTACATGCCTATTCCAGGCACTCCGTTATTCTAAACATCCCATCATCTTACCCGTCTTTTTCCCAACATGTATCACCTTTAATACTTAAAACATCTACTTATGATAAACCTGAAATAATGACTCGGAGACTTAGGTTTGGCAGAAGTTGTTAACTGATTTATTTTTGTAGAATTTTTAACAAATTTTTGTTGATTTATTAATTGATTAATTAATGGTGGCCAAGAAAGAACGGCTATTAACTAAACTCCACCCCAACTACCAACGTAACTGGCCTAACTCGTAACAAGCGGTATCCAACTCAACCTTGTCGCCTTAACTACCCACCCCTCCGGGTGAGGTCGCTGACCCCGACACGGGTGTTACAGCAACATGCCTAAGTCAATGAGAGGTAAGTGCACCGAAAACAAGCCATGTACGTAAACTCAATAACTAATATCTAACTAATTTATTAAAAAACTGCCGTTCTTTCCCGCCAAAGCGGGGTTCTAACAGACTACCCCGCACCGCCACCATCTAAACTACAGACTCAATGACTATCAACAGATCCTCCAAGAACATAAAGAGGCCCTCATCAGCCAGATGAACCCCATCAGGCCGGAATAGGTGTTTATGACCGAACCTGATCCTCTCGTGAGCGACCACCGCCCCTCCTGAAGCCACTACCCACCGGGCTATTGCCGCATTAAGTTTCTTCCTGGACTCATCGATTGCCCTCGGGTTAGTAACCCCCCTCCAACAGAGCCGAGGAACAATAAATGACCACACTATGGTACATGCGGGCCAGGCCGAGCTAATGGCTTCCAGATCTTCTAAAATCCAGCCTCGCAGATCTAACTGAGGCACCTTCCCGAGATCGTTACCTCCCAAGTGAATCACTAGAACCAATGGTAAACCGTACTTGCGTGCGCAGCACAATAGGAAATCCTTAAGGGCCCCCCAGGACATGCCCCGCACCCCTAACCACCTAATCGATCCAATGCAGGCAGAGGGGGGACCCTTACCTTCGCTAGCTAGCCTAGCCGCCCAATATACGAATGAGTGACCGACTACCCACACCTGGAGCCTATCGATCCCCTGACCTAAATGGGAGAGATGCAAGAGAGATGAAATAGGGTGTTAGACTGGACTGTTTAATTGGGAGCACCTTTACATATTTATGAGGATCTGCCAAAAAGAAAAAACAAATTTGGTATGACGACTCGAGGCACATTCAAACAGTGCCTAAGACATGCTCCAATCACGATTGGAGCCATACCAGGACACAAAGGGAAAGAGACAAACAGGGGGAAGGGCAGGGTATTGGAAAGGAAAGGGTTGAAAGGTGTACTCGGCGGGAGAAAAAACGACTAGACCTGCTGAGGGACTTTTAATTAGACTATAGCCAAATTAAGTAGCACCAGATTCAGTCCGTCAGATCAGGCAAAAAAGCGGGAAAACTCCGGACGCTGGCCCAACAGCAGAGCGTAGTTAAGCCCCGAGTAGGGTGGACATAGGGAAGGGTAAACAAATGACCATCCATCAACACGACAGTCACAAACAGACAAACTCAGCAACACTTATGACAGCAGATGTGGCCTAATATATTTCTTGTAGCTCGCTGAGCGCCATCTCCCTAGGGATTTAATGTCCTCCACCGACCAGCCGGCTTCAGCTGCCGCAGTAGCGGCACCTATCCTAAAAGAATGCGTCCCGAAGTCTCGAGGTGACAGGCCCAACCGAGACAGGCAACGCCCCAGCATCCATCGGAACTGGTACAACGTCAGAGGCGAACCATCGTAGTGTAGAAGCCAGGATCGCCCTGAGGAAGGCCTCACTAGCATATACAATGCACCCAATGATACGGGGCACACTGACTCGGGAACGACAGGGCCCATGGAGGACCACCTACCTCTGGCCGACTGGTCGGTCTTGGACCTTCTAATCCTAAACCACAATGTCCCTCCATCTAAGCGTATGTCAGACAGAAGGAGGGTCGCGTCCCTAGTCTTCGAGGGGGCAACTAGCTCGGATATCCTCAAAGCGCCGTGGTAAGCCATGGAAAAAGCCAGCCTAAACAGCAGCGCCTCGAACGCAGAGCTAGCGCAATGCCCCACCCCTTCTAGTAGATCACGAAGAAGAGAGGCATTAATCGGCCGGCGACAGTCTGGAGGGGCTGGCACCCTCCGTACCCAGCCCTTCATGGCCTTAGTGACTAGAAAACCCTTAGTAAAATCCGGCCACCCTTTGACCCTAGCGAAGAAAGATATGCCCGCCAAGTACCTAGCTGCCACTGCCCTGGATTTTCCTGAGCTATATAAATACCAAATAAAAGACAATAAACGCTGTTGACCCCGCCTACCTGGCTGCGCGCCCCCTCCTGAGAACGATTCCCATTCCGCCCATGCCTGCCGATAGCTTCGCAGTGTACGGGGAGCCAAGGAGGACTCCGCTAGCCCCTCCAGTCGGGCTCGATCACCTGCCAAACATAAGAGGGGCAGGGCGTGCCCAACAGATCAGCATGAGGCGCAAGATCCCGAAAGCGCTGCCATTGAAAACGCGAAAGAGCGTCCGCTATTTCATTATCAACGCCGGGCACATGCTGAGCCCTAAACAATATAATATGACGTAGACATTGGAGGGAAAGCTGCGCCAGGACTCTCAACACTAACAGGGATTTGGCCTTTTGGTGATTGATGGCGTGCACGGCGCTGAAATTGTCGCACCAAAACAGCAGGCTCCTGTTCGCTAGGCGCGGTCCCCAGATTTCCATGGCAACCATGATGTGAAAAAGCTCTAGCAGCAACAGGTCCTGGGTGAGGCCCTCATAGGACCACCCCCGAGGCCATACCTCCGCGCACCAATGTCCATCCAAGAAGCAGCCGAAGCCAGCCGCTCCGGCAGCATCCGTATACAACTGAAGCTCTGAGTTTGCCACGGTCGGGGCGAGCCAAATCCGCACCCCGTTGAAATCCTCTAAAAACGAGGACCATACCTTCAAGTCCCGCCGAATTTCGGCGGACAGGCGGACTAAGTGGTGAGGCTTGATCACCCCAGCCGTGGCCCTCTCGAGCTTCCTGCAAAAGAGCCTGCCCATGGGGATGACTTTGCACGCGGAGTTGAGCTGCCCCAAAACTGACTGTGCTTGTCTCAGCGGGATCTTAGACCTACTCTCGCATTGCAAGATAGCCTCGCTGAGCCTGACTACCTTATTGGCCGGCAGGCTACAGCAGCCCTTCTCAGTATCTATTAAGATACCAAGAAATGACAGACAAGCACAAGGGCCCTCAGTCTTGTCGTCTGCGATGGGGACCCCGAAAAGCCTGAACAGCGATTGAATCTTCAGCAAAATGCGGGCGCAGTGATCGGAGCCGGCCGGCCCGATGCACAGAAAGTCATCCAGGTAATGGGCGAGGCCGCCCCCGTCAGATGAACTCTCAACACACCAGTGCAGAAAGGTACTGAACTTCTCAAAAAATGCACAAGAAACGGAGCATCCCATCGGCAAGCATTTGTCGATGAAATACTCCTCTCCGATGCGGAAGCCCATGTACCGAAATGAACTGGGGTGCAGGGGGAGAAGCCTGAAAGCAGACTCAACATCTATCTTAGCCATGAGCGCCCCCCGTCCAAACGACCGAACCATTGCCAGGGCATCGTCAAATGACTGATAAGTCACCGAACAATATTCCTCTGGGATGGCGTCGTTGACAGAAAAGCCTGCTGGGTAAGACAGATGCTGTATAAGGCGGTACCTCCCCGGGGCCTTCTTAGGTACCACACCAACCGGGGAAATAACCAGGTTCTCTAAGGG
The DNA here is from genome assembly GCF_055691185.1 of Crinia signifera. NCBI lineage: Eukaryota > Metazoa > Chordata > Amphibia > Anura > Myobatrachidae > Crinia > Crinia signifera. The sequence continues at coordinate 51,118,856 of NC_139224.1, forward strand.
GGGATGGGAAAAGGGGCCTACCATGCGCCCCAACTGATTCTCCTTATCCACTTTCTCCCTCAAAACTTCCGGGAGGGACCGAGCGGATTGGAGGTTGCGATATGATCCGCCCCTAACTTCCCCTTTAACTGGTAAAACAAAACCCACCCTAAAACCTTCAAACAGAAAAGAGGCCGCTTCCCTATCTGGGTAGCGCTGAAACCAATCGGCCATGGCAGCTACGCTCACAGGTGAACGCGCCTTATCTAGGATTCCCGCCGGCCGCTGCTCTGGGTGTAGCGGCCGACGCCCCTCTATTGGGGCGGGGGCCCCGAAAGCAGTTGGAGGCCGGGTGGTTCCCAGAACAATTGATGCAGATGTGCCGAAAGCGACAACGCTGGCCCATCTGACAGGAGGAGTTATTAAATGCAAAGCATTTACCCTTTGATGCGCCTACTGCCGCGGGCCGATTGGTCGCAGCGAAACGACGTGCCGGAAGGGCCTCCTGCGTTGGTCGCTGCGAGGAGGGGGAGGCCGCGGGAGGAGCCGGAGGTGCGGAGGCAGCCTCCACCGCCCCCGACCCCATGCGCGTGAGCCCCATCCATATTTCTACATCCTTGCACCCAAGGTCCAGAATGAATAAACAGTCCTGCTTGCGCCGGAACTGCTCATCATACGTTCGCCAAGCCGTGCCCCCATAGGTACGCTGCATCTCGTGGACCATGTGTATATATCTTATCACGTTCATGTGTTCGTCTGGACGATCATCCAAGTAACAGGCTGCGAAAACACAAAAGCCCGCCAGCCAGTTGTCATAAGACCTGTAGGCCTCAGAGCCAATGCCGCCCTTATCCTTTGCTGCCTTGAACGCTTTTTTGGAGTCCTCGGTCAGACTGAACACGTCAACGTAGTCCCCTTTCTCAATTTTCTTCCTGCAACTTTCGCGCAAACCCCTGCACACCGCCGTATAGTCGCAGTGCACCACGGCGGGCAAATTTCTTCTCTTCCTCTCTCTACGGGATATAGCGGATAGCTTCCTTCGCTTGGACTGCTGTGCCCTCCTCCCCGCCTCCTTCCTGGCGTACCTAGCTGCCCGCTTGCGTGCTCTAGCGGAGCTCCCCACATCAGACCCGCCTGCTGAAGAGGAGGAGGAGGAGGAAGAATGATTGCTTCCTGACCCGCTAGAAGAGGTGCCCCGCCGAGACCCTGCATCATCCTCAAACAAGGCCTCACCTGAGGAGTCCGGTTGTGCAGCCCACGTGTCGTCATCATCCGCGTCATCGCTGGTGTCGACGGCGCCAGCAAAATCTTCCAGGGGTAGGGGTGTGTCATCATGGTAGGTTTCATGGGACCCATGCCTCGGCCCGCTGGATCTCCTACGCCCCCCAGCTGTATGCTGTGCCTGACCTGACGTGGAGGGTCGGCCCTCTATGGCCACTACGGCAGACCCCATCTCTCTGACGGCCTGCATGAATTGGGAGCAGCCCTGTGCTGGCACCCCTCGGGACCCTGACCCCCCCTATTCCTACTATCCCTGGGCCTGCCTTCGGGGGAGAGGCTATCTGCCAAAGGCCCCAGGGCGCTGGCCATGGAGGAGAGGGCAGTGGACAGCAGTATGGGATCAAAAGCAGCAGCAGGGGGCGCCCTTGTGCGGCCTCTCCCAGAGCCCTCTGCAGAGCCTGAGCGACCTGCACGGTTAGCAGCACCCTGCCTCCTGCCCATGCTCCCCCAGCCATCCTCATGGCCATCCCATCCTCCATGCGCCTGATTGTCCTGCAGTGCCCGGCTGTGCCCCTCTAACCCCTCCTCCTGGTCCTCCCACACCTGGTCCTCAAAAGGGGGGTCCAGTGAGCACCTCCGCTGCCTACCACGACGCCCCCTCTGGCTGGGCGCAGCGCGGCTCTGAGTGTGCTCCCTGCTCCCAGCCCCCCTGGCTGCTGCATGCCCCCTGCCCCTCACAGCTCTGCCGCGCTGCGCCGCCATGACCGGCAGGTCCCACACTACCGCGTGACGCGCCGGACCGCGTGACCCGGCCGGCGCGATGACGCCGCCCTACCACGCTGCGCATGGCCCCCCGCCCCCCCGCAGGCCGCGACGGAGCTCGCGCTGCCGGGTCAGGCGCAATGCCTCTACCGGCGCGCGTCACCCCCCGCGACCCGCGTCGAGCGGCGGGCGGCGCCGGAGGCTGCAGGGCAAGGGGGGGGGTCGGCATCCTGGACATCGCTGCCCGTGAAACGGGCCGGACGGCGAGCGGATCGCCGCGGCCGCAGGGCAGAGGAAGCCATGCTGCAATGCCGGACGCAGGTACCTGAAACTAGCACACTTCTTTGAGTTTTCCTACTCCAGCACCCCACGCACGTCCTTCCCCTGGAAAATCAGCAGGAAGAAGAGGAAGCCTCCTCCCCTTCCTGCTCCTATATTCCTTCCTCCTTGACCAAACCCTCCCCATCCCATAGGATCCCCGAGTCACATGCTTGTCAGTGATGACACGCAGCTGAGGGATGTTTAACCCTCTACATGCCTATTCCAGGCACTCCGTTATTCAAACACTGGACTGATACAGCACACTTATCAGCACCCCCTGATTATATGGCAGACTTGGCTCACCCCGGAAATTGTAGGGCACCCCTGAACTGATACAGCACACATGGAATTCTACGGCATAGACGGCGGCACCCCTTACCTGATACAGCACACATAGCAGCACACATGGAATTACATGGCACAGATGGCGGCACCCCTGGACTGATACGGCACACATGACACCCCTACAGTAAAAATAAATGAATAAAAAAAGGGCAGCTCCCCAGGAACTATACGGCTGATTTAGCAGCACCATAGAAATGTGAACACACTTGTCTCACCCCAGAAAGGATATGACACACTTGTCTCACCCCAGAAATGATATGACACACTTGTCTGTTGTCTCACCCCAGAAATTATATAATACACTTAACTCACCTCAGAAATTATACGACACAATTGGCTCACCCCAGGAATTATACAGCTGATTTAGCAACACCCCAGAAATTATATGACACACTTGGCTCACCCCAGGAATTATATGACACACTTGGCTCACCCCAGGAATTATATGACATACTTGGCTCACCCCAGGAATTATACATCTGATTTAGCAACACCCCAGAAATTATATGACACACTTGGCTTCATCCCAGGAATTTACAGCACACTTGGCTCACCCCTGGACAAACACGGCACACTTTACAGCCCTTGCAGTAAAAAAAAAAAAAAAAAAACTATTTTTTTTTCTTTTAATTAAAAAAGGGCAGCACCCCTAAAATTATGCGGGACACTTGCAGTAAAAAAATAATAACCTTCTTTTTTTAAATTAATTAATTAAGGGCAGCTTCCCTGGACTAATACTGGATACATGGTGGCACCCCTGGACTGATACAGAAAACATGGCGTCACTCTGACCTGATACAGCAAACATGGCGCCAGACATGGAATTATACAGATCTAAGCGGGTATAGACAGATGAATGGATTGGAGGGGGCATAGATTGACAGACATACGGGAGGGAGCATAGAAAACCAAATGGACATATAGGGTACCAAATGGGGTATAGATAGCCAGGAGAGGGCATAGATGGATAGTGGCATGGGCAGACAGGCAGAGCATAATATGGTGGCATACTGTAGATGGACATTGGCGGTACTGACAGACAGAGCACCATATAGGGGCATAAACAGATGGATGGGAGGGGGCACAGATGGAAGGGAGGGGCCATAGATGGGAGTGGCATAGATGGACAGACAGAAGGGAGGGGCATAGATGGATGGGAGGGCGCATAGATAAAAAAAATAGAGCACCATTTGGGTTTATATACAGATGAGCGTACAGGAGGGGGCATAGATTGACAGATTTACAGGGTATAGATGGACAGAAGAGGGCATAGAAGGACAAGGGCATGGGCAGTCATACAGAGCACCATATAGGGCAGGGCTGGGCAACACCGGCCCTCCAGATGTTAGTGAACTACACATCCCAGGATGCTTTGCATTAGTTTTGCTATGTGGCCATGCTGAAACTGATGCAAGGCATGCTGGGATGTGTAGTTCATCAACATCTGGAGGGCCGGTGTTGCCCAGCCCTGATATAGGGGGTAGGCAGGCAGACAGATGGACAGGAGAGGGCACAGAAAGACATAAAGAAGTTGACATAGATGGGAGAGACATAGACAGACAAGAGGGGCAAAGATAGATGTATGGATGGAAGTGGGCATAGACAGACAGATGAACAGACAGAGCATAAGGTGGTATGGACAGACGAACATACGGGTGGGGGCATAGACAGACAAATGGATAGACAGAGCACCATATGGGTGTATCGATGAAGAGGAGAGGTCATAGATGGACAGTGGCATGGGACTACAGACAGAGCACCATATGGGTGTATCGATGGAGAGGAGAGGTCATAGATGGACAGTGGCATGGGAATACAGACAGAGCACCATATGGGTGTATCGATGGAGAGGAGAGATCATAGATGGACAGTGGCATGGGCAGACAGACAGTGCACCATATGGGGGCATAGGCAGACAGATTGATGGATGGAAGATGGCATAGATGGACAGACCAACAGACAGAGCACCATATGGGGGTATAGACACATGAACGTATGTGATGCAATTTTCAATGGTTGCTGCAGCCAATCAATTGTGGGGTCTGCGAGATGGTGTAACACACAGCCACATGTACCTACTGTATACTGTATATCTTTATGATACATCAGCTATGGGTTTGCTTTAGGGCTGACCCAATATGTCCGTAAACAACATTGTTTCAATATATTGTGTATCAAATGATATATTGAAAAGTAATAACCAGCCTACAGTAAGTTACATCAGAATCATTCTATGTTCCCGCTAGAAATACCAGCGGATTCCTAAGGTAAATACTGGGGTTAGGCCCTAGGATGTATTAGGCTTTTTCTTTTTGGGAGGGGTAGTTTAGGGTTAGGCTTCTGGGGGGGGGGGGCAGCTATGGTTAGGTTGCGGGAGGGGTGGGTCATTATTAGGTTTAAAAGAGATCTGTCGGGATGCCACTGTAGGCATCCTGACCATTGGAATTCCATTGACCTGGATAAGGAAACCAACCCTGTATTAAGTACGTGCCATAAAACAAGTGACTGGTGATGTGACCACAGAACATGCAGCAATTTTCCTCCACCTCGGAGAAATGAGAAGGAAACTGATAGAAAGGAAGGAAATACTGAATTGTTCACCTTCAGTATTACACTGTGTTCTAGAATCTGTATTCTGGTGATCACTTCTATAGGTTGTTAACACCCACACCCCCCCATGCAGATATCGTTAATGATATCGGCAGTGGAGCGTCATGTAGGGTTTACCCAGTCAGGCCCGAGCCTAATTATTTTTGGTAAGCATTTTAGCACCCATCACTATGGATACTGTGGGTGGAGCTAAAATGTGAGTGGAGTATACATTTATACTTATAAATAGGGACATTGTGTTCCGGGTGCTACTACATAATAGTACCAATTTGCATTACACCACACAGTAGTGCCACTTAAACACACTGCACCAGGTACAGCCCCTTAGTTATATATATTTCAATTTTGAAAATGATTGGATACTGTAATACAGCATTCTTTGTGGAATGACAGTTGGTACACTTTTAAGAACATTTTATGAAAAATAAACAAGGGCTTTTGAACTACTAAATTTATTGATGCTATATTGACTGTTAGCCTAGAAAACTTGTTCAACACTGGGCGCCATCTTCTTTGGGTTATAATATCTGTTTGTTGTTTCCATACCAACAGGAAGTGGTGTCTGGTCGGCTGCCCTTTTCAGATTTAATTTTGTTGAATTTTGAAGCGCACTTGAGGAGAATTTTCATTTATATATATAAAAAAAAAAAAATCACAAACATGGGGACTCAGTTGAAGACTATGTTGTTTATTTTGAACAGCAGGTCACAGCATCTAAGGTAAACCATTTGCAATCATTATTACAGGCAATAGCTTACAAGCAATCTCAGCATCACAGATTCTTGAAAGGCTCCAATACAATAGCCCACCCCTGGCCTATCGCTTGGGTGGGTAATCCACCATTGAGAGCAAGGTGACTCTGTCCTGGAAACGCTTATATCAGGAAATCCCAGGTGCTGCTGATTATACACCTGGGTTCTGTTACTGCTCTAAAACCTGGTCTGGATCCTCTACATTACTTTCATGTGTGGAGATGGTGACTCTGCCACTATATATATATATATATATATATATATATATATATATATATATATATATATATATATATATATATATATATATATATATATTTATTAGTTCCCCACATTATAGATCACTTGATATCACCATTTGCAGAGTTAGTAGAATACACCTTCAAGCTACACCCCTATGTAACTGCAGTATATGCCAGAGGTGAAAGTAGATATTTGTAGGACCTAAGGCAAAAAACAGGAGGCATGGCTCACAAGCACACGTCCTTCATGTGAAGCCATACCCCTTTACACAGGTCACACCCTTTTTTCAGGCACACTCACAGATTCACTACGCGGTAGTCCCAAGTTTAATGTCTCAAATGTTTGGACATATTCCCATGTAACTGACATGGAAGGTGGCCCCTCTCAGCACTGGGCCCCATAGCAGTTGCACTGCTTGCACCAATGGTAGCTACAGTACACCCTTGTGTATATCACATGTAACTGTGACAGGGAAGGTGGCTTCTCTTAGCTGTGGGCCCCATAGCAGCTGCACTGACTGCACTTATGGTAGCTATGCCCAACATCAATATAGGCCCAACGCCATGACAGCTCATTTATCACCGCTGCAAGCAGATATTGATAAATAGGTCCCATGTAACTGCAACAAATACCCCTTACACACCAGCCAAAAATCCCGGGTTATCCCCAGGAACAACCTGCGACTAGCGCTGGTGTGAAAGGCTCCCGGGCAAAAATCCCGGGGGGCATTTAACATTGTAATCAGCCATCAGGGTGGCTGTACAATTAAAAATCGTGTATAATCGCGTCGCATCGCATGTGATCTGGTCACATGCGATGCGACCGATTTCACACACCCGATGCCATACAATGTAAATCGGTGGCGCCGTGCTAGGAAACAAGTACCTTGATTTTATATAGTGTGGCGAGCTCAGCGAGCCACCGAGCCTGAAGCGTGGCGAGCGGACACGGAATACATGTAAAATAATCCGCGTACCCTCGCCACGCTTCGGGCTCGGTGGCTCGCTGCGCTCGCCACAATATATGAAATCAACTCCACGCCGACGTGGATAGTGGGGGTATGAAAAGGTCGGAGGACGCAGTTCCGCCGCCCCTAGCCACGCTTCGGGGTGACGTGGAGAGTGGTGCTGTTTTAGGTGTTTTACCATATGAACTACTGAGATCGCATCTCACATCTCATCTCCCATCTCATCTCATCTCACCTCATCTCACATCTCACGCGATGTGCGATGCGATTTCACTCAGGGTGCAGCAAATAAATTAACTGAATTAAGTACTGAGATCGCATCTCACACATCGCAAGGCACAAAAAGCCATGCGATGCGATGTGCGATGCGATTTCACTCAGGGTGCAGCAAATAAATTAACTGAATTAAGTACTGAGATCGCATCTCACACATCCCAAGGCACAAAAAGCCATGCGATGCGATGTGCGATGCGATTTCACTCAGGGTGCAGCAAATAAATTAACTGAATTAAGTACTGAGATCGCATCTCACACATCGCAAGGCACAAAAAGCCATGCGATGCGATGTGCGATGCGATTTCACTACGCAGTATAGCCCACTAAGCAAATAGCTTAGTGGGCGCCCTGCTAGGAAACAAGTACCCTTATCTTCTATAAAGCAATAAATAAGAAGCACATTCTGATTTGTTGCCTATAGCAACATCCCATGTTATATAGAACTCCCATGCTAGAAAATTTCCCCCATAGTGTTACTTAATACAAAGGGTAATCCTTCCTAAATCTGCACCAAACCTGCCGTTTTCAGCATTTTTGTCACACTAGTAAATATGGAGTTCAGAAACAGAGACAGACAAGCTTGTGGGAGGACGGAGACTGGCTCTGTCACCACTTCCTATTACCAGCCTTCTGCTTTTCACAATTGATTAAATAAACTTCCCTTTCTGGCAGCAGAGATGACAGTAACTGTGTAAGCACTGTCCACAGAAGCAGCCAGAGAGTGGGACAGGTGAGTAGTGACAGAAACAGCATGGCATTGTACAGTTCCCTGTCACATTATGGAGCTCAGGCATCTTTATCATTTGTAACTCAGAGCGTTGATGATCGGTGTACAGGAAAACCAGTCACTTTCAGTTTCTGTGCATTGTTATAGTCATATTCAACTTCCTTTTTAAACACCATTCTGGGAGAAGCCAGAGAGGCGAAGCAACAGGGGTCATTGAGGGCAGAGCCAAGCTACTACCTCATTAAGCCCCACCCCCTTGATGGTAAATCCTGTGGATCAGGGACCTTTGAGCAGGGGTCGGGGCTAAAGTGATGGAGATTCAGATCATTTTAGTCTTGCTCCCTATGCGATTCCTGACTTTTTATCTGTGTATCCTGCCTGCTTCCCTAGGAGAAGTTCCCAGTCTTCCGGGGGACTACCCTTAAAAAGTGTGTGGTGAGCAAAGCAAGGGGCTTTCTTGCGCTCCCTCTCTAGCCGAATACCGGTAGCCAGGATTCCGATGTCGGTATACTGATACCCCTTTCACATCGCGGCTATAACCCAGTATATTGCTCAATTTTAAGTGTTTTAAAATGGTTCTAGCTGCAGTGTGAAAGCTCCACTCTGAATTTACCGGTTACAGAATACCAGTATTTCAAAACGGGTTAAAAGAAGGATCCTGCCCATCTCAAAGCCAATCCATTTGCAGTATGAAAGCCACAGACCCGGTATTTTGAACACATGACTGTAATCAGGCAAGTGATAGGCTGTCATCCTGCCCGATTACACTCTGCGGTCCATGCGGAAGATGGGAACCAGGTGGTCCCTGCGCTGAATGGGCAGATAGCGGCGGGGTCCCACCACAAGGACCCCACCGCTTTCTGCCCATCTGGCGCAGGGACCCCCTGCAACCACCACCCCCCACCGCCCAGACCCGATGCTACTGTTGCTGCGCTGCCCCTGGGGGATCAACTCTGGGGGGCAGGTAGCACATGCTCTGGTTCCAGGGGTCCCGGCAGCGCAGACAGTGACAGTCCAGGCACCACTCTGCAGAGTTCTCCAGGAGCCACCTGTCCGGGCGCAGCTGCAGTATCGGCGATCGCAGATTGTTCCGGCACCCGGAGCACAGTCACCTTCCGTCCTCCCAGCCGCACAGCTGACACTGCCCCCTCCCCGGCCCCGGCTGCCGGTGTCTTTGCTCGGGACGTGTGCAAACTCCTGTTGCTGCCTCCCTCTCCCGGACACGGCGTGTTATTGTTCTGTCAGCCGGATACTGGCTACTGGGAGCCGCTGAAGGTGCACACTGCTAAATATGATGATTGCTGTCACCCCGCTGTCACCTCCACGTATCCTCTCACTGCCTTGCTGTCACAGGGTTGTCATACAAGCAGCCATGCTTTAGGTATCCAGAGAATGTGCTGAGAAATGGGTTGAATGTGAAAGGTACAAAACCGGAATTGAAACGGTAATATACCATTTACAACATGCGATGTGAAAGGGGTTAACTGCCTTAGGGTGTGGTATATGGTCCCGACAGTCTGGATCCTGACAGTCATTAGCCCAACGTTGGGATCCTGACTTTTTTTTTCAATATGGGTTTTAATTACTCTAATTTAAAGAATGTAGAAAAGTATTATATTTATGTAGTGCTGCATTCATCTCGCAATGCGCCCCCCTGTCCTGCCTCTCTAGGCATTGGCAAAATCGCAGTAAGTTATTTGACTATTCAATCGCACCAGTAAAAAGCACATTCTTATCGACAGCATGAAAGTCAATGCTGTTTTAATGTAAGCAGAGCAATCCTGGATTTGCATAAATGTTTCTAATGTACTATCTGGTCTGGGGAGTGAGCGAGCTGGGCTGCCTGCACCTGTGACAGTGTCCGGGGATTAGTCATTTTGTGTAACTGTAGGACACAGTTGATAGATGTTTGTCCTTATGTGATCCTCTTGTAACTGCCGGCAGCCTATGGCAGTGCTTATGCTGTGACTGTGTCTTACAGAGGCATAGTGATAAATGTTTGGTTGTCAGAAAACAGTGGATACCAGGACTCATCAGGAATGATCAGTTACAGGAGGAAGACACAATTAGCTAGATAAATACCAGGATTTCTTATTGAGTCAGATTCGGCTTTCATTCTGTATTATATATTCCAATTCCTCTACATAAGGGCAGATTGCATAACTCCCAGCATGACCCAGGAGGGACAGAATGTGTTGTTTCTGGACATCCTAATTTGTGATTGCGTCACCTGTGGTGAAACACCTTTCTTATCAATTAACCAGGTTCACCACAGGTGGTGGCAGTCATAAATTGCCAGGGAAGTCCAGGAACAGAGCATTTTCTCCCTCATGGAGAGGGACATGTTGGGAGGTATGAGATTGGGAATATAAATTGTCTCTCTGAATATTGTGAAAGTGGCTTCATGCTGTAGATTTGACCAACTTGTCATCCAGCAATATGGCAGAGGTAGAGGAATGTAATAGATATGCTCTCCATATCACTGTATTGAGGGAAGGCGGTTCACATCCCGGCAGTCAAAATACAGGCGCCTGATCCTGACAAAGGGCCACAAGACCAGTGCTGGAATCCCAACTTTAGCAGGTATGCTGATGCCAGAATCCCAACTACCAGCATCCCAACTGCCAACATCCCAACTGTCAGCATCCCAACTGCCAAAATCCCAACTGTCAGCATCCCAACTGCCAACATCCCAACTGCCAGCATCCCAACTGTCAGCATCACAACTGCCAACATCCCAACTGTCAGCATCCCAACTGCCAACATCCCAACTGCCAGCATCCCAACTGCCAACATCCCAACTGCCAATGTCCCAATGGTAAGTATGTGGGTGGGTTCGCAATAGGCCGGGGTAGAGTGGGGTTAGATTTAGACACTAGTGGGAGAATTAGGGTTAGGATTAGGCTGTGAGGAGGGAGGGTTATGGTTAGGCACTTAGAAGAGGGGGGTGGGGTTAGGCTGCATGGCAGCGGTGATAGGGTTAGGCTGCACGGTGGGAAGGTTAGGGTTAGGCACAAATGGGGAGGATTAGGGTTAGGTTGTTGAAGGGGATTAGGTTTAGGCTGTGGGGAGGGAAGGTTAGGGTTAGGAGAGTGCAGGGGAATGGTAGGTATACATACCGGATACCTTTCAGGATTTCCTGCATCGGGATGCTGGTGTCTGTATCCTGACCAGTGGCATATCCGCCGCTGTCACACACATCTACAGACCGCATCACAGTTGCTAAAAATGTGCCAATGACGGCTGCACGTATGACTTATCTTATGTGCAGCCCAGCCGACCTCCAACTCTGGTCCGATACACAGGGGACCAGGCATTGGATCGGATGCCACACACCTGCGATTTGGGTCTATTTCACCCTATTTCTCTGCCCGATCCACAGAAATTGGGTAAAATTGGGCAAAAATCACATAGTGTATGGGGGCCTTTATTTACTGCGAGTGTAATCTGCTAGCCTGTGCAAGTATAGGCCACATATACAATAGGCTACAATGGTTAAGGCCATTGTTGGAGCCCCCATTGTAAACCATGGGAACTTTCACTGTTACAATAAAAACAGAAGGGCTACTGCACAGAGGAACCTTGCCGGTATATGGCCGTTATAATAAATAATGCTGACATTAAAAAACCCCACACAATTATTACATTAATAAATGATTCCTTTATTTATATTTTTTATATTTTAAATGGGTGATGTCTGTAACCCTTTAGATTGCTTGACTTAGGTCACTGTCCCAAATTCACCTTACATTGTCTCCTCCAGTCCATGGGTGAGATTTTAGCTGGGGCCTCCTAGCATCGCCACTAGTTCCACCTCTGTCACAGTCCCCCTCTCGCAGCACAGCACCCATCACATAGCAGCACTGAGCACAGCAGCAGCCAGCAATATCCATCACCCCTCATCTATAGAAATTATTTTAATGCCCTGTACTAAAATGAGCATTGGCCCCCATTTGGACGAGCACAGTAGTCCTCTTATTCTGCGATTTCTGCACTTTTGCACATGTGCGTGATCAGAGGTGGGGTTGTGACGTCAGCATTTTTAGGTGCAGTCTAGACAATGTCGGTGTGTTCGCACTGTGCTGGGGGCGCAGCTGCTGTGAGACGTCACACACAGCTGCTGCGACACAAATCATAGCTGACCTGTTCCTTGCTTTGAAACTAGGCTGCAAAGTCAGGGGGCAGCCGGTAAACCGGTACAGGGCTATGCCGCCCTGCTTGTTTTGTTCCGCCTTGCGATGTGCCCACAAGATTTTGTGGGCACTTTGCAAGAGTTTGAGCCCTTCACTACACAGCGAAGCGCTCGCACATCATTGGCTACAGACTGGCTGCGCAGCCAAGCTGTGAGACCAGGTGCAGGCTGGCCATGTTATAGACCACAGCGGCTGAGTGTGACGTTTCGCAGTCGCCATGGTCCTTCCCACGAGAGGTCCGGGCACACCTATGTTGTACAGACAGCTCCCACAAAATGGTCCATCATTGCTCCCCTGCATTTGGCTGTGATTGATGTTTTAGGGCTTGTCCATGCATGCTCCAGGGCACACGCGTTCGCAGATGTGCAGAAATTGTTACTACTATTGTGAGTTGACTTAAAATTAAACCTCAAAAAGTATATTCATACATGTGGCCTCTGAAAGAAATGATCTGTACTTACATTTTGACCACTTGTCTAGATTACTAATACCCCTTTCACATCGCAGCTAATTACCTGGTACAAGCCGGTTTCTTGCCGGTTCGACCAGGTAATTAGTGCGATGTGAAAAAGGTTACCGGTTACAGCTAACCGGTAGCAACACAGCAATCCAAACTGGATAAAAGTTCTTACTGGTTCGTTGCCATTTCGCTGTGCAGTGTGAACGGGTTAAACGGGTCGAGCGACCCGTTTCCCGTTTTCACTATGGAGGAGGAAGTGCTTGAAGCAGCACCAGCTCTAAGCGCTGCCTCCTCCCCCACCCCGATGTTGCCCTGCCGCTCCGCCGTGCCCCCTCATGACGTCAGCAAACCGGCATGCAGGGTCGCCCCAGGACTGAACCATTTAAAAGTACCGGTGCAACCCTGCATTTGTGGTCTGAGAGCAGTATAACTAGGAGCAATACCTGTAGAATGATCCCAGTTACTGTATGTGTGTGTATGATAGTGTTTTCTGGTACACTGATTAGTCACTACATTGCTGATAGACATGTCCTTCAAAATGTGCCAACACTAATAGAGGGTGAGTGATGCAGCTGTTGAAAACAGTAAACAGGATACATTTGCTTATTGGTATCAGTTGCTGTTACATAACTGTAATAAGCATTTATATAATAAAGTAATGTAAGCATTTTTTTTTAAGTTACTACAGTATTGGGCTGGTCACACAACTGGAATAAACAAAAAAAACTTTAATTGTCGATTAACCCAGAAATATGCATATTTATAATCAATATAATTCAGATGCCTCAATGAAAATGTTAATGACAGAATCGGTCCATTCGACTCAGAGGTGCTATAAGAGAGGAGGCGGAGATTGGGCCTTTCAGATTAGACCTCCCAAAGAAGTCACAAGGTGCTAGGTCTGGTCATTGTGGAGGGTATTCTAGCTCTGCAATATGTTTCTAGGCCAAAATCTGCTTCATAGAGAGAGCTGTGTGGCAGGTGCGTTATCCTGATGGAGGAAGAAGCCATTATGTAGCAGCCCTGGCCTATTTTTTCTGATTTATCCTCACAAACGGGTGATTGTGGTTTGCTCAGTAAGCTGCAAAGCTCGCAGTTTACCGAGAACCAGAGACGCTGCCCTGCCAAACACCTGCCCCTCCCCTCCCACAACAATTCGGGGATGTGTAACTAGGATACGTCTCCTCAGCAGGAGAAATCATTCGATTGTCGCTGACTATCAAATAATTTATCCTGGCTTTGCAAATTTTATTTGCAAGTGCCGGGAGGAAGACAGGGCAGGGGCGGTGATGTCCTGTGACGGCAGCAGCCTGCCCCAGCATGGGATGCGGTCATTTGGTCTACAGAATGATGGTTGACAGTCATTAGGTCGACACCATTAGGTCAACATGGGAAAAGGTTGAAATGGGAAAAGGTTGAGAAGTCATTAGTTCGACAGGTCATTAGTTGGACAGTAAGAGAATGGTGGTGGACCGCTTGACTAAAAAATACACATGTGATCAATTGGGTATCACAATATAATGCAAATTTAATTAACCTGGGCCTCCAGCAAGGTTTATGGACACCCACAATACCATACCCTCCAACATGACCCATCCCATTAGGTACAAAATGCTCTGTTCCTGGACTTCCCTGCCAGTGACAGTTACAGATGTGAGCCTACAGCACAGTCCAATATTCAAAGAGGGGGGGTCACATCAACTCTCAGTGATGTTTGGGATGGCAGCTGGTGTGGCTCCCCTTTTTGAATATTGGACTGTGCTGCAGGCTCACATCTGTAACTGCCACTGGCAGGGAAGTCCAGGAACAGAGCATTTTGTACCTAATGGAATGGGTCATGTTGGAGGGTATTGAATACTGTTTTTCAAATTGGATTACAAAATGGGAGATCAATCCATAAGGAGAGAGCATAAATAGGAACAAGTGGGACTAGTGGTATTATTTCCATTCCAGCAGTATTATTTCCATTGTTCTTCAACATCAATATACTTGTGCATTCATTGTTTATGTGTTCTCTAAACAGGAGAATATTTTATAATTATATTTATTAAATTGTTAATTGTATTATTTCTTAATTTTAATTACATTTGCATTATATTGTGATACCCAATTGATCACCTGTGTATTTTTAGTCATCGCTCCACCACCCTTCTCTTTTTGTTTACAGCTTCCAATATGGGGGACTGACCCTCCCCAGGGTGAGAGCAGCTAGCATTAACAACCCATCCCATTAGCGCCTGTTTATTTTCACGTTGGTGATTATATATTTTTTTCTATTAGTTCGACAGTGTCTAGGTCGACAGTCACATGGGGTTTTTCACAGTTTTTTGACCCACCATGTGCCGACATTTCATGCCCTACCATCCACTAGGGCGTAGCATCCTAACAACCATCACTACATATTTGTGCCACTCAGACGTGCACATGACATACAATCTGCCCTGTAAAAGGGCCTACACATGGGGAGATGAGCTGAGCGTCCTGAGCAATACTAGATCTCTCAGAACACTCAGCAAGATCGTTTATCTCACAGCGATGAGTGCTGAGCCATCTGTCAGGCCAGTGTTCTCAGGTGAGAGTGAGGTAAGTATGCTGGATATTAATCGCTGGACTATAGCTATCTCTATGGACCCTACACACATAGGGATGTACTGTAGGAGCATTTTGTAAGCGATCTAGTGAGATTGCTTAGAAAATGCCCACAATCCTCTCTGTGTGTAGGCCGTAGGCCCCAAAAGCCTTTTTAGGACACACTTCCTCCAGTGCTGTGTGACAGCAATCTATCTATGCAAGAGGGGTGACTTTTGTAAAACCATTTTGGGGTTATTAAACCTTGATGTTCCCACATGCCCTTTTATCTCGCAGAGTATGGTTTATTTAATACAAACACAGTCTATTTATTCAGTAGCCACAAGTCAATGTTTATGCAGCCATCCAGTGGGGGTGGGCACCTCTGTATGTGTGATTCTGTAGCTATGCATGCTGTGCTATTTATCCAGAAGTCTGCACATTGCACTGAGCAGCGTGGCACTGCGGCTAGCAGAGAGGTGGGGGTCCGACTGGGGAAGACTGGAGAAGGATTTACAGCTAAACCATACCTCCCAACTTTCACAACTCATAAGTTGGGACCTGCCGCGCCAAAGGCGTGGCCGACTCTAAAAAGGGGCAGAGCTTCCAGTTTGGTTGGATGGGCAGAAGGGCATGGGTTCATGGTGCAACCCCCATTTTCGACATTTTGGGGGCGTGCCTAGCACTCCCTGAGGTGCTGGGCTGCCCCCGCCTCCCTTACTGCTCTGTACAGATGCTGGCATCTGTGTAACCATCACCGACTGCTCCCACCCACGGGACACTGTGACCCACTGGAGGGACAGAGGGACAGTCTGATATTAGTGGGACTGTCGCACTGTAATCAGTAGGTTACAGGTATGTAGGTATGGCTGAACATGGAGCTCTTCAGTAGAGGTGTAATCCTGTAAATATACATGCAGCTCTACAGTATGTGGGTGATCCTATAGATCAGGGGTGGGGAACCTCAGGCCCGGGGGCCGTATGCGGCCCCCGTAGCCGGTCTGAGTGGCCCGCCCACCCCTCTGGCAGCTTTGCTGGGAGTGAAGTACAGGGGAATTCATGCGAGAGGTCGGTAGTTCTGGCGAGATTTCTCTTAATCAGCAGAAGCCGGAGACTGTCAGTCCTATTCAGCGGCAGCCGCCAGAGCGTGGGCTGGCTGCAGCAGGACAATTTGTAAGAGAAATTTTTACATATGGCCCCCGAAGGATTTTTTCCCCATACAAATGGCCCTCGGCACAAAATATGTTCCCCACCCCTGCTATAGATGTATTGTAAAGGCATCTCTCCAGTGGGGTGTGATCCTGTAGATATACATGTAGCTCTGCAGTATGTGGGTGATCCTATAGATGTATTGTACAGGCATCTCTCCAGAGGCGTGTGATCCTGTAGATATACATGCAGCTCTGCAGTATGTGGGTGATCCTATAGCTGTAGTGTACATGCAGCTCTGCAGTGGGGTGTGATCCTGTAGATCAGGGGTGGGGAACCTCAGGCCCGGGGGTCGTTTGCGGCCCCCGTAGCCGGTCTGAGTGGCCCTCCCACCCACCTGGCAGCTTTGCAGGGAGTCAAGTAAAGGGGAATTCTCGCGAGAGGTCGGTAGTTATCGCGAGATTCCTCTTAATCAACAGCAGCCGGAGACTGTCAGTCCTAGTCAGCGGCAGCCGCTGGAGCGTGGGATGGCTGCAGCAGGACAATTTGTAAGAAATTTTTTTACATATGGCCCCCGAAGGATTTTTTCCCCCCATACAAACGGCCCTTGGCACAAAAAAAGGTTCCCCACTCCTGTTGTAGATCTACATGCAAAACTTCAGTAAAGGAGTAATCCTGTAGATATACAGTAGATGGAGCTCTGCAATATGGGGGTGATCCTATAGATCAGGGGTGTCCAAACTTTTTGCGATGAGAGACAGATTTGGTGAGGTGAAAAAGTGTGGGGGCCGACCATTCAGCCTGACATTCTTTGAATCATTAATCACATCAGAATGGTCCCCCACTCTGCCCCTATTCACTTTATGTCCCCCAGCCTTTCCCCTTCATGGTATACTCCCCTGCCTGCCCCCTTCTCTGTATTTCCCCCAGCCTGCCCCCATTCGCTGTATGTCCCCCAGCCTTGCCCCTTCACTGTATACTCCCCTGCCTGCCCCCCCTTCTCTGTATTTCCTCCAGCCTGCCCCCATTCACTGTATGTCCCCCACTCTGCCCCCTTCACATTATATTCCCCTGTCTGACCATCCTTCTCTGTATTTCCCCCAGCCTGCCCCTCCTTCACTTTATGCCCCACCATTCACTGTATGTTCCCCATTCTGCACCCATTCAATCTGTCCCCTAGCTTGCCCCCCTTCTCTGAATGTCCATCACTGCCTCCATTCACTGTATATCCCCAAGTCTAACCCTCCTTCACTGTATGATTCCCATTCACTATGTCCCCCACTCTGCCCCCATTCACTTTATGTCCCCCAGCCTGCCCCCACCCCCACCCCCTTCTCTGAATGGTGATCACTGCCTCCATTCACTGTATGTCCCCCAGCCTGACACTCCTTCACTCTATGCATCCCACTCTGCCCCCATTCACTGTATCTCCAACTGCCTGCCCCCTCCCTTCTCTGTATGTTTCCTAGCCCCTTGTGTGAGCCAGAGGATGGAGAGGCAAAGCAAGCACTGCAAGGACAGGAGATGCTTGGGCTCCCGCTGCCACCCTCCTCCACTCTGCATGTTATGGGAGCAAGCTTCCCCCTTGCTGCCCCCCCTCCCCGCACACTCCTGTCACAGTGATTGCAATTGCAGCAGCAGGGGTTGGACGCACACTCACTCGAAAGATGCCACTGTGGCAGCCGGCACCTCCTCACTGCTGCAGACAGCAAGGTAAAGGCTCGCCGGGACCCCACCTTTATTGTCATGTTCTGTGAATCCTGGATCTGATGTTCCACCCGCTTCTGGTTGGAGGCTGCGGGCCACTTGAAATGATGGCAGGGGCCACAATTGGCCCCCGGCCCGAAATGCCTGCTATAGATGTACTGTACATACAGCTCTGCAGCGGTTAATCCTGTAGATCTACATGCAACTCTCCAGTTGGGAAAATATCCTGTAGGATTTTATGGCACTCTCCGATAGGGCACCTCTGCATGTGTAATTCTGTAGATATATACGTGTAGGCAGCTCCCCAGTGGGCACACCTGTGTGATCCTCTAAATGTACATAGGCAGGTCCACACATATAGATACACTGTATACATTAATCCAATCATAAATGCTGGATATGATTTCAGACAAACAAATAATAGCATAGATATTACTCGCTAATAAACATCAAGCTAATATCAGGCTTATCTTTGCAGGATAACCAACTTTGAAGTTAGGCTGACGTTGCCTGATAATGTCCCTTCCTCGCCAATTAAGGGATGAGAGGTAAGTGATCAGAGTCAGTGTGTACATAAGAAATATTCGTTACTTGTGTACTAGCACGGCGCCCAGATTTTCATCGAAGTGCATCTCATCGCATCGCATGCAATATAGCGGCATGCGATGTGATGCGATTTTTAATTGTACAAGCACCCTGATGGGTGCTTACAATGTTAAATGCACCCCTATTTTCAATGCCACTCCCACTATCAACGCCAACCCAAAGTGTGGCGAGCGCAGCGAGCCCGCGAAGGACGGCGGTACGCGTCCTCCGACCTTTTCATACCCCCACTATCCACGTCGGCGTAGAGTTGATTTTAGATAGTTTTGCGAGCGCAGCAAGCCACCGAGCCCGAAGCGTGGCGATCTTACTTCGAGCCCGAAGCGTGCATCTTACAAGAGATATATCAATTATTCCCATGTAATTGTGTGCATAGAATCCAGATAAAGATTTTAATATATCTTGAAAAATTGAAAATGATTTAGTCACAGTAAGTGCTCATCAGAACTGTCTTCTGCATGACCTATGGGGAGAACATCCTGCCCAGCCTCATCATCCTCTATGTCATCAGAACCCCCTCCTCATCTTTCTCATTCTCCTCCTCTTCCTGGGATAGAATCATCCGCTTAGCGCTGGATGCCATGTTACTTGCTGGTTCCTCTCTAAGTTTCTGGCTAATATGTAGAAGGGAAGTAAGCATTAAGCTCCCCGGACCCGACCATTCCCATCAGTAACCATGGGTCTGTGGCTGCAGTGGGCAGCTTCATCATGGAGCCTCTGTCTCTGTGTCCCAGCAATCTGGCTGATGGCTTATCACCATAAGGAGATACAGTATGTGACAGAGACCAGTGCAAGTGGTGATTTTGCCTTTATTTTTGACATTTTAAATCGGTGGTCCTTATATTGTATATTCGTGAGTACATATTTTGCCCTGTTTATAAGGTCATACCAAGTTGTAGCAGTCGCTAATATTTGTGGGTACATAAACCATCCTGATAATTTTGCCTTATAAGACACCAACTAGTCAGAAACTAGTTATTCTGGGAAGTCCAACTATACCACTTTGTCTATCTAGTTATTCCAGGAAGTCCAACTATTCCTCTTTGTCTAACTACTTTTTCTGGGCAGTCCAACTATACCACTTTGTCTATCTAGTTTTTCTGGTAGTCCAACTATACCACTTTGTCTAACTAGTTATTCTGGGAAGTCCAAGTATACCACTTTGTCTAACTAGTTTTTCTGGTAGTCCAACTATACCACTTTGTCTAACTAGTTATTCTGGGAAGTCCAACTATACCACTTTGTCTAACTAGTTTTTCTGGGAAGTCCAACTATACCACTTTGTCTAACTACTTTTTCTGGGCAGTCCAACTATACCACTTTGTCTAACTAGTTTTTCTGGCAGTCTAACTATACCACTTTGTCTAACTAGTTATTCCAGGCAGTCCAACTATACCACTTTGTCTAACTAGTTTTTCTGGGAAGTCCAACTATACCACTTTGTCTAACTACTTTTTCTGGGCATTCCAACTATACCACTTTGTCTAACTAGTTTTTCTGGGAAGTCCAACTATACCACTTTGTCTAACTAGTTATTCCAGGCAGTCCAACTATACCACTTTGTCTAACTAGTTTTTCTGGGCAGTCCAGAAGAACTAATCACACAATCAAATATCTTGAGATGGCTTCACTGATAAAATCTGTGCCCCATGGAGAAATGCCCCGGGTGATCGGCAGGACTATGGTGGATAGTCACGAGGTCAAAAGGACTTTTTAGGATTTTGTGTTACCAAATGTCAGAGAGGTCACCGGGGACACTGTATATGTGCACAGTGCTATGCTCGGCACACTATTATATACTAACTCTATGTCCACTTGTAAAGAATGATCCATGTGGACCAGCACCGAAAACCCCCGAAGAGTTACTGCTGCTCTCGTCTAACTCAGCCGGGTCGACTAAGGGTGGCCGGTCATACCATGGTCAATCTAAACCCCATCGACCTGGTGTCAGGATACCATTTCCCTAAAGCAAAGTGACTTTCCATTATATTTTTAACAATTACATTACCTTCATTTGGATTATTAAGGGTTCTGAAGTTAGTTTCTGCAGCCTCTAAGCGTTTCTGTAGTTTTATTAGTATTTTATAAATGAAATGAACATGAGGAGATTAATTGAAATATATACAGTATATATTCCACTGATTTCAGCATCCCCAAATGAGGGGGAGACGCACATTCTCATGGCAGATGCAGAGACATCAGAACATAAGCTGAGTAGTGGAATGCTTGTGACTGGCTTTATTCATTTCTATTCCCATCTAGTGACTTTGAGCAGCTGCCAGAAGATGTAGCTGTGTCCGCCCACATTGCAGATGTAGAGGAGAGACGAGGGTTCTCTGTATACTATGTAAGCAAATGGATTGATCACTTTACCACTACCATGCATTCAATTATTGTGTGTCTGTTTCACACTTACCTACATTTTGGTGATCCAGGATATATTGTCATGAGGTAAATTCTAAACTATGGGTGACATGTAAACATTATTTGTGGCATCGTGGCACTGTCCCACTGTAAAATATCACAATTGGATTAGTTAATTTAGATAGTTCTCTGTACTCTGTACATGCGCCTCTATGCAGCCAGACAGCACACTGTGTATACATGGCAATGATCAGGTATAGTTATTGCAAAGATCAATTAACCCTCCCATACACACACACACACACACACATTATTATTTTTTTATATAATTATATATTTTTTACAGTTCATGTTCTAGCAAAATCGAAATACACTAGGGCAAGTCACCATCTATCAATGGTTTACAAGAGAGAGTACTTTCTCTTTCTCCAAGCATCATACCTCCCAACTGTCCCACTATTCGTGGGTATGTCCCATTTTTTTGGGACGTTAGGATGTGCCGCGAGGGGTCCCGGTGCTGTCGCAGCCAAAGTTGGGAGGTATGGCAATGCTGTATAATTTTACCATCGATGGTGCGTGATAATTTTTAAATAGATGCTATTTACCTAATTCAATCATAAATAATAGAGATGTGCAGATCCAGATTTATCCTGGTTTACCTGGATCTCTAAACAGCAACTTATTGGTTATCAGCTGTCACGTGTTTTAGCTCCAAAACATTTGACAGTCGGATATTCAATAAGATCCTGTTTAAATCTGGGTAAATCCAAACCTGCACATCTCTAAATTAAAAAAACACATTGGTTTCTTGCTCGATGCAAGGGGTTACATGCTCGTTGCCAGGGGTTACATCTCATTCTGTGGGGGAATACATGCCAGGGGGAGTTACTTGCTTGCACAAGAAAAATAGTCAAAACTAGAGAGCGCAAGCAACACAGGTTTAAATTATTTTGTATTAATGTAAATTATCACATACAAAAAACATCAATAGCAGTTAATAGACAAATACAGATGTATTACAATTTAATATAAATTTAAAATATAAGATAGGGAGGGGAAAAGAGGGGCAGGGGGACAAGGACAGATGTCACAAGCCAATTTTGCCAAATGGTCAGTTTCCAAAAACCTGAAAGGCCTTTTGGCTAAGATCAAGTGTAGTATCTATTCTTATCAGTGGGTATGGACTGGCCTCTGGCAGAGAATAGAGAAAGGCTGGACTGAGTAGCTGCTCTGATGGGCGGAGGGTGTGGGACCCCTCTTTTTTGCCTGGGAGTGGTGAAAAGTCTGGCTGAGTATCTTCACCTCTGCCTTTGGTAGGAGGTGTTGTTTCCGTAAATCCACTGGTAAGAGGGGGGGAGAAACACTGGGCCTAGTAGTTTGACTCTCTTGATGGGGTTCGTAGCCCCCGAAGGATGAGACAGCGAAAGGCTCAGTCTAGTATCCATTCCCAAAGAGCGGAGAAAGGCTGGGACTGAGTAGATGGCTCCTGTTCCAGAGGTTCGTAGCCTCTGATGGGGAGACCGCAAAAGGCCCAGCTTAGTACCTTAACCTTGGGATTGGAGAAACACTGAGACTGAGTAGATTGCTCTTCCGAGGGGGTCGCAGCCCCTAAGGGAGTCAGTCGAAAAGCCCAGTAGAGTACCCATTCCCATGCCAGGGGCTGGAAAATGCCCTACGATGGGAACAGAGAAACCTTGGTCAGACGCTGATCGGTCGGTTGCTTGGAGTCCGAGGCTGCACTGTGCCCCCGGGGAAACTCGGGGGTGCCGAACATGCACGGGTGATCCCAAAATCACCATGCACTAGTAAGCACTTGCACTGCGCACTTCCCCTTCAGGCGACGCATCACGTCCTTACCTCGTCCTTTTGGATGAGGTAGGAAAATTTTTCACACCCCCACCCCGGCCTTCTGGCTGAGGTATCTTTATTATTTATTTCTCTTCCCCTCTCACGTTTGTCACTTTTCACGTTCCTTGTTTTTTTGTAGTTTGTCACGTTTTTTTGGGTAGTGTGGTCGACCCTTTCGGGCCTTCCATTTCCCCAATGTGCCGAAGCTCTCGCCTTTTGGGGAGAATTTCGTGCCCCGCGAGGACGACCCCGAGCTGCAAGGCAGAGGGAAGTCTACTGAGGGTCTCTCCAAACCTTCGGGTGTGGAGGACCCACCGTCCTAACCCTTCCGGGGGTTGAGGAATGAGGGTCTCTCTAAGCTTCGGCGAAGAGGACCCACCGTTCCCTACTTTCCCCTCTTCGGCCTTATGGCTGAGAGGGGTTAGGGGAAAAACGGGGCCCTTCTCCTTCGGGAGATGGACCCACTTCGATCGCACGGCCCCCTTTGCACGTGTTTAGGCACAGCACTGGTGGTAGGGAGCACACCTCGGGCTCCTGAGTTTTTTCAAACTCAGCGTTGGGCCGTGGGTCCCCTGCTGCTCGCCGCTCGCACACAGCATCTGACAGGCGAGGGGAGCTGTGCACTCCTCGTCAGTGCTCCTGGAATATGCCCTTCCGGGTAGCGCTGGTGCTCTGGGCTTCTCGCCCCTCTCCTGTCAGATGCTGTGTGTGTTTGTGTGTGTGTATGTGAGTGGTTGGCGGTGAGCAGCAGGGGACCCGCGGCTCAGCGCTATTAAATGACATGCTGTAGGTAGCCCTGGAACAGAAAAACTGAACTGGCCTGTGGGGCAGTGGGCACCCTGCCCCCCGGCCCAGCCTGCCATTGTTCAATTTAGAAAATTTCCAATAACACGTACACTTACCACACTGGTACTAATCCAGTTGCAAATAGATGTGAATAACCAAGTTACCCTGTATCATCATATCATATTTGGGTCACAGTGGGTGTCCCCAGAGCCCTTGGACTCCTCTGCGGTTATGATCACTCCTTTCTCTGTTACTACAGTATATCACTGATGGTTACTGAGTACATCTGATTGGATATACAGTACACTGACACTTTCCCTTGCAGATACCACTACTCAGTCAGCACACCTGGGGAATTGGAAGGATGATGGGACCACATGCTCAACTATTATTGCAGCTGGAATACTGCTAGGTTACACTCTCTGCAATACTGAGATTTTTGTGTTTATGCTGTTTACAGATATTTGTTATTGAGGTGAAAACAAAAGGTGGCAGTAAGTATTTTATATACAGAAGATACAGTGAGTTCTTGACGTTGCACACAAAACTGGAAGAGAATTATGGACCTGAGAAAGGCATTGCACCTTATTTCTTCTCCCCACCACCATTACCACGTAAGTGGCTAGTGGCTATAGTACATTACTGTTTCAGTCTCTCACAGTCTTGAAAGCTTAATGAGCAGGTCTATATATCCTGGGAGCAAGCTATAATCAATGCTGTCTGTACCGTGGGCAGGGTTGCTGACTTTAAGAATCTCCTCTCCGGGAGAAGCCCGGAGAGGAGACTTTCCGCAGCAGTTCTGGGAGCGGGGCTTGAGTGTGGCGTCATTAAGCCCCACCCCCAGGATGCAAAATAGCCGAATTTGCGGATCTCTGTGGAGGGGGGAGAGGCTAAAATGATGCGATTATGACATTTTAGCTCCGCCCCCTCTTCTGGGACCCGAGGATTTAAATGCCGATGTCGGGGGAAGACGGACGCGATTGGGGGGCGCATTTGGGGGTCCCCCTGAATCCGGGAGGGTTGCCCACCTTTCCAGGGGGGGCTCTGGGAGGAGGACCCAATTTTCGGGAGACTCCCGGCCATTCCTGGAGGGTAGGCAACCCTGACTGTGGGCCTGATTCTGTGTCACTTGCAAAAGCAATTTCTCTCTAATGGACAAAACCATGTGCACATTTTACATCGGCCCCCTGCAGTACACATGGTTTTGTCCATTATGGACCTAATTCAGACTTGACTGCATACCTCCATACGTGCCTACCTGAACCTCTCCATGAGGGAGAAAATGCTCTGTACCTGGACTTCCCTGGTAATGTATGATTGCCATCAGCTGTGGTGAAAAACCTTTCTTATCAAGTAACTGGCTCACCGCAGGTGATGGCAATCATACCAGGGTATCCCAGGAACAGAGCATTTTCTCCCTCATAGAAAGGGTCAGGTAGGCAAGTCAGGGCCGTAACTGGGGGGGCTGGGGGGTCAGGCGCCCCGGTTGCTGCATGGGGGGGGGGGCGCTGTGAGGTCCGGGCAGCTCGGGTCCCGGGACAGCCAGCGGGGGTCCGGGGACAGGCAGCGGGGTTCCGGGGACAGGCAGCGGGGTTCCGGGGACTGGTGTAGCCGCTGTAGCGGCAGCTTTCACTCCGTCTCCTACTAGCGCTATTTGCCTGGCGGCGGGAAGCGCTGATGACTTTGAAAAGACTTGCCGGTACTTGTGAGTTATCCGGGCTGCCGATTTTGTCCTTAAGTTTAGTTAACTTAAGGACACCCGACCGACGCGATGCCCGCGATTTAGCCCCAAATCGGGGGCATCGCGTCGGTCGTGGCCGTTATAAGGGACCGCGACGCGATGCCCGCGATTTCCCATAGACAGTAATGTTAAAAGACGCGATGGACCCGATTTCCCATAGACAGCAATGTTAAAATAAAATGACAATGTGAAATTGCCCAATATGGCCATTTCACATTGGATATGTTTTAAAAAAAAAGGTTTCATGGCCCCCCACCACCGTTAACGCCACCCCGCTATTGAGACCAACCCGAAGCGTGGCGAGCGCAGCGAGCCTGCGAGGGGCAGCGGTACACGTCCTCCGACCTTTTCATACCCCTACTATCCACTAGGGCGTGGAGTGAGAACAGAATAGTGTGGCGAGCGCAGCGAGCCACCGAGGCCCGAAGCGTGGCGAGCGCAGCGAGCCCCGCGAGGGGACGCGGATACCTTCACAGGTATCCGCATCCCCTTGCGGGCTTCACAGGTGTCCGCGTCCGCTCGCCACACTTCGGGCTCGCCACACTATTCTATTCTCACTCCACGCCCTAGTGGATAGTAGGGGTATGAAAAGGTCGGAGGACGCGTACCTCCGCCCCTCGCGGGCTCGCTGCGCTCGCCACGCTTCGGGTTGGCGTCAATAGCGGGGTGGCGTTAACGGTGGTGGGGGGCCATGGAACCTTTTTTTTTAAAACATATCCAATGTGAAATGGCCATATTGGCCAATTTCACATTGTCATTTTATTTTAACATTGCTGTCTATGGGAAATCGGGTCCATCGCGTCTTTTAACATTATTGTCTATGGGAAATCGCGGGCATCGCGTCGCGGCCCCTTATAACGGCCACGACCGACGCGATGCCCACGATTTCGGGCGCGATGAAAAAATCGGCAGCCCAGATAACTCACAAGTACCGACTTGCCAGACGCTGATTGGCTGAATTCAGCCAAAGTCATCAGCGCTTCCCGCCGCCAGGCAATTGGCGCTAGTAGGAGACGGAGTGAAAGCTGCCGCTACAGCGGCTACACCAGTTCCCGGAACCCCGATGCCTGTCCCTGGACCCTCGCTGGTTGCACACAGGTATGTTGTCAGCGGGAGGGGGGGGGGTTTCCGGCGCCAGGGGCAAGGTGGTCATTTGCCCCCCCCCCCCCCCCCCCCGTCAGGGGAAGGGGGCAACCAAATGACTGCCTTGCCCCGGGCGCCGGAAACCCTAGTTTCGGCCCTGGGCAAGTATGCATACCTCTCAACATGACCCACTCCAGGAGGGACCCAAAATGCTTTGTTTCTGGACTTCCCTCTTAATGTGTTCTTACCATCACCTGTTTTAAACAGGGTAATGTGTAAGAAAGGTGTTTCCACACAGGTGATAGCAATCGTACATTAAGAAGTAAGTCCAGAAACGGAACGATGCGTCCCTCCTGGAGAGGGTCATGTTGGGAGATATGCTGCAGGGCAAATTTGTTCTCAAAATCAGCAAAACTATTTAGATTTGGGTGATGTGGGTTCAAACTGAAATCTAAATTGCAGTATAAAAATAATGCAGCCAGTATTTACCCTGCACAGAAACAAAATAACTCACCGGAATCTAAAGCCTTATACACACTAGGCGTTTTTTGCCTAGCGTGTATGAGGAGCGATTTTGTGAAAATCGCTTAGTGCATACATACTGAGCAATTTTCGCCCGTCCCAGTGATTTTCACAGGGGGTAAACCACTTTTCCTAGTACAATACTATGGAAAGTGGTTCACTCAGCTGATATAACAGCCTGATGGCTGAGAAATGAGGTGAAAATCGCCCTGTGTGTATGCCCCATTATTATCACTTTAAATAGTAGCTACAGTATATCACTAAAATTGTGCAAATTACACACTATTACATATGCTTTGTGTCTAATATATCTGAATATTTGTCCCTCAGCAAAGATTTATGTTGGAAATAAGAAGGATATTGCTGAAAGCCGCATTCCTCTCCTGAATATATACATTAAGGTACATATTATAACTTTTATTTAAAAAATAATTTTAAAAATAAAGTTCATAGGATTGTTTGAAGTGTATAAATTCAGACAAACTTAATTGGAAACTGAGCAAGCACAGAGAAGAGATTTCTTATTCTGACCTATTTGCCCATATACACAGTAATGCCAGTGTTTCCAAGTACTGCCAGATGAAGATGGCATTATTATCACAGGGCTCAATGTGTTTTTTTTTTCAGCTTTTCTTTTTGTTAATTTGTCGAAATGTGAAATGTAAGCTACTTACATAAAAATATGCAAATGAAAGGGTTTGGGGCAAAAACTGCTCCAAAGGCCTTTAATGCAGAGGCAGAACTCTGGGAGGCAATGGAGTCATCTGCCGCCGGGCTCCTGCTCCCAAGGGGGCACCTCTCCTGCCCTGCGAGTTTGAATCAGTTAATTGAAAGCCGTTGATATCGCTTCTGTGGCTGACTCCTCCTCTTAGCAGGACCATAGATGTCACACTCTCTTTATTCTAAACATAATATCCATAACGTACATGTGTGTGTTGGGGGGCACCAATATTTATCTTGCCTCTGGGCAACTGGGACAAACTTACGCCACTGCTTTAATGCATTTAGGTGATAGTAAAATAGTGATAAAAGGGGGTGAAAATACTCCCTTTTCACATCATTTTTGTGAAAATACTGTAAATAAATAGACTCACTAAAGTACTACTACACATACCTGACCCGCTGTACCTCCCGCTGCCTCATTCCGCTTTGTCTCACAGGGACTCTTGGACGCCCCAGTATGGATCCTGTTGGATGACAATCTTCGGATGTTTTTCTACCAAACAACATTTGACAGTGAAAGGATCCCTCGTGCCTTACGCAGGTTGCGGCCACCGACACGGAGAATGTAGGTTTTAATCATTTACAAATTCCCCTCAAAATGTAAAAGCTTGTTATTATTTATATTGGAGATGCCATAATATACATTCTCATCTTCAATCAGTTCACACTCAGTTCACACAGCTTTGAGTCTGGTGATATATTTGATGTGGGTGCCGGACGCGGTCCCGGCAGTTGGGATCCTGACAGTCATTTACACGACGTCGGGATCCCGACTGTCAAAACGCAGACAGTCGGGTGCCCAACAGCCACCCGCTATTTTTCCTCATGGGGGTCCACGACCCCCATAGAGGGAGAATAGAATAGTGGTGAGTGCAGCGAGCCCGCAAGGGTCTTTTTTGTGCTCACCATGCTGTCTGAGTCCGGCCAGTCTGGATCCCGACGTCAAGCTAATGACTGTTGGGATCCCGACTGTCGGAACCCCATACCACACCCATTTGATGTCGACTAATGAAGGGGGAACCAGATGTTTTATTATATACATATTGCCATGTGGTTGTTTTTCGGCTTAACCGATGCATAATCAGATCTCTAAGCAAGTTGATCTGTGTGTGTAGTTAAAGGCCCCCATACACTATGCAAGCCCAAATTGCAGGTGAATGATAGGAAGTCCGATGCCATGTGCGGTCCCGTGCGAATCGCAGCAGAGCCTCTGAGTCGCACCGACTGGAGAAGCAATCTGCAGGACAGGCTTGGCTGGGATCGCATATCATGTATCGCATGCCACCTAAGACCATCCCTGGGCTCAAGGGGGCCATGGTGTGTGACTTCTCCGAGGGGCACCTTACATTGTGCATCGTTCAGTGTTGGTAGGTTTTCAACTGCCCTTCTGAACTCAATCAGAAACTCATATGGGCCTATTGATTGACATATTTGCCTGTCCAGTTGTCCACACACTTGGTCAAATTCATCAACAAATACAGAGTTGAATGCAAGTCAGTTGAGCAGAAGTATCTTGCACATTTTCAAACTTTGTATGTTCCATAGCAGACCATAATGGTGCCGAGAGCGGGTGGCAGGTACTATTTACCTGGGTTCTGTTGCTCTCAAGAGGACTGACAGCTGCTGTGTCAGCCTCTCCCCACAACCCAGAATATGGGGGTTATTCAGATCTGATCCCTTCTCTGTTAATTTACAGAGCCCTGCATCAGATTGTGGCCACCCTGCCAGAGTGAAATCTCCCCTTGTGCAAAAGGCTTGTGAAAATATCACAGATTGGCCATTAGCTGCAATTCCATTTGCAACTAACTCGCCATCGAATGGTTTTTCCAGTGTGTGCAGTCTGTGCGTAACGCAGAACCTACTCTGTCATTGCGATAGAATCAGGCTGATCGGGCCTGGCTATGATGTCACACACACTCCCATAAAATGCTTAGGCACGTCTGCATTTTATCTGAAAACGGCCGATGTCCACCCCCAAATACCGGCATACTGTCAATGAATTTGAAAACGGTTTGCGATCAGAGAGGACGCTGGATTTTATTGCTGGATGGATTTTTATCACACGGGCGCTATGATCCGTATGCATGCGCAGTTGTTCGATTATCGGCTTTCCTGCGAATTAGCAGCTGCAACAGCAGTCAGTCCTCTCCGCCTGCGTGATGTGATGCCCAGCCATCTACTGGTTCTCACACCGGCGCCCGCACTGTGCAGCATAGGTCCGCTTTGCGGCCGCAAAGATTTTTTTATAATTTACAAGCAGCGGGGGCTGGCCACACCTCCCCCATTGGTCATGCCCCTTCTCAGTACCAGGGCCCAGCAAAGCTTCAGGCTCCCCTGGCATAACTAGGTGGTAACTGGCATTGGTATATTGGCAAACTGCAGTGAGGTGCAGTTAATGGATCTGTTAGATACTGTATACATGGAATTATGCCTGCCATTTTCAGGCAGATCTTTTGCACTAGGTACATAAGTGTGCAATTAAGAGTACTCCAACTGCAGTCAAGCCCGGAATTCTGCATTAGCTCCGTGTATGCAGGTCAATTTGGCTATATAACCAATGACCTGCATGTTCAATGGGTCCCGCTGACATCATTGAATGATACCCTTTAACAATATCATCCAGTGTGGACACTCCATATAGGGGACCCGCAGACCTTGTGTAATCTATATCTGCCACAGACAGCATTGCGTAGTGTGTATGGGGCTTGACGACAAAGAACCTTATTTAACTATATGGTACAATGCTAAGCACATTATCCATTTAGCTACATTTGGTTGTGGCAGTGTGATACTGTAGGGCACAGAAGATTCCATTATATTTATTGGTTCTGCGCCATAAAAGTAATTTTACAGGACAGCACTGAGAGCGACTTTATTTTTTTTTGGGGGGGGGGGGGGGGGGGGAGGCTGAAGTTCAGTAATCTGCTCTATCTAATACCATACGTTATTTCTTGGCAGTAAGAGGAACTCTGAGCACATTTCAGAAATGGACAGGCCCCGGGCAGAGGTAAGACTAGCGGAGTTGAGATGTTTATAATTTGGAATTATGAAGTGACATAGACTATAATTAAATAAGAGTCTGTATAAATAAAAGGATGCAATAAAGATGTAAGCTCCATTACATAAACCTGGCACCTGCTCGCCATGCTCTTATCCCGGGTCACCGCGTCTCCTGATATGCCCTGCTGCATTGACTAATGTGATGTTCTATGTAATTACCATATACTTTCAGCAGTGCCGTTATAATGGATTGACATCGTTACATACCATCATGTCCTGGAATGATTTATAGAGGCATTGTGCTAGAAATTGGGACCATTCAGTGTAATGCGTACGCTACTGTTTGTATTTTAGGGGTTATTCAGACCTGATCGCTGTTGTGAGTAATTGCAATTCCTGCGATCAGATAGCTGCCGCCCACCACTTGGCTTGTGACAAATGGCTTGTGACAATATCGCCGATCGTCATACAGCTGCAAATCCATTCGCACCTCACTCACCCTCAAAATTGTGTTCAGTCTGTGTGCAATCCTGACCCTTCCACAACTCTGCAACAGATACAGTCTGATCGAGTCCGGAGCTGACGTCACACGCCTTCCCTGAAAATGCCTGCGTACGCCTGTGTTTTTTGTGACGGACAGGTACCACCCACAATCAGTGACTTCCTGTCAATTACACTGTGGGCAGCTTGTGAAGACAAAATGGCTGAATTTTGTCACTGTTTGGCGATGCGCATGTACACTGTGAGTCGTACACATACGCAGTCATTCGATAAACAATCGCCATGCAAATTAGCACAACTGCGATCAGCCCTGAAAAACCCACTTACTGTAGATTAATCTGTGTTATGTTACAGACTGGGTTGTACATG
Source organism: Crinia signifera (assembly GCF_055691185.1). Lineage (NCBI taxonomy): Eukaryota > Metazoa > Chordata > Amphibia > Anura > Myobatrachidae > Crinia > Crinia signifera. Next base: position 51,150,676 of record NC_139224.1, read on the forward strand.
GATGGGGGGAAAAGCGGGGAGCGAAACGTGCGCCGGCAGCACGGCCGTGTGTGTGTACTACTGTGTGCACTGTCTCTCCTGTATTGAATCTGTTACATGTGTATTTTAGCGTCTTTCACCCCTAGCCCTTCTTAGGGCTGTAATTACTTTTTAACTGTGTGTACTAACTGTGTGTATCCATTGCCTGAGACAGCGGCTGGTAGACTCCTCGTGCACTACCGCCACTGACCCAGTGACAGATAGTAAGCGGACACGCTACTGATTAGCGTGTACCGCTTGATATAACTGGTGCTATAGGGACTACCAAGTATTGCCTGACCAGACTAATGTATGCGCATTGCACTCAATATTTCGGATGTGCTGACAGTTTGCTTAGCAAACAATATCAGGGTCACCATCAGCTACTTTAACATACACAGCATCATTACAGAAGCCACTGTTGATGCTTCATGTCACATGCACATTGCATCAATCCATAAGTGTGTATCGCTGTATGTGCGTGCAATTTGCCCCACATTTCTGGTAATATTGGGACAAGCATCAGTCCCTGTCTGATTAAACTGCTATAAGCAAATACTGTAGAAGCCAAGGGCTTCACACCACATGGGCATTGCATTTAAGTACAACCTTATAAGGCATCTATAATACTTCCAGTCCAAATACCAGTCTAATCAATCTCAGAGTAACATCATCGACACAACGTGTCGACATATCGATACTAACAACTCCATTGGTAACAGACTCACAGGGTGACATTCTATGGGATGCGATTATCGTTTTTTTGCGGTAATTAGACCACAAAATGGCGATATCGCATTTTCCCATTAAATCGTTTATTTAATGGGAGGCGCTCAGGGACTGAAATCGCATATTATGTGCGTTAAGGTATGCTGAAAAAAAATGCGAGATTAATTCGCATTTTTATCGCATCCAGATGTTTTCCAATACAAAAGTATACAAGTCGCTTATTTAATGCTATGCGCATTTGCACATCGCATTTTTAAGGTGGCTAATTATCGCACTAATTTCAGACCAGGGTCTGTTAGGCGAATTAGCCAGAACCCTGCACAGATCGCAATGTTCTGTGCAGGGTTCTGCTGTAAAAAATAAAACAAAGGGTTAAAAAAAATAAAAACCAGCGCGGGGTCCCCCGCCCGAGTATAACCAGCCCCGGGCTCACTGAGCCGGTGCTGGTGACATAAAATCAGGGTCCCCGACAAATAGGGGTCCCCTTGATTTCATGAAACCAGCACCAGACTCAAGGTCTGGCGCTGGTTCCCAAAATACGGGGGACAAAGTGACTAGGGGTCCCCCGTATTTTAAGAACCAGCACCGGACACAACCAGCCAGCAGGGTAATGCCACAGCCGGGGGAAACTTATTATATAAGCTCCCGCGGCCAAAGCATTAACCCCCTGGCTGGTCAGCATGGGCAGGGGTCCTGGGGAAGTGGGGACCCCCCCAATGAAGGGGTCCCCCCCCTCCAGGACTTACCAGCCCATGCTGATAGTCCGGGGCTGTCCCCGATGCCCCTGGGCGGTGGGCATCGGGCTGATGATTTGTGTAAAAAAAAAGAATTAAAACTATTGTTTTATACTGGCGAACTATGAGTCCCAGCAAGCCTACCCCGCATGCTGGGACTTGGGGAACCACAAGTCCCAGCATGCGGGGCATTAAAGGGCCCGCTGGCACTTGTAGTTCTGCAGTGCAAAAAATAGTGCACAAAATCACACTGACACACTGTGAAATAAAACTTTAATACACACAAAACACACACACACTGATACTTACCTACCTTGAGCCCGTAGGTCGGTCCCTGGATCCTGGGTCCGTCCTCCGGGGCTCCAGGGCAGAAGAGTCCGGTTCCGGGGCCTTGGTCCTGGTTCCGGGGCTGGTCCTGGGGTTCCGGGGCTCCTGGGCTGCAGAATCCGGGGTCCGGGATCCGAGGTAGTCCCCAGGGGTACCTAAGGAAGCAAATCCAACTTACCTGGTCCCCGGCGGCGACCTCGGACTCCTCACCGGTGACTGCGCTGCTCCCATCTGGTACCCGGCTCGCAGGACTTTGACCGGCGCTGAGATGTTTCCTCCTCGGCGTCTCTGCACAGAATGATTTCTTGGCCAATCAGGAGCCGAGAAAGTCGGCTCCTGATTGGCCAGAAATCATTCTAACTAGAGACGCCGAGGAGGAAACATCTCTGCTCTAGATATGCAGAGATGTTACTTCCTCGGCGTCTGTATTCAGAATGATTTCTGGCCAATCAGGAGCCGACTTTCTCGGCTCCTGATTGGAAGATAGATTTTTTGACAAACACAGGTGCGCAATTAAATACACAGTGCAGCTAAAACAGTACACCAAAAGGCACACATCCAAAGGTTGCCTTAAGAGATAGACCAAAATAGACAAAGAATGGTGACTATTAAACAGCGCTCAGTGTATAACCAATAAAAAAGGTTTTTATATCACCATAGGTTTAAATGGTTCAAATGGTTTCAGCATTCAGATACCCTGAAATGAGAATACACCCCTCCACACGGACAGTGTGACAGGGGTGACAAAATAGAATACACAAATAGTGCAGATTATCCTTGGTTAAAAAAAGTTTTAATACAGATGTCTACTTACAATCTGTAGACAGATAAAACAGCATGGGTGGTATTTCCACAGGGGCAAACACAGCACGGCACAGATGGTTAACAGGCAGATCCAAAAGAGTCCAGTAAGTCCCGTCCGGAATGGGGGCTCAGCGGTACTTGATCTTCTGTAGTCGCCAGTCGCTGTATTCTCTCCTCCGTGGCACCTCCCGATAATACACTCAACGCGTTTCAGATAAAAGTCCTTCCTCAGGAGTGTATTTTACAGAGGGATTATTACCCTCTTATATAGTGACCGCAATCAGCAAAAAGTCCCGGTGTGTTACACACATTGAAATGGCGCGATGTCATATCCGGCGGAAACAAGATGGCCGTGCGTGTCACGGTCTTATTTCCTCTGGAACGCGGAAACACACTGTTACTTGCGCTTCACCGTAATGCGTTCCAAACCATAAGGTTACTAGATGTGTGTATGTATAAGTGCTACCGCCATCTTGCTTTCGCGTTTGGATGCAATATACATTTTAAAAGACATTTAAAGAGACAGTTTCTTTTTTTGCGGTTTCTATGAATAAAAGATAAAAAATGTCAATACATATAAATACAATAAAATACATTACATTTAAAACAAAGAGGAAAAATAAAGAGGATGAAAGAGAGGTGACCCTTTCTTTTAATATTATTACACCAAGAACGGTTTGAGCTCGAACTCACCGTTGAGTCCCTGTGGGACCAGGGTACCCAAACGGTGAATCCACCTCATTTCCGTTCTTGACAAACGATTATCCATGTCATTAGACCTCCAGTTTGGGGTGATGTGATCTATTCCCCAAAAACCGGATATCTTGCATGGATTACAGTCATGTATATTTTTAAAGTGCGTCGACACAGTATGTGTCATCAGACCTTTTTTAATGTTATATACATGTTCTGCGAGGCGGGTCTTCATCTGTCGAGATGTTTTTCCAACATATGACAACCCGCACTCGCATTGCAAAACATATATAACTCCTTTTGTATGACAGGTTGTAAAATGTTGAATTTTATAGGTTTTTCCCCCTATAGTGAAATCAATTTTCTTTTTTACATCTGATTTAACTGTTTTGCACATGAGGCATGTGCCACAGCGATGGAATCCATTCGTTCTAGTGCTCTTCCTGATGGCCACTTCAGATGAGCTCTTTACTAAATGGTTTCGCAAAGTGGGGGCTCTTCTATAGATAAATTGGGGGACCTGAGGCAATAAATTGCCTAACACTGGATCTTTTTGTAGCAGTTTCCAATTTGATTTAAAGATCCTTTCAATGTCCTTATGTTTGGAGTTGTATTGACTGATAAATGCAAATTTAAATCTATCGTCACCTTTTTTAATTTTTTCCTCTGCACTTTTTTCTTTTAATAATTCAGATCTATTTATTTTGTCTATTCGAGTTCTGGAGTTCTGTAATGCTTTTTCACAGTAACCTTTTGCTGTCAGGCGTGATGTAACCTCCTCTAGTTGTGTCTCGCAGATTGCCTGATCTGTGCAGTTACGTTTTATTCTGGCATACTGTCCAAAAGGTATTGCATTAAGCCAATTTTTATGGTGTTCACTATTAGTATTTATAAAACTATTTGAGTCGGTTGGCTTGCGGTAGGTTTTTGTTTTTATTTGACTGTCTTCGATATAAATGACCAAATCTAAAAAAGATATTTGTGATATACTCCAAACAAAACTTAAATTAATACAAAAAGTGTTAATGTTCAAAGAATCACTAAAAATGATAAGATCTGATGAATCCCCACACCAAATAAAAAGAATGTCATCTATGAAACGGTGCCAGGACACCAGACCCGCCCCCAGAACGCCGTCCGGCCAGATGTTCAACTCCTCCCAAAATGCCATGAATAAATTAGCGTAGCTGGGGGCGAATCTGGTGCCCATCGCCGTCCCAACACACTGCAAATAATAACTCCCCTCATGAAAAAAATAATTATTGGTAAGGATAAAAGAAATACTCTCCAAAATAAATTCTTTTAGTTGTTCACCTAGGTCACTTTTATTTAAGAAGAATGATACGGCTTCCAAACCTCTTTCATTTGTAATAATAGTATACAAAGTACTAACATCGGCTGTACCCAAAATATAGTCAGTTTGCCAGTTTATTGTGGATATCTTTCTTAACACATCCGCAGTGTCCTTCAGATAAGCTTTTGTTTGGCATACAAGCGGTTGCAAGAAATGGTCCACAAAAGCTGAAAGGTTACTGGTGATACTATTACATCCCGAAATAATCGGGCGTCCTGGGGGGTGGAGTGGGTCTTTGTGGACCTTTGGTAGCACATATATACATGGTGTTGATGGATTTTTTATATTAAGAAACTCATGTTCTTTTTCTGTTATTAAATTTTTGGTAAGTGCTCTATTTGTGAGATCCAATAAAGACTTTTTTATCCTTTCAGATGGATCTGCTTTAAGCTTTTTATAAGTGTCTTTAGTGGTCAATTGTTTATTTATTTCATTGAGATACAGTTCTCTGGTCATAAGCACCACCCCCCCACCTTTATCGGCGGGTTTTATGACCAGAGAGGCATCATCTTTTAAAGTTTTTAGTGCCTGGAATTCTTTTTTGTTTAGATTTAATTTCTTTTTGTTTTGTTTTTCTATAATTTTATGTATCTCCTCACAGACCACTTTATTAAAGCATTCAAGGAAAGGGCCTTTACAATGGGTCGGGTTAAATGTCGATGGAGGTTTAAATTTAGCTCTTTCTGTAGGTATGTTGTTATCAGAAGTTTGTTCTTCTGATTTGGCAAAAAATCTCTTTAATGCTAACTTGCGAACATATTTTTGAACGTCTAAAAAGATATCAAAAGAATTTGGTGAAAAGGATGGGGCGAATTTTAAACCCTTAGTTAGGATTTTGAGCTCATCCGATGTGAGTTCCCTGTCTGTGAGATTAAATATTTTTCCTATATTTTCAGGTTCTAACTCAGAGTTGGGAGCTACTGTTCTTTTTTTATTTTTCCTTTTTGGATTTTTCTTTTTGTTTTTATTGGTTCCGCCTCTTTTCCCTCTCCTAATTTTTTTGTGTATCAAAACCTTCGATTTGTCCACCTCCCCCTGGATAAAAAAGAAGGATTATTTCTTGGTGTATTTATTCCTTCATTTTCTCCATTGTACACTGCTTGTCTTTCGTTTTCTCTATTTAAAGGTGTGTACCTGTTTGTAAGAGATATTTGTGATTGGTCATAGGTTTTTTTATTATTATTATTGGTAAATCTCTCACTATATCGATCATAGGTATTTTTTCTACCTCTAAAGTTGTTGTTAGAGTTCTGGTAGAATCTATCCCTGTTGTCGAAGTGATACCTTTGATTGTAATTACGGACAGGAGTGGAATTCCGCCCTTGATTTTTCCACATATGTTGTTGTGGTCTTTCTCTATAGTTGTTTGAGGGGCCCTGGTTCTTTCTCCATGCAGGTTTTTTCACAACAGAGATAGGAACATTTACAACAGATATAGGATCAACAATGACATTATTCTGCAATTGAACATCTCTATGATATTTTTTACATTTTTTATCTTTAAGTTCTTTATTACTTTTTGTGATTTTCTGTATTAGAGAATTCTCATAATACTTAAAATCCTCTGATGATTCATATGGGCGTAATGAGCCCTGCATAGCTGAGATGTCTTCATTAAGTTTTTTCAATGTCAGAGTACGATTTTTAATAATTAGATCCATTAGTGAGTTGGAACAATCATCTAATATAGATTCCCAATCCTTTCTGAAATCTGCTTCCGCAGAATCAAAGGATGGGGGTTTGATAATTTTTAAACCTTTAGGGATTACTTTATTAGCTAGATAGTGTTCCAAAGTTGCTAATTCCCAGCTAATTTTATTTTCTTTAAGCATCATTGTTTCTAACTTAAGGAAAGCTGAGCCTAGACTCTCATCACACACATCTATAATTTCGCTAGATGTTGAGAAAGCATTTTTCATGAGTTGTTCTCTAGTGGTTTTATATGCAAACATGGTTGCAGCACCTCAAATGTCAGAAGGATGTGAAAGAGACAATGGAAGATAGATTTTTTGACAAACACAGGTGCGCAATTAAATACACAGTGCAGCTAAAACAGTACACCAAAAGGCACACATCCAAAGGTTGCCTTAAGAGATAGACCAAAATAGACAAAGAATGGTGACTATTAAACAGCGCTCAGTGTATAACCAATAAAAAAGGTTTTTATATCACCATAGGTTTAAATAGTTCAAATGGTTTCAGCATTCAGATACCCTGAAATGAGAATACACCCCTCCACACGGACAGTGTGACAGGGGTGACAAAATAGAATACACAAATAGTGCAGATTATCCTTGGTTAAAAAAAGTTTTAATACAGATGTCTACTTACAATCTGTAGACAGATAAAACAGCATGGGTGGTATTTCCACAGGGGCAAACACAGCACGGCACAGATGGTTAACAGGCAGATCCAAAAGAGTCCAGTAAGTCCCGTCCGGAATGGGGGCTCAGCGGTACTTGATCTTCTGTAGTCGCCAGTCGCTGTATTCTCTCCTCCGTGGCACCTCCCGATAATACACTCAACGCGTTTCAGATAAAAGTCCTTCCTCAGGAGTGTATTTTACAGAGGGATTATTACCCTCTTATATAGTGACCGCAATCAGCAAAAAGTCCCGGTGTGTTACACACATTGAAATGGCGCGATGTCATATCCGGCGGAAACAAGATGGCCGTGCGTGTCACGGTCTTATTTCCTCTGGAACGCGGAAACACACTGTTACTTGCGCTTCACCGTAATGCGTTCCAAACCATAAGGTTACTAGATGTGTGTATGTATAAGTGCTACCGCCATCTTGCTTTCGCGTTTGGATGCAATATACATTTTAAAAGACATTTAAAGAGACAGTTTCTTTTTTTGCGGTTTCTATGAATAAAAGATAAAAAATGTCAATACATATAAATACAATAAAATACATTACATTTAAAACAAAGAGGAAAAATAAAGAGGATGAAAGAGAGGTGACCCTTTCTTTTAATATTATTACACCAAGAACGGTTTGAGCTCGAACTCACCGTTGAGTCCGTTGAAACCGCAAAAAAAGAAACTGTCTCTTTAAATGTCTTTTAAAATGTATATTGCATCCAAACGCGAAAGCAAGATGGCGGTAGCACTTATACATACACACATCTAGTAACCTTATGGTTTGGAACGCATTACGGTGAAGCGCAAGTAACAGTGTGTTTCCGCGTTCCAGAGGAAATAAGACCGTGACACGCACAGCCATCTTGTTTCCGCCGGATATGACATCGCGCCATTTCAATGTGTGTAACACACCGGGACTTTTTGCTGATTGCGGTCACTATATAAGAGGGTAATAATCCCTCTGTAAAATACACTCCTGAGGAAGGACTTTTATCTGAAACGCGTTGAGTGTATTATCGGGAGGTGCCACGGAGGAGAGAATACAGCGACTGGCGACTACAGAAGATCAAGTACCGCTGAGCCCCCATTCCGGACGGGACTTACTGGACTCTTTTGGATCTGCCTGTTAACCATCTGTGCCGTGCTGTGTTTGCCCCTGTGGAAATACCACCCATGCTGTTTTATCTGTCTACAGATTGTAAGTAGACATCTGTATTAAAACTTTTTTTAACCAAGGATAATCTGCACTATTTGTGTATTCTATTTTGTCACCCCTGTCACACTGTCCGTGTGGAGGGGTGTATTCTCATTTCAGGGTATCTGAATGCTGAAACCATTTGAACCATTTAAACCTATGGTGATATAAAAACCTTTTTTATTGGTTATACACTGAGCGCTGTTTAATAGTCACCATTCTTTGTCTATTTTGGTCTATCTCTTAAGGCAACCTTTGGATGTGTGCCTTTTGGTGTACTGTTTTAGCTGCACTGTGTATTTAATTGCGCACCTGTGTTTGTCAAAAAATCTATCTTCCATTGTCTCTTTCACATCCTTCTGACATTTGAGGTGCTGCAACCATGTTTGCATATAAAACCACTAGAGAACAACTCATGAAAAATGCTTTCTCAACATCTAGCGAAATTATAGATGTGTGTGATGAGAGTCTAGGCTCAGCTTTCCTTAAGTTAGAAACAATGATGCTTAAAGAAAATAAAATTAGCTGGGAATTAGCAACTTTGGAACACTATCTAGCTAATAAAGTAATCCCTAAAGGTTTAAAAATTATCAAACCCCCATCCTTTGATTCTGCGGAAGCAGATTTCAGAAAGGATTGGGAATCTATATTAGATGATTGTTCCAACTCACTAATGGATCTAATTATTAAAAATCGTACTCTGACATTGAAAAAACTTAATGAAGACATCTCAGCTATGCAGGGCTCATTACGCCCATATGAATCATCAGAGGATTTTAAGTATTATGAGAATTCTCTAATACAGAAAATCACAAATCACTTCCCCAGGACCCCTGCCCATGCTGACCAGCCAGGGGGTTAATGCTTTGGCCGCGGGAGCTTATATAATAAGTTTCCCCCGGCTGTGGCATTACCCTGCTGGCTGGTTGTGTCCGGTGCTGGTTCTTAAAATACGGGGGACCCCTAGTCACTTTGTCCCCCGTATTTTGGGAACCAGCGCCGGACCTTGAGTCTGGTGCTGGTTTCATGAAATCAAGGGGACCCCTATTTGTCGGGGACCCTGATTTTATGTCACCAGCACCGGCTCAGTGAGCCCGGGGCTGGTTATACTAGGGCGGGGGACCCAGCGCTCGTTTTTTTTTTTTTTACACTTTGCGCTGTCCTGCAAATGTGCGATTTTCAGACATGAAAATCGCACATTTTCAGGACTAAATACAGCGCACCACTTCGCCGCAAAACGCCCCTCTTCGCACTTTTCAGCCTCCAATGCGCATCACATTAAATATGCGCATTTTGACTGAAAAATGCGATTTCTAAAAGTGCGATTTGCGGCGATGTGGTGCGCAAATAAAACATGCGCATTTAGCGCATAGCATAGAATGTCACCCACAGTTTCTGAATAAAGTGCAAACAGTACACCTATATAGCAACAAACAGTTGCAACAAATGTAACAAGAGGAGGTTTTCCCACATTTGAAGCTGTTACTGGTTTGCTAAGATGCTACACTGTATGTATATATATATATATATATATATATATATATATATATTATTCAAGCGACCCATCTCAGACACAAAAGTAGTCCCCACACGAGCCGTTTTTAAACATTCACTATTTTTCACTTTGTTTGGCATCAATTAATTTCAATTTTATTGGCATCAATTAATTTCTTATGGTGCACCACACCAAGACACACTTTCTCTTTCTTCATGTATTTTGTACATGGAGGGAATGGAAGCCATCCTACAGTTGGTATTTATTTCATACACCCAAGCTAATAATTCTGCACCTGTATATCTATTCTCATATCCAAAAAGCTCCATTAATTTTGCTGGGGGAAATCTGGATCTGTAATGCCCCTTTCAGACCGCAATTTTTACCCGTTATTTTGCCGTTTTTTTTTACTGTTTTAAAGCGGTAATTTGTGCAGTCTGAAAGGTGCAGAGTGAATTTACCGGTTCTATTGAACTGGTATTTGTAAACGGTAATAAAGCAGGGTCCTACCCTTTTCAGACCCGTTTTTTTTTTTTTTTGTACTTATTTCCTAGCACGGCCACACCGATTTCCATCGGGGTGGTCGTGTCGGAAAAATCGCGGCATCGCATGCGATATGGTCGCATGCGATGCAACCGACGCGACCGACCCGATTTTTTAATTGAATCAAATGTGAATAGGGTCCCTGGGACCCGATTTTACATTGGATTCAATGTAAAATATTCCCTAGACCCCCAATTTTACACCGTTAACCCCACCCCACGATTGACGCCAACCCGAAGCGTGGCGAGCGCAGCGAGCCCGCGAGGGGCAGCGGTGCGCTTCCTCCGACCTGTTCATTCCCCTACTATCCATGTCGGCGTGGAGTTGAGAATATAAAGTGTGGCGAGCGCAGCGAGCCACCGAGCCCGAAGCGTGGCGAGCGTACGCGTATAACTTCACAGGTATACGCGTCCCCTATCGGGGCTCGCTGCGCTTGCCACGCTTCGGGATTGGTGGCTCGCTGCGCTCTCCACACTTTATATTCTCAACTCCACGCCGACGTGGATAGTAGGGGAATGAAAAGGTCGGAGGACGCGCACCGCCGCCCCTCGCGGGCTCGCTGCGCTCGCCACGCTTCGGGTTCACGTCAATTGTGAGGTGACGACGTGGACATATATAATGTGAAATGGGTCATATTGGCCCATTTCATATTTTTTACTATGTGAGATGGACTTAATCGCGGGCTCGCTGCGCTCGCCCACGCTTCGGGTTGGCGTCTATCGTGGGGTGACGACGGGGACATCTATAATGTGAAATGGGTCATATTGGCCCATTTCACATTTTTCACATTTTTTTAAAGGTGAGATGGACTTAATCAAGTCCATCATATCTTGTGCCATTATAATGGCACAAGACCGACGCGATGCTCCCGATTTCAATGTTAAAAAATATTTTAACATTGAAGCCTATGGCAAAATCGCGGGCATCGCGTCGGGGCCAATGTTAATGGTCGCGACTGACGCGATGCCCACGATTTTCCCTTTGCCTGCAAAGTGGACCTGATTTCAAAGGAAATCGGGTCCATCGCGGGCATCATGTACCTTAACTTAAAGGTACACGATGCCCGCAATTGTGGCCGTGCTAGGAAACAAGTACCTTTTTTTTTCATCCACTGTTTTCTATGGGTTAAAACAGGTTCAGTGTTGTGAAGAAACAAAAACTGCAATGAAATACCATTTTAAGACAAAAACTGAACTGAAATACCATTTATGTAGCTTTCACATCACATAAAAACATTTTGAAACGTTTTGAAAAACTGTAATTTTAAATGGTATTTTAAACGGGTCTAGTGTTCATATTGCAGCAGATTACCATTTAAAAATACCGTTTAAGTACCATTCACATCACCAGTCAAGCCGTTTAACCTCTGAACACGTTTCTACCCACAGTTTATTTCCTGGTTCAGGGAAGGGACACAAGACAAGGGACAGCCTATCACAGTGCTCTAACCTTTATTTTTTACTAAATACCATTTCAGTGCCATTCAGACAGCACAAAAAACGGCTCTGAATTGGCTTTAAAACGGGTAGGACGGGTGGCTTTTTAAACGTGTTGAAATACCAGTTAACTTTAAATTGTATTTCAACTATGACACTTTCACACTGCAGCCTTAAACGTTTTAAAAGGCAAAAAAACGGCAATATACCGTTTTAAAAGTGTTATGTGAAAGCTACATTAAAGACATGCGGTGTGAAAGGGGTTTTAGCTGGCAGACCTGTTTTTAGAAACGTTTTAAAATACCTGGTCAAAGCAGCTTTGCGGTCTGAAAGCAGCATAATTGTTGGTGTAGCTGGCTTTAGGATCAATTATGCTGATTTTGAACCGTTTCAAAACAGTAATCTGTGCGGTCTGAAAGGTGCAGAACCACATTACTGTTTTAAAAAAGCAGTTTTTTAAAAAAAGGGTCCTGCCCGTTTCAGACCCGGTATTTTGGCATCAAAATCGTGTCTGAAATGGTATTTGTGACCCAACCAATGAGCGGACCCAGCACAGTGAATATTTAATGAGTGCTCATTAAATATTCACTGCGCTTCACCCCCTGGAGAGCCCCCCATCCCCCCTAGGGCAAACAACCCCCCCCATCCCCCCCTAGGGCTAACAACCCCCCCCCCCCAATGTGTTTAAGAAACCAACCTACCCTCCCCCCCCCCCCCCCCCGTGCAGCCGGTACCTCCTGTGTTGAGGATCCCGGATATATGGACCGATGCACTTATAAAAAAAAGTGTCTTTCGAAAAATGGCTGCCCCATAGGAAAACCAGTTTAAAAAAACTGTCTTTCGTATGGGGGCAGCCATTTTCCAAAAGTCATTTTTTTTATAAGGCTCCAAGGAGACTCCAAAAAATCGTTTGGTCCTCCCAGCCCTTCCAGGAAGATGGACAAGACCCCTGCTTTCCCTGGAGGCCTCCCTTCGACACCCACAACAGAGTACAAGGAGGAGGGGTCAGTAAAGTAGGGAAGTATGCCTCAAGGAAGTTGCACATTCCTCATAGACAGCCATGATTTTTTGATAGGCAGCCTTGGTGGGGTGCCGGACGCAGGGCCGGCGCTACCCGCTCAGCAGAGGATGCAAAGCAGGTAGGTGCTGGGCAGGAGAGGCACTGTCCTGCTCTGCATCCCCTGCTGTCTGTCTCTGTGGCTGCCGGCTGCTGCTGCACCTGTTACACTTGATGACAGGAAGCAGCACCGAGGAACAGAGCTCCCTCCAGGCTCCTACCTAAACCTCAGATCAGGCCATGTCAGCAGCACGCAGCAGTAGTACGTGCAAAAAGGGGCGGGGCTACATGGGCAGAGGGGGCAGGGCTACACGGAACAGAAGAGGTGGAGCTATGAGGGAGCAAGACTGAAGACACAGGAGAGGATGAGCAACTGCCAGGAGAGTAAAGTGTGAGTGTACCATGTCGGCAACTGGTGTGGGCATGTGTATAGGTAGTGCTACTAAGGTCAGCAACTGCTGTGAGCATGTGTGTAGACAGTGCTACTAATGTCGGCAACTGGTGTGGGCACGTGTATAGGCAGCGATGCTACTGTCGGCAACTGGTGTGAGCATGTGTATAAGCAGTGCTACTACTGTCGGCAACTGGTGTGGGCACGTGTATAGGCAGCGATACTACTGTCGGCAACTGGTGTGAGCATGTGTATAAGCAGTGCTACTACTGGCGGCAACAGGTGTGGGCATATGGTTAAACAGTGCTACTGCTGTCGGCAACTGGTGTGGGCATGTGTATAGGCAGCGATACTAATGTCGGCAACTGGTGTGGGCATGTGTATAGGCAGTGCTGCTACTGTTGTCAACTGGTGTGGGCATATTTGAATAGGCAGTGCTACCAGATGGGAGCAGCGCAGTCACCGGTGAGGAGTCCGAGGTCGCCGCCGGGGACCAGGTAAGTTGGATTTGCTTCCTTAGGTACCCCTGGGGACTACCTCGGATCCCGGACCCCGGATTCTGCAGCCCAGGAGCCCCGGAACCCCAGGACCAGCCCCGGAACCAGGACCAAGGCCCCGGAACCGGACTCTTCTGCACTGGAGCCCCGGAGGACGGACCCAGGATCCAGGGACCGACCTACGGGCTCAAGGTAGGTAAGTATCAGTGTGTGTGTGTTTTGTGTGTATTAAAGTTTTATTTCACAGTGTGTCAGTGTGATTTTGTGCACTATTTTTTGCACTGCAGAACTACAAGTGCCAGCGGGCCCTTTAATGCCCCGCATGCTGGGACTTGTGGTTCCCCAAGTCCCAGCATGCGGGGTAGGCTTGCTGGGACTCATAGTTCGCCAGTATAAAACAATAGTTTTAATTCTTTTTTTTTACACAAATCATCAGCCCGATGCCCACCGCCCAGGGGCATCGGGGACAGCCCCGGACTATCAGCATGGGCTGGTAAGTCCTGGAGGGGGGGGGACCCCTTCATTGGGGGGGTCCCCACTTCCCCAGGACCCCTGCCCATGCTGACCAGCCAGGGGGTTAATGCTTTGGCCGCGGGAGCTTATATAATAAGTTTCCCCCGGCTGTGGCATTACCCTGCTGGCTGGTTGTGTCCGGTGCTGGTTCTTAAAATACGGGGGACCCCTAGTCACTTTGTCCCCCGTATTTTGGGAACCAGCGCCGGACCTTGAGTCTGGTGCTGGTTTCATGAAATCAAGGGGACCCCTATTTGTCGGGGACCCTGATTTTATGTCACCAGCACCGGCTCAGTGAGCCCGGGGCTGGTTATACTAGGGCGGGGGACCCAGCGCTCGTTTTTTTTTTTTTTACACTTTGCGCTGTCCTGCAAATGTGCGATTTTCAGACATGAAAATCGCACATTTTCAGGACTAAATACAGCGCACCACTTCGCCGCAAAACGCCCCTCTTCGCACTTTTCAGCCTCCAATGCGCATCACATTAAATATGCGCATTTTGACTGAAAAATGCGATTTCTAAAAGTGCGATTTGCGGCGATGTGGTGCGCAAATAAAACATGCGCATTTAGCGCATAGCATAGAATGTCACCCACAGTTTCTGAATAAAGTGCAAACAGTACACCTATATAGCAACAAACAGTTGCAACAAATGTAACAAGAGGAGGTTTTCCCACATTTGAAGCTGTTACTGGTTTGCTAAGATGCTACACTGTATGTATATATATATATATATATATATATATATATATATATATATTATTCAAGCGACCCATCTCAGACACAAAAGTAGTCCCCACACGAGCCGTTTTTAAACATTCACTATTTTTCACTTTGTTTGGCATCAATTAATTTCAATTTTATTGGCATCAATTAATTTCTTATGGTGCACCACACCAAGACACACTTTCTCTTTCTTCATGTATTTTGTACATGGAGGGAATGGAAGCCATCCTACAGTTGGTATTTATTTCATACACCCAAGCTAATAATTCTGCACCTGTATATCTATTCTCATATCCAAAAAGCTCCATTAATTTTGCTGGGGGAAATCTGGATCTGTAATGCCCCTTTCAGACCGCAATTTTTACCCGTTATTTTGCCGTTTTTTTTTTACTGTTTTAAAGCGGTAATTTGTGCAGTCTGAAAGGTGCAGAGTGAATTTACCGGTTCTATTGAACTGGTATTTGTAAACGGTAATAAAGCAGGGTCCTACCCATTTCAGACCCGTTTTTTTTTTTTTTGGTACTTGTTTCCTAGCACGGCCACACCGATTTCCATCGGGGTGGTCGTGTCGGAAAAATCGCGTCATCGCATCGCATGCGATATGGTCGCATGCGATGCAACCGACGCGACCGACCCGATTTTTTAATTGAATCAAATGTGAATAGGGTCCCTGGGACCCGATTTTACATTGGATTCAATGTAAAATATTCCCTAGACCCCCAATTTTACACCGTTAACCCCACCCCACGATTGACGCCAACCCGAAGCGTGGCGAGCGCAGCGAGCCCGCGAGGGGCAGCGGTGCGCTTCCTCCGACCTGTTCATTCCCCTACTATCCATGTCGGCGTGGAGTTGAGAATATAAAGTGTGGCGAGCGCAGCGAGCCACCGAGCCCGAAGCGTGGCGAGCGTACGCGTATAACTTCACAGGTATACGCGTCCCCTATCGGGGCTCGCTGCGCTTGCCACGCTTCGGGATTGGTGGCTCGCTGCGCTCGCCACACTTTATATTCTCAACTCCACACCGACGTGGATAGTAGGGGAATGAAAAGGTCGGAGGACGCGCACCGCCGCCCCTCGCGGGCTCGCTGCGCTCGCCACGCTTCGGGTTGGCGTCTATCGTGGGGTGACGACGGGGACATCTATAATGTGAAATGGGTCATATTGGCCCATTTCACATTTTTCACATTTTTTTAAAGGTGAGATGGACTTAATCATGGACTTAATCAAGTCCATCATATCTTGTGCCATTATAATGGCACAAGACCGACGCGATGCTCCCGATTTCAATGTTAAAAAATATTTTAACATTGAAGCCTATGGCAAAATCGCGGGCATCGCGTCGGGGCCAATGTTAATGCCCACAATTTTCCCTTTGCCTGCAAAGTGGACCTGATTTCAAAGGAAATCGGGTCCATCGCGGGCATCATGTACCTTAACTTAAAGGTACACGATGCCCGCAATTGTGGCCGTGCTAGGAAACAAGTACCTTTTTTTTTCATCCACTGTTTTCTATGGGTTAAAACAGGTTCAGTGTTGTGAAGAAGCAAAAACTGCAATGAAATACCATTTTAAGACAAAAACTGAACTGAAATACCATTTAGAAAGTCATGCGGTGTGAAAGGGGTTTTAGCTGGCAGACCTGTTTTTAGAAACGTTTTAAAATACCTGGTCAAAGCAGCTTTGCGGTCTGAAAGCAGCATAATTGTTGGTGTAGCTGGCTTTAGGATCAATTATGCTGATTTTGAACCGTTTCAAAACAGTAATCTGTGCGGTCTGAAAGGTGCAGAACCACATTACTGTTTTAAAAAAGCAGTTTTTAAAAAAAAGGGTCCTGCCCGTTTCAGACCCGGTATTTTGGCATCAAAATCGTGTCTGAAATGGTATTTGTGACCCAACCAATGAGCGGACCCAGCACAGTGAATATTTAATGAGTGCTCATTAAATATTCACTGCGCTTCACCCCCTGGAGAGCCCCCCATCCCCCCCTAGGGCAAACAACCCCCCCCCATCCCCCCCTAGGGCTAACAACCCCCCCCCCAATGTGTTTAAGAAACCAACCCCCCCCCCCCCCCCCCGTGCAGCCGGTACCTCCTGTGTTGAGGATCCCGGATATATGGACCGATGCACTTATAAAAAAAAGTGTCTTTCGAAAAATGGCTGCCCCATAGGAAAACCAGTTTAAAAAAACTGTCTTTCGTATGGGGGCAGCCATTTTCCAAAAGTCATTTTTTTTATAAGGCTCCAAGGAGACTCCAAAAAATCGTTTGGTCCTCCCAGCCCTTCCAGGAAGATGGACAAGACCCCTGCTTTCCCTGGAGGCCTCCCTTCGACACCCACAACAGAGTACAAGGAGGAGGGGTCAGTAAAGTAGGGAAGTATGCCTCAAGGAAGTTGCACATTCCTCATAGACAGCCATGATTTTTTGATAGGCAGCCTTGGTGGGGTGCCGGACGCAGGGCCAGCGCTACCCGCTCAGCAGAGGATGCAAAGCAGGTAGGTGCTGGGCAGGAGAGGCACTGTCCTGCTCTGCATCCCCTGCTGTCTGTCTCTGTGGCTGCCGGCTGCTGCTGCACCTGTTACACTTGATGACAGGAAGCAGCACCGAGGAACAGAGCTCCCTCCAGGCTCCTACCTAAACCTCAGATCAGGCCATGTCAGCAGCACGCAGCAGTAGTACGTGCAAAAAGGGGCGGGGCTACATGGGCAGAGGGGGCAGGGCTACACGGAACAGAAGAGGTGGAGCTATGAGGGAGCAAGACTGAAGACACAGGAGAGGATGAGCAACTGCCAGGAGAGTAAAGTGTGAGTGTACCATGTCGGCAACTGGTGTGGGCATGTGTATAGGTAGTGCTACTAAGGTCAGCAACTGCTGTGAGCATGTGTGTAGACAGTGCTACTAATGTCGGCAACTGGTGTGGGCACGTGTATAGGCAGCGATGCTACTGTCGGCAACTGGTGTGAGCATGTGTATAAGCAGTGCTACTACTGTCGGCAACTGGTGTGGGCACGTGTATAGGCAGCGATACTACTGTCGGCAACTGGTGTGAGCATGTGTATAAGCAGTGCTACTACTGGCGGCAACAGGTGTGGGCATATGGTTAAACAGTGCTACTGCTGTCGGCAACTGGTGTGGGCATGTGTATAGGCAGCGATACTAATGTCGGCAACTGGTGTGGGCATGTGTATAGGCAGTGCTGCTACTGTTGTCAACTGGTGTGGGCATATTTGAATAGGCAGTGCTACTAATGTCAACAACTAGTGTTGGCACTTGTATACTACTGTCGGCAACTGGTGTGGGCACATGTATAGGCAGCGCTACTGCTGTCGGCAACTGGTGTGGGCATATTTGAATAGGCAGTGCTACTAATGTCGGCAACTGGTGTTGGCTTCTGGTTACGCAGAACTACTAATGTCGGCAACTGGTGTGGGCATATTTTAATAGTCAGTGCTACTAATGTCGGCAACTGGTGTTGGCATATGGTTACACAGCACTACTAATGTCGGCAACTGGTGTGGGCATGTGTATAGGCAGCGCTACTGCTGTCGGCAACTGGTGTGGGCACGTGTATAGGCAGCACTACTGCTGTCGGCAACTGGTGTGGTGATATGGTTACACAGTGCTACTAATGTCGGCAACTGGTGTGAGCACTATGTATAAGCAGAGCAACTACTTTTGGCAACTGGTGTAGGCGTTATGAATAAGCAGCCCTTCAAATATGGGCATATGCAGGAGTTCTCGGAGCATTATGTGTAGCATAATGTGTGTCAATATCATATGGGCATTATGGTGCATGACATATTTTGTAAGGGGAATTAGGGTGTGTGGCATAATGTGTAATGGGCTTTATGGTGTGCTGCATATTATGTAAGCGGCATCATGATGTGTGGCATAATGCATAATGTGCAGGGGTTAAAGTGAGGGGGAACTGGGTGGAACTGAGTTCCACCACCTCTAATGGTAGGGGGAACTGAGTTCCACCTCTACCACAGCCCTACACAGTAATTCCAACAGAAAAGCTTGTCCCAGCGCATTCTTCTTCTGGCACAACGTATGTAATGTCATGCCATCACCACCACTGAAGTGAAGAAGAGCTACTAAGAAGAACAGGCTCTGTGCATGCTGAAGACAAGTGAGAGGGGGCTGAAGGGACACAGAGGTGGGGAAGCTGCTGGAGGGACACAAGGCATGAAGCTGCTGAGGGACATGGAGAGTGAGCTGCTGGAATGACAGAGACAGATGTGTATAAGCAGCACAACTGTGGACATCATGTGTATAAGGGGCACTACTGTGTGATTTAATATGAATCAAGAGCAATACATGCGGGGTAATGTGTATATGATTGCTCTACTTTTTTGTGTAATTAGTTACTATTATGTGATTACACCCCTTTCTTTTGGGACCATTATCCCTTTTTTGGAAGTACAGTAGGGCACAAATTCCCTGGCACTGGTCTGGGCTCTGCCTAAAGGGGTAGGGGGGTGGGGGGTCAGTGTTAGGGGAATTGAGTTCCACCACCTCTCCAGGACCACTTTAAGCCCTGATAATGGCCCTTATTCTGGTTGGTGCGGCCGGAGCCGCACACGGTGCCCCGGCCGCACAAACCAAGCCCCGCCCACGAGACGGATCGCCACGGCCGTCCGTACACGGACGGCTGGCGATCCGCATAAAAATGGTGGAGGCGTACGCCTCCACCATGGTGGGAGCTGCCCCCTGCATTCGATGGTCGTCGACCATCGAAGGCAGGTCCGCACGCCCCAGCAGCTCCCGCAAGCTGAGACCACACGGACAATCGTCCGTGTGGTAGCTTGTATGGGGGCTGAGAGCTGACATCCGGCGACGTCAGCTTTCCGCCCCCATGAGTTGCGTCATGCCCTCATTACCATGTATACGCCCCGCGTTTGCATGGGAACGCCCATGAAACGCGGGGCGTACACATAGGGAAATGAGGGCATGAAGCCCCTCACGCCCCTATACGCCCCCTTTGCGGCGGACGAAATCCGTCTGCGGCGAAGGGGGCTGCACATGCGCAGATTGACCTCTGCGCATGTGCAGTGTCAAAACATCGGCGGTACGGCCGCACGCGGGCCGTACTGCATAGATTAGAATAAGGGCCAATGTGTGTGGTATAATGTGTAGTGGGCATTGAGGTGTGAAGCATAATGTGTTATGGGGATTACGGTGTAATTGGTACTTTTATGTGACTAAGCCCCTTCCTCATGAAGTCACGCTCCTACATCTGGAGCTATCTTTGGCGTCCGCCTGTTTTTGGGCCAAAATGCACGGTGCGTTCGCCGATCGAGCGGTTGTAGCACCGTACATATTTGGTGCACACCCCGTGTACGCCCATGTTTACGCCCCGTTTCCCTCATTATTCCGGCCGCTCCCCTAAAAACACCCCCATGCCGCCCACAATGTCCGTACTCTTGCGGACAGGTTTTTTCGCACGGAGAGACTCGTCCATGAGCGGTGTGAGGTCACCGCACCTGCGCATTGCGAAAGCTATGCATGCGCAGATGAAAAAAAAAACGATCCGCCCGTTTACGGTCCCACCGTAGCGAGCAGAATAAGGCCCAATGTGTATGCACATGTGCATACATCGCAGGAACAGCTTGGTGCACCCGTCTGCGAATATTAACACCATTATTCATTGTCTATGGTCCGCGGGTTAAAAGTGTTGCATGTGCACACGACTGTTCGCACCTGTGATCAGTCTGGCTACATCTATTCTATAAATCCTTACTAACTAGAGAGTAGGGGGTCCGTGTGCAGTCTCTGTCCGTGCCCCCTCTCTCTAGTTTGCGGTCTGGAGTTCTGAGTCTACTGCACATGCTCAGATCGCTGGGAAAATGACCGCTTCACAATGTTTCAGGTGATTTGTGAAGTGCTGCCACTACCAACTAGAGACTGGGTGCAAGGTGTGTGGTATGGGCTCTTGTGCAATAAAGATACATTACTGACTTGACTTAAGTACTGGCACCTTAACCATAGAAAAAGAAGCACTACCTATATGTGATATGGGCCCAGATGCATTAAACTTCAAAAGTGATAAAATGGAGAGTGAGTAAAAACCAGCCAATCAGCTCCTAACTTCCACGTCAGAGACAGCATTTGAAAAATGTCAGACAGAAGCTGATTGGTTGTTTGTTTATCCCTCTCCATTTTATCACTTTTGAAGCTTAGTGCATCTGGCCCATGGTATTTTATTGTAGGGCGAACTGTGCATTGCTTTGTAAAGAGAAACCAAGTGAATATATATAAAAATAGGTAGTTAAAACCTCAAGGATAGGACTTGCATGGGTACTGATCACTGAGGTAGTAGCCTACCAAGGTGTGGTTTATGTTGGATTTACTGTGGTGTAATGGTTAGCATTATTACCTCACAGCATTGAGGTCATGGGTTCAATTCCCACCATGGCCCTAACTGTGCGGAGTTTGTATATTCTCCCTGTACTTGCGTGGGTTTCCTCCGGGTACTCCGGTTTCCTCCCACCATCCAAAAATATACTGGTAGGTTAATTGGCCTCAACAAATTATCCCTAGAATGTCTGTGTGTGCGTGTACATGTGGTAGGGAATATAGATTGTAAGCTTCACTGGGGCAGGGACTGATGTGAATGTTCAACTATTCTCTATAAAGAGCTGCGCAATAAGTGTGCGCTATATAAGAAACTGTTAATAAATAATAAAATCAGCACCCAAATGTGTGGCTAGTCAAGGTAGAAGGTGAGCGGATACCTGTTGCTAATAGTGATATTATGGTTGTGTTTGTGGACTGTATCTGCCAGCAATGCCTGTTGTTGGCTGTGTTTGGGCATTGCAGAATTGGTTGATACCGGTTGTCCTCTCTTTGCCACCATACACTTTTAAATGATTAATTATAATATGGCATTCAATAAATGAGCTAACACTCTCTCAAGCTCAGGGAGCACAGAAACCCTTCTGCCCTATGGAAGGTTTCGGTCCTCGCGGAGCTCACCTTACGACAGTAAGTACAGTAAGTGCGTTGCATCATGGAGTACAGGCTGTGGATACAGGGATGCTGCAATGCAGTAATGCAACACTGCTCCCAAATTCAATTTATACTGTGTTTTATTATTTTTATATAAAAACATGGATTGGCAAGTGGTGCATTGTCTATTTATGCAGTATGTTTTTCCAATGGTCTAGAGAAGCTATGGTTATGGTTCATCATTATGATGTTATGCATTTTCCTAGCTGTATGTATACCTAAAATTCCTCAGTAACTAGTTTACCATTTTTAGGCTCTGTTCGACTTTAAAGGGAATGCGGCCCAAGAGCTGAGCTTTAAAAGTGGAGATCTCATATTTCTTCTGAGTCGAGTGAACAGCAACTGGTTGGAGGTAAGAAAGTCTGCGCTGCTATATAAACAGATAAAATAATAGTCACATGAATATATTCACATTAATTAAAGAATTTAGACAAGAAAGCGAACCCAATATGAGGCAATGGGGCAGATGTATTAAGCCTTAACAAGAGATAAATACAAGGGTGATAAGGAGAGATAAACGTCCAGCCAATCAGCTCCTTACTGACTTTTTTCAAACACAGGCTGTAACATGGCAGTTGGCAGGTGATTGGCTGGACATTTATCTCTCCTTATCACACTTGCATTTATCTCTTGTTAAGGCTTAATACATCTGCCCCATGCCCAGTGCAGAGACTCAGGAGAAGTCAGAAGTGCACTCCAGGGGACTGTCCTGCCTGGTTCCGGTTGCCAAATTTTGAATCCTTGAGAGGAGATTAGAGTCTGTATCTTTACAGGGTTTCAAAATTGTCACATGGAAAAAGAAAGGAACAATACCAAGGTCCCAAGGGGAGATTTCTGGAACAGTGGGCATCCTAGGCCTTTGTGGCTTACAGAGTGCTTGGAAATGCACCCTCTAACCCCTAGTGCTACTTCAGATCTGCCGCATCGTTTTGGGGTGGACACTCCATGCAGTGCTTTACTAACCAGAGCCGGTATTGGTGCCAGTGGCCTGTCCCCTATTAATGACATCACAGATGTAGGAGGCTGGGCTGTCACCGGGCACCTTACAGCCTTGTCATGGCACTAGTTTTATTATAATGATATACAGTAGATGCAGGAGTAAAGTGTAATAAAATATACAGTTGTGACATTCCTTGTACTGTAACAGTAACATTTGTCCTGGTCTGTCTGACAGGGAACCATTGGCAGTCAGATAGGTATATTCCCACAATCCTTTGTAAGAATTATCAAGAACCTACCCGAGGAGAAGTTCCCAGTCAGCTGGCTGCGCTGCTACTTTCATGATTATGACCTGTGTCAGATCAGGTAATTACGGTGGGGGGGGGGAAGTGACTTTAATTCACAGCAATGCTGAAGAAATGACTGATGCTGTTCTCTCTTTGACAGAGATATCTCCATAGAGGAAGATGTGCAGAAACTGCCCACATACATTGAGCTAGTAGAATTAATAAGGTAAAAACTAGAGTTTGGGTGTAGACGAGATTAATGGTTAATAAGCTATTTAATGACATAATAGATGGATTCGGTCTGAGAGAATCTTGGCTGCCATCAGAGTATTGTGGGATTTAATTGGACATCATTACGGGAAAGAGGTACTTCCCATAGTTGGATGAAGGCTTCTTGCACAGTTACAGGATCTGCAGTTTGCACTATTAGTATGTTTAGCATAAAATCCGTCGCAGTTAAATGTAATAAAGTGAATTTGGCTTATGTGAATATAACGATACAGAATAATCATGCCATCCTATTTTTGCCTTGATATAAGGGGAATTGCTATAACCTGCCGTCACAATTCAGGCCTTAAGTTTAAAGTACAGATTTTTGGGTTATTTGGGTAAAATTAGGATCATTTGTGCAAAATGACTAATAAATATTAACCCGTGCTTGCTGTGAAGGGATGGTGTTTTCTCTGTTACCCCTTGATATCTACTGTATTAGTGTTCAGTCTAGCACCCGCCATATTTGAAAACCCATACAGTTCCTCTTCCCTGCCTGGGGTGTCACTGTCTGCTGTAGTGCTTCTAGCACAGTGTGGTCTATATATCAGTACTGATATACAAACCAGACCTGTGCTAGAAGCACTACAGCAGACAGTGACACCCCAGGCAGGACAGAGGAACTGTATGGGTTTTCAAATATAGTGGGTGCTAGAATGAACACTATGTAAAATATAGCGGGTGCTAGAATGAACACTATGTATAATGTATGTAGCAATGTTACACAATGGAATGTCTTAATGGATGGATATTTATTAAGTGCAATGTACAGTAGCACAAAGCAGCCAATCAGCAAATAGGATATCCAATGCAACATTATTTTCCACACCACTCCCGTATAGAGATCAGAAGGACAACTGTGCAGCGCATCAGATGCGACACCCCCCCCCCCCCCCCCCCCTGGTCCAGGCCATTGTAGGAGCATTACAAGCCAGTTTATCATCTATCGCTCCTGCATCAGGGCATACACACAGCTATACAATCAATGGCTGCTCACCCAATATCAGAAGAACGGGCCAGCAATTGTATAGCTGACTGCACATCTACGCAAAGCTGGCTACCCACCTCTATAATCACGCTGCTGATTTGTTTAACGTTCCTGATCAGCAGGGCACTGTAGAGTCACCCAGACACATAACTCTGGGAGCAGGGGCGTAACTACCATTGGTGCAGGGGGTGCAGCTGCTATGGGGCCCAGAGCTGAGAGGGGCCCACTTTGCCTGTCAAAGTTACATGTGCTGTATATATTTTTCAGCATTAGGTGATTAATAGGGGCCCTTAAAACTTTTGCTATGGGGTCCACATGTATCTAGTTACACCACTGTCTGGGAGTCATCTGCTGCCAGGCTCCTGCTCCCAAGAGGGCACCGCTCCTCCCCTGCAAGTTTGAATGAGTTCATTGAAAGCTGTCGATATCGCTTCTGTGGCTGACTCTCCCTCATAGCAGGACCATAAAAATCACACCCCTTATTTTAAACATAAAACACATAACATGCACACATGTGGGTGGGGGGCACCACTATTTATCTTTTCTCTGGTACGAAGTTATGCCACTGTACTTAACTATATAATAATCGCCTGTTCACCCAATATCAGAACAGGCTGATGATTGTATAGGTGTGTGCCCAGCTTTCCAGTTTTTCGGAGGTCTGACAACACCCTATTGATCCTGAGGAGAAAAGCTCTAGAGATAACAACTGCAATGTTATCAGTAATATAACCAACAACAAATCAGACAAATGCACATTTGTGTGCATATTCATAACTGCACAAATTATATTAACAACACACAGCAAGAACTGCTGACAGTGTAATAACCCCTCGCTGCTGGCAGAATGTGAGATTCCCACTGCTGGCACCAGATCAGTGGACGGTTTTCCTGCACTAGGAAATTCTTTCGTTTTAAGTGCTGCCAACACCACCGTTCTGTCATCTGTGGAGAGCGGCAAGTGGATGGCTGAGCAGCTGTCCACTCGGGGTTCTCACTGCTAAAGGCATCCCCGTGATGTATGTCCTATAGATGGTGCAGTGGATCTGGCAAATGGCAGGAAATTGCTGACAATTGCTGACAAAGTAGAATTTTGTTTCTGAGTCTTTAAACCTACAGTTTAAAATATATGTATGATGTACTCTTTTTAAGTCAGGCATGGCCAAATTATGGCCCTCCAGCTGTTGGGCCACTTCTCCTCTGGATCACTTCTCGGGCGGGATTCTCTAAAATCCGCAGCCCTCTTCGCCGGCCACCGCATTTCTAATGACCGCATATTCTCTAAAATATGCGGTCATTAACGTAAGGGACAGCTCTTGCGGTAAGAGCTGTCCCTTGCGATGCGGCGCCGTTGCTGGACTTTCGGGTCTATGACCCAGGAGTCCGTCTGCGCATGCGTAGACTGACGCGCCGGCCGCAGGGCATGCTGGGAGGGATCCGTGACGGATCCCTCACACACCGCTGCGGTAAGAAGCCCATAGGCTTTTGCAGGGAACCGCCAGCTTTTGCTGGCGATTCCCTCCGCAGCGGTGACACTGCAGAGGGAGGTTAGAGAATACAGAAATGCGGTAAAAACCCCGATAACGGGGTTTTTACCGCATTTCTGTAATAGAGAATCTCGCCCCTCCTCTCATTATCACTGCTTCATAAATCTACCCCTCAGAGTCACTAAAGGTGTGTACACACTTGTACAATTTAGACTAGTGGTTCTCAAACTGTGGGTCCTGACCCCAAAGTGGGTCCCGACCTGCTCAGCATGGGGTCGCGACTCCATGTTGCTGACCATCAGGCTGATGACTTTTCTAGAAAATCTGTAGAATTGTCTGTTATTTTAGACTCCTCCAATTGTTTTGAGCCTCTACAATGCTACTGCGCCATACATGTCCTGTCTGCTGCCTACACATGTGATGTGATGACCTTCTGCAGTAACTTGCTGGGGTCCTGTAATTATTTTCATTGTCTGATTTAGACTATGGGCCAGATTTACTAAGCTTCAAAAGTGATAAAATGGAGAGTGAGAAACAGCCAGCCAATCAGCTCCGACCTGCCATGCCACAGACTGTGTTTGAAAAATGTCAGGCAGGAGCTGGTTGTTTATCACTCTCTATTTTATCACTTTTGAAGCTTAGTACATCTGACTCTATATTACAATTTAGACTATATGCATACAATTTAGACTATATAGTGCAGATCTGCACTATATAGTCTATGCAGCCAAGACTTTCTGGCTGCGATACGGGAGCGTGCATCGGGATCGCAATGAATAAAACCTGTGTGATCTGCATGCGATCCAGATGAGATTTTGACTATATAGTCAAAATCTCATGCACATTGTACAAGTGTGTACACACCATTAGAGCAGGTATGGCCAAACAGTTGCCCTCCAGCTGTCCCATCATGCCTTGCCACAGTTTTGCTATTAGGGAATGCTAAAACTATGGCAAGGCCTGTTGGCATGTGTAGTTTCACAAAAGGTGGAGGGCCACAGTTTGGCCATACCTGCTCTAAGTGACTATTTATGGGGCAGATTTATCAAGCTTGGAGAAGAGATAAACTGGAGATACAGTAAAGCGGAGAAAAGGTAAAAGGAGATAAAGCAGCAGCCAATCAACTCCCATCTGTCTTTTTCAAACACAGCTGATTGGCTTTGCTTTATCTCCTTTTACCTTTTCTCCGCTTTATCTCCAGTTTATCTCTTCTCCAAGCTTGATAAATCTGCCCCTCTGAGGGGTAGATTTATGAAGCAGTGATAATAAGGGTGGAAAAGTGAGCCAGAGGAGAAGTGGTCCATGACAACCCATCAGCACTGAAGTAACATCTAGAATTGCATAATATAAAATTATACAGAGTGGCTGATTGGTTGCTATGGGCCACTTCTCTCTTCTCATACATCTACCCCACAACTCAGGGGGAATGTAACTACAGTATAAGGCCGGTTTCACACATTCCGGCTCCTGCTGGACGGTGAAATCCCGCACGGCCAGGGAGCCGTGCCGCACACATTAGTTGTGAATGGACACTATTGTGTCCATTCACACGAGACGGCCACGGCCCGGCCGCACGGCTGCAGCCGGATCCCCCCACTGGAAGGGACGGGTGCCGGGCTGTGGCCATCCCCTCCATGATAAACTAGTGTGTGCGGCACGGCTCCCTGGCCGTGCAGGATTTCACCGTCCGGCAGGAGCCGGAGTGTGTGAAACCGGCCTAAGGTGACTGGCATGCCTGCACTCAGCAGACACTGTACAGGATTATACAATAGAGGCCTCGGCTTTCCTATTGTAGCGAAGATTCTGGCACACATGTGCTCTGGGGAGTTCTATTCAGCAGCACTTCTTGTATAATTTGAATGATATAAAGTAAAATTCAATTTCTCTGACAAATACCTAACCCTGTTCTCACACAGAACTCAGTTCCCTGACATTGACATTGCCCTAAATATGAGGGATGCAGATGGTGACCTGATTCGCTTGATGGACAATAGCGACATGGAGCTTCTTGTTACAAGAGGAAAAGGAAAAACGAAACTAGAAAATTTCTTTCCATGGCAACTACATATAACACGTACTGACGACTCGGATGTGTACAGCACTGAGAGACACTTAGACGATGTGAGCGGGAATTGAAAAAAATAATAATAATAATTTAAAAAAATTATATATATAGTATATGGGTTGAGTATCCCTTATCTAAAATGCTCAGGACCAGAAGCATTTTGGATAACGGATTATTCCGTATTTTGGAATATTCTTATATTTAAATGAGGTGCAGTATCTTAACCCATTCCGTGCCAACATCTCTGTGAGAAATGTTCAAAATATCACATTTGGTATATAGTTTCAAATAAAAAAAATGTTGTATAAAAAAGATTATATTACCTATATATAGTAGGATCCATCTATCTGTCTGTCTGTCTATCTATCTATCTGTGTAGTATGTCCAGGCTTCAAATGAATGACGCGTAGAACCTATCGTGTCAGTTTCATTCATTTCAATCTTTGACGTACTGTATATACATTTGCAGTGGAATTTGCTGCACTATATAACAACCTATTAATTAATTTAAATATAATTTGTACATTATCACTTCTTTAACAGTCTTTTAGTGCAGGTAAAGCAGACCTGGTTGTGGGATCTTCTAGTTATCCAGTATTCTAGTACCCTTAACAGGTCATGGCTTCTCTGATACCACCTCCTCTTCCGTACCTCTGTCAGTTGGAGTACCACAAGGCTCAGTTTTAGGTCCTCTGCTCTTCTCAATCTATACCTCATCTCTTGGCAAACTAAACAGCTCTTTCGGATTCCAGTATCACTTCTATGCGGATGACACTCAAATCTATCTACTATCAACCCCAGAGTTGTCACCAGTGGTTTTGGCCCAAGTCTCTGAATGACTCTCTGCTATCTCATCTTGGATGTCTTCTCTCCACCTCAAACTTAACATTTCCAAAACTAAATTAATTATATTCCCACCAGCTGAGAACAGTTATCATCCTGATATCTCTATAACTGTCAACAACGCGACAATATACCCTACCCCTCAAGCTCGCAGCCTAGGGGTCGTCGCCGGGTGTGGTATATGGTCCCGACAGTCATCAGCCCGACGTCAGGATCCCAACTGGCCGGACTCATACAGTGGGGCGAGCTCAACAAAGCCCCTTGCGGGCTCGCTGCGCTCGCCACACTGCGGGCACGGTGGCTCGCCACCTATTCTATTCTCCCTCTATGTGGGTCGTGGACCCCCACGAGGGAATATAGCCGGTGGCTGTCGGGACCCCGAGTGTCGGGGTTTTGACTGTCGGGATCCCGACGTTGGGGTAATGACTGTCGGGATCCCGACTCTCGGGAAACTGTCCGGCACCTGTCGTCACCCTTGACTCTGAACTGTCCTTTGTCCCCCACATTCAGTCTGTCTCAAAATCATGTAACATGCAACTAAAAAACAAAGATACGACACTATCTTACACAGGACACTGCTAAAATGCTAATCCATGTACTCATTATCTCTCCTATAGATTGTAAGCTTGCAGCAGGGCCCTCCAACCTCCAAGTCTGTCTGTTGTTACCCAGTTTGTTTTATCACTTGTTTTATCACTGTCTACTTTTGTAAAGCGCAACGAAATCTGCTGTGCTATATAAGAAACTTTAAATAAATCAATGGTTTCTGGATTTCTTTTATCATGCACAGCTGAGATAATCTATTTT
This sequence comes from Crinia signifera, assembly GCF_055691185.1. Lineage (NCBI taxonomy): Eukaryota > Metazoa > Chordata > Amphibia > Anura > Myobatrachidae > Crinia > Crinia signifera. Next base: position 51,180,249 of record NC_139224.1, read on the forward strand.
GCTGGGTGATTAATTATTCCATCAGAAATATAGAGGAACAGACAATAATCCTAAAAACCAGACTTGTTGAGTATACATGAATATTGGCACTGTACAGCCATGACCTAATACAAGGAATTGCAATGTTTTGTTGCATTGTCTGTAATAAAGAACACTGCAGTCATACTTACTGTAAAAATCAAAGAAAAGTATATGAGAAGAAGACACGTTGGGGGTCTGCAGGCTGTAGGTATGTATAAAACATACAAATAAGTACTATATATATGCAGTATATGGACATTTTGTTAAAAGTCAAATTATTCCTATTATGTTACTGAGATAATTGGTTTTATTTTGTTGTCATATAGTAAAAGAACCTTGAACAAGGTGGAGTTCAGTGAAATTTCAGAAATGTAGTGGCAAAATGATGGGCATTCCTGGGCAATGGCCTGAAGTGTAGGCAAGAGTCAGTCCTGTGGGCATGTTATGCAGTCAGTGGATAGACAAAAATCATCTATACCGTAACTGTTATGGGAGTGATGATTATGTGTCATTGATAGTGACTGCACTCCCAGACATATAGCTGTTCTCACAGAGAAAATGTGCATCCGCTCAGATGGTGGCACGTTCAAAATCAATGGTATCTCAGAGCTCGCGCATTCAGGCGCATGCTAATACATAATGGGGATGCTGATATGAACATCTGCATATTATCACTCCCATGCCCTGCCAAAAGACAGCAGCACCGCCACCTTCCGAATTAGGCTCTAAATCACAGTGGGCAACAAGCGGCCCTCCAGCTGTTGAGCAACTACACATCCCAGCATGCCTTGCATCAGTTTCAGCATGGCCAAATAGCAAAACTAAGGCAAGGCATGCTGGGCTGCAGTGTGGCCAGTGAGGTGCTTATACTATTTTTTTCTGCATTTTATATTAAGAGTTCATGGCCACGTCTCCAACAACTAAGCCACTCCCCCCTGAAAAGTACCTGGTCCTGGCCAGGCTCTCTTCTGCCCTGTCCTGGTTATCATGTTCCACAGAATGAAGAAAGCTGAGATAATAGTGGTTGAAACTCAGGATTCACAATGATTGCACAGCTTTTTTGCCTAAACCAAATGTGCCAGCCGTATATATTAAACAGTACAAGTATTTGCTAGAGAAACATTAACTTACACATTTTAAATAACCTTCATTAATACAGAAAAGATGCATAAATAAATATATATTCTCCAGAATGAATGGTGAAAATATATTCATGGAATTGCATTACATTAACACTGAATTATTGTTGCACATCGCTATGTGTTAGCGAAATGTATCTTTACACCGTTCCTATTTCAACTAATGGAATAATAAAGACGCCATAGACTACATCACTGAAGTGCTGTTAATTAATAGCTTAACCCCTTGAGTGCCTTGAATTTGTCAAAATCAGTGTGGAAATTGCCAGGCAAACATTTTTATTCATCATGATGACCTGTAATGTTTACCTTTATATAGGTTATATAATCTTTTTTGTACACAACATTTTTTATTTGAATTTTAGGTACTCTTTACCTAGAACGGCGCCCGCGATTGGCATCGCGGGCATCGGGGGTAAAAAATCGCGGGCATCGCGGGTACATAAAAAACGGGTGCGACGCGATGCCCGCGATTTTCCCATAGGGATCAATGTTAAAACTGTGATTGGACGCGATTTTACTGTTAAATGCCTCAATGCCCGCGATTTGGCCATAGGAAACAATGTTAAATGGGCCACAGAGCCCTAATAGTGCCCTTGAACTGTGAAATGGCCCCCACAATTGTTAACGCCACCCCACGATCAACGTCAACCCGAAGCGTGGCGAGCGCAGCGAGCCCGCGAGGGTCGGCGGTACGCGTCCTCCGACCTTTTCATACCCCCACTATCCACGTCGGCGTGGAGTGAGAATAGAATAGTGTGGCGAGCACAGCGAGCCACCGAGCCCGAAGCGTGGCGAGCGCAGCGAGCTCCGCGAGGGGACGCAGATACCTTCACAGGTAAACGCGTCCCTTCGCGGGCTTCACAGGTGTCCGTGTCGCCATGGACACCTGGGAAGCCCGCGAGGGGACGCGTATAACTGTGAAGGTATCCGCGTCCGCTCGCCACGCTTCGGGCTCGGTGGCTCGCTGCGCTCGCCACACTATTCTATTCTCAACTCCACGCCGACGTGGATAGTGGGGGTATGAAAAGGTCGGAGGACGCGTACCGCCGCCCCTCGCTGGCTCGCTGCGCTCGCCACGCTTCGGGTTGACGTTGATCGTGGGGTGGCGTTAACAATTGTGGGGGCCATTTCAGACTTCACGGTGACTATTTGGGCTCTGTGGCCCATTTAACATTGATTCCTATGTAAAAATCGCGGGCATTGAGGCATTGAACACTAAAATCGCGTCCAATCTCACTTTTAACATTGATCCCTATGGGAAATCGCGGCCCTCGCGGGCATCGCATCGCACCCGTTTTTTAGTGCATTCGATGGTCGCGATGGGCGCCGTTCTAGGTAAAGAGTACCGAATTTTATATAACAAATGTGAGTGACAGCTAGGATTTTTAGCAGATATTTTGCACATCTCTCACAGATGTTGGCACTCAAAGGGTTAATTAACTTGCGCATAAAGCTGTACCCTTTAGCGGACCTTTTCATTGTACAGTCATTGATCGGCAAAGCTGTGTTTAGTTGCTCACTGCGGACCCCCAATATGTTTTGAACTGTGTTGTCACATATTATAGGTCACATTATAGGTGCCCTATTGTTTGCCATGTATCTGGAATAGTCTGCACAATGGGACAGATTTTGTGCCAGAGACAATATGAACAGATCTTTGCAGCTATTAGCATCTGCGTATGCACCGAATCACGTGTACGCACAAAGATGTTCACTTTTGTGAATTGATTGATTGTCAATGAAGCACATTAGCTGTAAAATGGGCATTACGTGAATGCACAGAACTGTCACAGGTTGCCATATTCCTTGGTTGATCATAGCATACGGGCAGAAATTGTACACCAGTTTCAGCATGGTCTTGTGCACCCTGCAAGCAGGGGCGTAACTACCATAGGGGCAGGGGGTGCAGCTGCTATGGGGCCCAGAGCTGAAGGGGGCCCATCTTTGCTGTCAAACTAATATATTTTGCATACATTTATCACCATCAGTTGCTAAATAGGGGGCCCTTACAAACTTTTGCTATGGGGCCTACGAATATCTAGTTACGCCTCTGCCTGCAAGTCCATATACTGTATAAGTATGATGGCTCATCTCGGTACTTATGTATTAGCCGGGCGCCCGGCTATGCTATGCTGACAACGTAGCTTTGGCTACATTGTCAGCGTAGCCATTGCGAGCGCCCGGCTAATACGTGACGGGCGGCAGGGATTCTGGGGCGTCTGGGCGGACATGGGGGGTTCACTTACAGTGGCCAGGGGAAGGATGGGTGGTGGGGCGGCCGGCATGGATTCAGCGGCGGATGGACGGGGGGATTAGATGTAGGTGGCGGTGCAGCAATGGCCACCATTCAGCGTAGTCACCGCTGGGGGAGCATCACATGGTTTCCCGGCTCCCCCAGCGGCACTGTTCTAATTGCGTAGATTGATGGGACTGTCATGGCGGACCCGCGGGGAGTCGACTGCCGGAGGCATCGTTACTGGTAAGTATATTACACACACTACACACACACACACACACACTAACACAATCATGGTGGTGGGGGCAGCAGCAGAGCTGCCCAGATGGTGGACAACCAAAGCTGCAACAGGACTGGTGAGGGCTGAGGGATCACTCTGGAGTGGATATGGGCGGTGTGGCCTGCGCAATGTGACGGTCAGAGGTCACTCTGTGCAGGTCGGACTGCCTATACCCGCTTCAGACTGCAGGCCGGTCATCGGGAACTCCTGGGCATTGGCCACCCGGATCGGCCACCCTAATCATATTACATACCAGTGCTATTGTTGTCATATTTTAATTCACTTGCCAAGAGAAGGGGGGGTTTCCGGGCATCCAGAAACCCCCCTGCGTTTGCTTATGAGGCCCATACGCTGGGCGATTTTGAGTTGAAAGTAGCTCACTTTTACCGTTTGAGCTGCATTCAGCAGTAGTGAGCACGGATGCACACTCCTGCATCATCACTGGCCACCGCCCCTCATCTACCGGTACTACCAGCAGATGAGCGATGGGGTGGACGGCTTTACAAAGCGTCCTGCTATGGAAAGTCGTCCACCCCCAAGAAAATCGATTGGACGGGTGAAAAATCGCTCAGTGTGTATGCACTGGGCAAAATATTCAGCCCAGCGATTTCAGAGATCATCACTGTCCATATGCCCAGTGTGTATGCACCTTTACAGAATGCTGCAGTATGGATTTTTCTTTTATGTCATAGCATACTGTATAGGACACTGTGCCAAGCACTTACAGAGGGATCTTTATTCCACCATGATCTGACACTGTGAAATTGATGATAGTACTTATAAGTTATCTGTTTATCACTCACAAAGCTATGAATAGCAGCTTCTTGCTTGGAAGGTTAATGAGGCTCATTCACGAAGATGGAATGGGTACGAATGCATGTATTCGTACCCATTCGATGTCACATACTATCAGCCAAATTCAAGTGATTTGACGTATTTATATTCTTGTGTATGAATAAATACACCGTCAATAGAACACGGCCGTGTATGATTTTTATGACGATGTGCTCATTGACTAACATTGGTACGTATTCAGAAATTCAGTAGAAAATACAACTGAAAAATGCTCCTAATTTTCAAGGCGTATTTTGCTGAAGCCTGCAGTCAGATCCGTGCATGCTTATCGGTGCAAAAAGTGGAAAAATAAATACAGTAAATAATTATGACGGGCTATTGAGCTGGTCATGGTTGCAGAAATACAGGGGAAACATGAAATGGGGTCCCTCTCCGGCCAGTCCTGGTTCCCAAAATACAGGAGACAAAAGGCGTGCAGTGTCATGCCACAGCCGGGGGACACTATTTACATTACATAAGGTCCCCAGGCCAAAGCATGATCATCCTGGCCGGTCTGCCTGGGCAGGGTCCCTGGAGGAGTGTGGACCCTCCAATAAAGGATATCGCCCTCCAATGAAAAATGTAAGTCTCTTAACTACGTTCTGGCTCAGGCAGCCCTTAGTTAATCTTACATCTGCCCCAGTGGCATAGCTAGATATGTGGCAGACCCTGCGGTGGCTTGGGGGAGTGGTGCCAGCAGAGTCTGCGGTGAGAGCCACTGGCTGAACTGACAGACGACCTAGGCAGCAGTGAGTGCAGAGCTGGTCCCGCTCCGTGCATATTTAATGAGCGGGGACCCAACGCAGTGTATATTTAATGAGTGTGTCCCTGCCCCGTTCATATGTGCTGAGCTCACTGCTGCCTGGGTCGCCTGTCAGCTCAGCCAGCAGTGCCCATAGTCAATCGCCTCACCCCTTCTTGAGGGGCGCCAGAGTTGTTTTGGCAGGGGGGAGAAAAATTTCTAGCTACGCCACTGATCTGCCCCACCTGCAGTGCAGCATGGTTTTGTCCATCTGCAAAAATCACAGCTTTGCTAGAATGTCTGAATCATCGCCCATTGTCTTTTATCCATTCAGATAACATTCTACGTATTGACATAAAGCTTTACCATTATGACACTATTGTGCAAATAAAATAAAATAAAAATCAAACTCTGTTCCTGGTTTTTATTTTATCCATCAAGGTGTGAAAGAAGAAAAAACAAGCAGAAAGGTCATTACTCAATCTATACTTAGTGACTTCCTCAAAGCACAGTATCGCTTCATTTATTTCAATAATAAGAGCAACGTGATGAACAATTATTTTCTTAAGACCATTACTTGTTTGGTGTATGGCCCTTATTCAGATCTGATCGCAGTACAAATATGTTCTCAAATTGGCAAAACCATGGGCCTTATTCTGGACGATGCGTAAATTTCCGAATTCTTTCGGATGGCGTTTTTTAGCCGTCTGCGCATGCGTGGGCAACGCTATGCGCATGTGCCACGCAAGGTCTCCGTACTTGTTATCACTAATACCGTACAGAAATGTGCACCGCATTCACTCGGGAGATATGGGCGTATTAAGGGCATCATTCGGAAGTACACAGGGGCGTAGTTTCAAAGTGGGCTAAACTGGGCGTAAACATGGGCATACACGAGGGAGTGCACTAATTCTGGTAGGCGTACATTCGGACAGCACACCGACTGCACACGAACAAAAAGGCAGGAAATATGCGGTCTTCATAAGCAAGTATTGCTTTGCGGACACCACACGGTCATGCGCTAGGCAATCGGACGCACCTGAACCAATGTCAGCTGAACACAATACAATCCACTCCTTTACTCATTACTCATTAGTTACACTCTTGTCATTGCTTCAATTGGAACCATTGCAGCTTAAATGGACCATTACTAAACACACAAATATATGTACATTTTGTTTTTCTAGCACACCTTTTATATACTCTTTCTGTCATCGGCGTACATCAGCCATACCTGTTGTTAAGCACTTCACATGATGTAAGGGTTAATGTCTGTAATGAATGTGGTAGTAATGTGTTTAAGTATGTATTAGGATTTAATTGATTCCAATTCCAAACAAACACTTTTTAATGAGGTTACCTAATTGCATAAGTGTGTCATGTGACCGATTTCGGAGTTCAGATAAGAGTGGTGAGTTTTGCGAAAATACACAGCATCGGTGCGTACGGCCAGGTTCCCTTCCGTTCTGACGCGGTAAGACCGTGCAAACGCTGTAAGACCGTGCAGAATATGTGTGTGTCTACCGCACACGCAAGGTTTGGATGTTGTCCGTAAACACGCCCTGTTCTTCTACTGTGAGTCCGTCCGTATGCGGCGGTCCGGTGGGCATTTCTTCGGACGATGTCCGCACAGCGTGGCGTGCGGACCGCTCCGAAAGATTTCGGAAATGTACGCACCAACCAGAATAACCTCCCATGTGCACTGCAGGTGGGGCAGATGTAACATGTATAGAGAGAGTTACATTTGAGTGGGGTGTGTTGAAACTGAAATCTGAATTGCAGCATCAAAATAATGCATCCAGTATTTACCCTGCACAGAAACAAAATAGCTCACAAAAATCTTACTCTCTTTGCAAATGTTACATCTGCCCCACCTGCAGTGCCAGAGGCGTAAATCTGGGAGGCAATGGAGTCATCTGCCACCGGGCTCCTGCTCCCAAGGGGGCACCTCTACTTCCCTTAAGTTTGAATAAGTTAATTGAAAACCATTGACATAGCTTCCTTGGCTGACTCCTCCTCCTCCGAGGACCAGAGACATCATACTCTCTTTATTTTAAACATAATGTCCATTTTGTATGCACACATTCCCCAAATAAAATTGGCAGTTTTTGAAGTCTAAATTGAGCCCTCTGTATGTTGTCTGCTTGTGTGACGGGTATGTACTGTACTGAAGTTGGCTTGTCAACAATCACAATGTAAACAAGCACTATGAGGCCCCAGAATGCAGGCACCAGGAGGTGGACAAGTGTGACATGCTGTATCTGACAATTTTCGCTTACGTAATACCTATATTTCTAAAACCAGTGCAGTTTTCGGTGACTCACAAAACATATCCCTCCATACAAAGGAGAAATCATCCGATGGTTGCAGCGTTTCCATGGGCACACCCACCTTTGTTGTTGGAATGCCCCTGAAGAGCTGGGTGGACCAGAGCGACCACCCCCTGCCTGTCTCTCATTTTTCAAACACCCTGGCGAGGTGTTCACTCCGGGGGTATGCGCATGAGCAGAGGCGGAACTAGTGAGTTGGGACCCAAGTGGAAAAATATGCTTGGCAAGACTACTGCGGCCATGCACAATGAGAATAATATGCATGCACAGTCAGCTGATAATCGCTCAACATGGTAAAATCAGGTTTGTGTCCATCTCTGAATCATGCCCATTGTGTATATTTATACCAATCACACTTACACTAACCATAGACCTCAACCACAGCTTTTGTGATGGGAAGACCAATTAGTTAATAAACATAAATGGAATTATATGATGATGTTAATTAATAATCAATTATGGGTATTATAATGGTAATAATTGTAAAGGGGTTAATTATATTAATTACAATAAATGTTTTTGTTACAGTGATGCTGACATAGTGATATGTCTTTTGATAATTATTGATAAAGAGAATGATAAAGGTTATAAAAAAATAATGTTTTATATATCTGTGAAAAATACTCTCTGTATTGTATGGTGATCACTGCTGACCCCTGTGTATTATATGGTGGTTGTTGATGCCCTTTATATCTTATGTTGGTCACTAATGCTTACTGTATTGTATGGTGATCACTGCTGACCCCTGTATTATATGGTGGTTGTTGATGCCCTTTATATCTTATGTTGGTCACTAATGCTTACTGTATTGTATGGTGATCACTGCTGACCCCTGTATTATATGGTGGTTGTTGATGCCCTTTATATCTTATGTTGGTCACTAATGCTTACTGTATTGTATGGTGATCACTGCTGACCCCTGTATTATATGGCGGTTGTTGATGCCCTTTATATCTTATGTTGGTCACTAATGCTTACTGTATTGTATGGTGATCACTGCTGACCCCTGTATTATATGGTGGTTGTTGATGCCCTTTATATCTTATGTTGGTCACTAATGCTTACTGTATTGTATGGTGATCACTGCTGACCCCTGTATTATATGGTGGTTGTTGATGCCCTTTATATCTTATGTTGGTCACTAATGCTTACTGTATTGTATGGTGATCACTGCTGACCCCTGTATTATATGGTGGTTGTTGATGCCCTTTATATCTTATCTTGGTCACTAATGCTTACTGTATTGTATGGTGATCACTGCTGACCCCTGTATTATATGGTGGTTGTTGATGCCCTTTATATCTTATGTTGGTCACTAATGCTTACTGTATTGTATAATGATCACTGCTGACCCCTGTATTATATGGTGGTTGTTGATGCCCTTTATATTTTATGTTGGTCACTAATGCTTACTGTATTGTATGGTGATCACTGCTGACCCCTGTATTATATGGTGGTTGTTGATGCCCTTTATATCTTATGTTGGTCACTAATGCTTACTGTATTGTATGGTGATCACTGCTGACCCCTGTATTATATGGTGGTTGTTGATGCCCTTTATATCTTATGTTGGTCACTAATGCTTACTGTCTTGTATGGTGATCACTGCTGACCCCTGTATTATATGGTGGTTGTTGATGCCCTTTATATCTTATGTTGGTCACTAATGCTTACTGTATTGTATGGTGATCACTGCTGACCCCTGTATTATATGGTGGTTGTTGATGCCCTTTATATCTTATGTTGGTCACTTATGCTTACTGTATTGTATGGTGATCACTGCTGACCCCTGTATTATATGGTGGTTGTTGATGCCCTTTATATTTTATGTTGGTCACTTATGCTTACTGTATTGTATGGTGATCACTGCTGACCCCTGTATTATATGGTGGTTGTTGATGCCCTTTATATCTTATGTTGGTCACTAATGCTTACTGTATTGTATGGTGATCACTGCTGACCCCTGTATTATATGGCGGTTGTTGATGCCCTTTATATCTTATGTTGGTCACTAATGCTTACTGTATTGTATGGTGATCACTGCTGACCCCTGTATTATATGGTGGTTGTTGATGCCCTTTATATCTTATGTTGGTCACTAATGCTTACTGTATTGTATGGTGATCACTGCTGACCCCTGTATTATATGGTGGTTGTTGATGCCCTTTATTTCTTATGTTGGTCACTAATGCTTACTGTATTGTATGGTGATCACTGCTGACCCCTGTATTATATGGTGGTTGTTGATGCCCTCTATATTTTATGTTGGTCACTTATGCTTACTGTATTGTATGGTGATCACTGCTGACCCCTGTATTATATGGTGGTTGTTGATGCCCTTTATATCTTATGTTGGTCACTAATGCTTACTGTATTGTATGGTGATCACTGCTGACCCCTGTATTATATGGTGGTTGTTGATGCCCTTTATATCTTATGTTGGTCATTAATGCTTAATGTATTGTATGGTGATCACTGCTGACCCCTGTATTATATGGTGGTTGTTGATGCCCTTTATATCTTATGTTGATCACTAATGCTTACTGTATTGTATGGTGATCACTGCTGACCCCTGTATTATATGGTGGTTGTTGATGCCCTTTATATCTTATGTTGGTCACTAATGCTTACTGTATTGTATGGTGATCACTGCTGACCCCTGTATTATATGGTGGTTGTTGATGCCCTTTATATCTTATTTTGGTCACTAATGCTTACTGTATTGTATGGTGATCACTGCTGACCCCTGTATTATATGGTGGTTGTTGATGCCCTTTATATCTTATGTTGGTCACTAATGCTTACTGTATTGTATGGTGATCACTGCTGACCCCTGTATTATATGGTGGTTGTTGATGCCCTTTATATCTTATGTTGGTCACTTATGCTTACTGTATTGTATGGTGATCACTGCTGACCCCTGTATTATATGGTGGTTGTTGATGCCCTTTATATTTTATGTTGGTCACTTATGCTTACTGTATTGTATGGTGATCACTGCTGACCCCTGTATTATATGGTGGTTGTTGATGCCCTTTATATCTTATGTTGGTCACTAATGCTTACTGTATTGTATGGTGATCACTGCTGACCCCTGTATTATATGGTGGTTGTTGATGCCCTTTATATCTTATGTTGGTCACTAATGCTTACTGTATTGTATGGTGATCACTGCTGACCCCTGTATTATATGGTGGTTGTTGATGCCCTTTATTTCTTATGTTGGTCACTAATGCTTACTGTATTGTATGGTGATCACTGCTGACCCCTGTATTATATGGTGGTTGTTGATGCCCTTTATATCTTATGTTGGTCACTAATGCTTACTGTATTGTATGGTGATCACTGCTGACCCCTGTATTATATGGTGGTTGTTGATGCCCTCTATATTTTATGTTGGTCACTTATGCTTACTGTATTGTATGGTGATCACTGCTGACCCCTGTATTATATGGTGGTTGTTGATGCCCTTTATATCTTATGTTGGTCACTAATGCTTACTGTATTGTATGGTGATCACTGCTGACCCCTGTATTATATGGTGGTTGTTGATGCCCTTTATATCTTATGTTGGTCATTAATGCTTATTGTATTGTATGGTGATCACTGCTGACCCCTGTATTATATGGTGGTTGTTGATGCCCTTTATATCTTATGTTGGTCACTAATGCTTACTGTATTGTATGGTGATCACTGCTGACCCCTGTATTATATGGTGGTTGTTGATGCCCTTTATATCTTATGTTGATCACTAATGCTTACTGTATTGTATGGTGATCACTGCTGACCCCTGTATTATATGGTGGTTGTTGATGCCCTTTATATTTTATGTTGGTCACTAATGCTTACTGTATTGTATGGTGATCACTGCTGACCCCTGTATTATATGGTGGTTGTTGATGCCCTTTATATCATATGTTGGTTACTAATGCTTACTGTATTGTATGGTGATCACTGCTGACCCCTGTATTATATGGTGGTTGTTGATGCCCTTTATATCTTATGTTGGTCACTAATGCTTACTGTATTGTATGGTGATCACTGCTGACCCCTGTATTATATGGTGGTTGTTGATGCCCTTTATATCTTATGTTGGTCACTAATGCTTACTGTATTGTATGGTGATCACTGCTGACCCCTGTATTATATGGTGGTTGTTGATGCCCTTTATATTTTATGTTGGTCACTAATGCTTACTGTATTGTATGGTGATCACTGCTGACCCCTGTATTATATGGTGGTTGTTGATGCTCTTTATATCTTATGTTGGTCACTAATGCTTACTGTATTGTATGGCGATCATGGATGCTGTCTGCAATATATGGCAGACACTGTGATGCTCTGTAATGAGTGAGGCAGCAATACTTACCTCTGAGTCTTCAGCCAATGGAAATCGCATACTCCATTTAAATAAGAAAACACCTCAAAATAAAAGCAGCAGGCTTTTGCTTTGGCATTGAATCAAGTTTTTGCCCGAGTGTGACAAAAAGTCTAGCTGCACTTTTGTAGTGACTGGTTAAGGTTAAAGCTGGGCATACATCAAGGCGATTTGGTCCGATTTCGGCCGATTGCGACCAATCGGCCCGTTAAATCGGACCAAATCGCCTCTCCCTGACATGTAGTCGGGTCCGATGCGCGGTCCCGTGCGCATCGGACCCGACTAGGTGGTCGGACCGGCTGGCCGTCCGACCACCCGTTCTGGGATGGGCGCTAAGCAGGGACGCATGCGATGCGATCCATCACAATGGATCGCATGTTTCCCTGCTGCCGGAAGGTCCCGGCGGCTTGCACTCCATCGGGTGTCCGTACACTGCTGCGAGACGTCGCAGGCAGTGTATGGGCACCTTAAGCCAATGATTATTTATTATTATTTATTTATTTACAGTTTCTTATATACGGTAGTGCAGAAGATTTTGTTGTGCTTTACAATTGTAAACAAAGATAAATCAAACTGGGTAACAAAGACAGATATAGGAGGGAAACACAAGGACAGGCACCAGTAATAGTATAGTATGTAGGTCCTGAAGGGAAGCTATATAATACATAAGTGCCTCAGAGGGTTATGCGTATGGAACATAAATATGATAGGCTTGCCTGAAGAGCTGAATTTTCAGGGAACGCTTGGTAGTTTGGAGGCTAGTGGAGAGGCTTATTGTGCGTGGAAGGGCATTCTATAGGATGGGAGCAGCCCGATGAAAGTCCTGTAATAGTGAATGGGAGCTAGTGATCCGTGCAGAAGAGAGACACAGATCTTGTGCAGAGCGGAGTGGTCGAGATGGGAGATATTTTGTGATAAGTAAGGAGATATAAGCTGGTGCAGTATGGTTAATAGCTGTATATGCTAGCAGAAGGGTTTTTATATTGAATACGGTAAAACACAGGCAACCAATGGAGGGACTGGCAGAGCGGATCAGCAAACGATGAGCATCTAGCTAGGAAGATCAGCCTAGCAGCAGCATTTTGAATGGTTTGTAGTGGCGAGAGTCTGTTCTTGGGAAGACTAGTTAGGAGACTATTGCAATAATCAATGCGGTATATAATGAGTGCATGGATAAGAGATTTAGTAGTGTCTTGTGTGAGATAGGGTTGTATTTTGGATATGTTTTTTAGATGATGTAACATGATTTGGAGACAGATTGAATGTGGGGAACAAAGGATAGTTCAGAGTCGAGGATGACCCCTAGGCAACAAGCTTGTGGGGTAGGGTAGATGTGGCACTACAACTGTGGCACTACAAGACCCAGCGGGCCCTTTAATGCCCAGCAGGCTGGGACTTGTGGTTCTCCAAGTCCCAGCTTGCTGGCACTTGTAGTGCCACAGTAAAAAACAATCGTTTGTTCTATTTTTTACACCACTATCAGCTCGATGCCCACCGCCCAGGGGCATCGAGGACAGCACCAGGCTTCAGCCTGGTCAGGTAAGTCCTGGAGGGGGGGGACCCCTTTATTGGGGGGGTCCCCACTCCCCCAGGGCCCCTGGCCAGGCTGACTGGTCGGTAGGGTTAATGCTTTGGCCGGGGGGACTTGCATAAAAAGTCTCCCCCCGGCTGTGGCATTACCCTGCTGGCTGGTTTTGCCTGGGGCTGGTTCTTAAAATACGGGGGACCCCTAGTCATTTTGTCCCCCGTATTTTGGGAACCAGCCCCAGAGCAGGAGCCTGGGGCTGGTTGTTAAAAATCAGGGAACCCCTATTTGTCGGGTTCCCTGATTTTTAATTACCGGCTCCAGGCTCTGTCAGCCTGGTGCTGGTTTCGGCTGTGGGGGGGACCCCACGCCGTTTTTTTTTATTTTTATTTATTTATTTAATTTTTTTTTTACACCTTGCAGCCTGCACGGATCTGACTGATCCGTGCAGACTGCCTACAAATATTTTGTATTAGCAGCCGTATATTCGGCCGCTAATACGAATTCCTACGACATCGGAGGGTTACAAAGCAGTCGTATATGACTGCTTTGTAAATCCCCCTCCGGAACACGACTTTGCATACGACTGAAACAGTCATATGCAGTCGTAGGGAAAATACTAATACGAAAAACTAGGTTTTTCATATTAGTAAATTTCCCCCTTAATCTACCTCTATTTTTTTCTATTATGACAGGAAATCGGTTTACCCAGTAAAAAGCCATACAAGTATGGGTAGAATATACAAACTCCACACTACCTCTCCTAAAAGCATGTTGCACTGCAGATGTAACATGCAGAGAGAGTTCGATTTGGGGGGCTATGCTCAAAAAGAAATCTACATTGCAGTGTAAACATAAAGCTGTCTCCGAAACCAGTGGTTCCCAACCTGGGGTATACTGTGGATCAGTTGGGGGTACTAATAATATGGTTGCACAGAAGTAGTTGGATAACTATGATAAGCGACACAAGTGGGCAGCACAAACACTAGACTGATACAGCACACTTAATAGCACCCCTGGACTGATACGGCACACTTAGCATCACCCCTGGACTGATATGGCACCCTTAGCATCACCCCTGGACTAATACAGCACACTTGGCAGCACCCCATGAATTATACGGCAGACTTGGCTCACCCCAGGAATTATATGGCACAGATGGTGGCACCCCTGACCTGATACAGCACACATGACAGCACACATGGTATTATACAGCACAGATGGTGACACTCCTGCAGAAAAAAGAGTTATTCTTTTAATAAAAAATGGCAGCACCCCTGGATTGATACAGCAGACTTAGCAGCACCCCATAAATTATACAGCACACATGGCTCACCCCTGGACTGATACTGCACACTTAGCATCACCCCAGGACTGTGACAGCACACTTAGCAGCACCCCATGAATTATACAGCAGACTTTGCAGCAACCCATGAATTATATGACACACTTGGCTCACCCCAGGAATTATGCGTCACACATGTGGGCATCCCTGACCTGATACAGCACACATGGAATTATAGGGCACAGATGGCGGCACCCCTGGACTGATAGGGCAGGCATGGAATTATACGGCAGACAAATTCCTGCAGTAAAAATAAAAATTTGTATTGTTTTAATTATAAAAAAGAGCAGCACACCTGGAATTATACGGCAGACTTAGCAACACCCCATGAATTATACAGCACTCTTGGCTCTCCCCTGGACTACAGCGCATTTAACAGCCCTTGCAGTAAAAAAAAACACCTTGGGCGAAATGTTATAGGGTGCGATTTTTTTCGTAAGAAAAAAATCGCACCAAATCGCACCTTTAAAAATCTATGTAATGAGATGCGAATTTGCGGCAAAAAAGTGCAATATGGTGCGATTTCGGGATATTTTTAAGTCCTGAAAATGTGCGATTTTCAGTCATGAAAATCTGCACATTTTCAGTACTGTGCGTTGTGTTGGAAAAAAAAAAAAACGGCGTGCGGTCCCCCTCCTAAACATAACCAGCCCCGGCATAGGCGAATCTAGAATTATGGTAATGGGTGGTCCCAGAACTTGACACAACAGTAGGGGGACCTTTGCGCGGCGTAGCCGTGCTGCAAAAAGGGGGCGTGGCCCCATGGAAAGGAGGCGTGGCATCACAAAAAGGGGTGTGGTATTACACTTTAGACCATACACGGTAATGCCCATTACACATTTTAGCAAACTCCGTAATACCCATTACACATAATGCCACACGCCATAATGCCAATTACACATTAGGCCACACACCATAATGCCCATTACACATTGTGCCACACATCATGATGCCCATTACATACTATATAACAAACCGTAATGCCCATTACATATTTGTCACATAAGTGCTGCTTACCTACGTGCTCATTGCTAGGGGGTTCTTGCTTGATGGCACCATAGTACCCATTACACATGATGCCGCACACCATAGTACCCATTACACGTCCCGGGTCATGTATATATATATATATATATATATATATATACATATATATATACCTACACACACACATGTACAGAGACATACAAATATATGTATAATATATATATTTATATAAAGAAGGCTGCTCTTGCCCGGCATCCCCTCACCTCTCATTAAAGTGCGGGGATTCGCTCCGGGTGCTGGCCGGCTGGTGCGGGGATTCGCTTCGGGGATTCGCTCCGGGTGCTGGCAGGCTGATCCTGGGCACTGTGGGCAGTCACACTGCTTCCGGCCCCGGCCGCCTACTGACTGTGGATTCGGGACACGCTGGTAGCAGAGGCGGCCGGAGGTAAGGTAGCAGTAACGGGAGGATGGAGGCCGGAAGCCGCAGGTGGATGGAGGCAGGCGGGACTCAGGTCGGATGGAATCGAGGCAGGCGGGCGGATGAAGGCGAGCAGGCGGACAGGTAAATGGATGCAGGGCAGCGGACGGCTGGATGGAGGGTAGCGGGCGGGCAAATGGAGGGCGGCAGGCTACTGTTTTTTCTGTGTGGCTACTGTGTTTTTTTTCGCCATGTAGTGACAGCTGACCGCCCCTCAGGTTCCTGCGCCCTAGGCAGCTGCCTAAAGCTGCCTAGTGGAAGCACCGGCCCTGCACATGATGCCACACAACATAGAACCCATTACACATGATGCCGCGCACCATAGTACCCATTACACATGATGCTGCACACATAATGCCGCTTACACATGATGCTGCACACTGTAATGCCCCTTACACATTAAGCCACACATTATGCGTAATGCCCCCACATACTGCCACTTGTAGCGTCCCTTAAGCAATGCCCCCAAAAGTGCCACTTACTGTATATTTTTATATGAGCCTTCGCTGCTGCTGCAGGGAGAGATGGAGAGCGGTGCAGCTGCTTCTATGGGGAGAGGAGCAGAGCGCAGCGCAGAGCACGCTCCCACTCCCCTCCTGGTGTCCCCTCTAGCCGAGTGGACATTTGAAATATTATGCGCGCTGTTGTGCGTGACGTCGGGGGAGCACACCGGGCGCCGACACCACATGATTAAAGGGGGGCGGGCTAAGGTGAAAGAGGGGAGAAGAATTGGAGCGGAAGCTGCAGGGGTGACAGTCATTGACAGCTGGGCAGAGAGCAGGGGGCTGCCCGGCTGTATTCAGAGCACTGCAGGTCACGGCTGTTTGAAATAATACCCTTTTCACAACAGAAAATGCAGGGATTTACCCGGGAATGTGGTACCAGGATCATGCAGGGACATTCCCAGGCTGACCCCTTATACACCAGCCTAGTCCCTGCATTTTCTGGTGTGAGGGGGAGAGACAACCACTCCCCTCTCCCTACACCCCTTTAACCAACAAGCTATTTCTTCGGAACCAACTGACCCATTTACATGAAACCAGTATTATATTGAAGAACTTTTGAGTTGGCTTCGAATGATTTTTGGTCCCGTGAAACTGGGCTAATTGGTTCCAGAGAAATCTGCCCTCAAAGAACATAAACAGTCATGAAATGACATTTAAGAAATGAAAAAAACAAAAACAAACGGTTTAACCTCAAAATCCCTGGAACCAATTAACCCATATGAATCCAGCCTGGTATCAGATTGAAGGCCCGGCGATATGGGTTTGACTGACATCAACCTTGAGCTTCAGTGATGCAGAAGGGGGAACTGGCAGCTGTTGAACTGGGTGCGGGTCGGAATTAGCGGGTCCCATGTTATCCTATAGGGAAAACGTCCCAGCTTTGCCTGGCAGTATCTCCGGTTCCCAGGGGCTAGAGACACGGGGCTGGGCTCGTTGGAAAGCCCCATCCCTCAGCTACAAAATGGGCTAATGGGTGGTCCTGTGCACCCCCGGACCACCCCCTAGATTTGCCTATGATCCCCGGGCTCAAAAAGCCGGTGCTGGTATCATAAAATCAGAGGGACAAACAAATAGGGGTTCCCTTGATTTAATGAAACCAGCACCAGGCTCAAGGTCCGGCGCTGGTTCCCAAAATACGGGGGACAAAATGACTAGGGGTCCCCCGTATTTTAAGTACCAGCACCAGACCCAACCAGCCAGCAGGGTAATGCCACAGCCGGGGGACACTTATTATATAAAGTCCCGCGGCCAAAGCATTATCCCCGTGGCTGGTCTGCATGGGCAGGGGTCCTGGGGAAGTGGGGACCCCCCCAATGAAGGGGTCCCCCCCCCTCTAGGACTTACCAGACCATGCTGAAAGTCCGGGGCTGTCCCCGATGCCCCTGGGCGGTGGGCATCGGGCTGATGAAAAGTGTAAAAAAAAGAATAAAAACTATTGTCTTATACTGTAGAACTATGAGTCCCAGCAAGCCTACCTCGCATGCTGGGACATGGAGAACCACAAGTCCCAGCATGCGGGGCATTAAAGGGCCCGCTGGCACTTGTAGACCGACCTACGGGCTCAAGGTAGGTAAGTATCAGTATGTGTGTGTTATGGATGTATTAAACTTTTATTTTTCAGGGTGTCAGTGTGTTTTATTTAACTATTTTTTGTACTGTAGAACTACAAGTGCCAGCGGGCCCTTTAATGCCCTGCATGCTGGGACTTGTGGTTCTCCAAGTCCCAGCATGCGGGGTAGGCTTGCTGGGACTCATAGTTCTACAGTATAAGACAATAGTTTTTATTCTTTTTTTTTACACTTTTCATCAGCCCGATGCCCACCGCCCAGGGGCATCGGGGACAGCCCCGGACTTTTAAATATTTTTATTTTAAATACCATTAAATATGCGAGTTCTATACTTTTTAATGGGAAAACATCTGGATGCGATTTTTAGTCTAACTAAAAATCGCACCTTTAAAAAATGCGATTTTTGCCGCAAATCGCACCCTATAAAATATGCGATTTTCTGGAAATGCCTGAAAACGGCATATTTTGCGAAAAAAAAACGCAAAAAAATCGCCTCCCATTACATTTCGGCCCCCATTTTTATTTTCATTTAAAAAAAGGGCAGCGCCCCTGGTCTGATAGGGGACACATTGGGGCACCCCTGGAATTATACGGCACACATGCGGGCACCCCAGGACTGATACAGGACACATGGGAGCACCCATTGAATTATATGGCACACATGCGGGCACCCCTGGACTGATACGGGACACATGAGGGCACCCATAGAATTATACGGCACACATGCGGGCACCCCAGGACTGATACAGGACACATGGGAGCACCCATGGAATTATATGGCACACATGCGGGCACCCCTGGACTGATACGGGACACATGAGGGCACCCATAGAATTATACGGCACACATGCGGGCACACCGGGACTGATACAGCACACATGTGGGCACCCCTGGACAAATACAGCACACATGTGGGCACCCCTGGATGGATATAGTACACATGCGGGCACCCCTGGACTGATACAGCACACATGTGGGCACCCCTGGACAAATACAGCACAGATGTGGGCACCCCTGGATGGATACAGTACACATGTGGGCACCCCTGGACTGATGCAGCACACATGCGGGCACCCTGGGCACTGGCAGCAGTAATTGAAAAAAAAAATTACTTTGAATTTTTTTTTTTATTAATATAAAAGTTATATTCACACTGGCCTACCCTCCCGGAATGGCCCGGAGCAGCGCCAGCTCAGCACATACATCTGTGGCGAAGGAGGGCTGCACATACATCTGTGGCGAAGGAGGGCTGCACATACATCTGTGGCGAAGGAGGGCTGCCCTCCTACCTCAACGGCCAGCGCGGCTGGACCCCAATCCCCCCCAACGTTGGCCTCAAGCCTCTATGGCAGGGGTTCCCAATCTTTTCTGAATCACGGCACCCTAGAGTATCAGAATTTTTTCGCGGCACCCCTAGGCCAAAAAAAATAAATGAGATTGGGTTTATATTTGATTCTTAGGGTCAGTTATGTGATAAAGGACAGGATTTGCTTCTGTTTGTACACATTTTATGATTGGCAGCCACCAACACTGGTTTTGCTCATAAATAATTACCCACTGATAATTTGAATTGGTCCTGGACCACCAACCCAGGGCACCCCTGCAAGTGTCCTGAGGCACCCCAGGGAGCCACGGCACACAGTTTGGGAACCACTGCTCTATGGGCTGCTTCGGCAAATCCCGTTTTTATGAACACATTTTCAGCAGCCCGTAGAGGCGTCCCAGAGGGAGGGAACACCTCCCAATGGGACTGCCTTGGGTGACTGGAAGGTCGGACTTCCAATAAGAAGCTACTGCCAGTCACAATGAAGCCAGTGCGGTATCACAGACTGCATTTGGCTTCACACAGTGGCAGCCCATAGGTAAAAACCGCCACTGGTGCACAGACATTTTGGCCATTTAAAAATAATTTTATAGAATGCAGACAGTATACATACAAACTCCCCTTTTCCCCATGAGGAACCACTGAAACACTTCCTTTCTGACCACGACTAGGCAGCGGCGTAGCGAGGGCGGAGTCAGTGGAGCACTTGCTCGGGCGCTGAAATATCACAGGGCGTGGGAGCCGTGCACTCTGCCGCCGGCTTCCACGCCCTGCTCGCCAGAGGCAGAACTCTGGGAGGCAATGGAGTCATCTGCCGCCGGGCTCCTGCTCCCAAGGGGGCACCTCTCTTCCCCATCAAGTTTAAATCAGTAAATTAAAAGCAGTTGATATTGCTAATGTGGCTGACTCCCCCTTCTAGCATCATTTTTGCAAGTATCACACTTATTATTAGATCCCATGACCTTACTGGAGACAGACACCTTACTGATTGAGCTATTTGGGGGGGCACCAATACTTATCTTGCCTCCGGGCAACTTGGATGAACTTACGCCACTGCTGCTCGCCCGCTTCCCCCAGCTTGCCCGCTCCCTGCTGTCTGCCGCTATTTACAATTAAAGTCTGGCAGGGTGGAAGTTGGAACTACACTCTGCCGGTGAGTTACAGGTCACTGCTCCCGCCGGACTGCAGACGGCAGACCAGTGACAGCAGCAGCAGCAGGGTGTTCAGCAAGCACACTCCTTGCTGCGCCCTACAGTGTTTACCAGCCACAGCCAACACAGCAGAGCAGAGGTCAGGAGGGAGCCTCTGCCTTGTTGTATCATCACAGGAGGCAGGGAGAGTCGCAACAGATTTAGGGGGAGGGCACCAAGACATGTGCCTCTCACACCCTGAGCTGGGGAGCATGGAGCAAGGAAGGAGCCATCGGGTGGAGGGGGTATGGAGCCACCGCCAGGTACCAAGTGGAGCGGAGCAGGACCCTCAGCTGCTTCCCTGAGCAAGGTGAAGGAGGGATGAAGGGTGCCACCATAGGGAGCCGGGTACAGGAGGACAGATCTGCTGAAACCTGTGTAGGTATGTGGGGAGAGATGGGTACAGAGATGGGGAGCCCAGGACCTGAAAAACTAGAGGCCTGTGAGGAAGCCTGACACTCTGAGGAGAACCAGGTCCCTGCGCAGCACTGACAGATTATAGTCTACTGTTACTGACCCCCCTCCCCATCCCATTCACCATGTCCCAGTGTCTCCCTGTCTTCCCTAACCAACCAGCCCACTACACCCATTTCACCGCCCCTGCAACTAGAAACCTCCAACTTGCCTGTCGCAGTAATACCCCCCTCCCATCCTGCCTAGAGTCCCCTATTCACTCAGTGCCCTCCATTCCAGCCTAGCGTTCGCCACCATCTCACTGACTCCCCTAGCCCAGTATCCCCTTTTTCCCTCACAATTCCTCTCCCTGCAACGCTGTGCTTCTCCATCCTACACTGCATCTACCCACTATTGTGTGTGTGTGCTTGTTAACGTTCGCTCCGTTAAAATGTGCAATGGGCATTATGGTGTGTGGTATAATGTTAGGCCGCGCCCCCTTTTAGCTATGCAAGAGCCCAGCTTACTAGAAATCAGGGGGGGGGGGGCAAAACATGCCTCTGCACCGGGCACCGTGGCACCTAGCTACACCACTGGGACCCGGCCACCAACACAAAGCCTTGGTGAGATGTCCCTAAATACTGCCTGGGCAGGTTATTATGAAGCTACATCTGTTCTATTGCTCAGGAGCTTAATTTGTAACATTGTAAAAGCCACCACGAAGGTGTCTAACCTGCTTTACTGTCTCAGAGGTAGTAAATTGAGACCTCAGGTTGCAGACAACAGATAAGGTGCAAACACACAGGGGAGATATTTTGCTCAGCGACCAGAGATGGTGCCGCAGAGGTAATCATCTGGTCGCAGGAGCAAGCAATTAGAACAGGGCTGAAAACGGGATTGCTCACCCGGTTATTTATCGCTGGGGCACACTCCCATCACTGGCAATATCATACCTCCCAACTGTCCCGCTTATCGCGGGAACGTCCCGATATTTTGGGACATTCCCACGTCCCTCCCGCCGCCGGCAGTGTCTATTTTTGCGGGCAGAGGGGCTGGGGGCATTCCCCCGCCGCGGCGGAAAACGGGGGCGTGGCCTCGCGATAGCGCCGCAAGTATAGGTCACGCCCCCTTTCTGGAAGGCGACACCCCAAAAATATTCACCAAGCACCTTCGGCGCACACACCGTCCCGCCGCCACCGTCCCAAATGTTGGGAGGTATGCAATATGGTCGCCAGCGACCATATTCCCAACTATATCAGCCCCTATCGCAGCCATGCGTACACGGCTTTAGTTTATGACAAGTAGAAAGAATGGGTGTCTGGCCATGGCTGTTATCTATATACAACCGGAGAAGAACCTTTCTACACACCAGACCTTGGCCCTTATTCAGATCTGATCGCAGTACAAATTTGTTCTCAAAATGGGCAAAACCATGTGCACTGCAGGTATGGCAGATGTAACATGTATAGAAAGAATTCGATTTGGGGGAGTTATTTTGTTTCTGTGCAGGGTAAATACTGACTGCATTATTGTTACACTGCAACTTAGATTTTAGTTTAAACACACCCGCCCAAATTAAACTCTCTCTGCACATGTTACATCTGCCCCACCTGCAGTGCACATGGTTTTGCCCATTTTGAGAACAAATTTGTACTGTTATCAGATCTGAATAAGGGCCCTAGTTTGCTTTCATTCTCTATGGCATTGTCAGGACCACAGCTGTGATCATTAGGAACTGTTCAGTATGTCCATATAAGTCTATATAAGGCTTGAGGAATGTCTTATTGCATGTTTACATCACCTATTTACCTTCTTTAATATGATATATTTTGCACAATTGTTTAGGTTTGTCAGTGGGGGTGCAGTTCATTGTATATTAACAATGTTACTGTTGTGTACAAGGGTGGTTCAATAAATAAGGTAATAAAGGGCCCCTTACATTATAACGATATATCTGGTGCTGAAATTGGATGCAATTTCCCTTGAACTCCCCCTGGACCTTCCTGGGGGTGATTGCATCCAAGTTGGTACTTTGGTGTCATTTTGCATGCAATTTGGTCCAATAAATTGTATGAGAATTATCGGTACTTGTGTAGTTTCACAGCACCTGATATATCGGTTGCGATATTGGCCGATATATTAGATGCGATATTGGCCGATTTATCGATGCGATCCTATGCGATTTTTTTACCTGTTCATAACCCCACTATCCACTACGCATTGAGTTGATTTTATACAGTGTGGCAAGCGCAGCGATCCACCGAGCCCGAAGCGTGGCAAGCGTAGCGAGCCCCGCGAGGGGGCGCGGATTACTGCGCTCGCCACACTATATAAAATCAACTCCATGCGTAGTGGATAGTGGGGTTATGAACAGGTAAAAAAATCGATTTGGATCGCATCGATATATCGGCTGATATCACATCTGATATATCGGCCGATAGCGCATCCGATATATCGGGCGCCGTGAAACTACACACGCACCAAATTATCTGCCCAAATTGCATGTGTACTATACTTTCTACAATATATCGCATACGACATATCGCATGCGCCAAAAGCACTCCTTTTTCCATCCGATTACGACAAATTGTAGGTGCAGTCCGACCAACCTAGAGGCTCCCATTCGACTCTCACAAGACCGCGCATCGGATAGGATCGAAAACACAAACGATGATGCACTTTTCAGGCGATATATCGGCCCAAAACATCAAAATTGGCTCAAATCGGCCAAAATCGTTCTACAGTAAGGGGGCCTTAAGACCTCTTAATTTGTAAAAATTATTCAACTCATACTCAATAGAATGGTCTTGGTACATTTTATACACACCCTGTTTTTGGTAATTTCCCATGGGTTTCCCATAAGTGGGAATATAAGTGGGTAATATAAGTGAGAAGAGAATAATGTGGGGTATACTGTAGATGTGATGTGCCGCATGACCATCACCAACTGCCGCCCGCATGCCACATTGCAATCCTCAGTGCACAGCAATATCACTGGCAGTTCCTGGGCAGCAGCTGATGTGGAAGCAGGAGAAAAGTCCTCTCAGGTGAGAACAATTTGCAGGCGATTATTTGCTACCAGAGATTCTCCTAGTGAGTTATCAGTGAGTGGAGCTCAGCGCACAATTACATCTGTGCTTTTTCTTTCTCTTTTCTCCCCCATTTTTTTATTTTTTTTTATTTGATCACCTTCTGCCTCCGGCTACAATGAGCCGACGAGAGTTGTCCCAGCTGATTGGAAATGAAGGTCAGTAAAATGTTTGTTCAGTAAATTAAATTTTAGACCAATGTCTCTTCTGTAGCAGTTGGCCTTTGTAGTGGGAGGGATTATAGCAGTGGTGGCTGGCCAGTGTCCCTGTGTTACTGGCTGGCACCTCCCATCCTGTCAGTTACAGATCAGAAGCCGCTAAGCATTGGGGCCTGCATCCATACACTCATACTGTTACAGCTGTGTTTTTCAGTTGTATAGTAATATAATATATAAATCATGTTACTGCTGGAAGTCTTATTGTAAACCAGCAATATCTGATCTTTACATGTCACATATGGCTATTTGTTATATCTACAATATATGAATTATCATTTTAGATGGACCCAGCCCGAACATCAGAGGGACATGGCTGAGGTCAGGACGCCGCAGACCATCCCGTGGGAGTCGGTCAGCAAGAAGATCAGGACCATCATCGGGAAGAGGAAGGTCTGGACGAAGAGGAAGAGACCATCAGGCAGTTGCAGAGAGAGTAGAACACCTCCTGCTGGACAGTATCATGCGGCTCGTCCTGTCCCATCTCCCCACCTACAGCAGGCGCACCATTGCAGACGGAGAGGAACCAGAGTACTGCTCCATCTGTATCTCTGACATTGGGGTAGGTACAGAAATGGCTGTATCGTACTGTCACCACACCTTCCATGTTCCCTGTCTGACAGAATGGCTGCAGGTCAACAACATCTGCCCTCTGTGCCGCGTGAGACTCTTGAACCCGGATCATTTCTCCCACCTTTACTGACGGCTCCCCAGCAAAGCAGAACAACCAAACATAAGAGTCTAAAGCGGTGAGTTCCTGTTTTAAAGTTCAAAAGTTTTTACACTTTTACAGTGTTTTTTTCAATTTAGTTTTTGTATTTTTAAAATTAATAAAACACTTGTCACTGATCCCTCCAGTTCCAACAATCGTTGTTACACATTTAGTGTTTTTCTATTTTACTTAAATTTTCTGTTTTGAAACTGGAGGGAATTGACGTGAACAAGCTGGGGATTAGGGCTACTGGCGACACCCCAAAAAAAAAAACGACATTGAGCAGCCACCTCATGGGTGTGTTGGAAGAGCTGCTAAGCTGCTAATTATTTTTAAAGTGTTGTTAATTAAACCCAACTCAGTGATAATTTAATAATTTGAACATTTAAACTCTGGTAAACTTCAGCTATTAATTAGTAAACCTGACCCTTGTCATCACCAATATGTCTCCAAGTCATTATTTTACATAGGATTAATATTGTTTTACATGTGTATAAATGTGGGCTTACATTAGCTGCTGCAGGGTAACAATCATTTTATCAAGATTTATAGAGCTCCAGAATATTACATGATATTGTGGGTCAGTGTCACAGGTCTTGCGATACATCTTGGAATTAACACCACATGATCCTTAGAAAAACAGTGTAGGCCGAATTTCCCAAATTCTGCAATTACTGTCCAGGGTTTAAGGATGTCCATGTGAGAGCACAGGTGACTTAATTACATCAGTCTATTGAATTTGAGCCTGGATATCCTTAAAACCTGGACTGTGAAGGTGCCCATATACAGTGTTTTTTTTAGGGATGTGCACCGGCCACTTTTCGCGTTTTGGGTTATGATTACCTTCAGGTTTTGGGTTCTATTAGGTTTTGCCAAAACACCCCCTCAACGTTTTGGTTTTTGGGTTTTGGGTTTTGGGTTCTGATTTATTTTATTTTTTAAAGCATTAAAGACACTAAACAGAATTTAGGTGTTTTTTTTTTCTCCTACGCTATTATTAACCTCAAGAGCATTGATCTCCACTCATTTCCAGTCTATTCTGAACACCTCACACCTCACAATATTGTTTTTAGGGCAGGGCCGGCGCTACCCACTCAGCAGCTCCTGCAAAGCAGGGAGGCGCCATATGAAAAGGCGCTGTCTCCCTCCCTGCTCTGCTAAAGCTGCATCAGCTCTCACTGTCACTGCATCCTGCACACCGCCCGCAGCACCTGTCTGACAGTGGGCAGCAGTATGGAGAGGCTGAGCAGCTCCCTGCACCAAGCACACACTGTCCTCCTCCTGCGACCATCCCCCTCTTCCTCACTTCCTCACGGACACTTGTGCTGAGGCATGTAGCGCTGTCTGTGAATGCCTGGATGACATGTCATGTCCGGATCCGCCCCCTACCCATTGCTCCCTGCGCCTGTCAATCAAATGACTAACAGGCAGCAGCGCTGCCTCCCCTTCCTTTCCTCTTCTCAGTGTGCTGTGCCAGTGCCACTGCCAGTCCTCAATACTCCGCCCCCTCTATCTCCTCCCCTCTTCTTCCATCTCCTCCTTCTCTCCCCTCCTTTCCCCCTTAGTCACGAGTGCTGCACATACTTTTTGTACTGCTTTCGGATCGCATCGCACACACATTGCATGCATGCCGTGCGATGGGATGCGATATAGCTCATAACGTATACGATTCTCGCAGCGTGTATGGGCACCTTTAGTGCCTGCAACATTTTGCGGACACAGCACTGAAATGGTGTATGCATACATGTACATGCATGTACAAGGGTGGTGTGTGATTTGTCTAGTGCGCCCTTTCCCCAGCAGCCCGAATATGTTCCCCAGCCGGTTCAATGAGCCGACACGGCACATATATGAAAGGATAGGGGTTTAAGGAACACTACAGTTTAGGCACTTGGAGTAAGATGTTTAAAAAAAACAGTAACTTAATTGCAGAAATTTTATTTAAAAATGTATAAAATGTTGGAAAAAAACTCACAGAAAAGTTCCAGTGGATCGCACAAGGTCGGATCAGTCCCGTATCTTGTTCCAGGATATGAAGGGTGTTCATACACCTCCTTTTGTCCGGGCTTAATTTGTAATCCAGAGGTTGCATAACTCCATCCCGGCACTGGTATAGGTGATAGAAAGGACCAAGTCCACCTGCCGCCAACGCGTTTCGATCCACGGCGGGATCTTTGTCAAGGGTACATGTACATGCACCCGAGATCCTCCAAAGGATCGCATGTTGCATACACTCTCACAATCGGGCTGCAGCTTGTTGCAATGGCAATGTGAAAGGGCGCAAAATGTATGGTTTGCAGGAGGGCGCCGGACACCCTAGCACCGGCTCTGATATTGGTAATGGCAGAAGAAAAGGAAGAAGTCTCGAGACAGTGTAAGATGTCTCCAATTGCCGTGGAGATGAACCATGTCCTGTCACTTCTGGATCCGTTTGCAGCGTCATCAGTGTCTCCTTGCGCTTTTGCCCAACCAGGAATCCACTGGGAGCTACATGCGCTGTCCTAAGACATAAGTGTCCATCTGCTCTGTGCTGACATGGGTGGTGGAGGCAGCAGCATTAATCCTACAGGCATTAGAGGGAACCCCAAAGACAGTACACAGCCAGCGATCACACACAGAGTGACCCGATTCCTGACCGCACACTATTCCTCCTCTACTCCTTAATATAAGGACATGCATAAACTGAGGTGTAACTCTGGGAGGCAATGGAGTCATCTGCCACCTGGCTCCTGCTCCCAAGGGGGACCCTCTACTTCCCTGCCAGTTTGAATAACTTAATTAAAAACCATTGACATAGCTTCCTTGGCTGACTCCTACTCCGACAGGACCATAGACATCATACTCTCTTTATTTTAAACATAATATCCATAACATACATACACACACATACATATATTTATATAAGGTTGTGTGTGTGTTAGGGGGGGGGGCCTCCAGGCAACTGGGATGAACTTATGCCAGCGGCGGGGTCCCTGCAGCGGATGGGAACTAGTAGCCAATACCGCTATACTTTATACTGTATCTTTCAACACACCCTGTACGTTACCTTGTAATTTGTTTTTTTGTTTGCTATGTACGGCGCTGCGGACACTTTGCGGCGCCTTATAAATAAACGTACTACTACTACTACTACCAGTTCCCATCTGCTGCCGGGACCCCGCTGCTAACTTCCCATACACTGCAGGGACCACTGTGCTGACTGCTCAGACCACTGCAGGGACCTCCAGTGCTGCCCAGGTGGATGTGTCTGCGGTGGGGGGGATGTGTGTGCGCGGGGGGGGGGGTCTGCAGGGGAATGTGTCAGCGGGGGGGGAATACGACCCCACAATATTGTTGTCCAGGGCCCCCACAGACTTTAGTCTGCCCCTGGGGATAGGACAAGGCTAGCCTTGATGTTACTACATCGCCCCTGCCACTAATTACTGGGGGGTATTGCAGGGTACAGCCCCGCCCAGCGTTAGGTGCTCTTCTACTACATCTACAAAAATGTAATCCCCCCCAGTTAACTAACGTTAAGTGCAGAAATGCACTTAACGCTAGTTTATACATCTACCCCTATGTTACTGTACTGCAGAGATGGAATTACTGAATTATTGGGGACAATGAAGTGTAATGAGTGCGGTGGGCTGTCTGTATTGCGGTGTGGTTATGTGTGTGGTGGGGGGACATGTCCTCAAACATAACTTGCCTCTCGTATACATTTGCCCACTGGAAATCTTCCTTGTTGGCCCTCTGGGCAGCCCGGCCATGCCCATCTAAAACATGAGCCACTTTCACAGTATCTTGCAATGATTACCTTAACTCCTGAACTTCCATAACGTTTTTACATTTTACAGTCATTATTACACAGGAGAATTTATAGTGCACAAAATGCAGATCTGGCTGTGACCCAAATTAATTACTTAACCTTCCTGCAGACCCATTCTGTCACTCAGCCCAGTGAGAAACACTATTGGCTAGTCTAGGATGTCATACTATGAGGAGATTCATTTGTGGGGACAATACAACACGGATTGGAAGTCAAATAGAGGGAGATGTATCAAACCCTCTAAAAAACGCTTGTAATGTAAAAGAAGGCGCACAGGTCCGCCGCGAGGTATGTTGGGTCCCGGTGAAATTTTTGGGGGTGTGGCCTAATCGCGGGAGACATGGTCACCTCCCGCGATTAGGCCACGACCCCAAAACGTTTAGGTGGGGTGAAAAAAAACAACTTTAAAGTCAGGGGGGCAGTGTCATTGTTGGCCCTCCTCAGCAGCAACAGCAGCAGCAGCAGCAGCAGCACACACCTACAGCATGTGCTGACAGCAGGCTCAGCATGAGCTCTCACGCTGTCAGTGAGACGCTCATGTTGAGCCTACTGTCAGCACAGCATATGCTGTAGGTTTGTGCTACCGGTGAGGGATGGAGGGGGAAGGGGGGGGGGGGGGTGGACCCCTCCAGCAAGCTCGGGCACTTGATGTGCCAAGTTTTGCATGTGATAAATAGCATACTGTAAATAGCGATTTATCACATGCAACTCCCAGGGAGCTACAGGCAGAGGGGGGTTTGCAGAGAGCCAGGCAGGGGGAGCCAGGGGAGCCAGGAGCCAAGCTGCAAAAAACCCCCATACAAATGAATGGGAAGCCAATCACTGACCTCCCATTTGTATGAGTTTATTTTTTTTTTAATTTTAGTTACTAAGCACATATAGGTAAAGTACGGTAAGTAGAATAGTATAGTGGAAAAGGGGTAGGTATAGCATTGGGAACGGCATTTTGAAACAGACAGATTCAGACAGGTATTATACTATGCGGTATTAATCCAATTCATATTGTGGCTAAAGATGCACAAAGTGGGCACCACAGTGTAAGAATGCACTCCATGAAAGGCCTTATACAAATATTAGCATAAAGGTGCCGATGTTACCGCTGCAAAATATGCAAATATGGAGACTGCTGCATTTGAATCAGGCTCTAATTATCTAATCATTAGGACTTGCATGGAAATAATACCCATGACATAAGCAACGGTGATGCATAAAACTTCTGTGCTCTTTAGGCTCCTTATACCCCTTTCCCACTGCAGCTCTTAAACTGTAAATTGCAGGGGTTTTTTGTGTTTTTAAACAGGCAGAGCTGCAGTGGGAAAGCTCCAGGTTGCTTTACCTGTTTAACAAATACCGATATTTGTTAAACGGGTAAAAAGCAGTTAAATACTTTTTGGGGTATACTCAGGTTCTAGGCGCTCTCCTCACGGATATACTTATTTTTCTCGGGGATCAGTGAATTTCCCCTTCTCTCCACATATCAAAATTCAGAGAGTGGAAATAATACTTCCCTCTCTATGGATGTTCTTGTTCGGGTCTTCCTCCTTGTTCCCACTGTCGTTTTCTTTGGGGTTCTCCGAATGTCGACGTATGTAGTGGGAAAAAAGATATATGGAAGGACCAATGTGTAAATCAGTTTTTCAAAGTTCTTTTTGCTTTCAAGGTTCACAATTTGAGTACTGCGTACCCCAACTCACTCGAAAGCATATATTCAAACACTCATCAAGGTATCTTTTTTCTAAAAGCTGGGTTGCGTACCCGTACTCACGATGTAAATGCGGTGGAAACACATATAATGGTTTCTTTGTCCAAATTTTGGTGCAGAAAACTTTATTCACATATACAAATTATAAAAAGATCCAGGGTGCAGGCAATGTCAATTTCAGCATCAACACTCAGGTTTCCAAGGGCCCGGACCTGGAACCTGTGCGGATGACTGATCTCACACTTACCTACTCCTCTGGGTATCACACTAGTACAGGGACAACATGTTTCGAGGATTGTACCTCTTCCTCAGGTTCCTGACTAGTGTGTGCCTCCCCTTCTGTTTTTATCCTGTTCCCGACCGGAACTTCCGGTTTCGGGATTCCGTGACCAGAAGTGCTGCGTTCGTGCTTTTATTAATATTCATATTCTTTCTTTTCAGTTTTAAAATATCCTCCTCCCTTTGTTTAGCCTCCCCCCAAAGTTCCCCGTCTGTGGTGCGGATTATAGCTGTGTTTCTCATATTCTTCTATACTCTCAATATGAGAAACACAGAAGGGGAGGCACACACTAGTCAGGAACCTGAGGAAGAGGTACAATCCTCGAAACATGTTGTCCCTGTACTAGTGTGATACCCAGAGGAGTAGGTAAGTGTGAGATCAGTCATCCGCACAGGTTCCAGGTCCGGGCCCTTGGAAACCTGAGTGTTGATGCTGAAATTGACATTGCCTGCACCCTGGATCTTTTTATAATTTGTATATGTGAATAAAGTTTTCTGCACCAAAATTTGGACAAAGAAACCATTATATGTGTTTCCACCGCATTTACATCGTGAGTACGGGTACGCAACCCAGCTTTTAGAAAAAAGATACCTTGATGAGTGTTTGAATATATGCTTTCGAGTGAGTTGGGGTACGCAGTACTCAAATTGTGAACCTTGAAAGCAAAAAGAACTTTGAAAAACTGATTTACACATTGGTCCTTCCATATATCTTTTTTCCCACTATATACGTCGACATTCGGAGAACCCCAAAGAAAACGACAGTGGGAACAAGGAGGAAGACCCGAACAAGAACATCCATAGAGAGGGAAGTATTATTTCCACTCTTTAAATTTTGATATGTGGAGAGAAGGGGAAATTCACTGATCCCCGAGAAAAATAAGTATATCCGTGAGGAGAGCGCCTAGAACCTGAGTAAACCCCAAAAAGTATTTATCTGTTGTTTAGGGATAAAAGGGAATTTATCCCATTACCCAGGACAGGCGAACTCCAATCATAGTAGCGCTGATAGTCTCCTTCCAACCCAAAAATTTGGATAAAAAGCAGTGTTTTATCTGTTTAAGAGCCGTTTTTTTTGGCAGTGGGAAAGGCTCTTAAACTGTATATATAGTAGGACTCAGGCAGTAGCTATGAGAACGCAGTGCATATGTAATGAGCTGCTTATTACATATGCACATATGTAATGAGGGGATGCAGTTAAAATCCCGGCGGTCGGGATCCCGGCATTCAGAATCCCGACGCCGGAATCCCGACCGCTGAAATCCCGACACATTCTCCCTCCGTGGTTGTCCACGACACCCCTGGAGGGAGAATAAATTAGTGTGCCGAGCGTAGCGAGGCACCGGGCCCGCTGCGTAGCAAGCGCAGCGAGCCCGCAAGGGGGGGGCGATCCACGTCCCCCCCTTGTCGGGATTTTGACTGTCGGGATTCCAGCGTCGGGATCCCGACCGCCGGGATCCCGACCGCCGGGATTCCGACCGCCGGGATTCAGTACTGAATCCGTAATGAGTGCAGTGCATATGTAAGGAGTGCATATGTGCATATGTAATGAGCGTCTCATTACATATGCACTGCTGCATTACATATGTGCATATGTAATGAGCGGCTCATTACATATGCACTAAGCTGTCTTATAGCTACTGTCTGTCCTGCTTTCACACTGCAAACCTGCTTGAGACCCGGTATTTATGTGCAGTGTGAAAGGGGTTTAAAATGGTAATATACCGTTTTAAATACCGTTTCAAAATACCGGGTCTCAAACGTTTAGGCAATGTGAAAGCAGCATTAGATAAATTCTATAGTTATGTTTATGTATATAAAATAAATTTGTAGTATGGGTATCGAAGATTTATTAATTAGTTACATTTATTATTTATTTATTAACAGTTTATTATAAATC
Source organism: Crinia signifera (assembly GCF_055691185.1). Lineage (NCBI taxonomy): Eukaryota > Metazoa > Chordata > Amphibia > Anura > Myobatrachidae > Crinia > Crinia signifera. The sequence continues at coordinate 51,213,233 of NC_139224.1, forward strand.
GCATACATATTCCGCAGCGCTTTACAGAGTATAGTTGAACATTCACATCAGTCCCTGCCCCAGTGGAGCTTACAATCTATATTCTCTACCACATGTACACGCACACACAGACATTCTAGGGTTAATTTTTGTTGGGAGCCAATTAGCCTACCAGTATATTTTTGGATTGTGGGAGGAAACCGGAGTACCCGGAGGAAACCCACGCAAGTACGGGGAGAATAAACAATCTCCGTACAGTTAGAGCCATGGTGGGAATCAAACCCATGACCTCAGCGCTGTGAGGCAGTAATGCTAACCATTACACCATCCGTACTGTCCGTACTACATACAAATAAGCATTCTGTAGATATACAATACATGAGCCCTTGGCTAGGCCTTGCCATTTGGAAGTCCCCAATTTGGAGATATTTCGCTTTCCATCTACATGTGAGAGCAGGACACAAACCACTTCCCTATTCATAGAACAGTTTGCAACACACAGGAAAAGCGGCAGACACTTCGCTATGACACACGTAAAACACAAACACATTTTCAGACTTGATGTACACAGTTTTCAACACAGACATCATTCTGCGCAACGACAACCAATCCCAGAACCTTCAGATGAAAACAGGTAATTAATTAGATAAGACAGGAAAGTTAAGGGAATGTATGCAGAAAATAAAATGTTTTAGTAACAGTCAGAAAATATATGTTGAAAGCTGAGATAGCGGGTATGAAATGTGATAGTAGATCTGACATCCACACACCTGTCACCTACTCTAGCAGCTAATATGGGGCCTGTTCCAAACAGTCTGAAAATACAGACAGTACTAGATTGTTGATAGGCCGCATACTGCAGATGCCTGATGTGTGTGTGTGTGCGCGCGTGTGTGCGTGCGTGTGATTAGAACTCCTTACAGGAATATTGGGGCAGATGGATGAACATCTGTGCAACCCCCCCCCCCCCAGTAATTAGCGGCCAGGGCGATGTATTAACAGCCTTCAATGTGTTAAATTTACGGGGCTTGCATTGTCCCATCCCCACTGCAGGGACAACGCTAGACCTGCTGCTGGCTCAGGACTGCGCAAGAGATCTCACGATTAAAGTGAGATCTCGCGCCTGCCCAGAGAGCAGGGCAGGGGGAGAGAAGATAGTTTTTTAAAATGCGCATGTGCACGCTGGGCATCACGGCTCTCCTTATTGGCGCGCGGAGGGGGTGTGTGTTAATACATACGGCCATAATAGGTGCCCGCTGATCCTCGTTATGCAGGCGAAGCGTGACCTGTTATTTTGCAGTCCATATCGGCTGCTTAATACATCTGCCCCATTGTATAAATATATTAATTCTCTAATTGCGCTGCATTCTGTTCTACCGCGTACTGCTGAAATGTAAGGCTTAATGGGTTTATTAGTACAGAATGAGTTCCAGTGAACTGCAGTACTGAGACTGAACATACACTGACTCTGTCCATGTTATATGTGTAAGTGGGGTGATGCTACAGTATAGGATATTGCTTACACGTAACATATGAGGGCACTGTAGGACAGAATGAATGATACTTAAATCTACTGGCCAGATCCTGTTCCTGCACAGCAATATGCCTTACACAGATACTGCCTGTGTGCACTATGGTGCTTTAAATAGCAAATATGTACTGCAATGGCGACTAATCCCATATCAGCTTTCATTAGTCTGACGGACCACACTTGTGTATTGAGAGTTTGGATCTAAATAAGTGCTATGGATTACAGCATATAGTTCTGTAAGCATATTTAGAGCTAGCCCTGCATTTTATTTAGTAGGATTTACAATCCAGACGCAAAATGTATTTTCTCCTGTGTAAAAGCAGAAGTAGTAATAAGAATACTGATAATAATAATTCATGATAATGTTCACCTCTTTCAATGCACCTGACAGACTGCCGCAAATGTCATTCCGCTCCACCATGACTAGAATAGCAGTAAGGAGCACATAAGGGGTTATTTTGGTTCACTCTTTCTGACAAATTCCTTCTTAGATGGACAAAACCATGGGCCTTATTTTGGTTAATTCTTTCTGACAAAATCCTTCTTAGATGGGCAAAACCATGTGCACTGCAGGTGGGGCAGGTGTTACTTGTGCAGAGAGAATTAGATTTGGGTGGGGTTTTACTTCAAAGTGAGATCTATATCGCAGTGTAAAACTAAAGCAGCCAGTATTTACCCTGCACAGAAACAAAATAACTCACCCAAATCTAATTCTCTCTGCACATTTTACATCTGCCCCCCTGCAGTGCACATGGGTTTGTCCATCTAAGAAGAGTGAACTAGAATAAGGCCCATAATTCCCTCTGTTTGGGAGGTGATATTATACTAATGATAATAATCATGGAAAAAAGTGCAAGAGAAGTAACCGATCACCCAATCAGCAATCAGATTTTATTGATGTTTGCAGGTTAAAACAATGAAAATAAATGTCTAATTGTTTTGTGATTCACCTCCACTACTAGGAAACATATCCCCATATACAGTATTCTTACACCTTGCTCATATTATAATATATGGCTAATATATCGATTTGCCTGTGGACAACGGGGCTTACGTTGGCCATACACTTTCGATTCTGATTTATCAGGATTTCCCTCAAACTCCTTATAAGTGGGGCATTTTTGACACATAATCCATTGTGAGATCAAGCTGCCGCATACAATCAATCCTCTTATGTGCCAGAGGAGGTGGTTTGGGAGTGTCCGAGAAACTGCCAGTCAAATTAAGCTGGTTGTATGATCCATCAAATGACGATTTGTGCAACAAATGTGCAACAACCAACTCATGATCTGTGCTCAATCACAAATGATCAGACGAACAGCACTTATGATCTTAGGACTGACCTCTCGACCTGCGGGACTGCGCATCGAACCGATATACCACACGATGTGCACACATTCTATAGCATGACCTATTGAAATTGTGTGTATGCATGTGATTTCGGCCTATTGTGAGGCCAGACACCGTCAGTACAGCACAGGCGGTGGCTGATATATCTGCATTTTTCGTAAAAAGATGACAGTGTATTAGCACTTGGATAATTAAGGAAAACATATTTCTGGTAAGCCAACATAAATACTACCATTTCTATAATTGTGCTCAATGGTTGGTGTTGCTCCCAAAAATTCAGTATGAGTTTCTGTACAAACAGGTTTGCATAGGATCAAACAATAGATACATATATTTTCTGGAACACACTTTGTAATACTTGTAAGATATAAATTGGTATTGGTTAAAACATAACCTTTAATAGTACATATTTAAAATGGCGAAAGAAATTGACATATTAAACAACTAAAATCTCCATATAATATGCAAAATGTAAGTTCCTATATTTTTTTTAAGGAGTACATTATGCCTCCTTATAATAGGTGAAATTAATAACATCTCTATATAATCTCAAATTACAATGATACATATAATGATAGGGATAAAGTGCAGGCTAATTTCTCCACAAAAATGATGTCTATAAGTAGCAAATCACAATTCGGAAAGTATTGATTAACGCATACCTCCCAACTTATTCAGAAGGGAAATAGGGCTACTCGTGTGGCACATCCGCAAAGGGGGCATGGCCTATGCTAATGAGGGTGTGGCATATGCAAATTAGCCACCATTGGGTCACACCCCCATTTTTCACCCTCTGCGACGCTGAATAGACACTATGTGCATTCGCACAGCATCTATTCACTTCAGGTTGGGGGGCTCCCAACTGCCTCACTCGCACCCCAGGACATTGCCGGCCCCAGGCGGGACAAGGACTGTCCCAAAAAACCGGGACGGTCACACGAAAAATGGGACAGTTGGGAGGTATGATTAACATGAGCAAAAACATTGACCATACAGTATATCCTATGATTCTAGTGACCAAGAGAAAGGCATACTGTGTCAAGAAAAACTGTGTGATTACAGAGTTGATGAAGGTGTCTCCTTTATACAGTATCTGCTGTTTTAAATATTGATCCCAGATTCTCAAAGTCGGTCCTCAGGACCCCACACGGTGCATGTTTGGCAGGTCTTCTCTCAGAATCAAATGAAATAATTAGCTCCACCTGTGGATCTTTTAAAATGTGTCAGTGAGTAATAAGTGCACCTGTCGAGTGACCTGGAAAACGTGAACTGTGAGTTTGAGAACCACTGATATAGATCAGAAAAATGACTGTAACAGGTATTCCCCCATAGTCTCCTGTCCAAGTACTGACCTAGCCAACCACTGTGTCCTGGTTGACACGTCAAGCAGACGATTGGTAAATGTCTATACTTACCTTGATTGGCTGTTCCATCAGCAGGTGTGTCAGTCAGGTGTGTATCCAATGTTGCACCATTCTCTATTTAAGATGTTAAAACGCTTTATAAAAAAAAAAAAAAACAACCAATACATAAAAAGTAGTTTTGTAGCTGTTTCTGTAGCCACCCTCTCTGTCCAGCCAGGATTTTCTGCTTATTTAATGTCATGTGCGGGCTAAAACAGAATAAAGAAAACCATATATATAACATTATGAGTGTGAAGTGCTATATTTATGCTACAAATTCTCTGAAATCTTTAGAATAAGAAGAGGAGGAAGTGACTGAAAAATATGGCGCCACAACACAAGACTATTCCAGTGACAAGTTAAGGTATAATGTATTTCCTTGTTTGCATGAGTTGGATGTGGATGCGTCATCCAGTGGAGTTGCAGGTGATCTGGTACCGCATCCTAGGATGCAGCTTGGATCAGCCAAGTGTGAAGCCTGCTGCTGCATCACAGTAATAATGCTATGGATGCTGCTTCCATGTGAGCATCAGCAATACTCCATCCACATCTGAATAAAGGGGTGTACACACGGAGCAAATATGTGCTATTTTCTAAGCAATCTGACTAGATGTCTTAAGGTGCATACACACAGGGGCGATTTTGTGCAAAATTGCGGGAAATATGGTCGCTGAGCGACCATATTGCCCGCAATGGGAGTGTGCACCGGCGATATATTGCCGGGTGCGCGCTCCCGTTTTTGCCCCTGTGGTGATCGCTGGTCGCAGGAACATGCTCCTGCGACCAGCTGATTAACGCTGCCGGGCTCTCCCCGGCAGTTTCTTTTTCATCAGCGACCATCTCTGGTCGCTGATGTAAAGTAGAAACTGAGCAATATATTGCTCAGCCATATATTGCTCAGCCATATATGGCTGAGCAATATATCTCCCCCGTGTGTACACAGCATAAGAAAGTAAGCACAGATCTCTCCGTGTGTATGCTCCGAGAGATTAAATATCTCTTGCTAACTAAGTCAGTGCATGCAGTCAAAATCTAGTCAGATTGCTTAGCAAATGACTGAAAATCTCTCTGTGTGTACAGAATGAGAGATACTGATCGCAATCTCTCATTCTGAACCACTACCCGGCCTTTTTTTGCTTAAGCAAAATTGCTTAGCAAAATTGCTTAGCACAAATCTCTGTGTGTGTATGTCCTCTCCATGGGAGATCTTGACACCAGCAAAATTGCTTAGCAAAATTGCTTAGCACAGATCTCTACGTGTGTATGCCCCTTGAGAACCATTATCACATTGTTGTGGACATGTTCACTTCCCATTGTCTTCCCATTGTGCTTTGTGCAACATGGTGTTCACCAGCAGACTTCGGTGTCAGCCGAACCAAATAAATATATATTTATGGGTTGTGACCCAACTGTGGACTTTAATATTACTCTCCACACCCTCCCTATGTTGTAGACTTTAACCCACCCGAGACTATGCAAGTACAGCACCAACTAATTGCCTCTCTACTGGTCAAATGCAAGGAATTGGCGGAACAGCAATACATACCATATATGTCATCATGAACATAACACCTCTGGGAAATGTAACACATAGGTACACTATAAATAACAGATGAGCTGACCACAAAAGGAGAAGTTCCGCTGTTGATTTATATTTTATATGATGCAAAAGGTGTTTTTTGTAATATTAGTAACTTTCTTGTTTTCTAGCTATTTTAAGGAACTTACGAAAATGGTGGGACCATACCCTGTGCAGTGGTTGTGTGCCCTACTTGGCACCCTGCTGTACATGCCGGAAACACAAGGTCAGTAGACCTGCTTATTTAGCTGAAATCAGATGGATCTTTGTGTATGCATAACTAAACAGAGCTTCTACTGTATTGAGGTCACTGGGGTGCTGTCTGTACTGTATGGCAGTTACTGGAAAGATTAATACCCTGTGATTAGGGCTAACAGTTTTCTAAACCTGCTGTACAGTTCACTTGGACATGCCAACATGGGATCAGTATCATATTTTTCCAGGGACACTTTAAATTTACAAATTGCCCCAGGCCATCATATCTGGCTTTATCCCCTTGCATGCAGCCACACCATCGATTGATTTTTCTCCCCTTCGGTAATAAAAGTCAGTCTAGACTGACTTTTAACCCTGTCGGTATCCGCAGGGCACTGATGTCATGTGACATCAGCTGCCCGCCCCAAGCAGGTATCGTCATGCCTTTGTTTGTAGGGGAACGCCCAGCGGTTTTATGTGGACGCCCCTAAAACGCATAAACAAACCCCAAACATCGAGGATGGGGACTAATTCAGACCAAACGAACAGGTCTGCTTTGAATCGGCCCCTCAATCTGTGCAGAATCACAAGTGATTCTAATTACAGCCATTTCTTCTACAGACCCATGCTATATGGAAAACTGTTTATTTACCACCAAAGCCCGTGGGATGTTATACATAGTGCCAAGTAGATTAGTACTATACCTAAGTAAAACAATCTTTGAAATGTTTTCCTCATCGGCTGAGAGAACTATTGAGTTGCCATTTCATTATTCCCTGAACAGATTTTTGTGGATTAACAGTCTTGTGGTTGTTACCAGCAGATGTCTGTACAACACTGGTTTCAATTTACATTTTAGTGTTTCTACTAATGTATTCAATGTTTGGCCATTAAAATATTTATTACCTGTCTGTGTTTAAGACTCAAGCAGTATCTTTTATGTACTGTAGAAGTGTCTTACAAGCATTGCTAAATTTTTGCTGTGTGTTTCTTTTTGTGCGGTCAGCAATCGTCCGGTAGCTGTTGCTGATCTAAAGGTGGCCATACATCAGAAAGACCTGCCTACAATCATGATTGTGTCCTACTTTCCCTTCAACTCCTCGGCAGTCCTTGGTGGTTTTTGGACAAATAATGTACTCACAATCTGTTATACAATCCGTCGTACAATACAGCTGCTGCATACAACTGGTCGCCTCACAATCGATTGTATGCACCTGAGCTCTGAAAACCACCACACAAATGACGCTGGTTGTATGATTCGTCAAATGACCGATTGTATGTGCTTTAAAGCTCATGCAATTGGCTCCCAGTCCCAAACTGATCAACTGATGCAGCAGGTCTGATCAGAGGAACAATCCTCCAACCCGCGGGAATGCGCATTGCAGGATTAATAGAATTACATTTTATCCCACGATTATAAAAGCAAAATCGAATAGAAAATTAGACTACATCGAACCATATGTGTGGCGTATAACACACCCGTTCTTATTCCCTGTAACATCAACATTCCCCATTGATATTGTTACCAGCAGTGATGCACCAAAACTCCTTTCCCTAATGTCCAACTTTGGTCTATCATAGTGGATATGGATCATAGCATCCACTTGATCTTGTTTTGTACCATCTATGTGACATCTCCTTATTCTCTAGCTCAGTCTAGCTCCAGCTCTATGATCAAAAAGGGGTGGGACAGGGGCGGAGCTATGAGAGAAATGCATTGATGGGATGTGGTCAGCGCAATTACATCATCGTCAGAGGCGTACCTAGATATTCGTAGGCCCCATAGCAAAAGTTTGTAAGGGCCCCTATTTAGCAACTGATGGTGATAAATCTATGTAAAACATATTACTTAGATGGCAAAGATGGGCCCCTTTCAGCTTTGGGCCCCATAGCAGCTGCACCCCTTGCACCTATGGTAGTTACGCCCTTGATCATCGTGGCCATGCCATTACCTTGCAATGCTGGTATTACAGGCATTGCGGATTGATGGGCGGTGTTACAATGACACGATTTGCATCATTAGGTCCAAAGGACCCCCGCCAAGGGGGGGGTCATTGGAAACTGGCAGCAGAGCCGGGGGCCAGGAGGCAGACCTGATCTCTGGGAGGCTCCTGGCCATACCGGGAGAGTAGGCAACCCTGAAGTAGATGCTGACTGGTTACCATAGCAATATCCCATCTGAAATAGAACTCCCATGTGGATTAACACCACAATCTCGAACCATCACTCTATGTACAGTTCCTCCATCCTGTCACCGGAGGTTCCTCAGTCCCTGTGCTGCTCTGGATACAGTCAACTCCAGGAGGCACATGGTCATTCCCTTTGACTTTGATGATGATTATTATTCAGTTCTACTTACTTAACTGTATGTATTGTACACTAAGCCCTTTTTATGGAGATTGCTAAATAGATGTTTTGCTTATATTACATATATTACTATTTCAGGTTCTGCACTTCTAGACTCCCTTACCTGTGTGAATAACTACAAAACCCACTGGAAATGTCAGTGGAAGGAAAGCAGGGAAGCTCGGAAATTGCTCCCCATGAGCCTCTACCATTGGAATGATCTGGGCAGGTATTTTTGCATAATGATACCAATTTACTATTGTAAAATCCAGTAACATTTACACTAGGTATGTTCCAATGTGGCAGATACAGATACATTACAGCTGTCACCTCCTCTTCATGGTGTAGATTGTGATAGATCCTTTTGTGACTGCCAACTCATCTCAACACCACTAACAGCCGGTCCTAGCAGTGCCCGTTTATAATGCAATGCAAACTGAAAGCTGCTCAATCACATTAGTAATGCCCCTCAGGTGCTGAAAGGGGGGGGGGGGAGTGTTCTAGAATAGAAAGAAAAACATGTTTTCTTCCAGCACACTAAGGGGCACTATGGTAGTACAGTAGGTAATTCAAAGGTCTTAGTTGCATATATTTGCAAAGATATTGTAACCCTCTGGGCCATTGTCAAGGCTTCTCTGATACGGGAGGTCCGTCCCAACAGCATGACTGTCCTGCTGTCCCTCCCATGGGTGGCAATGTCCCGCAGGTGGGGGGGCAGTTGGAGGGAGCTGGAGATCACCGCTGCTCAGAGCAGCTGGTGATCTCTGAAGAAATGCTGTGTGCAAATGCACAGCATCTGTTCAGTGCAGGGAGGAAGGGTGCCAGGGGCTGCCTAGTCGCTAGGGGAGTGCTGGGCACACCCTCAAAAATGATAAAAACTGGTGCTGTGTTGCCAGGCCATACACCTTTACCAGAAGCCATGCCCACCCCTTAGCTCCACCTCCTTTTGGAACCAATTTAGGTATTAATGAAGTTAAGAGGTATGGTAATAGTATCTCCTCTGGGGCCTGAGCCATATAATTGCCTAATGTAATGCTGCATGATAATAGCACATCCACATATAACTAAATTGAGAGCTAGCTTACCAGGAGTTACCCCCACTATCATCCTTTTAGCACTACAGGGACCAGCAGACCCTTCTAAATGCAAGTGCCATTAATGCCTTTCTAAAATAAAACAAACTGAAAACTACTCAATAAAATTAGGAATGTCCCTAAGATGCTGAAAGGGGGTTGCTGAAGATACCTGTCTGCAGGTCTGTTGTGCCAAACCCAGAGGCGGATTTAGACCTCTTGGGGCCCTAGGCAAGATACCAGTTTGGGGCCCTCTTCCCTCCAACAATCTACAGCATTATATTTGTGCTGCTGATTGAAGACAGCATTGATAGAGCACCTTGGCACAGTCCACTGATAAATACTCGGGATACGGTCATATTGTCTACAGCATTTAGGTCTACAAGCATTAGGTCTACACCACTAGGTCGACCTGCATTAAGGTCGACCTGCATTTAGGTAGACATGCATTTAGGTCGACATGACTGAAGGTCGACATGATTTAGGTTGACAGGGTCATTAGGTCGACAGGGTCATTAGGTCGAATTTTATAAGGTCGACGGGGTCATTAGGTCGACATGGGGTCATTTGACTGTTTTATGAGTCGACATGTCCTGACAGGTGGTATTTCATGCCCTACCATCCACTAGGGCGTGGTGGCAGAATAAAATAGTGTGTCGAGCGCAGCGAGGCACCGTGCCCAAAGCATGGCGAGCGCAGTGAGCCATGCGAGAAGATGCGGTGCTATGTTGACTGTGTCGACGCTTGAAAAAAACAACCAACATGTCGACTTTTTCACTGTCGACCTAATGACCCCGTCGACCTTATACCTGTCGACCTAATGACCCTGTCGACCTAACACATGTCGACCTAATGACCCTGTCGACCTAATGACCCTGTCGACCTAACCCATGTCGACCTTCCGTGAGGTCGACCTAAATGCAAATCGAACTAATGGTGTAGACCTAATGCTTGTAGACCTAAATGCAGTCTGACAAATGATCCCATTCCCTTTTTGAAGTAGGCTTAATACATCACAAGTAACAGTTTTTATCCTATCAAAGAACATCAAAGGGACTTTTGGAGTGTGGTCCATGTGATGTCAGGACGTCACGCAGTAGTTGTGCAATAGTCCTCTAGAAATGTTTTGGATGGCCAGGATATCTTCATGATGCTTTGAGGCCTGCTTGGCCCTAGGCAGGCACCTAGGGTGCCTTGTGGAAAATCCACCTCTGGCCAATCCCCATTGAAAATTTGCATTGGAGGCAAATGTGGGTACTTGTGTATTATCACAGCGCCCCCGATATTAAGTCGCACGACTTTTAATCGCATCGCATCCCATGCCATACACCCGATACACACCGATGCGATTTAAAATGGTATAAGCCCCCTATACGATTTTAAATTGTATAAGTACCCTAATGGGTGCTTACAATGTTAAATGCACCCCCACAACACCCCCATTATGAACGCCAACCCGAAGTGTGGCGAGCACAGCGAGCCCACGAGGGGCAGCGGTACGTGTCCTCTGACCTTTTCATACCCCCACTATCCACGTCGGCGTGGAGTTGATTTTATATAGTGTGGCGAGCGCAGAGAGCCACCGAGCCCGAAGCGTGGCGAGCGCAGCGAGCCCCGCGTGGGGACGCATATTACCTTACATGTATTCCGCGTCCCCTCGCGGGGCTCGCTGCGCTCGCCGCGCTTCGGGCTTGGTGGCTCGCTGCACTCACCACACTATATAAGATCAACTCCACGTCGATGTGGATAGTAGGGGTATGAAAAGGTCGGAGGACGCGTACCGCCGCCCCTCGCGGGCTCGCTGCACTGGCCACGCTTCGGGTTCACGTTCATAGTGGGGGTGGCGTGGGGGTGCATTTAACATTGTAAGCCCCCATTAGGGTGCTTATACAATGCTATACAATTTTAACATTGTATGACATCGGGGGAAATCTCGTTGCATCGCATACCATCGCATGGCTTATGGTCTGCGATGGGCGCCGTGAAAGTACACAAGTACCCAAATGTGACAGACCTGCAGCAGTGGCAGCCAGAAGGTATCCCCTGACAACGGTCAGGTACCAAGGGGGGGTTGCAGGGTTGTGCCTATTATATAGGTACACTATTGGATTAAATATAACCTTTGGCACCTCATACAGGTCCTCATTATAAAATGGGCAGCAGATACATATTTTGGCATATTTTACCTGGCACCAATGAGCGCAGTATTAGATTTCTGCCACTTGTGTACAGGTGTGAATTATTAGATAGACAGTGTCTAGATAGGTTGTCAATTGGTCAACCCCAAAAAGTCAACATGCAATAGGTGGACAGATGAACATGGGAAAGGTCGACAGGGTCGAAATGTAGACATGAAAATGGTAGATACATGAAAAGGTCGACATGATTTTTTCAAATTGAAAAAATCGACATGGATCCCCATTTACTGTGAAGGATAGCCAGGGATGCTGACAGGTTGGCTGGGCCCCAGTAAAATGAACGGGGGTGTGGCTTCATGGAATGGGCATGGAGAGCCACTGTGCTCTGCCTAAGTGAAGCCAGATGCAGTCTGTGAGACTGCTCTGTCTTCACTGTGACTGGCAGTGACTTCCTATTGGAAGTCTGACCTGCCAGTCACCCAAGGCAGTCCCATTGGCAGGCCAGCCCCCAAAAGCGGTTTCTGGGAACCTGATTAAGCCTCCGGGGGCTGCTGCAAAGCCCATGGAGGCTTGGGTCAGCGCATGTGCAGTATGTTTGAAGTTACGGTGTCCGGGACCATCAGGTGCGGGGAATGGAGCGCAGTGGTGGCAGCAGCAGTGGAGGGGGGGGGGTGCATTGCAGCAGCCCCCCTCCTCCAAAAGGGTAAGAGATGCCACTGCTTTAGACCTAATGCATTTCAACCTTTTGAGGTATACCTATTGTCTGTCTATCTAGGCGTGGATCTATCAATGTTTACAGGAGATGAGACATTACATTTGCACAGCTTCCAACTTTCCCAATGTGAGGGTGTGTCCAAAGAGCCAGGATTGCTCAAGAAGCTGGGAGAGCTGCTTCGTACCCACAACAGGGTGCGTAGCATTGAATGGGTGCAGCTCAGCGCACTGGAGGCGCATTGCGCAACTCTTGCATTCATGCCTGTACTTATAGTTATCTAACATGTACATACTGATTTTCTTGATACTCTTTTATCTGCTGAAATGAGGAGCACTATATTACCTTATTAATGTATATATTAGCTGGAATACAGACATTGAAGATTACAGTAATAGTCCCAATAATGGTATGGACCTTACATAACCAGAGAGACGCTGTGTACAGAAAGTATACCCGCGTGATCACTATGGTCTCTCTCTTACAAACAGCAACAAGAACAGACAACGCTGTGACCCCGATCACCCTGACACCCAACACGATGAGGAACGTTACATGACCTGTCGCATTAATGAAATGTTCATCTCTGCAATGAATACCAAATACACATTCCTGCCAGAACGCAGTGTACATACAGAGACTCACATTGTTCCAGCCTCTAAGGGTAAGACACCAGAAGGCAAGCAGCTGTAAAGCAATGCACAATTTCCTCACCTCAATCTAAAATACAAATGTCCATATAACACATACAGCGCTAAGCTGATATATAAAATTAGAAATTGTGAGGCAGATTTTTAAGTCTGGTGAAGTGATTAAGTGACTATTGATAATGCAGCAGCCGATCAGCCACTATTGGTCAACAGTGACTAGGTTGACATTGACAGAAGGTTAACACAAGCTTTAGGTTGACGTGGACATGGTCGATATAAGTTTTTAATTTTTTTTGTGTCTATGTCGAACTATATTGACATGAACACTGATTAAGTGTACTGCGTCCCGTCGCATGGCTCGCTGTGCTCGGCACAAAAAGAAACCATGAAAAACTCACAACGGTCTTATTCACATTGACCATGTCCATGTCGTTCATTAGCTTGTGACAACCTGTCAATGTCGACCTAGCTTATGCCGACCAATCCTAGGTGCCGACCTAGTCACGGCGTAACGCATACCGAGGTTGCTCAGTGTGCCAGTGGTTAAGAGATGCCTACAAACTTGATAAACTGAATCTGAGGCGCACAAAGGGGCTAATTCATGACTGATCTCATAACAATGGCTGCTCAGCTTGAACATCTGTCCAATGGCTGCTCATCTTGAACGTCTGTCCAATGGCTGCTTATCTTGAACCTCTGTCCAGTGGCTGCTCATCTTGAACCTCTGTCCAATGGCTGCTTATCTTGAGACTCTGTCCAGTGGCTGCTCATCTTGAACCTCTGTCCAATGGCTGCTCATCTTGAACCTCTGTCCAATGGCTGCTCATCTTGAACAGCTGTCCAATGGCTGCTCATCTTGAAACTCTGTCCTGCCATTTTCCAAGGCAGTGACCAAACCCAGACCTATTTACATAACATGTCGTTATCACTGTACACCTCAACAAGATTCCAATGAATTTCAGCTGCTAATGTGCCCTTTAGATGCAGAAACCTGATCACATTGCAATTATGCTTCTGCCAGCCCGCTATCTTACAACTGATATTGGGACAGTATGACGGATTTGAGGTGTAGTCTAGTGGCTGTGATGGGAGCAGTGGTCCATCTGCTGGAGCCTGATGGGAAATTAGAATGAAATAGAGAACATTACACATGTGGGATGTACTAATATCTTACTTATTGAACCACCCTCATATACTGTATTAGCCATTTAGGGTGCAGAGTATGTTGAAGAGTTAACAAAGATTATCCACTACACATGATGTACCTACTGACACTAGTGATAGTGACTGCTGAATTTGTGTCTCCTGTCCAACTTCTCCTGCAGTACGGATGCCAGCTCCAGTAGATGTCATTGTCCATAAATCTGAGAATGGTTGGATCATTCTGACCTGGAAGATGCCAGATTACATTTCAACCACTGAATCGCTGCTGTATCAAATCACATATTGCAGAAAGAACTGGGAAACATGGGAGGTACAGTAAAAATAAAATCTAATCATTGCACCCATTACTAAGATACTGTATTGAGGGGAAGGATTGTGGCTATTATCGGTTTAAACGTCTAACATATGATCTCTGCCTATTTGTGGAAGAAATGAGAACCTGCCTATGTAATAACAGACCTGAGTATCTCAGGTGTGGGGCTGCCATACTGCAATCCAAGGAAGGACCATGTACTACAATAGTAGTTACCAACCTGATATCTCCATTGCTGTTGAGAATATGACAATCACTCCTACCCCTCAAGCTCGCTGCCTAGGTGTTATCCTTGACTCTGAACTTTCCTTTGTTCCCCACATTCAATCTGTCTCGAAATCATGCCACATGCAGCTAAAAAAAACATATTACAAATTCACCCTTACCTTACACAAGACACTGCAAAAACTCTAGATGCAAACAGAAATAGTCTCATCATCTCACACATTGATTATTGCAAAAGTCTCCTTATTGGCCTTCCCCAATACAGACTCTCACCACTACAGTCCATCGTGTTACTCTGTCAGTCACTTCATTGGTTACCTGTATTCTACCATATTCAATACAAAATCCTTTTACTTACACACAAAGCCATAAACCAAACTACACCAACATACATCTCTTATCTCAAAATATCTTCCAACCCAACCCCTACGCTCCTCACAAGATCTGCGTCTCTCATCCACACTCATTACTCGCTCCCATTCCCGATTGCAGGACTTTCTTCGGGCTGCACCCACTCTGTGGAATGCCCTCCCAAGCACAATAAGACTTTCCTTCAGTCTTCAAACCTATAAGCATTCCCTGAAAACTCACCTCTTCAGGCAAGCTTATCAAATTCCAGAACCAGCCACTTAACCTTCATATACAGTTCCTAACTAATCACATCCCCACTATACAGTCCACACATATCCACTCTTTTTTTCACTTTTTCCATCCTACTGACCCATGACCAAACTGCTGGGTCACCGTATCTTACAGCACACCAGGAACCTTTGCTGTGCTATATAAGAAACTGTTAATAAATAAATTAATAAATACATTTGCTATCAAATTTTACATCTGCTATCTCTATGCCATCTCTATCCACAGGATGCTGTCATACTTAATGTTCTGGGAAATACATCAGTCAGCTTTAGCCCTCAGTTATTTGTCCCAGGAAGCATCTACCTGTTCAGAGTGAGATCTATACCGGACCAAGATCACCAGTTCCGCAGTCCTTGGAGCAAGGACTTAGTCTGGACAATTCCCCAAGGTATGTTTGAACAGAACTATAATAATATCTTCACAACCAGCAGCCCCCACTCCCCTCATTAGCTGTCCCAAGGAGTCACTGCGAGATCTGCTGGTTCTAGGGAGGCCAATCTCGGGCCATTTTTTCAATTCTGGGTTTTGGGATTGAAAAATTGTCAATCCCGGGATTCTGGGGATTCTGGGATTGGCCTCCTGATATGCCCAATCCTGCATTTTGTACCTCTCTAGGCCCTGTAAATGGTGGCGGGTGGGGGGAGGAGGTGAGGAAGTAGGCAAGGTGACTGCGGCAGGCCAAGGAGGAGGCGGGGGAGCAGGTGAGGTGACTGCGGCGGGCCGGTGAGGAGGTGGCTTGCTCTGGAGTCCGGGGCGGTCAGATGCAGCGACATGGAACCCCAGTGTGTGACTGTGCAGTATGACCTCTAACGCTGCGCAGCCACGCAACCTTGTTGCCAGGCAGCACATGTGCTGAGCGCTGCTTGCGCTCAGTGCTGCACAGGAGAAGGGGCTCAAATGCACATGTGCATTTTGATCCTGGAATCCCAGGACTGGAGCCTCTAATCCCGGGATTGAAATCTCGGCCAAAATTGCCTTAAATCCTGGGATCACGCCAATCCTGGGATTGGCATCCTTAGCTGGTTGCCTGAATACCAGTAAAATTTACCATCCATTTTTAAATGAAGATGCAGGGGCATAAGTACTCCTGCTTCTCGCCATTCAGGCTGTTGTCGGGGGTCAGCTGCAAATATTAAGTATTCCCCGAATGTATCAAAGGGGAATTGCAGCAGGAATCTCCAATCCCTTCTGCGATCCCCCCTGCACGCCACCGGCCACCTCCCCCATAGGTTTCTATGGGGGATGCGAAGCTGCCCGATGTATCAACTTCGGGCAGCCCAGCTTCGCATCCCTGGGATATCGCCATTCTGAGATGGCGATAGCCGATTTTAGTCTATGGGCTACACACCGCAGACGGCAGTGCAGTCAGTGGGGTTGGCAGGGTTGAGCACATGCGCAGACCCCCCGGCTTCTGCATCAATCAGTGCATCCCTGTCATGTGATGGCATTTTACAATGCGATCCTGGGCGTTAATATTCCACTCAGATCGCATTGTAAATGCGATTGTGGTAAATGGGCCCCTAAGGAACAATGCCTCTATCTGTAAGTATTGTCAGCTGCAATGTGGACATCACTTTAATTTTGACCCACAGTCCTACACAAACCTTCACATTCCTTCCTTCATGTTGTAGGGATTCTGTATGACTATTATGCAAATATCCACTGTATGCACCACCAGGGTCTTCATCAAAACTGTGGATACCCAATAGGTTTTTGAGAGCGTGGGTAAATTCTAAGTGTTTGGCTATGTCTCAATGTGAATATTGGGCTCTTGTTTAATCCTTTGTTGCTATTAGTGACCAAAATACTAGATGAAGGGGGAGCTGTAGATGTGGCATATCTAGACTTTAGTAAGGCATTTGACACTGTCCCACATCACAGGCTGCTAAATAAACTTGAAAGTTTGGGACTGGATTATAAAATATTTAAATGGATAAGAACCTGGTTGCAGGATAGGAAACAGACAGTTGTAGTAAATGGAGTGCATTCTATGGAGGGACATGGGTACTTGTTTCCTAGCACGGTGCCCGTCGGGGTTGATCGCATGCCTTAAGTTAAGGTACTTAAGGCACGCGATCGACACGATCGATGGGATTTTTTTGTCAATTAGCAGGTTTAATTGCCGGCATTGAGAAAATCGTGTTGATCGCGTTGATCGCGTCCATCGCGTGCCATTATAATGGCAAGCGATGCGACCGACGCGATCAACGCGATTTTCACATAGAGATCAATGTTAAATGAGTTTTTAAAGTTAAAATCGTGTTGATCGCGTCGATCGCATGCCACTATAATGGCATGCGATGCGATTGACGCGATCAACGCAATTTTACATAGGGAACAATGTAAAAATGGCCAATGTGCCCTTTTTTGATGCTATATGGCCCCTCATTGGTGTTAATGCTCCCCCATTGTTAACGCCACCCCACTATTGACGCCAACCCGAAGCGTGGGGCGGCGGTACGTGCACTCCGACCTTTTCATAGCCCCACTATCCACGTCGGCGTGGAGCTGATTCTATAAAATGTGGCGAGCACAGCGAGCCACCGAGCCCGAAGCGTGGCGAGTGCAGCGTGCCCCGTGAGGGGACGCATATACCTGTGAAGTTATGCGCGTCCCCTCGCGGGGCTCGCTGCGCTCGCCACGCTTCGGGCTTTATAAAATCACTTTATAAAATCAACTCCACGCCGACGTGGATAGTGGGGGTATGAAAAGGTTGGAGGACAAGTACTGCCGCCCCTCGCGGGCTCGCTGCGCTCGCCACGCTTCGGGTTGGCGTCAATAGTGGGGTGGCGTTAACAATGGGGGCCATTTCACCCATGAGGGGGGTTTGCAATGAAAATGTTTTTTGGGGGGCTTGTTACATTGGAATCAATGTTAAATTTGGTCTCAGGGACCATTTTACATTGATTCCAATGCAAAAATTGCGTCGATCGCATCGCATGCGATTTGGTTGGCATGCGATGCGATCGACGCGATTTTTGTGGCCGCGATCAATACAATCAAAATCGTGGGCGCTGTGCTAGGAAACAAGTACCGGGACATGTTACCAGTGGAGTACCCCAGGGATCTGTACTTGGACCAGTGCTCTTTAATATCTTTGTTAGTGACATTGCAAATGGTATTGGGATTTATTTATATGTGCCATTTGTCACTTGTGAGATGGCCTCACGCTGGGGGCTGGACAGAGTAGGAGGCCTAGTACAGAACTAGCGCAGCCGGAGGTACATGCACTATGACTGAGGGGGGAAGGGGAATTAATGGCTGCCACTAAATTTTCAAACCCTACTCTCCCTCCACTACAACCCCCCCTCCTCCAACCCCCCTCCTCTTCTACAACACCCCTATCTTCGAGGAGGGGGCAGCGTTAAATGATGTGCTTTGCATCTTCAGCCCCTTCCCGAAAATCCTTTAAATTGAGGGAAATTGCCGCTGCCACATGTGGATGGGGAGGGGGTTAGTATTCCGAGAGGGTGCCCACCTTTCCAGGGGGCCAGGAGGGGGACCATTCTGGGAGGTTAGGCAACCCTGATCTAGCTCTGGCTTATTAATGCTAACATTTAGTAGCAATTTAGTTTTCTCACTGGTGCTCTGGGCTTTTTGGCTTATGCTGTTTTTTGGGGTGCCACTGCCACACCCCACACCTAGATATAGCAATAGGGACCCGATACTCAGAGAATCCTTAACAGATGGCTTGGGGGGCTTACCCATGTAATTGCAAATATATGTAACCAAGATCTCTGAATTGTACTATCATGTAATTTTTGCATCTGGTTAGTGATATCATACAATGGGCCTGATTCAGACTAGTTCGCTAGGCTGCGTATGTTTACAGCCTAGCGAATCGGTAAACACCGCCCACCCGCCCCTGCTGAACGAATCCCCTCTCTGACATGTGAGGGTGTTTGTACGCTAACTCATCCCCTCGCATGCGGCCACACGGGTGAAAAATCCCGTGGTCGCTCACCATTGAATGATTTTCACCCGTTCACTAATAAAAGTCAGTCTAGACTGACTGTTATTATGGGCACTGATCACCGAACTCTGTGAACGATGGGCGTTTCCCTGCTACCAACACCTGCCAGCCACCTTTCTACCCCTCCTGGAACAAATGGCCAGGACGAGGGTGAACGGGCAAACTTTGACCATCGGGGATTCCTCCCATTACAAACGAGTCTGAATCAGCCCCAATGTGCTTTTATCACTCTCTAGTCCTCAGGTTATCTTCACCGGCAAAAACAGACAATTTCCATTTGGCCTTTATCACAGAAGTGACATGAACACATTCAATCTTATTTTAGGGACATTATAATACCTATGGACTTTATAATACCTACCTATGTCATGTATATTTGGCAGAGGTGAAGCTTTTTTAAAAATGTATTGAAAGAAATCATGCGCAATATTACCCAGGCAAATAGTGGTTCCGGTTGATAGATCTGTGGCTAGATGTCGACCTTTTGACCCTGTCCACCTTTTGACCCTGTCTACCTATTGCATGTTGAACTTTTGGGGTCGATCTATTGACTGTCCATCTAATGACCCACACCTGACAAATATATAATAACAAACTTATCAATATGCAACACAATTATTAAACAAACAGACAAATGAATATAAACAAGAAACTAGAATTGCCTAATATCTTTAACGTAACAAATACTGTTTTTGGTTTTAAAAACTATTTGGATACATATTGTAACTGATCAGTTCAAATTTGTGATGTACAGTATTTAAAAAAGCTAATGGAGGTAAAGCCACAAACTGGAAATTGTGCGGCTAATATCCATTCTGCGCTGTGTGTCCTAATGTGTTCCTCCAGTCATATTTTACATACTGTAATCCACTACAGATAAAGAATAGGGAAGTACCAACAGTGGTGCGCAATTAAAACAAAGTGCAGCTAGTGTGATTACACCAAGAGGTATAACATCCAGAATATACCCGCAATAGAATTACAATAGATACAAAAGAAGGTGTTTCACACACAGCGCTCATTGTATAACCTCATGAAGCAGTGAAATAAATCAAAGTAGATATCATCATTTGTTTCCAACTGATTTCTTAAATGAAGAACTCAAACAGGTAGACTTGGTGACCTGAAATTATATCCACCCGGTCTCACAATTTATGTGAGTAGGTGGAATAGAACACAATATAGTGCAAATTATCCTTTGTTAAAAAGAGAATTTAATATAAGTCCACACTTACAAAGAGTAGACTTTTTTAAAAGCATGAGATATCAACCCAAAGGCAAAGCTGCTACCGATCAGATGAAAAAGACATAGCAGTCACAGGTCCATATACCAGTCCGGAACTAGAGAATGGAGTCCACGGCTGCATGTCAAAGTGCCCTGGCACTGGTGCTATGACAGTACTGGGTTTGGTAAGTAGTGTTCATGCTTTTCAACTCATCAAATGCAGGATGCCAGCCGAACTCTGAGTTTTTTTTTAAAGGGGCAAACAGTTACAAGGCATGGTAAATGATTGCCCCTTTAAAATCTTGATTTACTTGTGGGAATGGTGGATTATAAACATGATCTCCCGATGGTGTTGGAAACTCTTCATGAGTTTGGTCAATACTCGGGGTTAACAATCAACAGCAGTAAATCTCACTTGTTGATTGACGTAATGACTACTGAGTTGAGGGACGAACTCCACGGGGTAATAGATATACCTAGGGCTGAAAGGTTTGATTACTTGGGAGTAGTGATTACTAAAGATACATCTGAGTTTGTAAAATACAACATTGCACCAGTAATTGATTCTATTAGATCTAAATGCAAGAACTGGTTAAAACTGCCATTAACAGTCTTGGGAAGGGTAAACCTTATTAAAATGATGGTTCTGCCAAAGCTACTTTATCTCCTTCAACACTCTCCTATATATGTTCCCGATATGATATTTAGGAAAATTAATGGGATAATAACCTCCTTTGTATGGAGAAATAAAAGCCCAAGAGTAAAATTAACCACATTGAGATCAAGAGATCTTGGAGGGTTTGCCCTCCCAAACTTTAAATGGTATTACCTAGCAACGCAGTTGGTACATCTGCGAGATTGGGTTAAAGATCCATGTCAATCCGCAGAATTACTAATTTTAATTAAAAAGACCATTCCGGGATTTTCTCCAGTACAAGCAATTTTGATGAATAAATGCCGTAAGAAGTACCCCCCGATTTTGAATCAAGCAATTAAAATTTGGAAATGGATCACTAAGGAAATAGGTTACATGGACACCGACCCTGAAACAAATCTTTCTTCTCTAAGCACCTTTAAAACACTTAAAAAACATCAGGGTATGTCAGCCTGGTCACACTTTGGAATAACAAATTTGGGCCACGTAGTTGCGCAAGGAGGGGTTAAAACATTTGCCCAGTTGCAAATCGAGTTCGAAATACCGAACAGTATGTTCTTCCGCTTTCTGCAACTTAGAAGTGCAACCGAGGAATATTTGCAACTATCCTCCTCTAACATAAAAGACCACACAATTAAAATATTCCTTAGGAATATGGGTCCGTCTAAAGGAGTATCCAAATGTTATAAGTATATCTCATCCCTATCGCCAAATACTGGCCTGCATGAACTTATGACAAAGTGGACCAGGGAAATTCCTGATATAACACCTGATGATTGGGATAATGCACTTGCTATACCTAACCTGGCTACCACTTTACTCAGGACCCAGCAGATCCAATTTAATATCTTGCACCGTACATACTTATCGCCGACTAGAATTAAAAAGTTTGCAGGGGACAAAGTCGACTCTTGTCCTAAATGTAGGGAGTTGGGGTGCGACTTTTGGCACTTAATTTGGCAATGTAAACTCCTGCAAAAATTTTGGAAAGGCATTAAGGATATTATGATCAATATTGGCATCCCCCGTAGTGAAATAGGTCCCAAGGCTCTATTACTGGGAGTATGGTCTAGGTCAGGGCTGTCGGCAGACTTAAGGCAGCTGGCCATCAACTTAGGTTCACTTGCCAAGACCTGTATTGCAAGATCCTGGATGGCAGCTAAAGCACCTGATATTAAGGAATGGGTCAATATAGTTAACCACACTTTTGAACACGAGAAAGACGCTTTTCTCTCTAGAAACAATATTGGGAGATTTCACTTAATTTGGGAGAAATGGTATTACCCCCCTACTTTAAAAAAAAGACTTCTGGACACTAATATATAGAATAAATTTGATAAATTTAGGTTAAATGCACTTTATGATTAAAACTTGGAGGTAAAAAAAGATTTCTAAATAACACAAATGAAATACATATCAAAGTCATGAGCGCACGAGTGTTTTATTAGTAAGTCAAACAAATGACAAATTTACGTCAAGGTCGACACTGTGCTTTAAAAAAAAAAAAAATTGTTCGACACTTATAGTAATTTCCAGTATAATAGTTTTCAAGTTAGAAGCAGATCACGAACGCACGATAGGCTTAATAGATAGATAATTTAAGCAATAAAAATTATAATAAAATAAAACAATCTAAGATATACAGTAGGACCCATTCCCTGGGGCATAAGTACCCATGATTTGGAGAGAGAACAATACTGCAGG
The DNA here is from genome assembly GCF_055691185.1 of Crinia signifera. Taxonomy (NCBI): domain Eukaryota; kingdom Metazoa; phylum Chordata; class Amphibia; order Anura; family Myobatrachidae; genus Crinia; species Crinia signifera. The sequence goes on from NC_139224.1 coordinate 51,236,090, forward strand.
GGTTAAGGTACAGAGTCAGGAGGCCTAAGGACCTAGGGGTACATATGGTTATTAGAGAACCTGAATTTAGGATTGTGTATGTCAGGGGTGTCAAACACAAGGCCCGCGGGCCAAATCCGGCCCGCCAGACCTCTTCATGTGGCCCCCGCAGCCGCCGCCAGCCTTCACCTTTTATTCGCGTTTTTTTTTTTTTTAAACAAGAAAGCCGCCTCTTCAGAGCATGCGCGGCAGCCTACAAGCCAGAGAACGTCTGCCCTCTAGCGCAGTGCCGCCGGTCGTCAACCCCTCCTCCGCTCCCACCTGCTGTATAGGAGCCAGAGAGAGGAAAGAGCAGGTCCGTCGTGGTGAATGGTGCTGCTGCTGCTGTGCGCTCCAGGTCACTTACTGCTGAGTGTGCACTGCACAGTGACCGGGAGCACGCTGCCCCCCACTCCAGGATAGATAGTGCGAGGAGTGCTACTCACAGGAGGGAGGGGGAAATGCGCCTGTGTGAGAGCGCAGCTGTGTCCTTGGTGGTGGAGCAGCTCAGACTGGAGTGGACGCATCAGAGCGGGTAAGTGTCAAACTCTCTGCCTATGTGTGTGTATGTGCACTGGCACATTGCAGCCCATCATTAATTGCTGTGTCCCATGATAATAAGCAGGACATATGCCCTAAGACTGAGTGCTGCCCCCCTGTACACTGTATGTGATATGGGGGGCAGGAGAGAGTGGTAGGATGGTCAATTCACCAGTTGTATGTTAAGTACATTTGCTTGGATCGACCTGCTGAATAATCAAAGGTCTTCAATATCTGTCTGTATCTAATCACATGTATGTGTAATGTTTTGTATATTTGTATGTCTGCAAATTTAAAACCAAATAAAGAAGTATGAAACAGTAAAATCTTGACAGGTACTGTATGTTGTAAGCGGCATCAGTAAAATACTCCTTTTTTTTTTCAGTGGATGAAGCAATTCTTCAAAATCTACACTGTGAATATGACGGTTTAACTCAGATGAGGTGCAGCTGGGAGGTGAGAAAAGAATTGATCAGCTCTGTGTCCTTCACATTGCACTACAGAGAGCTACCTACAGACAGCACAAGGAAGATCTCCGCTGCTAGCAGCGGCACATCAGCAAAAGGGTAAGCCTAGGATTATACTGTAGCCAATATTATACTTGAATGTAACAAATCAGCTTCGAGGTAGCATTTATCACATACATTTCGTACCTATAGTACTTACGTTTCTGCAGGTAAAAGTAGAGGGAGGCGGGGACAAGACCAGTCCCATGAATTCAGGCAATTGTATGGAAATGATCATGTGACTACTCATCAATCACAGTCAGGGCCGGTGCAAGGCACCGGAGCGCCCCAGGCGAGTCGGGGTGGGAGCGCCCCGGTGCCGGGGGGGGGGTGTACCTGTCCTGCGGCTGTGTATATAAAGCTAGCGGCGGCGGCAGCGGGGGGTCCCTGCAGTCAAGAAATAACGAGCACTATCCGCCTGGCTACGCGGAAGCGCTTCTGTTGTGAAAACACTGGCCGCACGGCGCACGCTGATTGGCTGAATCTCAGCCAATCAGCGTGCGGCCAGTGTTTCCACAACAGAAGCGCTTCCGCGTAGCCAGGTGGATAGCGCTCGTTATTTCTTGACTGCAGGGACCCCCCGCTGCCGCCACCGCAAGCTTTATATACACAGACGCAGGACAGGTACCCCCGCGGCACGGGGGGGGGGGGCGAAATGCCGCCCTCCAGTGGCCGGCGCCCTAGGCAAATGCCTAGATTTGCCTAGTGGTAGCGCCGGCCCTGATCACAGTGTTTCTTGTTGCTATCCTGCCCGATTAACTAGGACAAGACAAATCTATTGCATTTCTTGGCTTGTTGCATGTGCTCTGAAAATGGCATGCATTGTAAAGCTTTCTGCATGCTATCCCAGGTTACAAACCTCACATCATCATCGGCGGTATGCATAGCAGAGAGAGTACCCTCCTTGTTTCCTCCCATCCCCCTGCTGGACACTGCAGTAGTCTGTGATACTAGGGAGGTGTACACGAATTGGGGTTCCACACGTTCAGGTGTCGACATTAATATAAAATAGCTAAAAACTCATATCGACCTTTTCATGTATCAGCCTTTCTCCGTGTCAACCTTTTGGGGTCGACCCAGAGACCCAATTGCTGTTGACCCTATAGTCCAGACCCAGTTCTAAAAGCAGTGCATGTAATGGGCATTGATTATTGTTTTACATTATAATACTTTCCAGATCATTCTAATTCTTAGCTACAGTATGTATCAGGAGGCTGGATAGACTCTAGAAACACAGATAAAATGATAATGATCTAACATCTATCTTTTTTAATTAAATGATTTACTGGAAACTGAACCAACACTATTTTATTAATAATAATAATAATAAGGTATTTGTGACTTATCTGGGCGCCCGATTTTCTTCACGTCAAATCGCATTGCATACAATCAGATTGCATGCGATGCGATTTGCCGCGATTTGCAGCGCTTTTAATATGTGAAGGCACCCAGATGCCTGTTTCATATGTGAAATGGCCCCCCACACCCCATTTTTAATTGTATACCCACCCTGATGGCTAAACCCCCCCATTGTTAACATCACCCCACTATCAACGCCAACCCGAAGCGTGGCGAGCGCAGCGAGCCCGCGAGGGGCGGCGGTACGCGTCCTCCGACCTTTTCATACCCCCACTATCCACGTCGGCGTGGAGCTGATTTTATATAGTGTGGCGAGCGCAGTGAGCCACACAGCCCGAAGTGTGGCGAGCGCAGCGAGCCCCGCGAGGGGACGCGGATACCTGTGAAGCCCGCGAGGGGACGCGTATAGCTGTGAAGGTATCCACGTCCCCTTGCGGGGCTCGCAGCGCTCGCCACGCTTTGGGCTCGGTGGCTCGCTGCGCTCGCCACACTATATAAAATCAACTCCACGCCGACGTGGATAGTGGGGGTATGAAAAGGTCGGAGGATGCGTACCGCCGCCGCTCGCCACGCTTCGGGTTGGCGTTGATAGTGGGGTGGCTTTAACAATGGAGGTCATTTAGCCATCAGGGTGGGTATACAATTAAAAATGGGGTCTGGGGGGCCATTTCACATATGAAACAGGCATCTGGGTGCCTGTACATATTAAAATCGCATCAAATCGCATCGCATGCAATACAATAGCATACAATGCAACGCGATTTTCTCTTCAAGGGAATTTCAAGGGAAATCGCGTCAAATCGCATCAAATCGCATGCTTAGGGTACTGGCATACAATTTCAACATCGGGTGCCCAGATAAGTCACAAGTACCAATAATAATAATAATAATAATAATAATAATAATAATAATAATAAAAATATCTGCCATAGATGTTTCCTTTTACCAGGGCCGGATTTAAATTTCAGAGTGCCCCTAGGCACCACATTATTTGCTGCCTCCACCCCCTCCCCCCCCCACACACACACACACAGGGGGCTTACCTAGGGTCAATAGATGGTTGTTGGCGAGCCTCCCCCTCCGCGGACTGCTCCCATCCTCCAGCGGGTCCCGGCGTCTTCAGTGGCACTTCTCCCCGACGTCCACCGCTGTTCAACCGCAGGGGTTCTTCACAGCAGCCGTCCGTCCTCAGGTCTCCCTCTCTGTCTGTGGCTCCCGGCACCTTCACTGCTGCAGGGACGCGCGGAAGCTACACCCGCAGCCGCCGCTATCTTTACATATCTTCCGGGGATGTTGGTGGGTCCCAGGATCCCTCCTCCACCAGCCGCTGGGTCTCTCTCTTCCTGCCAGCTGCCTGGAAGCTGCAGCTGCGGCCATTGCAATCTTCAATGGGGACATCAGCGTCTCCAGGGATATCTAGTCGTCGGGTCTCTACCATGGGCAGAACTAGACTCCCAGACCACTGCCTGCCGCCCTCAGCAGGTGCCACCCATAGGCCCGTGCCTCACGGGCCTAGTGGGAAATCCGGCCCTGCCTTTTACCCCAGATGCCCTCTGTGTAAAATGCATTCTTGGTGAGGTCGCAGCATACACTTGTATACGAGACACCGGGGTGGAAATCTACTAATATGTGTATTTTACTTCACATGTGATGTTGCTATGGGCAACCAATCAGAATCTACTTATTTATTTAGCACCCTCTAGAAGATAGTAGACAGGATCTGATTGGTTGCCTATAGCAACATCACATGTGAAGTAGAATACACATCTTAGTAATTTTCCCCCTGGGTTTGGCAGATACACTAAGTAATATGACTATTGAAAGTTGCACGACCCAAAGACTCATGGGCATCTTTGAAAAGACATTTCGTATTCAGAACGTCCATTAACTAAATTAGTCTCTACTGCAAGTCATGAGATTTCCTTATATATCAGTTTGTCTATTATATTTATTTTCAGTGTGGAAATACATTTATATGGATGCTGGAGCAACAGTGGTTCAGAGAGGGGGGAACTAACTCAGCCCAGGTCTGATGCAGGGGCCCATTACCTGGCAGCAGCAACTGCTGCAGCACTTCTTTTCTACCCAACACAAGCTGCTGTGCGCTGGCTGCATTGTGGACAGGGAGGTGTTTAAAATACTGGGTTTTTTTTGCATATTATTATAAGGGTGCAAGGCCACACCTCCCATGATTAGGCCAGACCCCTTGAAAAGTAACTGGGCCCGGCCAGGCGCTCTACTGCCCTGTGGGCCAGGGCAGTCGACACAAGCATTAGGTCGGCAATGGGAAGATTGACAGTCAAAAGGTCGACATGAATTTTTCAAGGTTTTTTTTACCCAAATTTCAACAGTCGACATGGACACCGTATCCCTGTACCGGCACACTATTATATTCTCCCCCCACTACCTAGTTGATGGTAGGGTATGAAATACCACCTGTTGGCACAAGTTGGCTAAAAAAAATGTGACAAACTCATGTCGACTTTTTGACTGTCGACCTTGCCATTTCTTGACCTTATGCTTGTGTCGGCCTTCCAACTCTGTCAACTTTAGCCATGTTGGCCTATTTCATGTCGACCTTTAATGGTCAACCTTCATAGTGTAGACCTAGCAACAGTATCCCTACTGTATATTGTGTCCTACTGTATATTGTGTCCTACTGTATATTGTGTCACAGTCCCTAGTGCTTTAAATATATATTGTGTCTCTTCTTCTGCAGAGAGAAATCTTGTATCAGTGAATGGAATGAAACAGAAGAGGGGTTTCTGTATGTTCAGTACAGCTGTACTCTGAAAATATCCCCTTCCCAGGCAAATAACTCCTTCTACATCCAGGTCCGACCCAAAGAGGAAGTGAAGAGTTTCAAACCCTCTGAATATAGTGAGTAGTATTCTACATGATATGATTATATAATGGGCAGTATTCAATGCTCCCAGTTCACTGTTTTGTTACTGCGAGGCTCGCTTTTTTTTTGGTGAGAGGGCCAGACCTCTCACCAAAAATGGTCCCCGCCCTATTCAACACTCCCGGTTCGCTAAAAATGAACAGCGAGCTTCGCCCTGTCCGCCGCTTGGTCCTCGACGTTGTTCACCGAAATTTTGTGTACCTCACCGTTTGTGTATGCTTCTCCGTTTTGCTCTCGGAATCTTTTTTTAGGTGAACTCAACTTACGTTTTTTGGTGTCTACAAGTCTATTATTTTATCATTTGAAGGATCTATATTATTTTTTTCTTTAGAAGCATCACATCAATATATAAAAAAAAAAATTGTGGTCATTTTTTTCTCCCATGATGCATTTTTTCACACTGTTTATTATACCCATGATTCACCTCAGTTATTAACTGATTCACCTCTAAGACTAATTTGTGTTTTCATATATTTCTCTGCAATATTTGAACACTGCCTACAACAACTGAGTCTGCCTCCTCATACGCCGCATTGCTTAATGCTTGGTGAGCAACTGACGCATTGAATAGGGTGAGCGGGAGGCATGGTGATGCGTGGGAAAAAAATGGCATACGCACGGCGAGCGCATGGCTTGCGTAAAAAAAGAATTGAATACCGCCCACTGTCTGCAGCTCAAGGCAGCTAAGTAATATTTCCTGAATAGCATATGTTATAGGACTTCATAAGTACTCAGGCTGTTCTAGACCTACAGTACTTGGCCATAATATGTCCTTTGATGTATCAATGTAAAGGACTTAAAATGACTACAGCAGTGGTCATGTCAGTGGACCATGCACCCACCACTTGTGACCCACCCCCACCACTCGTGGCCCCGTCCTTTTATCCTGTGATCACACGTCCCGCGTGGCAGGTCCCGGTTCCCCTGTACTTGACTCCCTCCGCAGCCGCCGGGTGGGCTGGACAGACCGGCTGCGGGTTCCCCACCGCTGCTCTATAGTATGATAATGGAATGTTGACCAATGTACACTACAAGGAAAATATAATGCTACTATTAATATCACTGAAAGCAAACGCTTCGAAAGCTAGTCTTCTACCTTGTGATTGCCTCTATGTTTGTGCATGTGTGAGAGAGAAAGAGATGTAGTTTCACTCACTGCCAACATATAGCAGTGTTTCAGGGACACAGAATCAGACACTAGACATATATATATGATATAGATACTTCAATTCCCAACACACATTTTTTATGCGTTGGGCTGATCCATGGAACATAAGGATCAATGTTTAAACATATTAAACATAGAAGATAGTATTCCAAAGTAACATATTGCAGTACCAAAAAGCAGAGAAACAGGTCACACTCTATGTGCCCACATTACTGTATATTTATTTATTGTCCCAGTTCAGACTGAGCCTCCCACAGATCTACAAATAAAGGACCAACTAAGCCACGGATACATGCTGAGGTGGAGCCAACCAGTGGTTAAATTTGACACTGTCCAATTGACATACCAGTTGTGCTACTGGAAACAGGTACCACAAGATGACCATAGAAATGTTATGTGCAGCCTATATGTCTGTCTGTCATTAGCCATCCTCTCCGCCGCCTTTAGCTTTGAATTTAACATGTCTATTTACTCTCAATCACTTTGATTATACTTTTGAAGGGGGACCCAGAATGTCCGAATGCGTTACTGCAGAATGTCTCTGGAAACTTGCCTGAGTATTACATTCCAAGTACTGACCTCCAGGGCTCCACTAACTATACAGCCAGAGTGCGTGCAAAGCCTGATGGGAATTCTGGTTACAATGGTCCATGGAGTGACTGGAGTCAGATCTGTTCATGGAAGACAGACACAGGTAGTGACTTTTCATCACTGTACTTTCCCATTTTGTGGTAATCATCATAATGCAGGTCACATTTTGTAGCAAATGGACAAAACCATGTGCACTGCAGGTGGGGCAGATGTAACGTGTGCAGAGAGATTTACATTTGTGTGAGTTATTTTGTTTCTGTGCAGGATAAATATTGGCTTCTTTATTTTTACACTGCAATTTAGATTTCATTTTGAACACATCCCACCCAAATCTAACTCTCTCTGCTCATGTTACATCTGCCCCACCTGCAGTGCAGCATGGTTTTGGCCATTTGCTTAAAAAGAAATGTGCTTTGCGATCAGGTCTGAATGACCCCCAATATTTCCCGGCCTCCACAAAGAAATAGTCCTATCATCAAGACAACGGGGACATTTACTAAGATGGCAGTTCTATTTCACATGTGATGTTGCTATGGGCAACTAATCAGAATCTACTTATTTATTTAGCACCTTCTTGAAGATCATAGATAGAATCTGATTGGTTGCCTAAAGCAACATCCCATCTGTAATAGAACTGTCATCTTAGTAAATATTCCCCAAAATGTTGATAGTCACCCAGCAGTAAAATTGCATTTCTATCTTCCTCACCAAATTATAAAATTATTATAATTCTACGTATTTGGGGAGACTTTTAAGCTGATAATGTAGGATGGGTACACACCCACTTGGCACTGGCCACACCCACAGTACATTGTCCACTGCCCCTCCCCTTCTCACAATAAGCCCGTGATTACTTTCAGCTCCAGGTCAGTGATGCCAATTAATCCAGCCTTGGGGATAAAATCTATAAGAAATAATAATTTACAAGATTATATACTACTAGTAAGCCCGCTCGAAGCAAAAGCTTCGAAAGCTAGTCTGTTACCGTCTGCGTTCGTGCATGTGTAAGAAAGAGATGTAGTTTCACTCTCTTCCAGCAGATATATATATATATATATATATATATATATATATATATATCTCCAGGATGCTTAATAAAAAGCAGGGTGCACCCCTACCAATCAACTCACCTGGATGTGAGTGCAGGACCCTACGCCTATATATATATATATATATATATATATATATATATATATATAGTGGAGGAAAAAACAGGCGGCACTCGGAGGTCTTTTCAAATACGTGTATTCAAGCAGAAAGGCTTAACGTTTCGGAGCTATGCTCCTTTGTCAAAAGCGTGCGGTGAGACAGTGAGGTAAGCAAACATCTTACCTTATGTAGGGTGCCCTCCATTCCGTCCTCCGTCCTGGTCCCCGCCCGCCGCCGGCGCCGTTTGTCTGTAGCCGGATGTCGAGGCTGCGTCGCTTCCGGAAGTGGCGTGGGGAACTGGTCAGAGCCCTGCGTGGAACGCAAGCCCTCGCTCACCATGGTAACCATTCCTCCAATACTGTCTGACGCGCGTCACGGCTGGGTTGGGGACCTGGAGACGGGGATAGAAAGTGCAGGGGCTTAGTAACAGTGCAAACAATATACAAAAAAATATACAAAAAACATGAAGCATGAATTAATGGTGTCAAAATGCTGAACAATTCTGTTAATGTATGCATTCCTTATGCTGTGCAAACAAAACCGTGCTGTGGAAAAGAAACCGGTAGCGTGAAACCTTATGTGACAAACAAAACATAATGTGTGGGGGCATAAGAGGAATGGCTATGCATAAATGTGAGTTGTGGTATGCTGGGATATAACCCAGATTATAAAAGTGATGAAGTTTAAAAAGCGCTGTGCTTACATGACAGCGGGGTTTAAAAAGGATGCAAGATTGGCATGTGTGACTCTTTGTTGAGTCACAGCTGGCTATCACGCTTACTAGCCCGTATATTATTTTATTGCGGACCGGTGCATGGCCATTCTTTCCCTCATATTTCTGACCGTTTTGCCCACATATATTTTTGAGCAAGGGCATTGGATGACATAAACGATGTGTGTCGTCCTACATGTAAGTACATGCTTGATGCGGTGGGCTGTTTTAGTCACTGGGTGTACGAACGAAGGAAACTGCACTAATGTCAATTTAGACACTAGTGACACATACAGTTATACACATGAAGTCCGCTTCAGCGACAGCAAGCAGTAGGCTCAAACTAACACTCTCCCTAATAGATATAAACACTAGGAATTTAAGCGAGTGTTTTATCTAGCCCGCAATAATAATTACATAAAATAATATACGGGCTAGTAAGCGTGATAGCCAGCTATGACTCAACAAAGAGTCACACATGCCAATCTTGCATCCTTTTTAAACCCCGCTGTCATGTAAGCACAGCGCTTTTTAAACTTCATCACTTTTATAATCTGGGTTATATCCCAGCATACCACAACTCACATTTATGCATAGCCATTCCTCTTATGCCCCCACACATTATGTTTTGTTTGTCACATAAGGTTTCACGCTACCGGTTTCTTTTCCACAGCACGGTTTTGTTTGCACAGCATAAGGAATGCATACATTAACAGAATTGTTCAGCATTTTGACACCATTAATTCATGCTTCATGTTTTTTGTATATTTTTTGTATATTGTTTGCACTGTTACTAAGCCCCTGCACTTTCTATCCCCGTCTCCAGGTCCCCAACCCAGCCGTGACGCGCGTCAGACAGTATTGGAGGAATGGTTACCATGGTGAGCGAGGGCTTGCGTTCCACGCAGGGCTCTGACCAGTTCCCCACGCCACTTCCGGAAGCGACGCAGCCTCGACATCCGGCTACAGACAAACGGCGCCGGCGGCGGGCGGGAACCAGGACGGAGGACGGAATGGAGGGCACCCTACATAAGGTAAGATGTTTGCTTACCTCACTGTCTCACCGCACGCTTTTGACAAAGGAGCATAGCTCCGAAACGTTAAGCCTTTCTGCTTGAATACACGTATTTGAAAAGACCTCCGAGTGCCGCCTGTTCTTTCCTCCACTACCTACATCTAGAGAGGGCACCGGGGCAGCTGTTTAAGGGACCGGAGAGTGCCAGGCCGCAACTTCACTAACTATATATATATATATATATATATATATATATATAGAGAGAGAGATGATTTTGGTTAATGTGTATTATATTAACGTGATAGATCCTCAAGAAGTGGTAGCAAGCACTGTATAGGCCAGGCATGTCCAAACTATGGCCCTCCAGCTGTTGTGAAACTACAAGTTCCATCATGCCTTGCCACAGTTTTGCTATTAGGGAATCTTAAAACTGTGGCAAGGCATGCTGGGATGTGTAGTTTCACAACAGCTGGAGGGCCACAGTTTGGACATGCCTGGTATAGGCTAAAGCCATAGACAAGAGCGTAAATGTAGATAAGGACACGTAGAGGGTCTTGGTGAGGGATGTACATGACATAGACACATTCCCTGTCATTATCACAACAAACAATGGGCCTCTAGGGCTCAGACTCCATTATGCTGCGTGGCTGGGCGCTGCAGCCACGAGAGACCCTTAAAGCGCCCCTGCCAGGGAGTATGACATAAAGGTCATTTGGTATTGCCCCCATCTCACAATGTAAAATGTTTTTGCTGTTTTTCAGATGTGGATAAACAGAGCATATTCATTTCTGCAATTGTTATCTCCATAGTGCTCTCAGCTTGTGCATGTCTGGGGTACAAGTACTTCAAGAGGTGAGTAAGTACAGAAGGGATAAGGCTAACTCGCAACTGGAGAGTAGTCTGATTCTGTTATGTATACAGTGCTAGCACATTTATACATAATAACAATGGCAGCGAGACCTGATCGCACACCTGCAAATTCACAGGCCGGGCGATAATCGAACCACTGTGCATGTTACGGCTCGCCCTATGCAAGAGCAAGGTCATCCTTATTGGCAGAGTGTATATAAGTACGTGCAGTGTGGTTGTTAGACCTCACACTTAGAAGATATAACCAGTTTGAAGGGTTTATTCAAGTGGCAGGCTTGTAGGTTACAACAGTACTTCATGTGTTAACTTCAAGCAGTAATACAACTTGTACATTTGGTAACGACAGTCTCTGGTTGTTACTTAGCTGTAGCGTTTTGGCGCGTGCAGGGTAAATGACAGTCTGCTGGTTTACGCTGCGGTATCTCTCCCAGTCTCGCTGCTGCCAATGATGACTGATCTCCCTGTGCAAAAGGTCACGCTGGTAACGGGTTTACAGCGGGGACTTGCTCCTATGCGCTCCGGTGCACGTGGAGCTACAAACAGCATGGACGGAGTCACACACGATCTGAGGCACACTCTAACGCGGGGACTTCCTCACAGGAAAGAGTAACGCTGCCAGCAGGGTCAGGGGTCTCTGCCCTGCTATTCGCTTAAGCGACCTGTCACTCAGGGTGACGCTTAACTACGTTGGCTGCAAGGGGGAAAGGGAAGACTGTAAGTCTCACACTAAGCAGTGTATGCGGAGACAGGCGCTGAGCGCTGCAATCTAACACTCCCCCTCGCTTAAGGCTGTCTTCGGCTACATAAAAGAACTCAATACAATGCTTTGTCCTTTTGTAATACCTGTAACCGAAAATATGGTTAGAGAGAAAAAGACATTCAGAACATCAAAAACTTCAAATCAACATTTTTGAACTTAGACAAGTCCACAGTCCTTCACGAACTTAATAAGCAAGTTTCCCGACAGTCCTTTAGTAAGCATGTCAGCGACATTCTGTTCACTTGCAATGTATTCAACATCGATGGACTTGTTCTCCACTAGTTCTCTGATGAAGTGATGTCTTATCGCGATGTGCTTTGACCTTCCATGGTGCTTGGTAGTACAGGAAAGATCTATTGCTCCCCTGTTATCACATGCGATACTGATAGTCTCTTCTTCATAAAGTAGACCTAACTCACACAAAGTCTCTTTGATCCAGAGTGCTTCTTTTGATGTCTCTGTAAGAGCCATGTATTCGGCCTCGGTTGTTGAGAGAGCAACGGTCGGTTGTTTTCTACTCGCCCAACTAACTGCTGCTCCGGCCAGTGTGAACAGGTAACCGGTGTGGGAACGACGATCATCTTCATCTGCTCCCCAGTCGGCATCGCAGAAGACTTTCAAATTTGAATTGCTTGTCTTGGCGAATTTTAATTTCAAGGAACTTGTACCTTTTAGGTATCTCAGAATCCTCTTCACCGCAATCCAGTGTTGTCTTCCAGGATTTATTGCAAATTGGCTCACCCGACTGACTGCATGAGTGATGTCTGGACGAGTTCCAATGCTTGCATACATAAGACTTCCAACCACGTTCTTGTAAGGAACATCTTGCATTTCCTCTATTTCTTCTTGTGTGGTTGGTGACATACCTTTTGTAATCTTGACGCTTTTGTCAATTGGTGTATTCACTGACTTGGAGTCTGCCATCCCATACTTCAAGATTGTTGCCTCGATGTACGTTTGTTGGTCGACTGTGACTGTTCCCTTTTGCAAGTTTTGAACAATCCTCATGCCCAACAGATGATTGGCTGGACCTAAGTCTTTCAACTTGAATCTCTGTTTCAGTTGATCTCTCACACTTGTGATGTGATCTTCGTGACCTGCTATAAGTATATCATCCACATAGACTGCTATGATGAACAACTTTTCTCCCAGAGTTTTGTGATAAAGGCAGTGGTCAGTCTCTGATCTAATAAAATTCATTTCAAGCAGTACTGTGTCCAATTTTATGTACCAGCAACGACCACTCTGCTTTAGGCCATATATGGATTTCTTCAGAAGACACACTTTCTCTGTCTGAAGTTCATTCTCATCATAATGATCTGGTGATTCCATATAGATCTCTTCAAGTAGTTCTCCATTTAGAAACGCTGAATCGAAGTCTAATTGGTATAGCAGTAAGTCTTGTAAAGTGGCGACTGCAATTACTAATCTGAGAGTGTTATACCTCGCAACAGGTGAGTATATCTCCCCATAGTCAATTCCGGATCTCTGTGTGTATCCCTTAGCAACAAGACGGGCTTTGTAACGGGCAACTTCTCCGTCTGAATTTAACTTCTTGCAGAAGACCCACTTGTTCTTGACTGTCTTGCGGTTGCTTGGCCTATTTACTATGGTCCAAGTATCGTTCTCTCTCAGTGCTGATAACTCTGTGTCTATTGCAGATTTCCATTTCGCCCAATCACTGCACGCTTTCGCTTCTTGAATACTCTGAGGTTCACTGAAAACAATATTCGCATATTCTTCCTCATATCTTCTGGCTGGTATGCCCTTGTTTCTTCTTACAGAAGCTCTTTTAGTTGGTTCGCTTCCTTCTTCAGTATTTTCTGTTGCAGGTATGCTTTCTATTTCACATACCTCTACTAGTGCTTGCTTTTCTTGCTCTTTTGCTTTTGTGGGTGATGCTGTTTCTTGAAATATCACATCTCTTGATTTCAGGAGACGTCTGTTCTCTGCATCCCAGAGCCTGTACCCTTTGCTCTCCTCACAATAGCCTAGCAATATGCACTGTCTTGATTTTGGGTCAAGTTTCTTCCTTCTCTCCTTTGGTATATGCGCATAAGCTCTGCTCCCAAAGACGCGGAGGTGACTGATGTCTGGCTTCTTCCCAGACCAGGCCTCTAAGGGGGTTTTTCCCTTCACGGCCACTGTAGGTGTTCTGTTTTTCAGGTATACTGCAGTAGATACAGCTTCTGCCCAAAAACTCTTCTCCAGGCCAGCATCGTTCACCATCGCTCGTGCTCTTTCAACGATTGTTCTATTCGCCCTTTCACTTACGCCATTCTGTTCAGGCGTGTAGGCCATCGTCAGCTGATGCTTTATGCCATGCCTTTTTAGGAAGTCGGTTAGTACTTCATTTTCGTACTCTCCCCCATTGTCGGATCTCAGGACCTTTAGTTTTAGGCCCGTCTGAGTTTCCACTAGGTTCTTGTACTCCACAATTTTCTTGACCACCTCACTTTTCTTCTTTATGAAGTATACGTGTGTCATTCTTGTGGCGTCATCGATGAGAGTCATGAAGTATTTGTAACCACTGGTTGACTCCTCTTCCATTGGTCCGCACACATCTGTGTGCACCAGAGCTAGTTGTGTTTCTGCTCTGCCTGCTGACTTGGGAAATGGGTTGCGGGTCTGCTTGCCTTTTATGCAACTCTCGCACACAGGTCTTCCGGTGTCTTTCACTGTGATTCCTGTTGCCATCCCATCAGCTAATTTCTGGACATTATCATATCCTAAGTGTCCCAAACGTCTGTGCCAGAGCTCCATGGACTCATTTTCAGCAGAGGCTGCCAAAGCTACACATTCATCTGTGTCTAGGACGTATAGTTGGTTGCATCGGGTTGCTGAAGCAATTACAGTCCCTCTTTCATTATGCACCATGCACTTGCCCTTTGCAAACTGGACTCTGTAGCCTTTTGCCTCGAGTACGCTGATAGCGATGAGGTTACTTCCCAATTCTGGTACATACAGGACGTCTTGGATATCTGTGACTACTGTCTGTCCCTCAATTCTTAGTCTCACCGTGATTGTCCCAACACTTGAAGCAGTAAGGATCTTTTCACCAATCCCGGTAACTGTTGTGGGGTTACACTGTGTTAAAGAATTGAACCACTCCTTGTTGCAGCTGAAGTGTCTAGAGGCTCCCGAGTCCATGTACCAGAGATCCCTCCTTGGCTTGTCTGTTACATTCAGTGCTGACTCGTTCTTCTTATCATGCCGCTTGTGCATGCCACTAGTGTTCTTCAGCCTGCATTCTGAAGCCTTGTGCCCTACTTTGTGGCACACATAACATTTGAATGTGCATTTCTTGGGTTTCGCACCCTTTGCTACTAAGGCAGAATCTTCAGCTATGGCATCCTTGTGGATTCTCTCTTGGAACTGTAGTAGTTTGGCTCTCACAACTTCAGTTGTAAGCTTGGTCTCATTTGACTCTAGTGCGACAACCAGAAAGTCAAATTCCTCTGTCAAATTCTGCAGCATTACCATTGCTACTTCTTCCTCATCCACTTTTGCTCCTACACACGCCAATTGCTGAGCTATCGATAGTATTTTATCAATATAATCGTTCATGTCCTTGCATGCATTCAATTTTGTTCCATACAGTGTGCGTCTCAGACTTATCCTTCTCATTAAGCCTTTATTTTCATAAGCACCTTGTAGAGTTGTTCACATGTCCTTAGCGGACTCCTTCCCACAGATAGTAGAGTAAACATGCTGCTCCACAGCCAGGCCTATTGTGCCAATGGCCTTGTCTACCTCTTCTGGGTTTGGACTTTCTCCTGGGGCTATTGTGACTTTCCATAGCTTCTCCCTCTTAAGCTGCATTTCCATAGCGAACTTCCATGTAGTGTAATTCTCTGAGCCTTTGAGCTTTGGAAAGTTCATGCTATGCCCTGTACTGTGCATTCTCGTTAACTCTTCCACAAATGGCAATTTAGAAATAATTCCTTTGTGTTCTTTTATGTACTGCGCTAGCACTTTGTCTTCAGGGGGTTAATCTTCGCGCACGTGACGTGCTGGGCCCATAACCTATTGGCAGAGTGTATATAAGTACGTGCAGTGTGGTTGTTAGACCTCACACTTAGAAGATATAACCAGTTTGAAGGGTTTATTCAAGTGGCAGGCTTGTAGGTTACAACAGTACTTCATGTGTTAACTTCAAGCAGTAATACAACTTGTACATTTGGTAACGACAGTCTCTGGTTGTTACTTAGCTGTAGCGTTTTGGCGCGTGCAGGGTAAATGACAGTCTGCTGGTTTACGCTGCGGTATCTCTCCCAGTCTCGCTGCTGCCAATGATGACTGATCTCCCTGTGCAAAAGGTCACGCTGGTAACGGGTTTACAGCGGGGACTTGCTCCTATGCGCTCCGGTGCACGTGGAGCTACAAACAGCATGGACGGAGTCACACACGATCTGAGGCACACTCTAACGCGGGGACTTCCTCACAGGAAAGAGTAACGCTGCCAGCAGGGTCAGGGGTCTCTGCCCTGCTATTCGCTTAAGCGACCTGTCACTCAGGGTGACGCTTAACTACGTTGGCTGCAAGGGGGAAAGGGAAGACTGTAAGTCTCACACTAAGCAGTGTATGCGGAGACAGGCGCTGAGCGCTGCAATCTAACAATCCTGCCATAAAATCCTAACACTTTTTGTTTTCACTGGCCGTACTCAAGTTCATAGACATGAAGCCGGTATTTTGGGGTGGTAATCGGGAAGTTGTGTGATGTCAGCTCCAGCCCTGATCTGCCTGTTTCTATCACACCCGCTGAGTTTGGTTACTCTGGCCGGGCGGCGATGACCTGATTGCAGAGCTCTGCAAATTAGCAGCCCAGGATCAGATGCTCAGACAAGATCATCTGAGATGTAACTAAAAGTCAGTGGAATCCATAGCAAAATCTTGAAAAGCTTCCCAACCCTCCCTGTGCCGAGGTTGTCAGGAATAGAGAGAAAAGTGAAAGAGAGAAAGATAGGGTATCAGGAAGAAAGGGATGAGAGGGGAGAGAGAGAAAGCATATCTGGGAGAGAAAAAGTGTCAGAGAGGGATGGGAGCTGAGAAATTCAGGGAGGGATGTAGAGAGAAAGAGAAGGGACAAAGAGTGTTAGGAAGAGACCGATAGGGAGAAATAAAGGGTGTCAGAAAGAGAAAGAGAATGAGAGAGACGATATCAGGGACTGAGTGAGAGACTATTAGATAGACAATGTAAGAGAAAAGCCCCATACACACGGTGCAATCTAAGCCCTTATAACAGGGGATATGGTCACTGAGCGACCAACTCCCCGTGTATACGGTGCGAGTGTCGCCAGGAGCTCTCTCCTGCGACCAGCCCTGGGCTGGTCGCTGGTCACCGCAGGAGCATGCTCCTGCGACCAGCTGCTTCCCCCGGCAGTGTCTCCTTTTCATATCAGGTCACTGATGAAAAGGAGACACTGAGCAATATGATTTCTGAGCAATATTTTGCCAGCAATCATATTGCTCCGTGTGTACAGAGCATTAGAGTCAGAGAAAGACAGTTTTGGGGGGGAGAGTATCAGGGAGAGAAAGAGAAAGAGGATCAAGACAAGCACTGTCGGACTACAGCATGGCCTAGGTCTTTGATGGGGGGGGGCACTTCACGACATTAGATCCCATCCCCTAAATACCCGCAAATGGTGGCACTGGACTACCCTGCTGTCAGGAGCTGGCCAGACTGGGTCAGAGTTTTCTGCAGTGTGGAGACCCCCCAGCTGCATCCTACAGTGGGGCAGATGTATTAAGCCTTAACAAGAGATAAATGCAAGGGTGATAAAGAGAGATAAATGTCCAGCCAATCAGCTCCTTACTGACTTTTTTTAAACACAGGCTGTAACATGGCAGTTAGCAGGTGATTGGCTGGACGTTTATCTCTCCTTATCACACTTGCATTTATCTCTTGTTAAAGCTTAATACATCTGCCCCAATATGTGGCTGCAGCCTGAGGGTTGCTATTGGCGGTGGCCATTTTGTCTGGAGTGAAGAGGGAGTGGTGGGCCTTGCAGGCAGTCTGTAACATGGCCCTATAGCAGCTGCACCAATGGTAATTCTTCCACTGGTCACCGTATGTATTAGCATGCAAGTATAGCCTAACTCTCCAGAATCTTGGACCAACTATTTAATTGTGACAGGTTAAGCTAAGATGAGGGGCCCCACACATTTATACAGCACAGCGGGATAGCTGTTTTAGCATAGCAGTGACCTATCTCCCTGTCCTTTGGGCTGTCTATTCTACAATGAGATATTTGGGTCCAGATACAGCTATTTTACCATATAATACACTATTATTGTTGTTGGAAACCCCTCGATTACATGTACCCCTGTGAGATTGGTACTCTTACTTCTTTTAAGAAGGTTGTACTAAGCATACAGCATAGGCTGGTCCTAGCAAGACAAAAAGTAAATTACTTGTTTTGTGGTATCCTTTATTTTCTTACATGCAGTGTGAACCCATGTTATTCAATATTGTTATTCTTAGAATTATTTGGTGGCCTTCCCAACTGTCTTGTATCTGTTGCACCAGATTTAGGAGCGCTGCTTTTCCTCCATTCTATCTTTTTTTTTTAAATCATGTATTTTTTTTTTTCCATCAATAGATATTTATTGACATATATTTGTATATGGGGTACAGAAATAAAAAAAAGGGGAGACATTAGGGGGGGGGGGGGACTGCAGTCGGGGGTGAGGACAATACAAAACGGTAACACTTTACACACTGGGTTTTATACATTGATCATATAAAACACATTAGGTCACTTCGCATAGCGAGCTGTACATAGGGATATAAATACAGAGTCTATTATAAAGTTAGTCTAGGGCAAGAGAGCATCAATTAGACAGAGGTTTGGGGTGAGGGAGGTTCTGCATCTGAATCGGGGGGCTCATTCAGGCTAAAGGTAGTTGTTTGTCCAGGCGTGCCTGAGGGGAAGAGTCTAGTACCCTCCTTGTCAGTTGCATAGGTGTGCCAGGGAGCCCATTTAGGGTGGGGCGAGGGGGGATTGGGGGAGTGGGGTTGGAAGCCGGTTTCCATGAGGAAATGGTGATTCATTTTTAGTATAACCTTATGGAAGGGGGGGGGGAGAAGTCTGCTTCCAATGTTGAGCTAGGTTTGCCCTTGCCGCTATGAGAATGTGTCCGAGGACATATGTCTTCCCAATCGGGAGGTCTTGTGGGTATACATGGAATAAAGCTAATAGTGGGTCAGGGGAAAGGGTTAGTTGGATCACTTCAGAGATGAGGTCAAAGACCTCTCCCCAATATGCCCTGAGCTTGTGGCAGGACCAGAAGATATGGTAGATGGTACCTATATTCCCGCATTGTCGCCAGCACATATTGGAGCACGTTGGCCAGAAGGTGTGGAGACGGTCTGGAGTGAGGTAGAGCCGATTTATCAATTTGATGTGCATCTCCGAGTGGTTGAGGCAGCGGGACATTGTGTAAGAAGATAAGAATATCTTGCGCCATTGGGGGCCAGAAAGCTGGACGCCCAGATCCGATTCACATTTTTTATGGGCTGAAGTTTTAGTAAACTCTGCAGGGGTTATGAGTGTGTCGTACCAAAAGGAGATGTCCCCTTTGGAGAGTGACTGGGAAGGTCGGGAAAGGATCGTCTGATGTCGGGGGTCTAGTGTGGGGCATTTGGAAAAATGGGAGTTCCACCAGTGTGTCACCTGGAGGTAGTGGAGGTACTCGTGAGGGGGGAGAGAGTATGTTTCCTGGAGAAAGGGAAAGGGTCGTATTGAGTTAGCGTCAACTATGTCTCCTAAGGATGTGATCCCATTCTGTTTCCAGAGGGACAGGTTAAGGTTAGGTATTAGTCTTGCCAGGGTAGTGATGGGGAGGGAGGTGATAAGGGAGGTAGTGGCGCGAAGGGAGGACAGTAGTTGGTCCCATGCGTGTAAAGTAGCGGACGTCGTTGGAAGAAGGGTAGGTAGTGGGGGCCTGATGTGGTTTGGGATCTTAAGGAGATCGCTAATAGGGATATTGGGGGAGTGACATTGTTCAATGTCCACCCAGGCCCTGTGGGTAGGATTTTCAAAATAGTGTTTAGCTGGGGCGAGTAAGCAGGCCACCTGGTATTGAGCCAAGTCTGGGAGGTCGAGACCCCCATATGCTCTTGGAATTACCATTTTGGAGCGGGCCATAACGGGGGGTTTGGATGACCAAATGTATTTTGTCAGGATAGAGGTGGCCTGTTGTAGGGACTTTTTAGGGAACACATATGGGATAGTGCGGAACAGATACATTAGTTTGGGTAGGAGCGACATTTTAAATGCCGCCATCCTACCCATCTATGAGATTTCATACGCCGACCATGATCTGGATAGTGATGTGAGGGAAGTTAGGAAGGGAGAAAGATTAACATCGAATACAGACGTCATGTTAGGGGGGATGTGAATGCCTAAGTATTTTATAGAGGTAGCTTGCCAATTGTAGGTGTAAGTGGCTTTCAGTCGGGGAAGGTGGTCAGTGAGATTGATCGGTAGTGCATCAGTCTTGGATGTATTAAGCTTATAGTAGGATGCGGCGCTGTAAGCAGCTAGCGTCTCGTGGATGTGTGGGAGCGTGTGGATGGGGTCTGTCACGAAAAGTAGCACGTCGTCCGCGAATAGGCTGAGTTTATGCTTGTTGGGGCCTACCTGGAGACCTGGGATGTTAGGGTTATTGCGAATGGCCATAGCTAATGGTTCAATGGAGAGGACAAATATTAGGGGTGAGAGTGGGCAGCCCTGCCTTGTGCCATTGGTGATATTAAAGGGGGAGGAAAGAAAGCCATTGCTGAACACTCGGGCCGAGGGGGAGCTATATAGTGACATAATTGATGATAATATCCGGTCTCTGAAACCGAAGCGTGATAAGACTTCCTGCTTGTATTGCCAATTAAGGCGGTCGAATGCCTTTTCGGCATCTAATGAGACGAGAAGGAGATCTTGTTTAGCAGACAGAGAGTCTATCAAGTTAAAAACTCTCCGTGTATTGTCCGGGGCCTGACGTCCTGGGACAAACCCCGTCTGGTCCGGGTGTATCAGCAAGGGAAGATAGAGGTTGATTCGGGATGCCATTAGCTTGGCGAAGATCTTAATATCTCTATTCAACAGGGCTATAGGACGGTAATTTTGGCACAGGGCAGGGTTCTTGCCGGGTTTCGGGATGGTAACAATTCTGGCCTCTAACAGTTCTGGGGGGGCGTGTCCTAGTGAGGAGAGTTCGTTGAACAGGTCAGTAAGGTAGGGTGATAGCAAGTCACTGAAGGTTTTATAAAAATCTGTAATGAACCCATCCGGGCCAGGGGCTTTATTACGCGGGAGTGACTTAATAACCGACTGGACCTCCAGGCGGGACCAGGGGGCGTTTAATAGGTCTAGTTGGTCCTGGGAGAGTGAGGGAAGGTGTAGGTTTTCGAGGAAGCTGTGGATAGATGGAGGGGTGGGCTGCGGTGTGGAAGGGTCCGTAGACAGGTTGTATAATTTGGAATAATATTCTGCGAACTGGTTTGCGATGTCTTTAGGGTTATGTATTTTCACATTACTAGGGGATATAATATACTTTATGCGATTTCTAGCTTGCTGGGCGCGCAGTTTCCGGGCTAGCATTCTGCCCGATCTGTTGCTAGCGAGGTAGAACTTGTGTCTCACTCTGTTTAAGGCCGCTTGGGTGCGGGCCAGGAGCATTTTCTGTAGTTGGCTCCGTACTGAAGCCAACTCTACCTTCAAGGAGTTAGAGGGGGTCTCCCTATTTCTTGTGTTAAGTTCTGCTAGTTTAGCCTCTAGGGCTTTTTGGGTTGCGGTGGCGTTCCGTTTCAGAGTTGCTCCAGCTTGGATAGCAGCCCCTCTAGTAACCGCCTTAAAGGCGCACCAGTGGTTAGTCACCGATGTGTCTGACGTTTTGTTGTCGGACATGTATAGTTCCATTGTTTTTAGAATGGTGCTTTTGGCCGTAGGGTTTGATAGTAGGTGGGGGAACAGGCGCCAGGGCCTAGGGGGGATTCAGGAGGATTGGAAGTTCCATTGCCACACAACAGGGGCATGATCAGACCACGTGATGGGGAGAATGTCAACTCCTACGGAGTGTTGGAGGGACCACTTATCACACAGAATATAGTCAATTCTCGAGTAGGTGTTATGGACTTGGGAGTGGAAGGTGTATTCCCGTCCTGTGGGGTAGGTAGTTCTCTAAGTATCATACAGGTCAAACTCTAAGAGGAGGTTACGGAGGGCTAACGATTGGTTGACTGAGTGAGATTGGTGGCTGGAGGGGAGTTGGGATTTATCCAGTCGGGGGTCAAGTGCTAGATTAAAGTCTCCCAGTAATATCAGAGAGCCTTTTGCGGTCTTTTGTATAAGGGTAAAGAGTTTACGGAGGAAGGCCACTTGGTTCGTGTTGGGGGCATAAATAGAGACTATCGTCGTGAGTCTGTCCTCTAAGAGGCCAGTTATAATCAGATATCTGCCGTTTTTATCAGACGTCTGGGAATGACAAGTGAAGGGGGTGTGTCGGTTAAACAGAATGGCAACACCATTACGCTTGAAGGGGCCGTTGGCGTAGAAAGCAGTCGGGTAGTTAGGGTCCCTAAACGTGGGAGGACGGGGCGAGGCAAAGTGGGTCTCCTGGAGGGCTACGATGTCCGCTTTCTGTTTATGGAGGTATGTCAGTGCCAGTCTGCGTTTGTGTGGAGAGTTCAGCCCTTTAACATTTAAGGAGATCAACTTAGGCATGGCAGGGTGTTAGGTAATGCAGAGAAGTTAAAGGTACATCCACATAGGAGAAGCGTAAATGGTAGATAGGTAAAATGAATGCAGTCCGGGAGGGTGGGGGGGTGGGGGGGGGGGGTGATTGGGAAGGACAGTATGTAGATAAGAGGGAAGAAATAGGGATAGGAAAAAACAAAAGGGTCCAATAACTAGGACCCGCATAACTACTGCAGGCGAAAGGAAAAACATTTTCATGCAGTAGTATGTGGAGAGGTTGGGGGGGTGGTGGCCCGGCGTCTCTGAGCAGAGGGCGGGGGGAAATTGGCCACCCCTCCAGTAACGACAATTTTAACTAAACATAACATTAAATATAAAGTATAGATATTAACAGTCCACCTGAGTAGCACAAGGGGGAAATAAGCTATAACATTGGTTAGTTCCTAACAAGATTGCGGGAGAAAAGGAGATGAAGGGGTCCCCAACCAGTGGGGAGCAATAAACCGTTAGGAAAAAAAAAAAAAAAAACCTTAAACAGGCTAACATTTTGCTGCTGCAAACCGTAGGCAGCATAGTCCCGAGGCCCTTAGACCGTCATCGTTGGTAAAGAATGAAAGCTGATACTTATCATTGAAGCCTCAACCCGCAGTGGGGAGGTGATGGAGGTCTAGTGGCGTGGGGAGTCCATCATTAGGCAGGGATGGTTGTAGTCGGAAGAGGGACATCAGGTGTCGGTCCAGTCCTGGCGGAGTGGTTGTGGGCGCTTCTGCCCCTGGGGGGCAGTGATGGAGATGTCCCATTCTAACAGAAGTTTTATCCCGGCATCTAAAGACGATATTGTATAGGTGGTGTCTTCATGTGTAATGATCAATTTCACCGGGAACCCCCACCGGTACCAGATCTCATGGTTGCGTAGTGCCAGGGTAATAGGGGCAAACAACCTCCTGCTGGCCAGTGTTGCTGGGGAGAGGTCTTGGAACACTTGGAGGCCTCCGAGTGTGTCTGTGAGTTTAGCGTCGCGGGCCGCCTTCAGTAGGCGCTCTTTCACTGTAAAGAAGTGGACCCGGAGCAGTGTGTCCTTGGGAAGGTCGGCTGAAATCGTTTTGGGTCGTGGGAGGTGGTGGATACGATCAATGAGGAGGTCCTTGGGGTCAACGGAGGGGAGGAGCCGACGGAACAATGCTGTGGCATAGCCTTCAAGCTCAGCGTTGGTGACCGATTCTGGGATGCCTCTGATTTTAATATTGTTCCGTCTGGATCTGTCCTCCAGATCGGCTAGTTTGGTTTTGAACTGGTCCATCTCAAGTTGCTGGCGATCATAGGAGGACACGAGAGCGTTGTGGGATGTGACCAATTCTTCCATTTTCTTCTCCAAGTGGTCTGTTCTGTCGCCAATCGCAAGCAGTTTTATATAGGTAAAGAAACAGTAGAGATCAGGTACCGAGGGGGCTCATGTAACAGTTGTGATTTCACATAGGGGTAGGTAGGCTGCAGTCGTCACGGAGTGGCAGCCGTGGAGCGGCGGTGGTCACATTAAGCTCCGATGGTCGGCTCTGGCAAGGGAGGGTTCGAAGTGAAGGGGTGGGTGCAGAATGCGCTGTGTGGGGCCCAGGTAGCTGATGTCCCCAGGGGGGGAGGAAACTGTCTCAGCACCCGGTGGGGGTAATACAAGGGTTCCAGGTGCCTCAGTGCCGTCAGGAGGTTGTGTACTTCAGAGCGGGGGAAGCAGGGTGCGATGCTGCACAGTGTGTAAAGAACAGGCGAGGCTCCTGGGGGGGAGGGATATTATGGGCTGCAGCAAGTGAAGATTTACCAGCTTAGGTAGTGCCCAGGTGTTCTAATAGGTCTTATACGTCCATATATGATGTAACCCAATGCCGGGTATCTGTGTGAGTACCGGCCTGTAGCTGTATCAGAGTGGGCTATAGGGGGGCTCGGTGAGGAAGAGGGTTATTTATGAGGGCCCACTTAAAGAACTTTAGCAGGAGGTATGGCAGTGTGCAGGGACTGGGTGCAGCAGGGAGACTGTTTTACCTGCAGCTAAGATGGCCGCCGCTGGGGGATTTCTTCCTTCACCTTTCCTCTCCTCCAACGCGACCAGCGCGGCGATACCGGGAGGCAAGGTATGGTGTGTCCGCAGGTGAGCTGGGGTTGTTACAGTGGCAGTGTCCACTGCCGTGCAGCGCGGTGATGTCCGGCCGTCAGCGCGCGGCCCTGCTCCGGCCTCCGTGCGCCGGGATATCTGGCCGGGCGCCGCCGCCGGCTGATGTGTGGGGTCCCCTCTCAGCTCACCGGGTCCAGGTGCAGGAGTCAGCTGTCAGAGAGCGCTCCCACTGCCGCCGATGTTCCGGGATTCGTCTCGCGCCGCTTCTCTCCAACCGCTGTGGGTAGCATGTGATCGCCAAAATTGAGGTCCCGGCTTCAGCTCGGTGAGGAGGCCGCAACCTGCAGGAGCACTTATAAGTGCTCCCCGGCTCCGCGGCAGGGTCTCGCCGGCTTCAGGGTACGAGTAGGTGACGCTGGGATCAGGATGGGTGACGGGCAGGGAGGGGAAAAGGGTATTTAGGGTAAGTTTAGGTGTTTGGGCTAGGGAGCTGTCTTTGTGTGCGTCCTGTCTGCCCGGCTGCCAGGCCACGCCCCCCTTAAATCATGTATTTTTATTGAATTTTAAAGATACATATATTACATATGCATTAAACATACAAAAAAACAACAACAAAAGAACAAAAAACAGATAAAGGAAAATCATAAAGAAAGAAATAAAAAATTAAACATTACATGTGTGTTGCGTCATTCAAAAGGTATTATGTTATATATCCATAAATGTGTTTACAGCTCAGTATTAATCGCCAGGGTTCATAGACAGTTGGGGTCACAAGGAAATAAGAAGAGTAAGAGGTGAATCTATGGGGTCATGCGTGCAGGTCCTGGGTGCAGACGCCTAGCTATCCTCTCTAGACATACGGACAGTTCTAGTGAATTACGTGCAGGGGTCCTGTAAGTACAGTGCAGAGGTCTGCCACAGGTTCCAGACTTTGCTGAATTTCCCCAGACAGTTCCGTTTAGTATACATAAATCGTTCATGTGATACAGTAGTGTTAACAAGCGCAACCTACATATTAGAAGTCGGAGGGGCAGGGCTCATCCAGGCTCTAGCAATGCATACACGGGCCAGGGTGAAAAGATTATTAACATATATTCTGTGATACTTAGGGAGCAGCTCCTCCAGCTCCAAACCAAAGATACAAATGCAGATGTTAGCAAGTGGGACCTGCACACCTGTATCCCGAACATTAGCCAAAACAGTTTCCCAAAAAGAGTACACCTGCGGTCATTGCCACAGCAGATGCCAGAAGTCAGCCCCAGGTCCCAAACATTTAGGACAGGCGTCGGACCCGGTACCACCCATCTGCATCAGCCTATGGGGGGTCCAATAAACTCGATGCAGGATATACAGCTGAATCTGTTGGAACCTCCTCCATTCTATCTTTAACTGTATTTCTCTTACTCCTTATAAAACTACAATATTTTTCTTTAGAATGAGGCAGCGTTGGATTGATTCCCTACCCAACCCCAGCAAAAGTAAACTGCTCAGCAAATACCCACTGGTGAGTACTAGGAGGCAGGGTTCTAGGTTAGTGAAGACCAGCAGCTACTACTTATGTTTGTCAAGAGGCCTACCGCTTCGCTAGTACCCGGCGAGGAACCAACCACCAGCCCCGGGTCCTGGCACCTGTGCAATTGATCTGGCAGGTGTTGGGACCGTCACATGCTCAGTCACTGCGGTGCGACAGCACATGCGCAGACCCTTGGCTTCTATGAACTGCACCAACAGCACATTATTATTATTATTATTATTGTTATTATTAGAGAGACAAATAAAAAAAAAATATTTTAAAAGGGTAATTATATTTTGACATTGTTCTAAAGGGTTAATTATAATTTATGTCCTTAATAGGTGTTGACTCCATAGATCAGTGGATCACAAACGTGGTCTCCAAGACAACCCAACGATCCAGTTGTTAAGGATATTCATGCATAGACACAGTTGACTTAAGTAATACCTCATACCACTTTCAGACATTCAACCCGGCAAGTACCTGACATTTTGCCTGGTGTAGTCTGACCCCCTTTCACTCTAAGCAACAAATTACCAGGTTAAAAATGTCAACCTGGTAATTTGCTGAATTACAATGTTATTTCTTCAGTGTTAAAGACCTGGGTCGGCGACCAAGAATTTAAGACCCGGGTTGACCCTTTAACACTTAAGAAATTACCGGGCAGAACTGCTTCACTCCTGTTCAGTGTGAAAGGGGTATACATCAGGGGAAGATGTACAGTATGAAGCTTTATACATCCCCCCCCCCCCCACCACCAGATTACTTATGTCTACAAATGTATGCTGACCCTGATGTTTTGGCTTTGGTTCTAATTCTTTGCATTTTGGTTGTAATAAATCCACTCTCGTGATTTGATTTGGATTTCGGTTCAGTTGGGACTGGATAAAAAAAATTATAATAATTTATAAAAATTGATTAAACAAAACTGCTAAAATCATATAATTTTTGCAATCCAAACACAAAATTTGAAGTTGAAGTTTGAATTTAAATTTGAATTTGAAAATAATTATTTTAAAAGGGTAATTATATTTTTACATTGTTCTAAAGGGTTAATTATTATTTATGTCACTAATAGGTGTTGACTCCATAGATCAGTGGATCACAAACGTGGTCTCCAAGGCAACCCAATTGTCCAATTGTTAAGGATATTCATGCATAGACACGGTTGACTTAAGTAATACCTCATACCACTTTCAGACATTCGACCCGGCAAGTACCTGACAATTTGAGTGCCTGGTCATTTTGCCGGGGGCAGTCTGACCCTCTTTCACTCTGAGCAACAAATTACCAAGTTAAAAATGTCAACCTGGTAATTTTCTGAATTAAAGTACACGGTTATTTCTTCAGTGTTAAAGGGTCAACCCGGGTTGCCGACCCCGGTAAAGACCTGGGTCGGTGGCGACCGTGAATTTAAGACCCATGTTGACCCTTTCACACTTAAGAAATTACCTGGTAGAACTGCTTCACTCCTGTTCGGTGTGAAAGGGATATCGGTCAAGGGAAGATGTACAGTATGAAGCTTTATACACCCCCCCCCTACCACCACCAGTTTAGTTATGTCTACAAATATATGCTGACCCTGATGTTTTGGCTTTGGTTCTAATTAATTGCGTTTTGGTTTTGATAAATCCACTCTCGTGTTTTGATTCGGATTTCGGTTCAGTTGGGACTGGATAAAAAAATGATAATAATTTATAAAAATTGATTTAACAAAACTGCTAAAATCATATAATTTTTGCAATCCAACCCCAAAAGCCGAAGTTGAAATTTGAATTTCGAATCGCAATAAGATTTTAATCGGATCTTTCCAGGGGACCTGGAATGGGTTTGGTTTTGGATGTACATTATTTTAATGTATTTGGATTTCTGGAGAACCACACTTCTCATTATGGCATCTGTGCACAAGCAGGGATATCCCCAAAACCTGGACTGAAGGAATGTCTTGAGGACTGGTGTTTGGGTCCAATGCTACACAAGAAGTTTTGTGTTTCTTTTAGTAAATATATTTTATACTTTTAAAACTATGGACTGGGAGCATTCTCAAAGCTAATCTACCCATCAGAAGTAATGCGAATGAGTGACCATTCTCAAAATGACGCTTTGTTTCTGTATTTCTACTAAGGGATATTGGAGTCTGAATTTCTCACCATTCATAGGCCAAGATTTCTATGCAGAAAAGGAAGAACTCTCAGTCTGCTTCCAGATCAGGTAAGAAATGGAGATTCTATAAAGATGTAGGGGGTTATATTAAGTCTTGTGTTCTAAAACCTGCCACTTCTGATCATGTTTTTGCCCGAAATGTAAAGGTGTACTGTTTTACTAGCTGTATCTTGCTAGTAAAAGTATCGCTCTTTTAAAAAAAAAAAATGGCATAAAGACAGTCAGAAGTGTCATGTTTTGACTCTGCTACCTAGTAAATATTGCGTTTAGAGTTTATTCTCCATTCAACTGTCAAAGCCTATACACTGCATTTTCTGAATTAAATAAGATAACTGTTTCTATACTGTGTGCATTTATCAGACTTACCTACTTTTACAGTCACCTCTTCGGGAGAAGCCCGGAGAGACTATCAGCAGCACTTGGGGGAGGGGGGGGGCAGGGCCTGATCTCCATGTCATCAAGCCCCACCCCAGTACTGAAAATACAGAGATTTGCTATTCTCCGAGCAGGGGGCAGGAGTTTAAAAATTACACAAATTTTAGCCCTGCACCCGAAAACTGCAGAATGCGGTATTTATACCAACGCCTGGGAGATGCGCGGAGGGTTGGGGGGGGGGGGGGGGCATTTGGCATACTACTGCCAAAGTAGGGAGAATGTTGTTGTAAAGGTCAGCAAGATACTGAGGCTACGGATAGAGAAGAGGCCAAAATAGGGTCATGATGGTACCTGATGGAATGGGCTTTCAATCACAAGGACTCAGTCAAGGAATGATGGCATTACTACTCTGACAGTGATCCAGATCCTAATAGGCACATCTCTTACCCACAGCCAATTACAGAAATATAAACATTTCTGGATGTTTAACTTCCCAGCAATGCCGCTATGCTGACCTTAAATCTTGACTGATATACAGTATGTCAACTTGACCGTTCATTTTATTTAATATGTCATTTACTGTTCTCTTCAACCCAGACTAACTTACTGAAGCTGTAAGTCGGCCTGTCAATAACTAAGTTTATGTGACAGCTTTAATGTCCCTTTATACTGTAGCTTGAGTTTTTATTCACAGCTATTCCCCGCATTGTGTATCATTAAAGTAAAGGAAACTGCTTGACTTGACAGAAATTGGACTTTCATTTTATCTAGGGACTTGTTAAGCTAAGATACATTTAAGAGATTTATACAAATCCCCATCTTCAGGCCTGTCTTCTTCATGCAACATTTTGTACATTCACCTAATCTCAAATGAGAATTAATACTTAATGTGCATGGCCAGTTTTGGTGTCACTCATACACTGAGTCCTTTGGAGAACACTGTTATTTAATATACTTAATGGAGATTGATAAACAGTTATTTTCAGTTTCAGCTCCAGATTTCTTCTTTGGATTAGTTTTTCTGGAGAGCCTCCCACTACATTACTTTGTACATTACAGATTGTAAAATGCCTTTCCAATGATTGGTTTATATAATATTCAGTAACTATTTTTACCTATTGGCTGCAGGACTAACCCCCCCCCCAGTAGAATCCGCCGCCTTATTCAGCCCCAGTGAGGCCAAATGCACAGGCTTCACTGCGACTGGCAGTGACTTCCTATTGAAAGTCTGACCTGCCAGTCACCTGCCGTAAAGGCAGACCCAGAGGGAGGTCTTCCCTCCCTCTGAGAGTGACAGACGAGGCTGCGACAGGCAGAGAGTTGGCTTCCTGTAGGATTCTGCTCTCTGCCTCTTAGTGCAGCCCAAGCCGGCTTCTATAGGCTGCAGCCGATGTAGGCCATAAAGCTAGGGGTAAGAGCAGTACCATTGCCGATACTGCACATGCACTGTGCCTGACTGTATTCTACAGGTGCGGGGTCTCTGGACAGCAATGAGGAGCAGTGGGAGCGTTGTGGAGCTGGACCCGTCCATATACTTCTGCATGTGACAGGGTCAGTGGTGAGGCAAGAGGAATGGAGGCAGGGCTGCTGAGACAGCCACAGTACCCAGGTACTGAACAGGCGTGGTTAAATCCAGGAGTCATAACCACATACCTTCTAGAAAAAAACAATGGAAACTACTATACCAGGCACAAGAAAATGCCACCATGCACTGCATAGGGAGACTTCTGTAACCCCCACTTGGTCCACTTACTTGCCTGGGCCTGAGTCGCTCCAGATCTTCCTCCAACAGGAAGGGGCAGGGCTCCAGGATAAATTACATTTAAACTTTCAGTTTTCTGGGATTGCTGAATATAAGGCATCCCTATTAGGCACCTTATAATGAAAGGGTCCCTATGTAAAATATGCTGGTAATTGTTAAAATCATTTTTTATAGATATTGCTATAATATGGTGCAATCTACAGTATATGATATTGCTTATTCATTTATATTATGTGCAATGTGCACTAGTGTATGCCTCTGTCCTTTACTGTATGTCTATATCCTTTTAAGAAAATTAAAATGGACCCAAACTAAGGCTATTGCCACTACTTTGCATATCCTATACTTTAATTTGATGTTGCATGCTTCATGCTCCATTGAATTGCACATACTGCATTACATATTCAGCGATAGTAGTTAAGGCTGAACAAAGATGTGCATGATCTATTTGCTACATCCTTTATATAAACTGTGTATTCTGATTAAGTTATAGACAAGCTATGATAGTTTTTTGTACCCATGGATGTTTTTACTCAATAGTTTGTCCAACCTTATTTTAAATGTATTTATTATGTCTGCCGACACCACCTCTCCAAGAAGAGAGTTCCACAATTTAACTGTCCTGACCGTAAAATAAGTTTTTTTCATCTAAAGCACCCCATAAAATGGGCCAATTCCGAGGAATCGGTCCATCAAATTGGTCCAAATCGGGTCCGTTTGATGTCCCCTCAGTTCCGATGCGTGGTCCTGTGAGCATCAAACCTGAGTCGATGGTCAGACCTGCTGGCATCTGACCACCCAACCTTGGACCTCTCTTCCGGTGGCGGGCCGGGAGGGGACCAGGGTCGCATGGAAATCATCACAACAAATTGTGATGGATTGCATGGGTTCCTGCCATCCGGGAAGGTCCCGGGCGGCTCGTGGGGTATTTGCTGGCTGTACACTGCTGCGAGACATTGCAACAGGGTATAAAATCTTCTTTCCTCTAGTCTAAAGGCATGCCCACGAGTCCTTTCTCAAAGCAAAAAAGGTACCTGACAGTTCCTTATATTGGCCCCTGATAAATTTTGATATGTTAAGCTTATCTCCCCATAAACGTCTCCCCTTAAATATTATTTATAAATTTCATCTATTTTTTTTCTTTAAAAGGTCTGAATTGGACCCATCTTTGTGTTGTAGTGCATTTTATGGTAACTATATTTCCTTGTGTGCACTTAACACAAGTCCTCTATTCTGTTTAGTTTTAGTTCCTCTCAAGAGTTTGGAAATAATTATATAAACACGTAAAAATGAATAAATTAAAAAAAATATTGAATTGGATTGTTCACTTGTAGTGCATAGAAAAGTAGTGTGCACCTAAAACAATGAGATTTTTTTTTCAAAAGCTCATAGAGGGCAAGTGACAGTGTGCAAGTGTAATCTGACTGACAGCCATGGGATAATGGGCCTAATTCAACTTCAGTTGTAGTTTTGCGAAGATTCTCAAAACTACAACTGATCCCTCTAGCATGTGGGCAAGGCCACCCTGCATGCCGGATCCCTCCCCGCAATTATGCACACACTATTTTGACCGCTTTTGTGTGAGCACTTCGCTATATTGCCAAGTGCGAGCACATTAAGACTAGCCACCTAGCTGTCCCATCTTTTGGGTTGCAGTAGCTGCATGTGATGTTATGCAGCTGCCGCGGGCCACCCTGCAAATGTTCCGGGCATGCCTGCACTGCAACACCAAGTTGATGCCCCTGCAATGCTGCGACGCTGCCCTCACACTACGGTTGCATTTCTTGATCACAGATTCAGGGCTCATGAACACACCGGCATTCTAAAAAATGGAATGCTCAGATCACCAAATAGTGATTTTCAGTGATCTGCAGTGCTTATTGAATCATTCACAATGTGCAGCAAAGCATGTAGAACACTTTATTGGTTGATGTTTATCTGCTCAGGCTTTCCAGAACTACTGGAGGTCAGTTATGGTAATTGTCAACAATTTACATGTACAGTTATTCAAATTAAATAAGTTCTTCAATGTTCACTTCTATGTAATTGCACAGAAAAAATATAATAAGATTGCACAATTTCGACTTTTGATTTACAGTCCAATGGATGCGCCGGAGTCTACAACTGAGACCGCAAAAGAATTATCAGTACCTTCAAAGCCTGACGTTTGTCCACTGGGACCTTATTCAGTGGCTCCTCCTATAGAGGAGGTTGCTAAGCATCAACAGTCCAATTGTGAACTGGAGGACCATTGTGGGACCTGTGACACAATGGAGGTGTCCATAATACAGCCTGCAAACAATCCCTCTAATCTGTGTTATAATAGGCTCTCATCTACTCATGTCCATTCAATGTCAGATTTAGAAGTGAGGAATTCTGGGTACTTTACCGTTCCTAATAGCCAAACCAATTTCTTTAATTTACCCAATGAGGAAACCCCATCCTGCCGAACTGGTCAGGCTGCAAGTCAAATGGGTTATGTATTGAGTATGGGTAGTAAGGTTCCTCCAAACATGCACCAGATGGAAAATGTGAAGAGTCGTGAACCTGGCAATAACAGCTACTCTGCCATCCCTTCACCCTCCGACATACAGGTCTCCGCAGAAGGACCCTTGATGATAATTAATCCCGATGGCACTGGGCCACTTGTGTTGAAGCAGGTAGGAGATTACTGCTTCTTCCCTGGACTTCAAGCAAGCCAAGAAAATGTAGGAGGAAAGCAGACACCAACCAGTGGACAAAAGCAGCAGCAGGTAGTGAAGGGCCAATCGCTACCTGCTGTACAAGCATTTAAAGTGATGCAAAGAGGTTACCTTGCTTTGGAACATACATAGGTACTGCAATACCTTGTCTTAGGCCATGTTTCAGAAACTATTATTGGGTCTTGTCAGCCATAAATATGTATGTCCATTTATTGCTTTGAAGGCTTAATATTTTAAAGTTCAAACATCCATAATTAACCCCTGGGAATTTTCCGTGCTATGCTACAGTGCCAAGACTGGCAAATCTGGGAAATTCTCAGGATTGCCACTGTCTTGGTTGCTTAGTGCTGGGCAGTGCCGCTGAGCTGAGTGCTGAGCTCAGCTTCAGCTGCTGCCCAGCTCCGGCTGCCCAACCCCGCCTCCTTCCCCCTCAGCTGTGTGTTGCATGACATTTCTAACATCACGCCGCACACAGCTGGGTTGCAGGGGGCAGGGCTGGGCAGCGACTGATGTAGTGCTCAGCGGTGCTGCACGGCCCCGGGAGACACAGTGGTTGGTGTTTTTTAGGGAGCACTCCCCAATAAAAACTTGCCCAGTCGGGAGCACTCCCTAAAAAAAACCTCCACTAATGAAGGGGTTAAATCCAGCAACCATATGTGGATATCTTCATCTTTGCCTCCTGCTGCATCATCCAGTCAAAAGTCCAGGCTAGAATAGTTTACTAAACAATAAAAATGGAATATAACTATTTGCATAATTTAGCAGGTCAAAAAGCAGAGAGGGTTATCTAATTGTTTTCCCTCACGGATACCTCGGATACCTCGACGTCAGTGGTTCCCAACCCTGGTCCTCAAGTACCCCAACAGTGCACATTTTGCAGGTCTCCTCACAGAATCACAAGTGCTATAATTAGCTCCACCTGTGGATCTTTTCAAATGTGCCTGAATAATGAGTGCACCTGCCGGGTGACCTGGAAAATGTGCAAGAAAGAAAGGTGTGCAAAGTCCTTGGTTTAGGTGCCCAAACTGGAGTTTTGGGGTCCTAACCAACACATTGAATTAGCTGTTACAGTATTTCTGGCTAAACCCGGTCCATTAGGACACTTATAAACCAATGGGCACCTAAACAGAGAAACAACTGAATTGCTCTTATCAGCACCCCAAAAAACATTTTGACTCTTCCCCGGAATGTCTACACCATTTATGGGTCGAGAATGAAAGTGAAAAAAAGGGCGGAGGGAATGGGTATCATGATCATACGTACAGGTTGAGAATCCCTTATCCAAATATCCGTTATCCAAATTATTCTGAAAACCATGGTCTCAAGAATGTACTTATTTGGGGGTGTAACTGTAACAGCACTACTGGGGACATGATATGTAACTGGCACTACTTAGGATATGATAAGCAACTGGCAAAAAATATCTGCATGCTTGGCATTCAAATTCAGAGATAGCGCACAAACTTTTTTTTATGTTTTAAAACCTTGTTTTATGCACAAATAAAATATATTTGTGTGTATTTCATGTGTTTGATACAACATTAATGCAAGATACGTCATTCAACTATAAAAATATTCCAAAATATGGAATAAACCGTTATCCAAAAGCTTCCAAGCCCGAGCATTTTGGATAAGGGATACTCAACCTGTATCATTGTATGTGGTAGAAAGCAAGTATTGGGGACTTCTTGTATTAGGTGTATAAGAGTAAAATTGTGGTAAAAGTTTAAGTTTTGTGACTGGACTCCCCATTTTGCAATAGGCCAATGTCATGTTCAGGCCAGGGCAGGCCATGTAAAGTTCTGTCAACAGAAACTTACATTATAAAGAAAGCCATTTTGGACTTTTCCAGAAAGTTGCATTGCACAGAACTGGAACAGTCCTAGTCCGTTCAGTCAATGCTTCAATGTTTTAGGGAGGGCAATACGACAGACTGGGTACAAGTAAGGTTATATTCTGCAACCCTGTTGCATTTGACACTGTGTTTCTTTCATCTTGACATACAGTAAATAGAAATGATAAAGAACTGATTCCTCTGTATTCACTCCAATAAATATATTCCCTGAATCTTGTACACATCTGGCAGCTTGTAGTAATGTGAATAGTATGAATGGTAAAACACATCTGCAATATTTGTTGTGAAAGCAGAAGATGGGGGAAATGTAATAGGATAAGAGATTCAGAAAGTGAGAGATTTGGTAAGGGTGCATACACACTGTACAATTTTTTTGACCAATTTGGTTGAAAGACATTTCCATTGAACCCAGTGTCCTGGACTAAAGATGTTGACGAAAAATATTGACGACAGACGAAAGAAGAAAGATCTAGCTACAGTTTATAGGCTCTTTTTGAAAGATATTCAAATTGAGCTGCATGCACAGTTGATGATCATCATTCATCGTTTGTTTGTTGACAATATCTTTTGTCAACATCTTTCGTCCAGGACACTGGGTTTAATGGAAATGTCTTTCAACCAAATTGGTCAAAAAAATTGTACAGTGTGTATGCACCTTAAGAAATCTCCAGTTTTTTAAAAGCGGCAATCCTTTACACAGCAAAATGAAACTGGTTTTGCAGTGTAAATGTGGAGATTTCTTACCAAATCTCTCACTTTCTGAATTTCTGAATCTATCCCATTACATTTCACCTGATGCGTCTTTTGCTGATGATATCATGATACTTGGAAATCACCACTCCTTGACTTTACATGCAGTTGCTGTGCTGACTGCTGCAACATCTGGTTAGGGGAAGGACAATCCTGGGGCAATATAGAAATGTCAAGGATAAAGTTAAGACATGTTAGTAAACATTATGGGCCTTATTCTGGTTGGTGCGGCCGGGCCGTACGCGTACGTCCCGGGGTTTTTCATGATCTGCGCATGTGCAGATACGCTAATGCGCCGGCGCGAACACTCCACAACGCTTACGGCCGGGCTCTCAACGTGCGAAAAAACCTGTACGCGAACGTACGGGTAATGGGGCGGCATAGGGGCGTGTTGATGGGAGCGGCCAAAATAATGAGGGAAAATGGGCGTAAATATGGGCGTACACGGGGGTGTGCACCAAAAATGAGCGGTGTTACTACCGCACGATCGACTAAGGCACCGTTCATTTCGGACACCAAACAGGCGGCCGCCAACCGCCAGCTCAAACCACCCCTACAGATACCGCATGCCAGCGTGCAGCTGAGTTGGCTAATTAACGCTGATTACTACTCAAACACATACACCTGAATGTAATAAGCAATGCTGCAGTCTATTAAGTCCAAACCATGATTTCACTGCCTGCAAGCCACACACACAGCACGCAAACACATTGGAAGCTTATGTTTCTATACTTCTCCACATTTAAAGGTTTGTTTAATTTAAGGTAAGAATCTTTTTATACGCTAAGGTAGGTATTTGCTAAACAGTTAGACACATTCACTACGTGCTTTAATAGACTTTACGCAGTAGCACACTCAATCTACACAAGTCGACATGTGTCAACGTGTTCACTCTAATACTAACATAGGTTTTGTATTTAGGATACAATAACATAAACCACATCTAACACCTACAAAGGATGTTTCAGCAATGTTTGAAGCCCATGACCACTATTTTCCACACAATCTTTGTATAGTACCCAAAATAATGACCTGTACCACTATCTCATCTGCTATGATTTGGATTTGACTACACTCTGGATGTAAGATGCCACCAATCACATTATTGCACTCTCATCTCTCTAACAAAGGATTCCTACATCTGCTTATGACACTGTAAAATCATATATATTTAAACAGTTATGCATGTTTGTTCACAAGCTAATTTATCATGTTTGGCCCATTCACACATCTTTTTTTAGGGAGGACACATATGCATTCCTACACAAATGTACCTTTTGACCCTTGTTTGTCTGCCTCACCCACTCCATGAGGAAAGCATTGTTCTGGACCTGCTTTTACCTACTACTGTAGGAGCTACCTCACCTGCACACAAACTGCTTTCTCACCTATTAAGTTGCTCTGCACATGTGCTGACACAAACTAATTAGCAGGGGAAAGTTGGATAGGAACATGGGAATGGCCATGGAGAGGGTTACACATGGGAAACTTCGACCACACTTCAACAAATGTTCAAAAATACCCTGGTCAGTAAGTACACATAAATCTAGTATTTGTTTCACACAAGAAATGACACATACCACAATTTAGATTTAATTTGTAAAATAAATTTATTTGCTGTTCAGCATCACAGCTTGACACTTTAATGTGAGAAATCAAATAAACAAATAAAATAGACACACAAATAATAAAACAGCCAGAACAAGAGGTTGCATATCTCCAAACATGTGTTACCCTGCAAATGCAATGGTGAAAGAAATGGGGACACCAGAATACGTACTGCAACAACCAGGGTGAATACTAAGCAAGATACACACCACCAAAAAAAAATATCCTGCATTTGTAGAGGTCAAAATACGAACTTTCATGCCCATGGCACGCAAATGGATCGATGGGCAACTCAGGAAGCGGATGTCCAGTGCAATTTAAACCTTTGGGCTCCAACCACAGAGGAAGTGAACCAGGTCTCATTTGGGCCCTTTTTTGCCCCTTTTAGATGGGGCCTTGGGGACAGGGGCCTTTGGCTCAGCTGGCTTTCGGCGTCTTCCCCTAGTCGACACAGGAGGGTCAGCCGAGGTGGAAGGTTGGGGAGCAGCTTGGGGTGGGGCAGCAGATGGGGGATTGTCCCTTAGGGACCTGGCGGTGGACAGCTGCTCCGCAAGAAGTTCATTCTGGCGGCTGAGGTGTTGGCCAATGCTTACTATGCCAGCCGCCAGAGTTTCATTAATGCGGTTCAAGGCCTCAACCTGCAGATTGTTTGTGGCCTTCCACTCCGCCAGAAAATCCGCCACCTGCTGCTGACGGATCGCAGCATCCACCCCTTGCTGCTCGATCCTGTCCAGCGTCACCAACAGGCTCTCATCCCATGTCTCCTGTGGCTGGGGCTGGGGGCGACGTCTTGGTGGAGGCTGGACCACTTGCTCCACCTGTGGCTCTGCAGAGGAAGATGCTGCCGGTACATCCTGGCTTTCTGCTTCTGCTAGGATAAGAATTGAAAACAATGTCACCATCACATACGCAATAAAAAATATCTTTCTAAATACAATGCATTACTGTGACTTACCATCAAAAGGAGCATCAAAGACCTCCGCCGGGAGCTCACTGTCCATATTGGAGATCCCCCTGATCTCCCCCACATCAATCACGTCCACGGAGTCCTGCTCCAGGGGGGTATACTCCAAATGGTCAGGCATAGGACCGCTCCCGGTGGACATGCTGTGGTTGTACCGGTCAGTCATCTTCCTCTTCAGTGTACTTTTGAAGTCAGTCCACCTACAAGTTTAAAAATACAAATATCACCATGAGATATGTGCACCACTGTGCTACGTGTAGGGTTACCACCTAGTCCCTTCAATTCCGGACACATGTTAATTACACAGGTTCTGTGGCAGTTTAAAATTAGGTGAAGTGGAGTCTTGAAGTCAGCCAGCCACAGAACCTGTGTAATTAATATGTGTCCGGAATTAAAGGGACTATGTGGTACCCCTAGCTACGTGACATTTCCTAGTGTGGGTGCTCTTATGTTTTTTTGCCATATGTGTCCCACACACACATTCATGTCTAAATTAGGAGGCATTTCAGTGTCTCATCTCATTCATTAGGCCACTAAATGCACATACATACATCACTATGCAGAAATGACATCATCCATGGCCAAATTAGGCACCTCCACCTGGTGTGAAACTACACATTCCACCATAGCTTGACAATGTGGTTATTATGGAGTAATTTAACTATGGAATGGCATACTGGGATGTGTAGTTTCTCACCAGCTACATGTGCACAGTTTGCTCATTCTTGTTTCAGTAGCATCATATGGAACATGTTACAACAACTCTTTCAAAAACACACTTTCTCTTGTCCCATCACATACTTCACATGAGCAGAACTGTGCCCATAACCTCACATCACACCAATGGTGCATGTTTCATATATCAATGTGGGTTATTAGACATGGTTGTGTTCACATGTGACATTGAAGTGTAGCACTATCTACAAACACACCTTTCTATTAGTCTCAAAACATACATGTAACATATGTACACACATATGACATCAGGGGGACAAAGACCAGGGCAATTTTTCAGCAGTCTCCAGCAGGAACTGAGGCCCTTATTCTAGTTCACTCTTTCTGGCCAAATATTTCTTTGATGGACAAAACCATGTGCACTGCAGGTGAGGCAGGTGTAAAACCCCACCCAAATCTGATTATCTCTGCACAAGTAACACCTGCCTCACCTGCAGTGCACATGGTTTTGTCCATCTAATAAATATTTGGCCAGAAAGAGTGAACTAGAATAAGGGCCTCAGTTCCTGCTGGAGACTGCTGAAAAATTGCCCTGACAAACACACTAACCTTTTCTTCACCGCGTCCCAATTTCTGACCACTGGTGACACCTGGTTCACTTCCTCTGTGATCTTGTCCCAAAGGTTTCTCCTTGCACTGGCACCCGGCTTCCTGGTTGCCAATTCAATCCATTCGCGTGTCCTGGGCA
Source organism: Crinia signifera (assembly GCF_055691185.1). Classification (NCBI taxonomy): domain Eukaryota; kingdom Metazoa; phylum Chordata; class Amphibia; order Anura; family Myobatrachidae; genus Crinia; species Crinia signifera. The sequence continues at coordinate 51,275,596 of NC_139224.1, forward strand.
CTAGAATTCGCATTTCGGCCTCTACAAATGCAGGGTTTCTCTTTCTGGTGGTGGTATCCTGCTCAGTCCTCACCCTAGATGTTGCAGCTCGTTTTCTGGTGGCCCCAGTTCTCTCACCATGCACCTGCTGGGTCACACCTGTTTGGAGAGATGCAACCTCTTGTTCTGGCTGGTTGCTTGGCCCTTGTGGAGCTGGTGGAGGTTCACCAGGGCCTGTTACTGAGGGGCCCGCTTGATCTTGCAGGCTACTCCTCTCTTGGGCCCTCCTTCTCCGCTCCTGTTCCCTCTTGTTCAGTGCATCAAGCAGGGATTGTGCTGTAGCTCTCTGCAGAGCGTCCTCAGCTGCGGAATCGTCTGAGTCAGACATGTTTGCAGCAATTGTGGGCTGCATCTGACTGAATATTTATATGTTAATCTCCCGCCATGAACAAGGGGGCGTATATTTTTTCCCGCAATGTAGATGCAAATTTACGCCGATATTTCCCGCCGATAATACCCGCTTAAATTACGCAGGTCTCAACGCACCTGATCAATCACCTGTATATGCACATACACAGGTTGTGGAGCATTGTGGGCTACATCGTGAAATGTGTGCACCTGTCATTCCAATGATGAGTGTTGTCAGCTGGTATCTGTTGGAGTTCGTGTATGCCTTGTGAGTCACATTTCAAAACATCACGTTACAATGCTTTCCTTACATATGTAATGTGTATGAAATTGTCATACAGCAACATGTCGCATTGTGGCCCTTTAAGCAGCGTAGTTATGACTAGAGGGTTGCGTGTATTATTTTCCGCACACTGTAAATACAGTACTCCTCTCCATGCATATCGGTGTATCGTGCCCCCTTTAAGCAGCGTAGTTATAAGTAGAGGGTTGCGTGTATTATTTTCCGCACACTGTAAATACAGTACTTCTCTCTTCATTGAATGCATGCTGTTGGTTGTGGTGTGTGTATATCGGAACGGTCCGCGTAAGTTTCTATTCGCATCCAGTTTGTTAATGTAAGAGGGATTAATAAAGTTAATACCAAACAAACAATTTTTTCGACCAATCAGCAAGCACCAAAAGTGATATATGTACCTGCAATTAATAACTGCGCCATTGCCACTATGACTTGTCCTCGAGCTAGGCCCTTTTCCACCTCAGAGCTTTTGGCCCTGGTCGAAGTTATGGACCGTCACCTGGGGCCCAGATTACTAGTATGTCAGCGTTTTTTAGCAATGTTTTGTGTACTTTTTATAAATATGTTCCTGAGTATGGGGGTGTATATGGGGGTGTATATGGGGGTATATATGGGTGTATATGGGGGTGTATATGGGTGTATATTGGGGGTATATGGGTGTATATGGGTGTATATGGGGGTGTATATGGGGGTGTATATGGGTGTATATGGGGGGTATATGGGTGTATATGGGGGTGTATATGGGTGTATATGGGGGGTATATGGGTGTATATGGGTGTATATGGGGGTATATGGGTGTATATGGGTGTATATGGGGGGTATATGGGTGTATATGGGTGTGTATATGGGTGTATATGGGTGTATATGGGGGTATATGGGGGTGTATATGGGTGTATATGGGTGTATATGGGGGGTATATGGGTGTATATGGGTGTATATGGGGGGTATATGGGTGTATAGGGGGTGTATAGGGGGGGTTTAAGTAGTTGATCAGTTTTTGGGTGTAGGATATCAAATAGTTTGCATGATAAATGTCTGAAATATCACAGCAATGATAATTTTGAAGGTTATGAGCATGACTAATGTGAATTTTTCTTTCCCCCTTTTTTATGAAACCCAATCTTCGATTTCTATGCCATCAACATGAACATTTCAGCACGGGCAAGAGCCGCCAGAGAAGCCCGGGAGCAGGCACGCCGGGACCAGGCAGCCCAGGAACAGCCGGAAGAGGAGGAGGAGGAAGAGGAAGAGGAGGAGGAGGAGGAGGAGAAGAAAGAGGAGGAGGAGGAGGAAGAAGAGGAGGAGGAAGAAGAGGAGGAGAAAGAAGAGGAGACACTGGGTGCAGCTTGGACCCACACAATTTCCCCATCCCCTTCCCCCTCCACAACCCCCACCCCCTCCACAACCCCCACCCCCTCCACAACCCCCTCCCCAACCCACACCCCCTCCCCAACCCACACCCCCTCCCCCTCCCCAACACTGGAGACACTGGGTGCAGCTTGGACCCACACAATTTCCCCATCCCCTTCCCCCTCCACAACCCCCACCACCTCCACAACCCCCACCCCCTCCACAACCCCCCCCTCCCCAACCCCCACCCCCCCCCTCCCCACCCCATTTCCAACCCCCCTACACCTCTCCACCACCCACCCCCAAACCTCTCCACTCCCCACTCACACCCACTACCTCGGTCCAAACTCCAGGACCATCCCCCTTGCTCCTGACCCCCCCAACCACTGCACAGCCAACCAGCGGCGACCAGGATGGCTCAAGTAGCCGTAAGTAAATAATGTGTCTAATGTTGACCTACACATTTCTACACATAAACAATCACAACAACCACATATGTGTATCCAACATCAACATTAGTTGCAACATATCACTGCAGGCCGACCATGAGGTGTGTCCTGTCCTTCTCCAGGAACAAGGCTCCCCTTGGTGGTTTTTTTGAGTGTGGCCATGCCTCACCCCTTGAATAATTGACATAACAGTACATCCAATGAGATATCCGACATTAGTGGTGTGGTAGTTATGTGGCTCCAGGTGTTGGGTAACTCCAGTTCCCAGCATGATGTGCAACACAGGCAGTGGTGTAACTAGGCTCCACGGTGCCCGGAGCAAAGGCATGTTTCGCGCCCCCCCCCCTCCCCGCCCCATGGGGTACATGTATGCAGAATAGTAACACCCAGTACAGTATATGCAGGGAAGTTACACTGCTTAGGACAGAGCAATGAGAGCTTGCACACATGCTGTATATGTATGCAGCATAGTAGCACCCAGTACAGTATATGCAGGTGAGATACACTGTCTAGGACAGAGCAATGAGAGCTTGCACACATACTGTACATGTATGCTGCATAGTAACATCCAGTAGAGTATATGCAGGGAAATTACACTGCCTGCACTGCCCAGGACAGAGGGGCAGCCTGGTGCACAGACCAATGAGAACTAGCACACATACTGTACATGTATGCAGCAATTACAGATAATGCAGAGGGCAGGTCAGTGCCATATAGTGCATATACGGGAGAGCTGACACACACTATCTCCTAGGTGCACTTACCGGCACAGGACATGGTCTTCCAGGTCTTCAGCAGCAGGATGATGATGTAAGGAGAGAAGGGTGGCCTGGGACCAGGGTACTGCCGTGACCGGGGGGAGAAGAGAGAGGGTAAGGTGACCCTGGACCGCGGAGACTGGCTCTGGCGCTGCAGCCGCTGACTTCATCAGTTAAAATGGCGAGAGCGGAGCTACATGGCCCGGGGACGTGGCCACTGCCAGTCAGGCTCCTCTGATCGCGCCCCCTGCAGCTTGTCCAACAGGCGCTGGAGCAGTCACCTCACCCGGCGGCTGCTGTGCGGTTAGATTAATGCCGGGCGCATCGGGGAGCGGGCGAGCAGGGCAGGGGAGCTGGCGGCAGAGCTCCGGCGCCAGGTGACATGTCGGCGCCAGGTGACATGTCGGCGCCTGGAGCTAGTGCTCCGCCGGCTCCGCCCTAGCTACGCCTCTGAACACAGGGCCGGATTATAATGGAGGCGCAAGGGGTCAGTGCCCCTGGGCCCCCCTCTAGCTAGGGGCCCCCTGTGGTTGTCATGTATTTTTTCAAAATAAAATGTTTAAGTTATGTTTTTTTTTTTTTAGCTAAATGTTTTGTGCATGGGTGGGGTAGTGCTGCAGCTTCACCTATCTGCCAATGTGACAATGATTTATGGTGCTGAGCATCGGGAGCCAAGGCACACTGATTGCACAAGTGTGCAGTGCATTTCTGGGAGTTGACTAAGTCCCATGACACTTTGCACCAGAGGACAGAGGCTGAGAAGTTTGTGCTGAGCTCTGATTGGTGGAGCTCATTACATGCTTCTCAGGTCCATGGAGAACAGCAGCAGCAGCTTAGTCATAGGAGGGTTTTTAATCAGAGGCAGCACTAGGACTGTGAGGTCTCCTCCAGAGTAAGGGGCAGAGGGACAAACACAGGCTTTTCATGTGGTGTGTGTATATATATATATATATATATATATATACTAGGTGATTCATCGCGCCCTACGGGCGCTCTTCACACCGTCGTAAGGGGCTGCGCCCCCTTAATTTGTGAACGTTTGTATATGAGAAATATGGTTAGAATTGTATGAAAGATGCCTGTATTGCAACTTAGGTGTCCGCGAATCGCGGGAGGGGGGGTCGCAGAGGGTGCCGCGAATTGCAGGAGGGGGGGTCGCGGGGGGGCCCGCGAATTGCAGGAGGGGGGGTTGTGGGGGGGTGGATGCTGCGAATCGCGGGAGGGGAGGGATTGCAGAGAATCGCGGGAGGGGGGTCGCGGGGTGGGTTGCCGCAAATCGCGGGAGGGGGGTTACGGGGCCGGGGGTTGCGGCGAATCATGGTAGGGGGGGTCGCGGGGGGTGTGCCGTGAATCACGGGAGGGGGGGTCACGGGGTGGGGTGCCGAGAATCGCGGGAGTGGGGGTTGTGGGGGGGGGGGTGTGACGCAAATCGCCACAAGAAAAAATCAACACAGAAAGGTCAACACATGTAAATGTTGACATAAGTGTGCCACTTCATTGGTGTCCATGTCGACACATGAGAATGAATATGAAAATATTCAAAAAATTAAAAAAAAAAAACTTCAAAAACTCATGTCAACCTTTTTCATTGTCGACCATAGCCATGTCAGTGTTTTCCATGTGTAATTTAATTCTGGAGCTGCCGCGAATCACGGGGGGTGCAGCGAATTGCGGGAGGGGGGGGTCGCGGGGTTGGGTGCCGCGAATCGGGGGAGGGGGGGTTGCGCGGGGGGGGGGGTGTGACGCGAATCGCCACAAGAAAAAATCAACACAGAAAGGTCAACACATGTAAATGTTGACATAAGTGTGCCACTTCATTGGTGTCCATGTTGACACATGACAATGAATATGAAAACATTCAAAAAATGAAATAAATCTTCAAAAACTCATGTCAACCTTTTGCATTGTCGACCATAGCCGTGCCAGTGTTTTGCATGTGCCATTTAATCCTGGGGCTGCCGCGAATCGCGGGGGGTGCCGCGATTTGCGGGAGGGGGGGGGTTGCGGGGGGTGGGTGCCGCGAATCGCGGGAGAGTGGGGTTCATGGGGGTTCCGGTGGGGGGTTGCCGCGAATTGCGGGGGGGGGGGTCGCGGGGGGGTGCCGGGGTGCCGCGAATCGCCACAAGAAAAAAATCAACACAGAAAGGTCAACACATGTAAATGTTGACATAAGTGTGGCACTTCATTGGTGTCCATGTCGACACATGAGAATAAACTTGAAAATATTCAAAAAATGACAAAAAAACTTCAAAAACTCATGTCAACCTTTTTCATTGTCGACCATAGCCATGTCAGTGTTTTCCATGTGCAATTTAATTCTGGAGCTGCCGCGAATCACGGGGGGTGCCGTGAATTGCGGGAGGGGGGGTCGCGGGGGTGGGTGCCGCGAATCGCGGGAGGGCGGGGTTCACAGGGGTTCCGGTGGGGGGTTGCCGCGAATTGCGGGAGGTGGGGGGTCACGGGGGGTGCCGCGAATCGTGGGAGGGGGGGTTGCGGGGGGTGTGACGCGAATCGCCACAAGAAAAAATCAACACAGAAAGTTCAACACATGTAAATGTTGACATAAGTGTGCCACTTCATTGGTGTCCATGTCGACACATGACAATGAATATGAAAAAATTAAAAAAATTAAAAATAAATCTTCAAAAACTCATGTCAACCTTTTTCATTGTCGACCATAGCCATGTCAGTGTTTTGCATGTGCCATTTAATCCTGGGGCTGCTGCGAATTGCGGGGGGGGGGGGGGTGCCGCGAATCGCGGGAGGGGGGTCGCAGGGGGGGTGCCGCCAATCGTGCAAGGGGGGGTCGCGGGGGGGTTCTTTTTGCCGCGAATCGCGGGAGGTAGGTCGCGGGGGGGGTGTTTTTTCTGCGAATCGGGGGGGGGGGTCACGGGGGAGGGTTTGCCGCGATTCGCGGGAGGGGGGGTTCGCGGGGTGGTGGGAGGGGTCGTGGGGGGGTTCTTTTTGCAGCGAATCGCGGGAGGGGGGGTCGCGGGGGTGTTTTTGCTGCGAATCGCGGTAGGGGGGGTCGCGGGGGAGCGGGTGTTTTTGCCGCGAATCGCGGGAGGGGGGGGGCGCGCGGGGGGGAGGTTTTGCCGCAAATCGCGGGAGGGGGGCGCTCACCTGGTGGCTGTGGAGTAGCAGTGCTGGGCAACATGGGAAGGCAGTGGGTGTCTGGCACTGTCTGTGGGCTCACTGGGCTGGTTCTCTGTCACATACCTCCCAACATGACCCTCTCCAGGAGGACACAATGCTCTGTTTCTAGACTTCCCCTTAATGTATGATTGCCATCACCTGTTTTAAACAGGTAAATTTCTCAGAGAGGTGTTCAGCACAGATGAAGGCAATCACACATTAAGAGGAAAGTCCAGGAACAGAGCGTTATAGACACAGACACCCACTTTGAGTGACAGATGTAGCCAAATATATAGGAGATATATATCCCCTGCAGGTAACCATTGACCAAGTTTATTCTGCCTTTACTCTGTGTTTTGACAGTATAATATTCGCCCATGCAGTGTGCGGCCAGTAATGACAAGTGCAAGGGGGCCCCCCGCTCTAAAGTACCCCGGGCCCCCCAAAGGCTTAATCTGCCACTGGTGCAACTTAAATGTAGAGATTGTTTTGGTAATAGTGTGTGAGGCCATGCGGATGCATGCTTTACAAACATAGCTGTAGGCCTATAATTTGTACAGCAATGTCCTAAATTTAAAATACTAAGGAGTGCTTAAGCCACAACAATGTCATAACCCTTAAATAGCACAGGCTAATTGTGAGGTTAGAGGACAGTCCCCCAAAACCAAAGTACCAATTGGGATACAGCATACATTCATTGATGAAGGAGTAATTGAATTAATGTTATTTACTATGTACAGTATGTGTGTGTTAACATATTATTTTTTAGTACTGTGTTTACAGCAGACCCATCTTCAATGTAGTTTACAAATGTATGTGGCCTTCACACATAACTCTGAACTTTTTATTATGTACAAATACAACAAACTTTTGTGTATGTTATATATTATTTTTTTTTTTTTATCCCTTCACTACAGACACTGAACAGCAGCAGGAGGAGGTGGCACGGATCCGGAGGGAAATATTCCTGACCCTGCTATATTTATTTATTCTTTTTGCCCAACTGGACGACCTCATTTCATTTTTTTTTATCCCCCCCCCCCTTATTATTTTTGCCCAAAATAAACGTTTATGTACAGTTCGAAATTGCCTGTGTTTTTACTAATAAATATGTTAGAGGGCTTGTAAGGGTAGGTACATACAGATGTGTACTGTACGTTATACTTGTAATTTGAGGTGAGGGGTAATGATTGATGTGTGAATGTGTGTGTTTTTGAGTAAAATAACACATAGTGAAAATGCATGCATGTTTAATGTTGTTAGATTAAAACATCACACATAACATCAGGGTAGGTATACATGTTACACATTGTGGACAAAGTAATTATGGACATAATTTAGTACATATACAGAAACACCAACATAACTTGATGTAAAAGTAACAGCAATATGGGGACACATAGATAGTGATTAAAATGCCACATTACATGGAACATAACAAATATACATGTAATGAGGGTTCAAATGTAGTTTTATTAGGTCTTTATTAAGGTAGACAATTGAGTTAATAGAAAACAATAATTGAATAACAAATAGATTAATTAATCAATTGTCAGATTAGTAGTTGAGAGGCAAGATTTGCAGGTCCATATATGTGAAGGGTATGCCAGCGTGCACGGACATACGCTCACTCTCACGAGCGGTGACATAAGCTGAGTTTTCCATTGAAAACAATAGGGACCCGTCCGTGCAAGCTGGCGTACGCTCAGATCTCCGCAAGAAGTCGGTGGGAAGACGGACGAAAGACGTCCGTAAACGGCGCCGTACGCTCAGTTGTACGCCAGTTGTCGGAGTGCAAGGGCTGGGCCGTCCGCGTACGTTGCCGTACGCTCATTTGTACGCCACTCCCCTTCTACGGTATTTCTGCCCGTACGTAAGCGGCTGATTTGTGGGTGGACTTAACCCTAACGGCCGCGTACGGCTAGCGTACGTTAATAGCGAACGTACGCACGTTTGGCCGCTCCGATCAGAATAAGGCCCATTATGTGTAGCAGTGGCAAACGCAGGATTTTCAGAAGGGGGTTTCCAGAGGGGCGGAGCAAAGCACGGAGATGGACACTTAGGTGACCCAGTATATGCCGGGTCAGTTAAAGTATTATAGATAGACCAAATGTATATAAATGATAATAATAATAATAATAATAATAATAAATTATATATATTAATATATATGCACACACACACACACACATACATACATATATATACATACAGGGGCGTCAACAGCAGTGTAGACCTCTGGGCATAGCAATGTATTGGGGCCCCTACCGAACCTCCAGCGGTAGGGGTGGGGGAAGCTTTGATGTCCCGCGGGTGGTAGGGGGTATTATATCAACCGCTCAGCATGTAGGGCCTGGATCAGTAATTTCCACTAATTACCCTTTACTGCACAGATGGTGGGAGATGGGGTGGGAGAAGGGGGAATTGGGCTGAAAGAAGGGGCCCTGATACATAACTTCCAGGGTGGTAGAGGATGTTTAATATGCAGAGGAGGGGTGTATAGTGGAGTGGGCTTATTATTCATAATTTTCTGGTGGGAGGACAGCTTGCTTGACTGCAGATATCTCCAGTTCCCGGAAATAGATTTCTTTGATTTTAAAGGAATTAACTAGAGAAACCCACCTACCAAATGGTATTGGGCAGCACATTTAACAGCCCTTGCAGTAAAAAAAAAAACACCTTATTTTTATTTTCATTAAAAAAAAAAGGCAGCTCCCCTGGTCTGAAACGGGACACATGGGGGCACCCCTGGAATTATACGGCACACATGCGGGCACCCCAGGACTGATACAGGACACATGGGGGCACCCATGGAATTATGTGGCACACATGCGGGCACCCCTGGACTGATACAGCATACATGTGGGCACCCCCTGGACAAATACAGCACACATGCGGGCACCCCTGGATGGATACAGTACACATGTGGGCACCCCTGGACTGATACAGCACAAATGTGGGCACCAATGGACAAATACAGCACACATGTGGGCACCCCTTGATATATACAGTACACATGCGGGCACCCCTGGACTGATGCAGCACACATGCGGGCACCCTAGGCACTGGCAGCAGTAATTAAAAAAAAATTTGCTTTGAATTTTTTTGTAGCACTAGCAGCCCCCTCTATGTATTAATCATCCCCCCCCCCAGCAGGATTCCCCCTCACACCCCTCAGCAGACAGCAGGGACACATCCGTGCTGTCTGACATCACCAGCCTGTTGGCGCCGACCGCCGGGAACTATATATCCCCAGGTCTCGCGAGAATCCGACGCGGGATGATGACGTTTTAGCCTCGATTTGGACTCGGAAAGATGGTGGGAACCGGCGAACTCCTCGGATCAGGCCTCGGATCAGGTAAGTTCGTGGGGGTTCTGATCTCTAGGATCCGAACCCGCTCATCTCTATTGTATACACATATCTATAGATTGTAAGCTTGCGAGCAGGGCCCTCTGTAAATTCCCAGTTTGTTGTTTCACTGGGGCAGATGTATCAATAATATTTTAACGTTAGTTAAATAACGAGTCCCGCTTCTCCTGCATAACGAGGAGAAGCGGGCACTCGTTATGGGGAGATGTATTAACATCCCCCAAGCCGATAAGGAGAGCCGTTATGCCCAGCGTTAACGGCTCTCCTTATCGGCTCCCTCGCCGCCCCGCACATGCGCACTCGCCGTCGCCCCCCCTGCCCGGCTTACTGGGCATGCGCGAGATCTCGCAAAAAACGCGAGATCTCCAGCGCAGCCCTAGCCAGAAGCAGGGCTAGCGTTGTCCCCACAGTGGGGGATAGGACAACGTTAGCCCTGAGCTGGCGAAGCGGCCGGGGCGAATTAACGCCTTGAAGGCTGTTAATACATCGCCCCGGCCGTTAATCCCTGGGGAAGATTGCAGGGACAGCCCCGCCGAGCGTAACTCGGCGGGCTGTCACTAGCGCACGTTAGGTGCGCTAGTAATACATTAGGGTCAGACGTAATCCCCCCCAGTTAACCAGCGTTAAGTGCATTTTTGCACTTAACGCTGGTTAATACATCTGCCCCATTGTCTCCTATTGTAAAGCGCAATGGAATATGCTGGGCTATATAAGAAACTGTGGTACTTATATGTTAGTTGGGCGCCCAATTAGCATACGTACGTTACCGTAGGGAAATTGCATCGCATCGCATCCGATGTTTTGCATGTGATGCGATTTTTCCATAGGGTTCTATGTTAGTGACTTTACTATACAATATTGGGTGCCATGGCATCCGATAATCGCATCACATCGCATCCGATGTTTCCGATGCGATGCGATTTTTCCATAGGGTTGTATGTTAGTGAATTTACTATACAATATCGGGTGCCATGGCATCCGATAATTGCATCGCATCCGATGTTTTGCATCCGATGTTTTGTATGCGAAACATCGGATGTGATGCAATGCGATTTTTCCATAGGGTTGTATGTTAGTGAATTTACTGTACAATATCGGGTGCCATGGCATCCGATAATCGCATCACATCCGATGTTTTGCATCCGATGTTTTGCAAGCGAAACATCGGATGCGATGCGATTTTTCCATAGGGTTGTATGTGAATTTACTGTACAATATCGGGTGCCATTCAGAGTGATAAACCACCAACCAATCATCTCCTGCCTGTCATTTTTCAAACACGGTCAGTGACATGGCATGTAGGAGCTGATTGGATGGCTGTTTATCACTCTCCATTTTATCACTTTTCAATCTTATTGTTTCTGGGCCCCAGTGTGGTGACTCCTGAGCACTAATATGTCACTTCCCACTGATTCCCCAACTGTGTTACTGTGTAATATTAGTGGGAAGATGATGTGGGTTATGGGGCAGAGAGACCAACTGCCATTTCCAACTGCTGCCCGCATGCCACATGCCAGGTATAAAACCTCAGTGTGCTGGCCTCTCACTGTCATTTCTTGAGCAGAGGCAGAGGTGAGTGCAAGAAAAAAAGACCCCCCCTAGAGAGAACCAGTTTTACAGAGTTTACTCCAGGTGATATCAGTGATCAGTGATCAGCGCACATTAACATCTGTGTTTCTTTTTTTTATTTTTTTGTGCACCTTTGGTGCAATTTACCACCAACGATGAGCCGGAGGGAATTGGCCCAGTTAACTGGAACTGGGCCATATCCGAACACCTCCTGGCTACGGTCAGGGCGCAGCAGACCATCTTCTGGTGTACCATCTGCAGCAGCCCCAACATCAGGAGGACCAGTAGCAGCAGCAGTGCCGTCCTCAGGAGCACCAGCAGTGGCAGGAGCACGAAGACCAGCAGTCATCCTTGCCCGCCTTCCATCCTACAGGAGATGCACCTTTACAGAAGGAGGCGCTGTAGAGTCCTGCCCCATCTGCATCTCCCAGTTTCGGATTGGAGAGGAAGTGGCAGTCACATCCTGCAGGCATGTTTTCCACATCTCATGCCTGACACAGTGGCTGGACATTAACACCATCTGCCCCCTGTGCCGCTCCCGATGCCTGAGCAGACTTTTCCTGCGTCATCTTTAGAGGAAATCCGAGGACGTAAGTACTGTTACAGCTGGTCGTGTCCTTGTTGTCTTGTCTCCCCCTGTCTACCCTACTCGGGGATTAGCTACTTGCTGCTGTTGTCAGCAGAGGTCTTGAGGGATTTTACCTTTTTTACCTGAACTGACGGACTTAATTTGGCTCATTGAAATTTGGCTAATTGGCAACAATTCAAATTCCTCAGTCCCTCAGCAGGGTTTTGGGTTCACCTCTTGCCGAGTTTTACTTGTGTTATCCTTTCTCTCCCCCAACCCCCTTTCCCCTCATGTGTCATTATATTGCTTCTGATTGGCTGTGAAGCTTGTCTTAATTCGACTAATTGGCATTCAATGAAACAAAAGATTTTTTTTTGTTTTTTTTTGGCAGATCATCCATTTAAGTTTTAATTTCTTTGGCAGCTATTCATGAAGCAGTGAAAGAGGGGAGAAGTGTGATTGGTTGCCATGGGTAACATCTCCTCTGGCTCACCCCTCCACTCTTCTCACTGATTCCCGAATAGGCCCCTTTGCCACCAAACTTTATATTTAAATAATCCTGATGTGTTTTAAATAAATTCCACCTTTTGTTCTGCCAAATCCATGTCTCCGAGTCTTTATTCATATTATGGTTACTTACGAGTGTGTGATTATATGGTATATATTATATGGTATATACATGGGACACCCCTCAGATGGTGGAAGGTTATGGACATCTTTGCCACCAGACATTTCCTAATCGATTTAATTATAATAAATAAATACCCATTACTGGCAATCACGGTGTCTGAGTCTTTCTGTTTATTAATGGTATTTTACTGTTATATTATTGTTTTGTGACTAGTGTCGCGGTCAGTTTAAAAGATGTTTAATCCTATTTTGCATATTGACTGTGTAAGGGTGAAGTGGGCGTTTGGGGTGGAAACCTGCCGTTTTCCAGGTGCCCAGGCATTTATGGGGAGGGTATGTGATGTCAGCGATGACCGCTTCCGCCCCGTCACAGTCATTAATTAGTGGAAGGGTCAGCGTTACTCCCAATTGCACAGACTGCAATATAGATGCAAGATTTGCATATTGCTGCCCATGTTCTCTCCCCCACATGGTCCCGTCACTCGCAGCACATGAATAGGCTGCTGATAATCGCTCATTCCAGCTGTTGTTCAACTACACATCCCAGCATGCCCTGCATCAGTTTTAGCATGGGCAAATAGCAAAACTGTAGCAGGGCATGCTGGGATGTGTAGTTCAACAACATCTGGAGTGTCAAGGTTAGCCATCACTGGCTTAGGTTGACACATGACATACGTCGACATGGTCGGAAGATCAAAAAAGCATTAGATCGAAAATGGGAAGTCAACAGTCAAAAGGTGGACATTAGTTTTTTAATTTTTTTGTCCCGAATGATGACGTAAGTCAACATGGATACCGTCTCTGTATACCGCGTCCCCTCGCATGGCTCAGTGCGCTCGCTATGCTTCGGACACTATTGTATTCTCCCTCCACGCCCTAATGGGTGTTAGGGTATGAAGTACCACCTGTTTTTTTTTTTATGTGAAAAACTCATTTTGACTGTCGACCTTTCCATTGTTGACCTAATGCTTGTGTCAACATTCAACCCTATCAGCCTTGCGTCGACCCTATTTCACGTGTCAACCTAAGCCAGGCATGTCCAAACTTTGTCCCTCCAGCTGTTGTGAAACTACACCTCCCAGCATGCCTTGCTATGGTTTTAGCATTCTCTAATAACCAAACTTACAAGGCATGATGGGACTTGTAGTTTTACAATAGCTAGAGGGCCATAGTTTGGACATGCCTGACCTTAGCCCTGTCCACCTTTAGTGGTCAACCTAAATTATGTCGACCTGCATAGTGTCGGCCTAGGGACCATATCCCTGGGCAGTGTAGTGTCCATGATTGAGCGATCTTATTCTAGTCACTACTCTATAATGCTATACAGCAGTGGTGTCAAACTTATGGCCCTCCAGCTGTTGTGAAACTACACATCCCAACATGCCCTGCCACAGTTTTAGCAATCCATTATATAAAATCTGTTGCAGGGCATGCTGGGATGTGTAGTTCCATAAAAGCTGGAGGGCCATGAGTTTGACACCACTGCTATACAGTATCCACAGTTTTCAGACACTTTCACCTTTGTCATTCTAATGAGCAGGAAATGGTCTCATTAGCACAATAGTGAAAGTCACTTTTTGTAGAAATCTTATTGTCCTTTTTTTCCATGTTACAATTTGATATTGCTATTTTGAAAACATAGAAACCTATCCTAGCGCATGTGGATTATTAGGTTTCCCGTTAGGTTGGCCATTATTGATCGACAGCGAGAATATCCACATAGGAAAAAGTGGACATGGACAAAATGTTGATACAAGCAAACGCCAATATGGAAATGGTCAACATGATTTTTTCCAGATGTTTTTGCATCTATGTCAACATCTGTCAACATGGACGCCCAATGAGTGGAACGCATACCCTCGCGTGGCTCTCTTCACTTGCCATGCTTCGTGTGTGGTGCCTTGCTTTGCACAGCACACTTTTCGGTTCCCAATTGTTCTCCACATGGATCGTAAAGTGTGAACAAGAGTGAAGAAAATCGTGAAAAGCTCCCTTCAACCTTTTCATGTGACGATCATTGCCATGTCAGCTTATTGCTTGTGTCGACCTTTTGTCAATGTTGACCCAGTTCATAACGGCCTTGTGACCATAATTGGCTGGTACTTTATCTATCTCCATGGCTTAGTAAATAGACCCCAAACTCTCTGATGCAAGGCCAGCAAAAGATGCAAACACTGCAGTGCCAGATCCGTGGCATTCAATTGTTCCTCTTCAAAGAATGTAAATAGTCGACATGTGAAAGGTAGACAGCGCTTAAGGTCCACAGGTTTACATTGTCTACATGACAATACTCAACACAAATTTGGTCTACACAAGTTCTTTATTTTTTTTTTTCATAATTATATATTCATAATCTATGGGGTGGGCAACAGGCGGCCCGCGGGCCACATGCGGCCCGCGAAACGCTCGCATCTGGCCCGCCACTCCTGCATGATTGTACCATCCCCACACAGCACAGGGACTTTTTAAAGTGCCTTCGTTGTTGCTCTGTGCTCTCCTAACTAGTTCCGCTGCCGCCGATGCATGACAGCGCCGCGCCATCCCCGCACAGCACTACTGGGAGTGTGGGAGGGGACGCGGTCACGCAGTGGCCACACCAACCAATGGCAGGGAGGCGGCTGCTGCATGACCGCATCCCCTCCCACACTCCCAGTAGTGCTGTGCGGGGATCGCGCGGCGCTGTCATGCATCGGCGGCAGCGGAAGCGGAACTAGTTAGGAGAGCACAGAGCAGCAACAAAGGCACTTTGATCAGGACAGGAGGATCCTGACTTTTTAATCAGGGATCCATCACTATACTTGGTTGGAGACACTCGTCTCAACCTCTGGCACACATGGATGTCTCTCCACTTAGTCCACAGGACAGCTCTCACCTTCCACTGAAGCACCAGGCAGTACTCGCTGTTCTGCTGCAGGACATCACACTGTACTGGTGATCTTCTCAATGCAGGTACACTACAGCCAAATGCATTCCCCTCTTGTCTTCTGCAAGGGCTCCTTCTCTCACTGTGTATCTCTTAGCACTGCCTACCATTATACTTTGGGGGACTCTTCACAGGGACCCTTTAACAAACAGAGCATCCCCTTCTGCTGTGATGTGGGGGACACTCTTGTATGCACCCATGGGCTCCTCGTAGTTGCTGGGTATTTCCTAATGCCGTCTGGGGCTTTGCCCCGCAGGCCGCCTGTTACCCACCCCTGTCCTATGTACTAGTCATCAATGCGTTATGCCTCCCAGGGATGTCACATATAAGCCACTAGGAGGGCAAAAGGGAAGCTGGCTAAATGAGGCATGGCCTGGCAGAACCTCCTGTCCTGACTGCCCTCTGGCAGGCTCCACCACAGTAAAAGTAACTCACTGCTGCAGCGTTCAATATGTATATGTATATATATATATATATATATATATATATATATACATACACACACATAATGTACATGGTTGTGTAGGTAGGGGCCCCACTGCACTGGGGGCAACACATAATGCTGTTAAGATGGCCCTGCCAACCTGTGCTGCCACTAAGAGAGCCGGGGTATTTCCTCCCTCCTCCTGTGATTTGAGTGACAAGCTGAGATGCTAGGAGGCAGGTGGGGCGGAGCCAAAGAGCCAGTCCTGGAAGACGCTGGGCGGCTTGTGGGGCAGCACTATGCTTTGATTGACAGATATTTTGTGTGCGGCCCTTGAATATTTATTGGAAGTGTAAAGCGGCCCCCCAGCCAAAATAGTTGCCCACCCCTGATCTATGTGGACTTTGAATGGGAATAGTAACCTGTACCATGTGCAGCTGCAGTGGTGTGTGGCTAATAACGTGAGCCACTGTTTAAACATGTTTCCAATCATTTGGAAAATTACAAAAAAAAAAGATAATTGTCCACCATTTGTTGGCAAAAAGAGATGTGAGTGTTCCCTTCTACAGGCGCCTGAGACCCCAATGAGAGAAAGAGTACCACCCTGTGTGTAAATAGGCGATCCTCTTCTCCGTAAAGGGGTCACTTGAGAGAAGACTATATCAAGATACTTCACTTCCCTCCAAATCTAGTAGCGTATCCTTTTCTCCGTAAACGTGTAAACATAAGATATCTTTTCACTCCTCACAGATATGGGTATTCATGAGAATTCACAAATCCAATCTCCAACGAATGACCCAAAACAGATGGAAACACAGGTATATGGTGCAATACCACTTTATTCACATCAAACCATATACAAACACGTAAAACAAAAAGGACATGAGTAAGATAGTGGCCAATTACCGGGATGGTGGAGAACTGGGGTAAGCAGCTCTCATCTGCGCTTGTTACAAGGAGGATTTACCCGGGGAATACCTCCAGAACTAGGCAGAACAGGCTATCGGTCCACGGTCCAACCCACGTTCCATAGGAATCCGACTAGAAGCTCCTTCAGCATCTGGATACTTCAGCAGCCTTTTTGTATTGATTCTCTATTGAGTGCATATTGAAGAAATAGACCTTGTCCGTGTCAGGGGCTGGCTGGCAACTTTTATGTAAGGAAAATGGCCCTGGCTTTTCTACCTGTGCACAGCAATATAAAAATGGGTGAGAGCTATTCATTACAAGAGAATCTCCGCTTCTGGCTGATGGGGCATAACTTGGCTACAACAGGCAATCTCACTTAAAGCTTAGTGAGGGTGTTCTGATGGAAATGAGGGCAACGGAGTAGACCTTGAACATACATATGCATGTTTCCGAGGACATCTTCTACAGCAAGATAGCTGTTTTTTGATGGAGTCTTTATTATGGGAGTAGGTCCTGGCATAGACTTATAAAAATGGACGATAGTGTCTCACTGACACTTTAGCTGCAGGCTAAAGCACAAAAGAGGAGAGGAAAGATTGTCAACAGATTCGTTAAGCCATGCCGCCCATCAGATGTCAGCTGGAGAGAATGGAGAGTAAGGTATCGGTCTAGTGCTGACCTGATGATTCAGTCCGGGGGGAAAGGAGCTAGTGGTATCCAGGACAGAGCTCCAGCTCATCGCTGAGTCCTCCAGTGTAGCAGACTGCAGCCACAGTGTGGTGCTTAATACGGCCATGTACAACCCACCTCTCAATTGAACCACAGTCTACATCTGACAAAGCTCAATTGCTATCAATCTCAGTGATGTTAAACATCTCCCTAACTTAATAAAGTAATACCCCAGAACTGGGGCCCAAACCGGACAACTACCCCCAATCCCTCCATGCAAATAATGCTCCATACCTAACACCCCCCTCTCATACTTATCCCTCATTGAAAAACAGTGCCAATCCTGAATACCCCCATCTCCTCAATGAAAAGTCTGCCCCAGAACTGTGTCATGATAACCCCCCTCCCTGTGTGATAAAGATTCATTTAGAATGAGATATAAAGGCCCCTACACTCTAGACGATGCCGATATTAACTGCGTCTGGGACCCGGCGGGGTGCCAGCATTGACAAGTGCATACAAACCTGCCGATGCCAGCTCTGAAGGGATCGACTCCGGTGTGGGGAGGGGTGGTGGTGTGGGGAGCGACTGGGACCTCCCTCATCTGAACATGCAGGATGAGGGAGGGGGGTCATTAATGATGCATGGGAGTGCTCATCATTACCTATATTGTGTGTACACACCCAAGCCTTCTCTGAGCGACATTGTTCACAATATCAGCTAGTGTGTATGGAGCTTAAGCTCTATGAGACAGACTAACACATCTAACCACTCTTCTTCAGTGCTGCAGTCCTTTCAGTCTGTGGGTCTCTGTGCGAGGTTGAGTGTTAATCAGAGGTGTAAGTTCTTCCCAGCAGACTGGAGGTAAGGTGAATAATTTAATATGTATGATCTGTAATATAAAACCCACACAATTTACAGAAATATATAGATCTCTCAGTCGGTCTACAAGGACCGGAGTCTGCAGTGAACTTACAGGGATCCAGCTAAACTGTGTGACAATGGCTGGTGGGTCAAACTCAAGAAATTCAGCCATCTGCAGCATGCAGATCCAGCTTTTACTGGCGGGTCCTTTCTCACAGTACAGCAGCAGCGGGTGCATCATTGCTTGCTGCAGAGAAGGCTGAGTGGTACCACTTGGGAGATTTATTAAGCCTGGTGAAGTGATAGTGAAGTGGCTGGTGATAATGCAGCAGCCAATCAGCTCCTACCTGCCAGGTTACAGGCTGATTTTGAAAAATGTCAATTAGGAACTGATTGGCTGCTGCGTTATGGCCTTTATCACTTCACCAGGATTAAAATCTGCCCCAGAGTTAATGAACTATGCAGCAGCATTGGATGCTGCACAGAGCTCCATTGGAGCTCTTATATCACTCTGGTGCTGTACATAAAGGTGTCCCTCCAGGCCTTGGCGGCAGGTGTCTCCGTTGCCTCTGAGAGTTATGCCTCTGCCTGGTGTCCCACTCTCTTGGGTGACTAAACTGGGATAGGTGACAGACTGCCAGTATAGTGCTCATGGTGGCCACAATGGAGAAAAGTACCCTATATGAGACTATCGGACAAAATGAGGCAGACAGCTACAGAAGGAAATACTGTTTATTCGTAAGGCACCACAGATCTCTGCTGCATCGAAAGCCATAATAGGAGATATCGTGCATAAAAACAAAATGAGCACACACTGAGCCTGGGAGAGAAGAGAGTGGAAGAAAGTACCCAACTTGACACGAAACCCTAGCCCCACATGGCATGTACAGTATGAGCAATGACTACATTGATACAGTGTATGTCTTGTTTAAAATGTATCAATGTACTACATTGTTCTGGGTTGTCTAAGTGCTACTAATGTACAGTATCATCACCAATATAAAGAACGCATGGCACTGGGTGCTTGCTTGTTGGAAGTTCTGTGATGTTGTGGGGTGCAAATTCATATCATGTTCTGGGTTCAGCCACTCCCTTAAAAGCAAGCATAATGTTTCTTTCCTGACAGGATGGGAGTCTCTCAGGATTACTGTGTTCTAGGGGCCTTCGAGCAGGGGCAGAATGCGCAGTGAGCATCTGCCTCCAGAGTAGAGAATATCAGAGCAGCCAGCAACATTCTCTTCCTGCTTCACAGTCAGCATCTACACAGGGAATGGCTGTCAGCATGCTGATTGGTGGATGGCAGGTGCTATCCTCCAATCAGAGTGCAACATTCTCCTCCTGCTTCCCAGCCTGCAGCCAAACAGTGAATGACTGTCAGCATGCTGGTTGGTGGATGGCTGGAGTTATCCACCAATCAGAGGGCTGACAGCCATTCACTGTATGGAAGAAAGTGGAGAAATGGTGCAGGACTGGAGCCCCCGTACATTGCTTTGCCTTGGGCCCATCCCCCAGAAGTACAACATTGCTATAGGAGTCTCCCAGAAGTACATTACTTTCCTGACTGGAAAGGGACAGGAATCTCCCAGCAGTGCAGCTGACTGGAATGGAAAATCCCAGAATTACACCATTACTTTCCTTTACTTTGCTGACAGGACGGGAGTGTTCCAGGATTACAGCGTTACTTTTCTGACAAGTCAGAAATCTCCCAGGATTACAGTGTTTCTTTCCTGACATGAGGGGAGTCTCTCAGGATTACAGTGTTTCTTTCCTGACATGAGGGGAGTCTCTCAGGATTACAGTGTTTCTATGTTGACATGAGGAGAGTCTCTCAGGGTTACAGTGTTTCTTTCCTGACATGAGGAGAGTCTCTCAGGGTTACAGTGTTTCTTTCCTGACATGAGGGGAGTCTCTCAGGATTACAGTGTTTCTATGTTGACATGAGGGGAGTCTCTCAGGATTACAGTGTTTCTTTCCTGACATGAGGGGAGTCTCTCAGGATTACAGTGTTTCTGTCTTGACATGAGGGGAGTCTCTCAGGGTTACAGTGTTTCTTTCCTGACATGAGGGGAGTCTCTCAGGGTTACAGTGTTTCTATGTTGACATGAGGAGAGTCTCTCAGGATTACAGTGTTTCTATGTTGACATGAGGAGAGTCTCTCAGGATTACAGTGTTTCTTTCCTGACATGAGGAGAGTCTCTCAGGGTTACAGTGTTTCTTTCCTGACATGAGGAGAGTCTCTCAGGATTACAGTGTTTCTTTCCTGACATGAGGAGAGTCTCTCAGGATTACAGTGTTTCTATGTTGACATGAGGAGAGTCTCTCAGGGTTACAGTGTTTCTTTCCTGACATGAGGAGAGTCTCTCAGGATTACAGTGTTTCTTTCCTGACATGAGGGGAGTCTCTCAGGATTACAGTGTTTCTATGTTGACATGAGGGGAGTCTCTCAGGGTTACAGTGTTTCTTTCCTGACATGAGGGGAGTCTCTCAGGGTTACAGTGTTTCTATGTTGACATGAGGAGAGTCTCTCAGGATTACAGTGTTTCTATGTTGACATGAGGAGAGTCTCTCAGGATTACAGTGTTTCTTTCCTGACATGAGGAGAGTCTCTCAGGGTTACAGTGTTTCTTTCCTGACATGAGGAGAGTCTCTCAGGATTACAGTGTTTCTTTCCTGACATGAGGAGAGTCTCTCAGGATTACAGTGTTTCTTTCCTGACATGAGGAGAGTCTCTCAGGATTACAGTGTTTCTATGTTGACATGAGGGGAGTCTCTCAGGATTACAGTGTTTCTTTCCTGACATGAGGGGAGTCTCTCAGGGTCACAGTGTTTCTTTCCTGACATGAGGAGAGTCTCTCAGGGTCACAGTGTTTCTATTTTGACATGAGGAGAGTCTCTCAGGGTCACCGTGTTTCTTTCCTGACATGAGGAGAGTCTCTCAGGGTCACCGTGTTTCTTTCCTGACATGAGGAGAGTCTCTCAGGATTACAGTGTTTCTATGTTGACATGAGGAGAGTCTCTCAGGGTTACAGTGTTTCTTTCCTGACATGAGGAGAGTCTCTCAGGATTACAGTGTTTCTTTCCTGACATGAGGAGAGTCTCTCAGGATTACAGTGTTTCTATGTTGACATGAGGGGAGTCTCTCAGGATTACAGTGTTTCTTTCCTGACATGAGGGGAGTCTCTCAGGATTACAGTGTTTCTGTCTTGACATGAGGGGAGTCTCTCAGGGTTACAGTGTTTCTTTCCTGACATGAGGAGAGTCTCTCAGGGTTACAGTGTTTCTTTCCTGACATGAGGAGAGTCTCTCAGGATTACAGTGTTTCTTTCCTGACATGAGGAGAGTCTCTCAGGATTACAGTGTTTCTATGTTGACATGAGGGGAGTCTCTCAGGATTACAGTGTTTCTTTCCTGACATGAGGGGAGTCTCTCAGGGTCACAGTGTTTCTTTCCTGACATGAGGAGAGTCTCTCAGGGTCACAGTGTTTCTATTTTGACATGAGGAGAGTCTCTCAGGGTCACCGTGTTTCTTTCCTGACATGAGGAGAGTCTCTCAGGGTCACCGTGTTTCTTTCCTGACATGAGGAGAGTCTCTCAGGGTCACAGTGTTTCTATGTTGACATGAGGAGAGTCTCTCAGGGTTACAGTGTTTCTTTCCTGACATGAGGAGAGTCTCTCAGGGTCACCGTGTTTCTTTCCTGACATGAGGAGAGTCTCTCAGGGTCACAGTGTTTCTATGTTGACATGAGGAGAGTCTCTCAGGGTTACAGTGTTTCTTTCCTGACATGAGGAGAGTCTCTCAGGGTTACAGTGTTTCTTTCCTGACATGAGGAGAGTCTCTCAGGATTACAGTGTTTCTATGTTGACATGAGGGGAGTCTCTCAGGGTTACACTGTTTCTGTCTTGACATGAGGAGAGTCTCTCAGGATTACAGTGTTTCTGTCTTGACATGAGGAGAGTCTCTCAGGGTTACAGTGTTTCTTTCCTGACATGAGGAGAGTCTCTCAGGGTCACCGTGTTTCTTTCCTGACATGAGGGGAGTCTCTCAGGGTCACCGTGTTTCTTTCCTGACATGACAACATTCTCCCTTGAATACGGTGTTAGTTCAGGGTTGCCGACTTTCTTATTCTCCTCTCCGGGAGAAGCCCGAAGAGGAGAGATTCAGTAGCCGCTCAGGGGGCGGGGCTTAAGTGTGACATCACTAAGCCCCGCCCCATGCTGTTAAACCAGCGAATTCAGGGATCTCCGTGGAGGGGGCGGGGCTAAAATGACGCGATTGTGTCATTTTAGCTCCGCCCCCTCCTCTGAGACCCGAGGATTGCGGCATTTTAATGCCGCGATCCGGGGGTCAGTGGGGGGTCCCCCCTGAACCCGGGAGGGTTGCCCACCCTTCCGGGGGGCCAGGAGGGGGCCCCGATTTTCGGGAGACTCCCGGAAATTCCGGGAGGGTCGGCAACCCTGTGTTAGTTATGTGACAATCCTCTTTTCCAAGAACTACAAATTGTCACCCCATGGATTGATGAGCCTAATCCCGAAGTTCTGCACGTGTCACAGCTTTTACAATCACCAGATCTGATCATAACCAAGCACTTATGGGCTATTCTGGAACACTGCAATAGACAGCATTTCCCACCACCATTACCTAGTCATCTGTGCGGCACTTTATTGCAGAAGAATGAGGCTGCACATTTGCAGAAGTTGGCAAAGTTTATGTCATGGACGCTTACAATCCTTACTAGCCATACTGTACATGGTAGCCCAACAACCTATTATGTGACTTTAGGCTGGTGCTTCCATTGTTTTACCATCTACTGCCCATTAATATGTTTTGATAGTGTATGTATCATATTAACAAAACCAATGGATAAAAAAACAAAAAACAAAACAATAATGACATGACAATAAGTTTGTAGCATCCTAAGTGCTGTACCATTGTATCAGATTTTTCTAACTGAACACATAGGATCAGGTTAGGCAATAAAGGAATTTTACAGCTTTAAGAAATCATTGGATGGGTTTATCATAGAAGTCCCAAAAATCATCCTCTTGTCTGGACTGTGTGACTGTGGGAGGGGCTACCTCTGGCTTCTTAGTTTTAGCCTGATGTCGCAGTTTTTTAGGCTTTTCTTTTAGTGGTGGCAGTGGTGCTGGGACATCTCTGCGGACCATATTCCGAATGGGCAGCGGCAAGGTGAGAGATGGTTGTGGCTGGCTCTGCAGGAGCTTGTCAATGGCATTTCTCTTCATTAGGATTTGAGACCAAATGGCTTATACAATGAGAACAACAGGTGTGAGTGATATATCGCATTGGAAGTGGATAGTAAGAAAGGCAGATTACTGCATGCTAAAAACCAACACTAGTTAGAACACTGTACTGTTCGCAGCACAATACGATCCACACCGCCACCGATATCATACACACTTGCCCAAACTGGTGGATGACGGCTGTGGTGGGGGAGCAGTGGCCATGCTGCATTCTGCGTGATGCTCATTAACGATCCACTCCATGGACTGTGTATGCACAGACAATGGAGGGGGACCTTAATGACCTGCAATAGCGCAGTGTGCTGACCGTAAACTTAAGCACAGATCACTCAGCACAGATCCTTCAGCACACTGCGATGCACCAGCGATGACTAGATTTATACTGCCTGTTGTATAAATCTCGTCAGGCGATAGCGGCACACGGGACCATGCATAGCTGTCGCTGGGGGCCATACACACGGAGCGATCCATGCTTTATTTCTAAGATTTAGTCAGATTGCTTAGAAATGGGGCTGTAATCGCCCCGTGTTTGTGGCCCAATATACACTGGGCAATAAAATGAGCGATATCGCTCAGAAGGGCTGAAATGAGCAATAAAGCAAAACTGTAACTTTCTTACTGATGTTTATATATCATTTAATTTACGGATCCATTTTGTTTGCAAAATTTTCTACAAATATTTTGAGTTAGTAACTAAGGCTGTATTGTATTGTACTATAACAGTAGCAGTAAATGAAGAAAATCAGACAGCTTTTATTTATGGAATTACTCCTCTCAGGCCCATCATTTTACCGGCGGACCCCAGTAAAAAAAAGGACGTGGCCAACTGGAGGGGCGTAACCAATGGGAGGGCGTGGCCACATCCCTTAAAAAATATTAGCAGGGGTGCAGGCCGACGAGCGGCCCGGGAGAGAGAAGAGAGGCTGCCACTGCAGCTGCTTCTTTCCCCCGCTCAGCACACGGCACTGAGCAGCGTGTGCTGAGCAGGAGAGAGAGGCTGTGCTGCAGCAGCCTGTCCTATACTCCCACTGCCCGGCTCCCTGCAGCGAAGGATGGGAGCGTGGGCTCCGAGCCACTCCATCAGACCTAGGCCGGGATGGGAAATTACATGCGCCCCCCCCCCCACACACACACACACCTCTTGCCGGCCCTCACCCCACTACTGGCAGATCAGCAGGGTTCTTGTGGGTGTCTATTGAAACTCTGTCTCCCGGGGTGCCAGACTCAACATCCCGGAAGCTCTGCATGATTACATCACTCAATTCAAATCATAAAACACAGACATGGAAACCCCACTGCTCTGCAAAAGTAGCTGAACTTCATCTTTCAGGAATATAGAATATGTTTTGGAAGAACAGAACAAAGGCTAAGAAAAATGAAAGTCTCTGGCAGGTTTGTTTTATTGACAGGCATCGCTTCCTTTAAGCCTTCCCGCTTTGCTGCCCTAGAGCCTTCTTTAGGTCCATGTAAATAAAGTTTCTTGCATGCCATTTGCCTAGGAAAAGCAAAAGATAGTGGTCATCTTCACTCCCATTCTCCATATTAATTCTTATGCCACATTTACTGCCATGTCATATGCAGGGCAGCTGAGAGGTATGCCGCCCCCGGGTAAAATTGTGGGGGTGTGGCCTAATTGTGGGAGGCGTGGTCACCTACCTCGGTTAGGCCATGCCCCCAAAAAATTTAGGGGTGAAAAAACACTTTTGGGGTTGAGGGGGGAGTGTTAATGTCACCCCGCGCAGCAGCAGCACCAGCACACACCTACATGCTGTTAGTGCGATGGTCATGCTGAGCCTACTGTCAGCACAGCACATGCTATAGACGTGTGCTGCCCAGGAGGGATGGCGAGGGAAGGCGGGGTTGGACCAGGGCCCCCTGCTGGGCCCCTCCAGCAAGCCGTGGCCTGGGTAATTGGTACCTCCCCCCCCCTTGGCAGCCCTGGTTATTTGTAACCTAGTAACATAGTAATTAAGGCTGAAAAAAGATGATGAAGACGTTAAAGACTGAAAAAAAGACGTTTAAGACTGAAAAAATATCCACAGCCCCCCCTTGTCGGGATTTTGGCGGTCGGGATTTAGTACTGAATCCAGTAAGTCATATCTATAGGATTCCCTTAGTGGCCAAAAACGGATCCAGTTTTGATTCAAATTCATTAACAGTAGTTGCTGTAATCACCCCCACTGGCAATGAGTTCCAGAATTTTACTGCTCTAAGGGCGGGATGTTATAACATCCGCGGCCCCCCTTCGCCGGACATCGCATTTTTAATAACGGCATATGCTATAACATATGCCGTTATTCATGCAAGGGACAGCTCTTGCGGTAAGAGCTGTCCCTTGCGATGCGGTGCCGGCACTGGACTTCCGGGTCTGTGACCCGGGAGTCCATCTGCGCATGCGCAGACCCCGGCGCCGGCCGCAGGGCACGCTGGGAGGGATCCGTGACGGATCCCTCAAACAGCGCTGCGGTAAGAAGCCCATAGGCTTCTGCAGGGATTCGCCAGCTTTAGCTGGCGATTCCCTCCGCAGCGCTGACACTGCGGAGGCGCCATATAGCATATAGAAATGCGGTAGAAACCCCGAAAACGGGGTTTTTACCGCATTTCTGCTATATAGCATCCCGCCCAATTGGTGAAGATTCAAGACCTTTTACTAGCTTAGTCACCCTTTTCTGTACCTGTTCCAATTCATTTATGTCCTTTTTAAGGTGCGGTGCCCCGAACTGAACACAATATTCCAAGTGTGGTCTCACCAATGCCTTGTAAAGAGGCACTATCACATTGGCCTCCCTTGAAATCATTCCCCTTTTAATGCATGCCAGTGTCCAGTGCTTTTGCTGCTGCACTTGAGCAGTGTGCACTATTACCCAATTTTTCATCTATGATGACCCCCAGGTCCTTCTCTACAGCAGAATTCCCTATAATAACTCCATTTAACCTATAAGTAGCTTGTTCATGTTTGTTCCCATAATGAATTACTTTACATTTATCTCATTAAAGTGCATTTCCACCTTTCCGCCCACCTTTCCAGTTTATTTAAGTCACATTGTAGTGTTTCCACATCCGCTCCCAAGTTAATTTCCTTTCTCATTTTCATGTCATCTGCAAATATTGCAATTTTACTCACTATGTCACTTCCAATATAATTAATAAATATATTAAACAAGGTGGGTCCCAATATTGAATCTTGTGGGACTCCACTTTGGACCTTACCCCAGCTTGAATGTGTGCCCTTAACCACCACTCTCTGTCCACAATTGTGCAATCAGTTTTTAATCCAATTACTAATTTTATCTCTTAACCCTAAATTAAGAGGCGGAACTACCATTGATGCAGCAGGTGAGGTGGAGTAGGGCCCCCGAGGACTAAGGGGCCCACTGCTGTCCCTGTCACCCTCTTCCTGTCACCCTCTATGTTTCCCTGTCCCATTCTGCCTCTACCTGTCACCCTATGCCTATCCCTGTCACCCACTGCCTTGTTGCATATGTGAACTTGGGTTGGGATGGAGGAGGGGGGCCCAAACTAAATTTTTTGCACCTGGACTCACCACCCACAAGTCCCACCATTGGTTTCACTGTTAAGTATTTGTATAAGAGTGACTTAAAATTTTAATGCACTTAATAAGATACATTTTGCAATCACATTTAATTCCACAAGTTATTAGTTTACATCTCCAGAAAGCCCAGCATAGCCAAATGCCAACTTTGGTTATGCTTTCACCCAAGGCTACAACTTGCCATTTAAAATATGATGGTTTGCCAACCTCAAGTGTTAAGCCAAAAAACAATAAAAAATTCAATTTATTTCTAAAAATAAGTGAGACAAATAAAGTGTCCCATACCCTCAAACTGTACTGTTTTGGCCGGTACACTACTGTTTTTTTATTACTTGTAACGCCCATCGGATATCTGGGTATCTGGAGTGTGACCATGCCCCTTTACTCATGGCCATGCACCCTTTTCCCGAATTTGTACCAACGTTGATTCTCTTAAAGTCTCTTGATAAGTCTCTTGAGTATTTGGTATAAATTAACAATTTAGAGCTGGGTAAACACTAGACAATGTGTGTACCCAGCAAGATTACGAGCAATGGAACACGGAGGGGGAACCGGCGTCGGTAAGTGCATACACACTTGCCAATGCCGGCAGCAATGGAGCTCTGATGACGCCTCTTCTTTCGGCCCTGCATGCAGGGACAATGGAGGATGTCATTGATGATGCACAGGAGCACGCATCCTCAGTGACAGCGACATAGCATGTACAAACTAGATGTAACCCATATGTCCATGTGATCCGCCGGATCGGACAACATATCTTCTAGCAGGGGCGGGCTGGGCCGGGGGGCAGAGTGCCACATGCCCCCCAGGCCGGTCTGACAATTTACTGGCTGGGCCGGCTGCCGCAGCCGTCCCTGCCGCAGCCGCCGGCCGCCTCCCTGTCCTGCAAACCCCGGCCGCATAAATGTAGAGTAGCCTAAGGCGACAGCCTCTCCAAAAATGGCCGCTGCCTTAGAGGAGACAGACACTAGAGGTACTGCCATACCTCTAGTGTCTGTCAGAAGAGAACAGCGCTGCCAGCGCTACCCGGAAGTACAGATTCGGGTAGAGCTGGTGCGCTATTGAAATTAACCCTTTGGTGCATGCATGTACCCTGGCTCCCCCTTGCAAAAAATATCACTCCCCATGGGCCATGGCAGAAACGAAACCCCTGGCATGAAGCATGTAACCCCTGGCAACAAGTGACGTTCCTTTGATAATGAGCATGTAGGTAAGCAGCAGTTATATAGTATAATATGTAATAGGCATTATTATATTTAATGGGCATTATGGTATTGGCATTATGTGTACTGGGCATTACGGTGTGTGGCATTATGTTTTATGTTGTTGGAATTATGTGTAGTGGGCATTACGGTGTGTGGCATTATACTTAATTGGCATTGCGGTGTTGGCATTATGTGTAATGGGCATTACACCGTTGGCATTATGTGTAATGAGCATTACGGGTGTGGCATTATATTTAATTGGCATTACGGTGTGGCATTATGTTTAATGGGCATTACGATGGCATTATGTGTAATGGCCATTACAGTGTGTGACATTATATTTAATTGGTATTACGGTGTGTGACATTATGTGTAATGGGCATTACGGTGTTGGCATTATGTGTAATGGGCATTACGGTGTTGGCATTATGTGTAATGGGCATTACAGTGTTGGCATTATGTGTAATGGGCATTACGGTTTTGGCATTATGTGTAATGGGCATTACAGTGATGGCTTTATGTGTAATGGGCATTACGGTGTGTGACATTATGTGTAATGGGCATTACAGTGATGGCTTTATGTGTAATGGGCATTACGGTGTGTGGTATTATGTGTAATGGGCATTACGGTGTTGGCATTATGTGTAATGGGCATTACGGTGTTGGCATTATTTGTAATGAGCATTACAGTGATGGCTTTTTGTGTAATGGGCATTACGGTGTGTGACATTATGTTTAATGGGCATTACAGTGATGGCTTTATGTGTAATGGGCATTATGGTGTGTGGTATTATGTGTAATGCACATTACGTGTTGGCATTATGTGTAATGGGCATTACGGTGTTGGCATTATGTGTAATGGGCATTACGGTGTGTGACATTATGTTTAATGAGCATTACAGTGATGGCTTTATGTGTAATGGGCATTATGGTGTGTGGTATTATGTGTAATGCACATTACGTGTTGGCATTATGTGTAATGGGCATTACGGTGTTGGCATTATGTGAAATGGGCATTACGGTGTGTGACATTATGTTTAATGAGCATTACAGTGATGGCTTTATGTGTAATGGGCATTATGGTGTGTGGTATTATGTGTAATGCACATTACGTGTTGGCATTCTGTGTAATGGGCATTACGGTGTTGGCATTATGTTTGGGCAATACAGTGATGGCTTTATGTGTAATGTGCATTACGGTGTTGGCATTATGTGTAATGGGCATTACAGTGATGGCTTCATGTGTAATGGGCATTACAGTGATGGCTTTATGTGTAATGGGCATTACGGTGTGGCATTATGTGTAGTGGGCATTATGGTGTATATTTTTGCAATGCGCCTTCGGCGCGCACTGTCCCCATTTCTGGTGTATGTGTGTGTGGGGGAAGGATTGTGTAAGCCCTTCTGCATACTAGAGGGACGGTGGGTAGGTTGGTGAAACAATGGCGATGGTGATGGGCCACTTGCTTGTGTTGCCCCCCAGGCTGAAAGTTGCCAGCTAGCCCCTGTCTTCTAGTGTGCATCCAACTTAAGGGAGCATCTGGGACAAATTGGCGCATACTAAAGGCTAAATTTACAGCAATACATTGTTTCTAATTGGTCAAGAAACCCTGCTATAAGATATTGTAAAGGAAAAAGTAAAACATTTCTTTCCGCAAACTGCTAATAAAGCAAGCGATATTCTTAATGCAAAATAATTTGCTGTGAGTTAATTAAGCAAGTCATGTTTATATGTTCCATATGGGAAACTAAGACATAAAAACAACAACACAGAAGGCTATAAATGACTAATGTCGGCATGAGGATAGCAGGTACCTAAGTCATCGGTCTTCTTTCCATACCACTGATGATTACTGTGTTTATCCAATATCCCCTTTTCATTCACTTCTGCAGTGTAGCAATCCTGCGCCAAGCTGTGCTGTATTATGGGCACCCCTGCAGGAGAAGTGGGCAGTAAGAGACATGGCATTATATGGATGAGATGAATAAATGCCAGGATTAGTAATGATGGTGGCTGCGGATGTAAGAAAAGTAAGAGGTTTACTATATGCAATTAGATATTTAGTATACGTGGGGGCGAGTTCTTGCATTATCAATGAAGTCAGCTGCAGCATTACACAGATGTGGCCAACTCGGATCAGCCCTTATATATTTACATACAAGCATTTCTATGCTTTATTCCAAACACCCCTATACTCACTCATCCTTTTATTTCATTATTCGCATACAAAATGTTAATGGACATAGGTAACGTAATACATTAACTGCCTAAAAAAAACAACAGAAGAGGCTTAATTCAAACGCTTGAACAGAAGAAAAAGAATAGTGTAAAACATAGAAAAATATTCCATCCAGTATAATGTTCACTGCTGACAACACCATCACATTCCCCGTTCCACAATTCTTGGGTGTCACTCTTGAATCCTCCCTGTACTCTGCCCCATGTGGTTCAATCCTGACGGTTCCAATATCCAATATCAGAGTGCGACTAACTCACTGGCCCTCAGTAACTTCACTGCTCCCTACAAACTACATACTCCCTGCCACCCCTTTCAGTTGGCCAATCACCATAACCTAGTCACTGCACCCAATGACCTGGTCACTGCACCCAATGATTTTGCCTGTGCTGCCCCCTTTACTGGAATGAGCTCCATTGCTTTATGACCATGCAAAGCTTCAAATGGGCACTGAATCCCTACCCGCCGCATCATGTCTTGGCCATCCATGCCCTGCTTGCTTACTGTCTTTAGCACCTCATGTCTGTTCCCCCCTTCTTTTAGATTGTAAGCTCCCTGGAGCAGGGCCCATTTTCCTCCTGTTCTCATAGCACTCTTCTCTCACACTTCAAATACAGATGATTCCTATTCAGCGACCGTCTATACACGTTCTGTCATTCGTTAAACTGTATAGTGCGTACAACCAAGCGTGGATGGTGCGGGGTGAAGGCAAATTGCCTCGTTGCACTGGGCATCATTTAGATGGGTACCCAGCAATAGTCTCATTCATGACTAATTGACAATTGTGTGCGGCTTGGCAATTGCCTTCAAACAGCTTCACCACAGAAATGTTACGTAAAGGCACAAATTACACACACACACACAAACACACACATACATATATATATTCTTCACAAAAGGATTTCTGGCAATGACCTTGTTGTGCAGCCCAGCCCAGGTCTAGGGCAGCCCAGGTCTAGATGATTTATCAACGCCAGAAACCTCAAGCAACAAACAAAAATAAATAACACAACTCAAAGGAAAATATGAATAAAATAATATTTCCAGTACTGTAGCATTCAGATTAGGCACACCTATGGTCAACTGATTATGGATGATAGAACAAGACCTGGGAAAAGATTACTGCGTAGGCATTGTCCTAATTCATTGTAGGCCTTGTCTGGACAGTCATCGCTGGTCCCGGATTTCATGCCACGTCTGGGTATATGACAATTTTGTGTATAGCGTGCTTCCTTCTGTTCTCTCAGGTAGCTTCTCACCTACATAGGACAGGCAGGAATCATGCAGTGAATCAGCAGAGATGCCAGATACAGAAAGATTTCCAACACCCTGGATCTTACCTTCTGTGGAGAGACAAGCTTTCTAATGACAGAGCTACCATACTTGTGCCTAATGTTGGCTGGTACAAGGCTCCTGATGTCTTCTTCTATGTTGTCCAAAGGTTTGTGTGATATGTTATTTCTGTTACTCATAGTTTCACCTCTTCTATGTTTATTGTCCCTGCTGCATGGACTTGCAGTATTCCACTTTGTGGTGTCCATTCCTATCTTCTCCTTATCAGGTAGGACTAAAGGAGAGGCCATTTACGGAAAGTGAAGTAGGACAATACCTGAAGACTGCAGAGAACATCTTAATTAATGGAGGGATTGCCAAAGATACAAATCAGGTAAATTCTAGGCAAATGTTGATATCAAAAGAGTAGACATATCTTCAGAGGGGCTGGGTGTGATATTCTAGAGATTAGCTTGCTGATACTTAGAATCCCATCAGTGGAATGCCAATATTCAAAATCCTAACTAATATTGGTAATTAATGTAACCATAACCTATCCTATACTTCAACCTAACCCTAACCACTATACTTACTGCTGGGTTTTTGAGCAGATATTGACTACATCCAGGGGCAAATTGGTAACTAATAATACAGGGAAGATCCCAGGTGGATGGGGTCGCCTGTGGCTGGGAGAGGTTGACAGTCTGCTGCTGTGGGTATGTTTAAGTGTAGACAGTGACACCTCCTAATGACACTATGGCATTTGTCACCAACCTAATGCTAGAGTGTACACTGACATGTTATAACTCACTAACAATGTCTTCAGGTTCCTTTAGTGACATTTAGCACCAGGAGTGGTAGAGTGTGTGCTCGCTGCACAATATTTCCCATTCACTGACAAGTGTTTTAAATATTAACCTTTAGTTCAAGTATTAAATTCAATCTAAAGGTCTATTAGCTTAGACCAGGGATGGGGAACCTTCGGCCTTCCAGGTGTTGTTGAACTACACATCCCAGCATGCCCTGCAACAGTTTTAGTATGACCAAATAGCAAAACTGTAGCAGGGTATGCTGGGATGTGTAGTTCAACAACAGATGGTGGGCCAAAGGTTCCCCATCCCTGGCTTCGACCTTTAAATGGTTGCCCCTTTTAAAACATTGGGCTAACTGGTCAGGTGCCTGCAAGTTGCTGCCTAGTACAGTTACTCCTATCAGTGGGTACACTTTGTACCAATTCCTTCGATGACTACAGTATGTTCTATGAGACAGCAGACCTCTATTATCCTCTCTGGTTCCCTGTACTGTTGTTGTACGTTTTCATTTTTTTTTTCTGATGAAATTAAATGCAAAGGGTTTTTTTTGCATGTAAAACAATAGTGACTTTGGGATAAATGACTGGTCGCAACATTTAGCAGATTTGAGCTACTAATTGGTGCCAGGCTGATCCATTGTAACACTTCTAGGGACTAGCAATCATTATTTAATCTAATAATTTTTTTTGCTATTGTATAAAGAATCTGTTGGTAAATGTATTCAGAATTGTTCGGGGAGTGGGGGGATATTCCTGTGTTGGCAAGGCAACCCAGCTGCTGTATCAGTGTACCATTGTTATGTCTACATTTATGAATGTGATAAAATGTCATTTTGAATCAACAACAGATGTTAGCTATAAAGACTTTTTGTTTAAAGGAAAATATTTGCTACAAATAACTTCCAATTTATACACCCGTCCTTTTAAATGATAAAGGAGCTTGAGAAATTCTTGATAAAATAAAATTTCTATCATGTTTAGTTAATATGGGTGAAATCTCAATATTCAAACTCAGTGCCTATGTTCAGTTCAGTTACATTAATAGTTTCAGCCTTTTATAAATATAATGGATAACAAAAAGGAGTATTTGGGTCTGCGTCCCGATATTTATCTCACCTGTGGTTTCAGACTTCAGGGTGATATCTGTAATCATCCAGAACACACATAGATTACACAATTCTTATTATTGTCTTTACTGTCACGCGTTGCTAAGCAGCTGGCGTTGTTATAGCATAGGTGAAGAAAACAACGCCAGGGATGTGAGGATAGTTTTCAGTGTTACCTCTAGGTGGCAGTGTCACATAGCAGTAGGAAGCACGGAGAATTATTCATGGGTGATACATTACTATAATATTGTTCTGGGAATTAAAATGACGGCTCCAACATTTATTAAGCGTTCAGTCACTTTTAATAAAACCTACGTTTTTTTCGGCAGCTATTTGGCAGACGCAGAAAATGTTAAAAGAAAATAATTTTTCAAACTATACTGCCCACTGGTTCGTTAATGGTTTATGGTGGAAAATGCAGAGTTGACAAAAGTTTTATTTGATTTTCAAGGGCACGGAAGTTAGGCGTGTGCAGTTTCACACAGTTTGCACTAATAGTTCAGGCATAAAGGCCTAATTCAACATCACTCAGAACGTTTTGATGTTTGGGGGTCTCCGCAGGGCTGGTGCTAGGGTGTCCTGAGCCCTCCTGCAAACTTTAAAATTGCACCCTCTCATACTTTACAAAGTGACTTCGCACCAGGGCCGGCGCCACCACTAGGCAGCTATAGGCATTTGCCTAGGGCGCCGGCACCTGGAGGGTGGCAGTTTGCCCCTCACCCCCAGCGAACTGTGTAAAAAAGTTGCTGCCCCGGCGTCCCTGCAGTGCTGGGGCGGTCAGGGGTGTCTGTGCCGTAGGGGTACCTGTGGCGCCGTCATGTGTATAAAGCTGGCTGCGGCCGGCGGGGTCCCTGTAGTGAATAGCAAATAACTAGCGCTATGCACGCGGCGGCGCAGGAAATTCTAGTTATTTGCTATTCACTACAGGGACCCCGCCGGCCGCAGCCAGCTTTATACACATGACGGCGCCACAGGTACCCCTACGGCACGGACACCCCTGACCGCCCCAGCACTGCAGGGACGCCGGGGCAGCAATTTTTTTACACAGGTACCACCCCCCCCCCCCCTCCCTCCCCCCGGCACCGGGGCACCCCCACCCCGACTCGCCTGGGGCGCTCCGGTGCCTTGCACCGGCCCTGCTTCGCACACCACATGTGGTCTCACAAGTAAGGGGAAAGGCGACACATTAGTAACCCATTTCAATTCACACCACACAGTAGCACTTTCTTATTCACATTACACAGCACCAGAGCTGTAACTAGCACTGTGCCAGAAAGCGAATTGGTGTCTCCTCACCACCACTGTCAAAATAGGGAGAGTGCGCGCTAAAGGCATGTGCAAAAAAATGTAGGGGTTTGGCTTCATGGTGAAGGGATAAAGCCACATAAAAGTACTGTATCAATAACATCGCAATGCCAATTACACATTATACCAAGTGCTATAATGCCCATTTAACATTATGCCTCACAGTAATGCCTATTACACATTATGCCACACATCATAATGCGCATTAGACAATATTCAGCACATTGTAATTAGGGATGAGCGGGTTCGGATCCTAGAGATCCGAACCCCCACGAACTTACCTTATCCGAGGACAGATCTGAGGAGTTCGCCGGGTCCCGCCATTTTCAGGAGTCCAAATCTAGGCCAAAATGTCATCATCCTGCGTCGGATTCGGATCTCTATAAAAGGTCCGGCTCCATAGAAGTCAGACAGCACGGATGTTGCCGTGCTGTCTGCACAGAATATAAACCTATGGGGGACAAAAAAACACTGTGGGGGGATATACTAAGGAGGTGCAACTAATGGGGGATCAAATAGAGGCTGCATAAACTGAGTGGGGCTGCTCAAGGGGGACAACTGTAAAAGTCGGGAATCTAAAGGTACATTTACTAATGGGGAACTAATGGTGCAGGAACTTTTGTACATCTACTAAAGGGGAACTACTAAGTGGAAAACTATTCAGGTTACAGCTACTAAGGGGGTATTACTAAGGCTACTACTAAAGGCTACTACTAAAGGGGGGCTGTTATATGGGACTACTGTGGGGGACATTTAAGGGGGGATCTCTGAAAAAAAAAAGTTTTTTGTTTTTTATTTCAATAAAAAAAGGTGTTTTTTTCCCCTTAACCTGCAAGGGGTGTTAAGTGTGCCATATCAGTCCAGCTGTGCTGCCCAGTGTCCCGTATCAGTCCAGGGGTGCCCGCATGTGTGCCGTATATATCCAGGGGTGCCCAGTGTCCCATATCAGTCCAGGGGTGCCTCCATGTGTGCCTTATAATTACTGTATATGGGTGCCGCCATGTGTCCCGTATCAGTTCAGGGGTGCCCCCATGTGTCCTGTATCAGACCAGGGGAGCTGCCCTTTTTTATGAAAAGAAAAAAAATGTGTTTTTTGTTTTTTTTTTTTTACTCCAAGGGCTGTTAAATGTGCTGTATCAGTTCAGGGGTGAGCCTATAATTCAAGTGGTGTTACTAAAGTCTGCCGTATTATTCCAGGTGTGCTGCTCTTTTTTTATTAATTAAAAGAATAAAAGTTTTTCTTTTTTTTTACAGCAGGAGTGTCGCCATCCATGCCTGCCGCCATGTGTGCCGTATCAGTCCAGGGGTGCCGCCATCTGTGCCGTATAATTCCATGTGTGCTGTATCAGGTCAGGGGTGCCCGCATGTGTGACGCATAATTCCTGGGGTGAGACAAATGTGTCATATAATTCATGGGTTGCTGCCAAGTCTTCTGTATAATTCATGGGGTGCTGCCAAGTGTGCTGTATTAGTCCAGGGGTGATGCTGTGTGCCATATCAGTCCAGGGGTGATGCTGTGTGCCATATCAGTCCAGGGGCGATGCTGTGTGCCGTATCAGTCCAGGGGTGCTATTAAGTGCGCCTTATCAGTCCAGGGGTGATGCTAAATGTGCCGTATCAGTCCTGGGGTGAGGCTGTGTGCCATATCAGTCCAGGGGTGATGCTGTGTGCCGTATCAGTCAAGGGGTGCTATTAAGTGTGCCGTATCAGTCCAGGGGTGATGCTAAATGTGCAGTATCAGTCCAGGGGTGATGCTACCTGTGCCATATCAGTCCAGGGGTAATTCTAGGTGTGCAGTATCAGCCTAGAGGGGATGCTAAGTGTGCCATATCAGTCTAGTGTTTGTGCCGCACACTTGTGTGGCTTATCTCAGTTATCCAGCTACCTTGGTGCAACCTTTTGCCCTAAAAACAATATTGTAAGGTGTGAGCTGTTCAGAATAGACTGGAAATGAGTGGAAATAAATGTTATTGAGGTTAATATAGCGTAGGAGCAAAAAATAAAACCCCAAATTCTGGGATTTTAGCAGTTTTTATGCTTTTTTAACAAAAAATCAGAAACCAAAACCCCAAAAATCCAAACACAAAACACTTAGAAGGTGTTTTGCAAAAACCCATTAGAACCCCAAACCTCAAGGTAATCAGAACCCAAAACCCGAAAAGTGTCCGGTGCACATCTCTAATTGTAATGCACATTACGCCACACACCGTAATTCCCCTTACACAATATGCTGTACACTTTCATTCCCATATTACATTATGCTACTCATATTAGTATAGTAGCAGTAGGAGCACTGCGTAACACCCACACCAATTGCCGACAGTAATAGCACTGCATACACCCACACCAGATACCAACAGTAGTAGCGTTGCTTATAACTAATGCCCACACAGTTGCCGACAGTGGTAGCGCTGCTTATAACTAACAGCCACACAGTTGCCGACAGTGGTAGCACTGCGTAACACCCACACCAGATGCTGACAGTACTAAAGCTGCTTATAACTAACGCCCACACTGGTTACCGACAGTAGTAGTGCTGTATAATACTTACACCCAATGGCAACAGTAGTAGCGCTGCTTATAACGAATGTCCACACCAAGTTGCCGACGTTAATAGCACTGGGTAATACCCACACCAGTTGCCGACAGTAGTAGAGCTGCGTAATGCCCATATCATTTGCCGACATTAGTAGCGCTACTTATAAGCAACATCCACACCAGATACTGAAAGTAGTAGCGCTGCTTATAACGGGTGCCGGACGACTCACCGACAGTCGGGATTCCGACAGTCAATACCCCGACGTCGGAATCCCGACTACTCCCTCGTGGGGGTCCACAACCCCCATAGAGGGAGAATAAAAAGGTGGCGAGCGCAGTGAGCCACTGTGCCCGCAGCATGGTGAGTGCAGCGAGCCCGCACATCGGGCTAATGACTGTTGGAATCCCGGCTGTCAGTGTGTTATACCACACCCCTTATAACTAATGCCCACGCCAGTTGCCGACAGTAGTAGTGCTGTGTAACACCCACACCAGATGCCGACACTAGTAGCGCTGCTTATGTGCAATGCCCACACCAGTTGCGGACAGTAGTAGCGCTGCTGATGACTATGCCCAAACCAGTTGCCAACAGTATTAGTCACTCTATCACACTTTATTTACCTTAAAACCTATCTCCGCCAGCTCATCCTTTCCTCCTTCCTTTCATGTGCAGATCGTGTGCACTAACAGATTGTGAGCCGATCGTACCATCGTCTTACGATCTTCTCACAGCCTGCATAATTCTGGTGTGTACCAGGGATAAGGGCAATGCTTAGAGGGATCTAATTGGATCCATCTCAGCTTCTTCCCTGTGACATGTGTGTCAGTAGACACAAGCACTGATAGGACTCCAACTCAAACCCGCAGAGGACACCTCTTACCACTGGGGCTGTCCCTTGTGATTTCTTCTTACTATACAGCATTTATTAAAGAATGCAAAGAGTGGCAGGATTGCAACACAAGAAAAATGCAATGCTTGATGCATCCCACTCTGTAATTCAACTTAGACAAGACCATCAAAACTACAATCAAGAAACAAAACACAACCAAATTGGGGGGGGGGGGGGGGGGGGGGGGGAGACACCCATGCAGCCAAAGTAATGGAAGAACAATAATTCTACCTAAAACCTATGTATGAGGTCTGCTCATACATAGGGGGTTATTCTGGTTCACTCCTTGTGGCAAATTCCTTCTTAGATGGACAAAACCATGTGCACTGCAGGTTGGGTAGATGTTGCTTGTGCAGAGAGAGTTAGATTTGGGTGGGGTTTTACTTCAAAGTGAGATCTATATTGCAGTGTAAAAATAAAGCAGTCAGGATTTTCCCTGCACAGAAACAAAATAACTCACCCAAATCTAATTCTCTCTGGACATTTTACATCTGCCCCCCCCCCCCACCCCCCCCCCCCCCCACCCCCCTGAAGTGCACATGGTTTTGTCCATCTAAGAAGGAATTTCCCAGAAGGAGTGAACCAGAATAACCCCCATAGAGAGAAAGCAGCAGTTAAATTGGACTAATACCGTATCCTAAAATTTTTGCAGATACAGTACAGTATGTACTAGACATATTGGCACAGTGCCAGAATCCTTTCTGCCTATGCTCCATATGTGCTAATGGTGTGAGTATTTTTAAGTTATATTCTCCTTTAAATACATTTTACACCGGGGTTGCCGACCCTCCCGGAATTTCCGGGAGTCTCCCGAAAATCGGGCCCCCTTCCGGCCCCCCGGAAGGGTGGGCAACCCTCCCGGATTCAGGGGGGACCCCCGCTGTCCCCCTGATCGCGGCATTAAGATGCCGCAATCCTCGGGTCTCAGAGGAGGGGGTGGAGCTAAAACGGCACAATCGCGTCATTTTAGCCCCGCCCCCTCCATGGAGATCCGTGAATTCCCTGCTTTACCAGCATGGGGGCGGGGCTTAGTGATGTCACTCGTAAGCTTAAAGTCGGCAACCCTGTTTTACACTCTTATTTGCAATAGAGATTATACAACAACCTAAGGGATAAGCATAGAGGCTGGGAAATGCATGATACATGGAAAAATAGGCATTTTTAATACAGTTGATCAATACTTTAAAACCGAAGTTCCCAGGGACTGATAGTTAAAACCATTGACTGTCCTAGTAAATGAGAGATAATTGGCAACTCAGCACAACCATAGCTCAGACCCTGCCTTCAACAGCTTTATCTGTTTGATAACAGCTTGTCGCAATGAAAAGCCGTGTTTACTCCTGGAACCTGAACAGTCTGGAATGATTAGAACACAGCACGTTTCTTTTCTGGCCAAGATATTGTCTGACAAAATGTGCTGATTTGTATCTGGCTGCAACTGGTGACAAAGGTCGTCATACGCTCTCCATAAGGCAAACTAAAATGAAATACTGTATATTTCTCTGACTCTGTAACCTTTCAATAAACTGGAAGTAATTCACTTGTGTCCTCTAAGGATCAGGATCCAGACTGTGCACCTGAATTACACATCATACTGTACTTATTTATAACAGATTTTTATATAGCGCACACATATTCCCCTTTCAGACAAGTCGGCTTAATGTATGGGGGCCTTTACTTTAATTGAGAGTGATCTGGAAGCTCATAATCGGCTCAAGACAGCAATACCGCCACTCACACAGGTGTTGGCAGTGTTGCATTTCTGCGCCTCAGGATCCTTCCAGCAAGTAGTGGCAGTACTTGTTGGGATATCCCAGCCTGCTTTCAGCAGAATCCTGAGGCATGTGAGGTCTGCCATGTTTAGGTGCAAGGGGCACTTCATGGCCATGTCTTTTGCCCAAGATATCCTTGATAGGAGTAAAGGCCCATACACACTTGAAGATTTTCATTTCAAAAGACTTTGCCAAAATCTCTGAAAGATATATTTGTTACCAAAGTAGTGCGTACACACTGAGCTATTTTCCCCAAAGAGCAAGAGATTTTCAGGAGGTGAAAAGGCCCATACACACTTGACGATTTTCACCTGAAAATCGTTCAAAACAGCCGTTTTGAGCGATTTTCAATTGAAAATTGCCTAGTGTGTATGCCCCACAGATTGCCTCCTAGCGATGATGCGCGCTCCCGCATCATCGCTAGCGAGGTCCCACGTCGGCTGGTTTTAACAGCATGCCAGCGATGATGGATGGTTTTTTTATCCATCATCGCTGTATGTGTACGCTGCACGGGCTGAAAGATTAACCACTTTCAGCCCGTGTGCCGCCCCGCCGCCTCCCCCTGCTCCCTCCCCCCTCCCCCTGCTCCCAGCACGGAGACGGAGCAGGGGGGAAAAGACTCACTCCCAGCAGCCGCAGCAAGCCCGCCGCTACGCAGCAGCTCTCGGTCCCCCCTGTCACCGTGACCTGTCCTCGTCTGTGTGCCGGCGGCAAAGTGCTCCCAAGTGTCCCCCTGCTGATATATATATATATATCCGGGCAGAGGCAATTTGCACACTACTGGTACACACCAGGCGGGTGCTCAAAAAACCATGTAAAAAGATTGTAGATGGACAATTAGAGGCTGGCACACCATTGCAAAAAAGAGAAGTCTTTTATAGTGAAAAACGTGAAAGCATTTTGCAGCAATTGAAGATAAAATACAACCGTCCATGCATCATGGTGAAACGGGATACATCACTGCAAACAGTCAGTCAGGCTCAACAGCTGTTTCGGCACGTGGTTGCCGTCGTCAGGAGCACAATAGACTGAACCTCAGTGCGCATATAGTGTCACTAATTAAGTCCCTAATGAATGAGTTAGCCCACCTGTATAAAGAACAGGTTAACACACATATTACTCACCTGTCCCGGGCGCCGGAAGTGACGCGACGCCGCTTCCCAGTGTGACTAGGTTACAGCGTCGATCTCCACGGCAACACAGAACAACATCAACGGAAGTGACGTGGCGCAGGGTGTCGGAATTAACCTCCCACCGCGTCCGTCACTACGGCAACTGTCCCGACAGTACTCAGCGCGTCACACTGACAACAGCCCGGTGATAAGCCGAATTGTGTCAGCAGACGTACATCAGCACAGTCAGAACTTGGGAGTCACGTTATGTCACGGTGATACCTATTGTTAAAGGCATCAACCGCTAACCACGGACTCCAGTGATAAAGTGAAAAAATTAAGGGCTTAAGAACAAAAAATTGGACATTATAGGACACTATGGCCCTTATTCAGATCGGTGCGGATATTCCCGCATTCTTACGGAGCGGTCCGCACGCCACGGTGTTTTGCCGCGTGCGGCCATCGTCCGTAGAAACGCCCACGTGTCCTCCGCATTCGGACGGACTCACTCTTTAAGAACAGGGCGTGTTTACGGACGACATACAAACCATGCGTGTGCGGGAGAAACACTCCGATTCTGCACGGTATTACTGAGTATTACAGAGTATGCTCGGAAATACCGCATCCGAACGGGAGCCAAGCGGTGCTACCGCCCGTAAGCGGAGTATTTACGCCAAACAACCCACTATTATGTCAATTCTGCAATACATCACATGACCCACTTATTCAATTACCTATCCTCATAAAAAACAGCTTATTTGGAATTGGAATCAATTAGATGCCAATATATCCTTCCAAGCATGCCTAACACATCCATTGCACACATTAACCCTTACAGCAATGTAAGTGCAATGGTTTGTATTACACCCTGTGTAAAAGATTATAAACAATCTACACATATACTGTTTCAAGTGCAAATAAAACCAACAACTGTGAACTTGCATAAAGAATTTATTTAAAATCACCATTAACATAAAAAATAAAATATAACATATAATAAATTAAAGCAGCAGATCGCGGATGTCCTGCAGGTCTGCTAGAAGGAGCCTTAAATGTTGCTCCGCTCGCAGGACGGCCCCACGCACCCCCTCATCTGCCGGTGTGGTGTCATCTGTGGGCATGTCAAAGGGGCAAAAATTAGTCATGTTATTCATGCATACATTTCACATACTGCGACATAAATTGCACAAATGCTAGGTGACATGTGTGTATATATATATATATCTATCTATGTAGAGAGATAGAGACAAACATAGATAAATAGATATGACACATACATATATACATACATGCTAACTTATTTACTACATACTGTCTTTTTTGGCCTCTACCCTTTACTCTGCAGAAGACATAACAGTCATATTGTTTCTTCTCTGTCACAACCCACCCATGACTAACCAATGACAAGCATGTCATGG
Organism: Crinia signifera; assembly: GCF_055691185.1. Lineage (NCBI taxonomy): Eukaryota > Metazoa > Chordata > Amphibia > Anura > Myobatrachidae > Crinia > Crinia signifera. The sequence goes on from NC_139224.1 coordinate 51,318,380, forward strand.
CCTCCGTCAATCAGAACTTGTCACAATCTGCTCAGTCTAAGTTCAGTGATGGTTCGTGGCATGGGAGTTATGCAAATGTCAGGAATGCACAGTACACATCCTCAAAATCATAATTCTGTCTAAACCAACCTACAATTCTGTGAGGGCAAAAAAACAATCTGAACTACAGGGGGTGTTTAGGTAGAGGAGGCTCCTGGGACACTGGCAACTTGTGACTCCATTCCAAGGTAGGCCGGCCCATACTCCATTTATAGCATACATCCTATAGTTTAGAAATAACATTCACCAACAATATAGATTCCACTATTTGATGGGTCATAATCAACACTTGCAGCAGGTGAATTTAATCCACAAATGATCCACTCATCCCTTTACTCCAGGATCCTGTTTAACTACAACGGTTATGTGGCAGTCAAAATGGAGCTCCAACCCATCCCACAAACCTGTGTAATTCAGAGGTGTCCTGGATGAAAGGGATGCCTTGGACACCCCATCTAAGCCGTACCTGTATCTGTAGCTACCCACTTTGGGGTCTATATGAATAGTATGGGCCAAAAATTTGTTATCACCAGTGCTACATAACAAATACCAGTACAACTACTTCATTAATGATGCATTATGTTAACATACCGATCTGCTGGTACTCCGGGGCCTGGCACGCCTCCTCCCCCTCGTCATCAGACTCCTCCGGGGCAACCGTGGCCTCCTCAGCCCCCTCCTCCGGCACCTCCTCTGCCACAATAACCTCCTCCTCCAACTCCTCCTCCACCTCCTCCTCCTCCACCTCCTCCTCCTCCTCCTCCTTCTCCTCCTCCACCACCACCACCACCTCCTCCTCCACCTCCTCCTCCGCCACCAACACCTCCTCCTCCGCAACCAACTCCGCTTCCACATCCTCCTCCACCACCTCCTCACGCACCTCCTCCTCCTCCACCACCATCTCCTCCTCCTCCACTTCCTCCTCCTCCACCCTTGCCGCCACCTCCTCCTCCGGGTCTTGGGCCTCCTCCTGGCCCAGGGCTGCCTCCGCCTCTTCACGGGCCTGTCGGGCTTGGGCTCGTGCTGTGTGGTAGAAAAAAACATCATGGTCAATGTCGGGTCATTGGGGCACATGTATTAATCCATAACAAGACATACATGGAAGGGTGATAATGATGGCAAACGATGCAGGAAAGTAGCTCCTTACTGTTAATGGATTCCAAATTGTGACATGTAAATTATTATGTGATTGTTAGTAATTTGTTCACACATTACAACCCAGGCATTTATCAATGTGTAACACATATTAGATCTGGCACATTGTATGCATCAGAATCCTCAATGCTATGGCATTACATATAAAAGCCACATGACTGCATGTTAACCAGGAAGAAGCACACATAACAGTCTATGGACTTTTAAACCCATGGACACCCACTTATCATGAAACACATTTTATTGTTTATATATGCTATGTTGTAAGTGCGAAATTTCATAGCTAAAATACTCACAATCAGCAATTTCGCTCCTGAGTTGCTGGAGCAGCTGGGGCTGGCGCCTGCGGAGGTCCGACCACCGCCTCTCAAGCTGCCCGAGGGACCTCCGCACCCGAGTGCGGGCGTAAATTCGGCGCCCTGCCGCAGCATAGGCCCTCCGCTTATGGCGGTTTGTGATAAACGGCCCCGCACGGCCCAGCCTTGTCTCCATGACGGAGACAAGAACCCTCAGCTCCGCATGTGTGAAGGGTTCTGCCCTTCGTGTCTCCGCCATGTTGACAATGGCATCTATCAACCAATCAGGTGGTGGCATTGGTTGATCACAGTTATTTGTGTTAATAACTTTATTGTTCATCTTTACATGAACAGCGTCTCTGCGCCAACACAAATGGTGACAAATTCGCATGCCTTCAAAACAGTAGTGTTGATGTATGGCAATGAACAAATCTGATATATATAAAACACAGTGTGTATGCACTTAGCAAATCCAATGACGCCTCGCTCCGCCAAGCAACGCGTGCTATAGCTTAGCAACGCCTAGCTGTACTTAGCATTATTTACTCTATGCATCTATGTGTATGCGTACATTTATGTGTAAAAGACACATACACACACTTGCAGGTATCCTGAGACCAGCATTATACACCAGCCCTGCCTGCCTGCCTGCCTGCCTGGCTGCCTGCTCCTTGAAATGTTGAAACATGTGAATAAATTCTAATATCATATATATATATATATATATCTGCAAACAAATCAGACATCAACACATGAAAAAATCCCAAACACATTACAGAATAAATCAATGTACTCACCAGTCATCAGGGATAGTATCAACTACAATAATGAAGATATAACAAACACATAAGATCCCTTGAACAAGGTATAATAATTAGCACCTATATTTAACTTCCCCCAAAACTAAGCACATATGATAAATATCTCCTATTTCTTTGCCATTAGGAGGGCAGGCTGGCTAATTTTCGTGTTGTAACACTGACAACTAACACACTGTACTTATTTGAAGAGGTGATTTTTACAATAATTGGTGTGTTCTGTCAACTCGATAACATGTACCTGAAGTATCTTTGCGCCACAGAGTCCCGCAGCTGGTATCCCCTCCGGCATTCAGGGGCGCGGGATGGGCGCATGGGCGGATCTTGCGGCTCAGATGGTACCTCCCACTCATCAAAGGGTATCTCACGCCGCACAGCAATGTTGTGGAAAAATATACACAGGCCCACGATCCTCGACACCATTTCAGGCGCATATTGTAAGTCACCACCAGTGCGGTGGAGCACTCTAAATCGACCTTTTAAAAGGCCAATTGAGCGCTCCACCACTTGCCTGGTGGCAACATGCGCCCGATTGAATGCCTCCTGTGGGCCCGGTGCTGGGTAGCTGTACGGCGTAAGTAGCCAGGGCGTACATGGGTAACCGGAGTCACCCAGAACCCACACATCACGGCCTTCCAGCTCTTGGAGTCTTTGCCATATCCCGGTTTGTCGGATGACATGAGAGTCATGGGCACTTCCGGGAAACTTCGAGTTGAAGGCGAGAATCTCCATGGATGGGCCACATACCACCATCACGTTCAGTGAGTGGAACAATTTGCGGTTCCTATATATCTTCTCACTTCGAGATGGAGGCACAAATGGTACATGGGTGCCATCCACAGCCCCTATCACATTAGGGAAGCCAGCAATTTGATGGAAGGCCTGCTGGCTTCTGCGCAGGGTCTCGGTGGCAAATGTCATGGCCATGAAGTGCCCCTTGCGCCTGAACATGGCCGACGTCACACGCCTCAGGATTCGGCAGAAGGCCGGCTGAGATATTCCAGCAAGTACTGCCACTACTTGTTGGAATGATCCTGAGGCGCAGAAATGCAACACCGCCAGCAGCTGTGTGTGAGGCGGAATTGCTGTCGTGATCCCGTGTAGAGGTTCCAGATCGCTCTGAATTAAGGTGAGCAGATCCAGAATTACATGTGGCGGTAACCGGTACCTAGTAAGTACCTCATCATCGGGCATAGCAAACAGAGTCACCCGTGTGCGATAGATTCGAGCACGTCCTGGCCTCCTTGGCCGACGAGTGGGGAGAGCCGCAAGTGCCCTTAGCCTCCTCTCCATGTAGCGCATAATAGCTTCAGCAACCTATAAAGAAATGAACATAAATACTGATGCACCTATGCACATAATGGGCATATCCCACTACAAATAGATTTGTAGCCTTCAATACGTACAATAGATGGCCGCCCCGTGAAATCCCGCAGATCCATTTGACTCTCTAATGATGACACAATAATATGAACTCAATACACACCGTCCAAAACACACAGATAAAGGTGTCAGCATTTTTTGCCGACATCATGTACTATGACACATTTCATCTATTGCTGGGACATGTTGTCCTGCAATAGATGAACCCACACAGGTTTAAGACCTGTGAGTGAAATAGTGAACATGTGACATGTTGCAATAATGATACACCCACTTTGCTGGCCCAACAATCTGTAGTCAGTGAGGCAATGGTGCATACATTCATACACTTACTTGTTAATAGATATCATATCTACAAGGAGCATGGAAGAGCTTACCTTAGACCCTGACAAGTCCAGATCTGGAGACAAATGATTCTAGCAGGAAGTCACTATTTATAGGGCTCTCACATGTGTGGTCTATAACAGTAGAGATGAGTATTGCATGACTTGTGGCCTGGATTCTCTAAGGGATTGGGCTACTTTTAGCTTGCACTAAAACGCCACAATACCACAGTAGTCATGAATCAAATGTCATGTCATGCTAGCAAATAGCATGTGTATTGTGCAATAGTCACAGGTGTATCAGAAGATTCTATGCAATGTTAGCATTGGTGCCCAGTATTTCATGTAGAACTTTCGCCAGGTTTTACACAATGGAATTTCCGCCACCGTATGCGGCGCGAAAAAACAGCGACGTACGCACACGCACGGAACGCAGCTGCCGCTGATGTCCGCCAAACAGGATACACAAACAGTATATAAAGGTGTATTAGAAGGTGACAATGTTGTTGCTAACATGTCTGGATCACAACCAGAGGTGGACCCAGTGCTGCAGCAACTATTTGACCAGATGGACTCCAGCACCACCTATGTGCCACTGCACATGCGGCCAGTGGGTAATGAGGAGGCTGCTGGCCCTTCTACAGCAGGGGAACCTGCACCTGACCATTCTACAGCAGGGCAACCTACACCTGGCCCTTCTGCAGCAGGCCAACCTGCAGCTGGCTCATATGCACCATCAGCAGAATTGTTTGGAACACAACCGGGGACTTCACAAGGTAGTACCATGGCCAGCACTTCAAGTGCAGCGACACGTGACAGGGGGCGTGGCCAAGGACGTGGCAAGGGGAGAGCCAGGGCAACAGAGGAACCAACTACAAGAAATAAGGCATATGAAGCACAGGAGCTTGCCATCCTGGTTCCCCGAGCACGTGATTGGATTGAGTGTCCATCGGAGAAGCTGACACACACACGCAGATGGAAGATTTGGGAACAGATAACGGCAGAGATTAATGAAGTAGCGCCACAAGTTCGTGAGACGGACCATGTGAAGAAGAGGCAAGTTGTTTTGTGATACATGTGGCCAGTAATAGCCAAGTAATGATTGAATTGATGCTTAGATGCATTTAGCAAATGGGCCGTGAGGTTGTTACGATACACATACATTATTGCCATGTTATTTCGTTGAGAGTTAGAGTAGGGTGATTGTGAATGTGTATTGTAACGGTTGATATCATAGTTGCATGTAATATTATATATGGGACATTAATCACATGTTGTAATATGTAGCACAGAGCAATGGCTGCAACAGCTAACATTGGGAGTGACATGTATTAATATGTCAACTTACATTGCAGGTGGCAGGACTTCAAAACCAACCTGAAGAGGAAGATGACCAAGCGGTGGGAACACAGCCAGACATCTGGGGCCGGGCCCATGCCATCAGGGCTAGAGCTCACCCCCCTGGAGGTGATGGCCGAGAGCTGTATATCAGTTGAGGAGATCAGGGGGGTGAGCACGATGGATAGCGAGGCCCCAGCTGAAGTGTTTGCGTCTTTTCTGGAAGGTAAATATTGGTCATGCCATAAACTTGTGCAAGTAATTATCGTAGAATGTCTCCTAATTGGGTTTATCTTTTCCCACAGACACCCCACCGCTTGGTGACGACTCTGCTCAGGAGGTGGAGGAGTCCGTGCCACCTGGCCCCAGAGGTAGGCCTGTGCAGCAGCAGGCATCGGCCCAAGCCGATTTGGCCGCCTTGGCCCAGGTGCTTGGGGACATCAACCAGCAGGGAGACTTGGCATCAGAACGGGTGCGTAGGACCGAGGAGATCCTGGCGAGCTTGGTCAGCACCCAGCAGTCCATGGCTGCGAGCATGCAGGCCATGGCTGCAAGTGCTCAGGTGCTGGCCGAGCAAGCCACCCGCCAAAATGATCTCCTCCTCCACCATAATGAGCTTATGGTGGAGCTGGTTACCAGCAACAGGGTCCTAATGTCATCCGTTTCTGGTGCATTACCACCGGCAACACTCCCTGCTGGCAGGAGGGGTAGACCAGCCAACCCCTCCACATCATCTGCTCCACCTGCCCCAGCATCTGGCCGTCCACGAAGAGCTGCTGCACAGGCCAAGGAGCCTACCAAGGCCAAACGTGGTCGGAAATGAACTTGTGGCTGCATTAATCTCCGCCGTTATGTGTTCCCAAATCTTCCATTGTGCTGTGTGTGTCAGCTTCTTGTGTCCAATCACGTGCTGAGGGTAACCAGATGAGCCCTTGCTTCATATGTCCTTTGTGGTTCCCCTGTTGCCCTCTTTTGCCTGCCATTACTGTCAGCTGTACTTGAAGTGATGGCCATGGTACTATCTTGTGAAGTCCCCGGTTGTGTTCCAAATGATTCTGCTGATGGTGCATATGAGCCAGCTGCAGGTTGGCCTGCTGCAGAAGGGCCAGGTGTAGGGTGCCCTGCTGTTGAATGGTCAGGTGCAGCTTGCCCTGCTGTAGAAGGGCCAGCAGCCTCCTCATTTCCCACTGGCTGCATGTGCAGTGGCACATAGGAGGTGCTGGAGTCCATCTGTGTGCAATTATATTTGTTTTGTATTATTATTTATTTTGATGCATTCCTGCCATGTTGTTTATTGTTTGTATGTATTATTTTAGGGTCATTGCATCACACTGGCATTGACTGTGACATGAATATAAATAAATGTGTTTACTTTACCCTAAATGTGTGGTTTCATGAGTACATGTCAAATACACATGTGTATTGATAGTATTAATATTCTGTCATGTCCATTGTTAGCAGTTTGAAAGTGTCTGACAAGTACAGCATATGTGGGGAACTAGTAAGGTTTCCTTGAAGCAGCAATGGTTTCAATTAAAGCACTGACAAGCGGCCTATTAGTGAGTAATGAGTAAAGGAGTAGATTCTATTGGGTTCAGGTGTTAATGGTTGTAGTCATTAGGCGTACGTTCGCCTACCGCATGAACGAGTGGTGTCCGCAAAGCAATAGTACACTTGTGGACACCGCACATTTCTGCCCTTTTTGATCGCGTGCATTCGGAGTGGTTTCCGAATGTACGCCCCCCAACATAAGTGTACTCCCCCGTGTCCGCCCATGTTTCCGCCCCGTTTTGCCCACTTTGAAACTACGCCCATGTGTCATTCCGCATGACGCCCATAATACGCCCCTATTTCCCGAATGATAGCGGTGAACAGTTCTGGACGGGATTTGGCCGAACTGGTACCGAGTCAAGGCGTGGCACATGCGCGTTGCGTTCTCCACGCATGCGCAGACGCCGTAAAGACGCGATCCGAAAGTATGCGGTAAAGTCCGCGTCAATCAGAATAAGGGCCTATATTATTAGCGCAGAGAAGTGTACAATTAAAGTGACAGTGCATACAAATGGAATTCAAACATATAGCAAATAATCAAAAAATCGAAAAACAGAGTACATAATCGGGCAAGGGAATAATTCATATGAAACAATGAAATAATTCATATGAAACAATGAAAGGACAGTTCTTCATTTAGTCCAGTGGGGGCAATACTGTTAATCCTGTGGATCCAATAGCATTCTTTTTGTAGCAATAATTTACCACGATCGCCTCCCCTCCGTAATGGTGGAATGTGGTCAAGAGCAACAAAGTGGAAGTCTTTGAAAGTATGTTTTTTGTATCCAAAGTGTTTAGCCACAGGTGGAGTATTGGAGTCCATGGTTAGTAAAGCTTTTTTAATTGAAGAACGGTGCATAGCAAGTCTCTCCTTAAGTGTCCGTATAGTTTTTCCGATATAGATCATCGGACAGGAACAGACAATCGCGTAGACAACATATCGACTGTCACAATCGAGATGATGATTGATATTGTGACTTTGGTTAGTGAGGGGATCCACAAATTTAGGACCTGTAAGAGCAAATTGGCAGTTCACACACTTAGAACATTTGAAGAATCCATTTTTTGGAGTTAGACATGAAGATTTTTTGACTGATTGTATATCCGATTTAGCGATAATATCTTTGATGTTGTGACTTTTTTTATAACAAAATAACGGATTTTCATGACAAAACTGTCCCATGGTCTCGTCTGAACGCAAGATGTGCCAGTGCCTCAAAAAAATGTGTTTGATCCGTTCGGATGCAATTGAAAAAGTAGAAACAAATGTTAAACGATTTGCATTAGATTTCTTGCTCTGTCCAACCAGCAAGTCATCTTGAGCATAATTCATACATTGTTCAATAGCATTGTCTATCTCAATTTTAGGATACCCTCGTTCCACAAATCTTTCACCCATCTCACAAAGAGAGACATGGCGTTCATTGACATCAGAAGTGATACGCACCACCCTCATAAATTGTGATAGAGGTAACCCCTTTTTTAAGGGCCATGGGTGAAAACTCTCATTATTTAATAGCGTGTTTTTATCTGTAGTTTTTCTATAGAGTTTGGTGCTTAACACTCCCCTGTCATTACAAACATTGACATCCAAAAAACTTAGAATCGTATCACTAAATGCCATGGTAAACCTTATGGTGGTATCAAGGGAATTCAAATGGTCTAAAAATTCAGTCAGAAGTTTGGCACCGCCAGTCCAAATCATAAATAAATCATCAATATATCGAACGTAAAAAAATATATGGGATGAAAATAAACCGTTTGCCATAATATATTGATTCTCGTACATATGCATAAATAAATTTGCATATGCTGGGGCCATATTACTCCCCATAGCAGTGCCTTGGGTCTGCAAATAAAAAGAATTTTCAAAAAGAAAATAATTTTTTGTTAACACAATCTCCATTAGTAATAATAGAAAATTAATGTTGGGGCCTGCATAATGAGGGCTGGCGGTAACCAAACTTCTGACTGCATCAAGTCCATCTTTGTGTCTTATGTTAGTATACAAACTGGCCACATCCATTGTGACCAGTAGGGAGGAGTTAGGCAGAGTGCCCAGATTTTTCAATTTTACAATAAAGTCAGTTGTGTCTTTAAGATAGTAATTAGTCTTTTGTACAATTGGCTGTAGCCAAAAATCAGCAAACTGCGAGAGGGGTTGGCATAGTGATCCACATGATGACACTATGGGTCGACCAGGGGGCTTTATTAACGTCTTGTGGATTTTAGGCAAAACGTATATGATTGGAATTCTAGGATGATTTTGCCTAAGAAAAAATGCAGTAGGTTCATCTATCCACCCGTTCCCCAAGCCTAGTCCAATAATAGCGTCGATTTCCTTTTTATAATTGTAGGTGGGGTCATAAGTAAGTTTTTTTTAACAGGTATTATCGTTCAACTGTCTATTAATTTCATATTAATTATTTCATTGTTTCATATGAATTATTCCCTTGCCCGATTATGTACTCTGTTTTTCGATTTTTTTATTATTTGCTATATGTTTGAATTCCATTTGTATGCACTGTCACTTTAATTGTACACTTCTCTGCGCTAATAATATAGTGTCCTACAATGTCCAATTTTTTGTTCTTAAGCCCTTAATTTTTTCACTTTATCACTGGAGTCCGTGGTTAGCAGTTGATGCCTTTAACAATAGGTATCACCGTGACATAACGTGACTCCCAAGTTCTGACTGTGCTGATGTACGTCTGCTGACACAATTCGGCTTATCGCCGGGCTGTTGTCAGTGTGACGCGCTGAGTACTGTCGGGACAGTTGCCGTAGTGACGGACGCGGTGGGAGGTTAATTCCGACACCCTGCGCCACGTCACTTCCGGTGATGTTGTTCTGTGTTGCCGTGGAGATCGACGCTGTAACCTAGTCACACTGGGAAGCGGCGTCGCGTCACTTCCGGCGCCCGGGACAGGTGAGTAATATGTGTGTTAACCTGTTCTTTATACAGGTGGGCTAACTCATTCATTAGGGACTTAATTAGTGACACTATATGCGCACTGAGGTTCAGTCTATTGTGCTCCTGACGACGGCAACCACGTGCCGAAACAGCTGTTGAGCCTGACTGACTGTTTGCAGTGATGTATCCCGTTTCACCATGATGCATGGACGGTTGTATTTTATCTTCAATTGCTGCAAAATGCTTTCACGTTTTTCACTATAAAAGACTTCTCTTTTTTGCAATGGTGTGCCAGCCTCTAATTGTCCATCTACAATCTTTTTACATGGTTTTTTGAGCACCCGCCTGGTGTGTACCAGTAGTGTGCAAATTGCCTCTGCCCGGATCTACATTTATATGCAATTGAGCACCTTGAATATGTCCTTGTTTGTTTGTTATATGTAATTGGTTATATTAGTGTGTTCTTGTTTGTGCTCTTTACTGGATGTGACCAGTTATTGTTACATGCTTACAAATGGATTTAGATAACACTGTTGATGATTTGTCAGGTACTAAGCGATTTGATCAGAGAGATGCAGCCAGAATATTGTTTGCTAACACAGATACGTTGGCTTTCGATGTTGAAACCCCTGGGGAAATTTATACTGATTTATTAAAATTAAGGAAAAGGAAAGTTGAGTTGTCCCTTCATGGGTTAACCCTTTCCCAGTATTATAAAGAGAAAATTATACCCAGGGGGTTTCGCATTCGCAACCAACCAACTATAGGTAGGACTAATACTACCTTTTGCAAACAATGGTGCCAGATTCTGAACGATTGTTCTTTTCAATTGATGCTTCTTGTAATTGATCAGGTAAACACTGACTTATCATTGTTAGATTCAGAGATTAACACCTGTACTGAAACTGGGATTGAGATACTTAAAAATGATCCATCTGGGGACTTAACTGTGAAACTTGAGGAATCCATTGCTGCATTTCATGCAGATTTGTTGTCGTTTAAGAAAAGCAAATATAAAATTGTAAAAGAGGATTATAAAGAACAAAGAGTCTATGGGTGGATATTTGGCAATGAGCCCAAATATTCATGGCGTGATAACATCAGGTCTAGAAAGAGACGCCCCAATAGAAATGAAAAATTCTCTGAAGTAGATACACATACATCAGCATCTGATTCAGACCACTCTTATAGACAGGTTTTTTCCAAGGGGACAATAACACGCTCAAAACACAAGGGCGACCCCATAGGAAATCCTGTAGAAGGGGAAGGTCTAGATTACAGGCACACAGGGAGAAGGGGAAAAGGGAAAATGTGATATTTAATCTGTCACATTATACCCCCAATGATGACGAATTGGAAGTTCTGACGAAGGGTCTTTCTTTCGTGAGAACTTTCAAACAGAAATCCTTTGATTTTGAGGTGGAGTTCTACAGATTTATACGTTTACTAAAACTAAAAGACCATTTTAGCAAGCATCCAGGTTCTAATATTATTAAAACTAATTTCAAACCTGCAAGTACATTTGATCCCCCTTGCAATAATGCTGCTATAGCAATGTTTGCTAAACTCATCAAAAGAGATACATTACCATTCATAGATTCCCAAAAAATCTCGTATTCAAATTTAACTAGACAACAGAATCTAGCAATAGACTCCCTGAAAAATAATAATTCAGTAATAATACGCCCCGCTGATAAGGGGGGAGGGGTGGTCTTGCTTAATCGAGATGACTATGTTGATGAAATTAATAGACAGTTGAACGATAATACCTGTTATAAAAAACTTACTTATGACCCCACCTACAATTATAAAAAGGAAATCGACGCTATTATTGGACTAGGCTTGGGGAACGGGTGGATAGATGAACCTACTGCATTTTTTCTTAGGCAAAATCATCCTAGAATTCCAATCATATACGTTTTGCCTAAAATCCACAAGACGTTAATAAAGCCCCCTGGTCGACCCATAGTGTCATCATGTGGATCACTATGCCAACCCCTCTCGCAGTTTGCTGATTTTTGGCTACAGCCAATTGTACAAAAGACTAATTACTATCTTAAAGACACAACTGACTTTATTGTAAAATTGAAAAATCTGGGCACTCTGCCTAACTCCTCCCTACTGGTCACAATGGATGTGGCCAGTTTGTATACTAACATAAGACACAAAGATGGACTTGATGCAGTCAGAAGTTTGGTTACCGCCAGCCCTCATTATGCAGGCCCCAACATTAATTTTCTATTATTACTAATGGAGATTGTGTTAACAAAAAATTATTTTCTTTTTGAAAATTCTTTTTATTTTCAGACCCAAGGCACTGCTATGGGGAGTAATATGGCCCCAGCATATGCAAATTTATTTATGCATATGTACGAGAATCAATATATTATGGCAAACGGTTTATTTTCATCCCATATATTTTTTTACGTTCGATATATTGATGATTTATTTATGATTTGGACTGGCGGTGCCAAACTTCTGACTGAATTTTTAGACCATTTGAATTCCCTTGATACCACCATAAGGTTTACCATGGCATTTAGTGATACGATTCTAAGTTTTTTGGATGTCAATGTTTGTAATGACAGGGGAGTGTTAAGCACCAAACTCTATAGAAAAACTACAGATAAAAACACGCTATTAAATAATATGAGTTTTCACCCATGGCCCTTAAAAAAGGGGTTACCTCTATCACAATTTATGAGGGTGGTGCGTATCACTTCTGATGTCAATGAACGCCATGTCTCTCTTTGTGAGATGGGTGAAAGATTTGTGGAACGAGGGTATCCTAAAATTGAGATAGACAATGCTATTGAACAATGTATGAATTATGCTCAAGATGACTTGCTGGTTGGACAGAGCAAGAAATCTAATGCAAATCGTTTAACATTTGTTTCTACTTTTTCAATTGCATCCGAACGGATCAAACACATTTTTTTGAGGCACTGGCACATCTTGCGTTCAGACGAGACCATGGGACAGTTTTGTCATGAAAATCCGTTATTTTGTTATAAAAAAAGTCACAACATCAAAGATATTATCGCTAAATCGGATATACAATCAGTCAAAAAATCTTCATGTCTAACTCCAAAAAATGGATTCTTCAAATGTTCTAAGTGTGTGAACTGCCAATTTGCTCTTACAGGTCCTAAATTTGTGGATCCCCTCACTAACCAAAGTCACAATATCAATCATCATCTCGATTGTGACAGTCGATATGTTGTCTACGCGATTGTCTGTTCCTGTCCGATGATCTATATCGGAAAAACTATACGGACACTTAAGGAGAGACTTGCTATGCACCGTTCTTCAATTAAAAAAGCTTTACTAACCATGGACTCCAATACTCCACCTGTGGCTAAACACTTTGGATACAAAAAACATACTTTCAAAGACTTCCACTTTGTTGCTCTTGACCACATTCCACCATTACGGAGGGGAGGCGATCGTGGTAAATTATTGCTACAAAAAGAATGCTATTGGATCCACAGGATTAACAGTATTGCCCCCACTGGACTAAATGAAGAACTGTCCTTTCATTGTTTCATATGAATTATTTCATTGTTTCATATGAATTATTCCCTTGCCCGATTATGTACTCTGTTTTTCGATTTTTTTATTATTTGCTATATGTTTGAATTCCATTTGTATGCACTGTCACTTTAATTGTACACTTCTCTGCGCTAATAATATAGTGTCCTATAATGTCCAATTTTTTGTTCTTAAGCCCTTAATTTTTTCACTTTATCACTGGAGTCCGTGGTTAGCGGTTGATGCCTTTAACAATAGGTATCACCGTGACATAACGTGACTCCCAAGTTCTGACTGTGCTGATGTACGTCTGCTGACACAATTCGGCTTATCACCGGGCTGTTGTCAGTGTGACGCGCTGAGTACTGTCGGGACAGTTGCCGTAGTGACGGACGCGGTGGGAGGTTAATTCCGACACCCTGCGCCACGTCACTTCCGTTGATGTTGTTCTGTGTTGCCGTGGAGATCGACGCTGTAACCTAGTCACACTGGGAAGCGGCGTCGCGTCACTTCCGGCTCCCGGGACAGGTGAGTAATACGTGTGTGTTAACCTGTTCTTTATACAGGTGGGCTAACTCATTCATTAGGGACTTAATTAGTGACACTATATGCGCACTGAGGTTCAGTCTATTGTGCTCCTGACGACGGCAACCACGTGCCGAAACAGCTGTTGAGCCTGACTGACTGTTTGCAGTGATGTATCCCGTTTCACCATGATGCATGGACGGTTGTATTTTATCTTCAATTGCTGCAAAATGCTTTCACGTTTTTCACTATAAAAGACTTCTCTTTTTTGCAATGGTGTGCCAGCCTCTAATTGTCCATCTATATATATATATATATATATATATATATATAATAAATAAATGACCACTGCCACAATGCAAGGCTATATATATATATATATATATATATATATATATATATATGTATATATATATACATATATATATATATATATATATATTTATTATAACCACTGACACCAATGCAAGGCTTCCTAATAATATGTGTGTGTATACTGTGTGTATCTGGATATATCGATATATATCTCGATATATCGATATATATCTCGATATATTGATATATCTCGATATATTGATATATATCGATATATAGATATATATCGATATATAGATATATATCGAGATATATCGAGATATATCGAGATATACACAGTATACACACACATATTATTAGGAAGCCTTGCATTGGTGTCAGTGGTTATAATAAATATAAATATATATATATATATATATATATATACACACGGTGTATGGTGTATGGATATGCAATAAAGCATTTTGAAAATCTTTATGAAGTCTCAGAGTGCCGCCCTCGCTACAAGATTGTTCTATATATATATATATATATATATATATATATGATTCGGTATGGAATCCCGGCGGTCGGAATCCCGACCGCCGAAATCCCAACAGGGGGGGACATGGATTGCCCCCCCTTGCGGGCTCGCCACGCAGCGGGCCCGATGCCTCGCTACGCTCGGGACGCTAATTTATTCTCCCTCTATGGGTGTCGTGGACACCAACGGAGGGAGAAAGTTTCAGGATTTCGGCGGTCGGGATTCCAGCGTTGGGATTTTGACCGCCGGGAATCAGACCGCCGGGAAATTAACCGCATCCCATATATATATGCCCACCAATGTATATTATAGCGGTAACGGCCAGGGCGGCGTTTACCTGATCGCTGGGCTCCCAATATACGCAGCCCAGCGATCAGTTCTGAATCAGGACCCAAGAACAGAAACGCACTGAAATTAAAGGGCCCCTGCTCCCACTCTTGGAATATAAACCCCGCCCATTATGTTAATATCCTTTTATAATGAAAGATTTTCATCAAAGTCTTTCGCCGGCTGAAAATCTCTCGGTCTTTGGTGAAAATAGCTCAGTATGTACGAACTACTTTGGTGAAAGATATATCTTTCAGAGATTTTGGCAAAGTCTTTTGAAATGAAAATCTTTAAGTGTGTATGGGCCTAAAGACTTTGCTGAAAATCTTTCATTTAAAAGGCTATTTACATAATGGGCAGGGTTTGTATTCCAAGGGTGGGAGCAGGGGCCATTTTATTCAGTGCATTTCTGTTCTAGGGGCCTGATTCAGAACTGATCGCTGGGCTGTGTATATTCGGAGCCCAGCAAACAGGTAAACGCTACCTGACTCTGCTCCGACTGGGCAAAATCCCGCCCATGTGCACAACTACCATTTAATTTGCCACCGTGCACGTAGGGAGAAATCCATTCACCTTCCCCAGCAATGTATACATTACCGCCACAACAAAATATACATTGGGGGGCAGTGGCGGTGGTAACATATACATTGTTGACCTGCGCCGGCAGTGTATACATTAATGCCATAAAAATATACATTGATGGCCAGTGGCAGTGGTCTCATATACATTGCTGGTCTGCTCCAGCAGTGTTTACATTAATAACTATTATCACTATACATTAGTGCGCAGCAGTGCCTAAAGTGGAGAAATTTGCTTCCCTGACTCTTCCCCCCCCCCCCCCCCCCCCATTATGTCACAACCACACAGTCAGGAAAAGAATAATGTGTCCACATAATACCACTCCTGATTCAAATGATGCCCCACAGTGCAAAACAACCCAACACCTAATAAAAACTGAACATTTTGTGCCAAAAATTTTAGGGCATGGCTTTATGGGTCAGGGACACAGAAATGCACACAGTAATGCCAATTACACATTATGCCACACACCATAATGTCCATTATACTATATGCCAAACATGGTAATGCCCATTTCACAATATGCCAAACATGGTAATGCCCATTTTTTATTATGCCACATAAGTGCCGCTTACATACATGCTCATTGCCAGGTATTACATTCTCAGTGCCAGGGGTAACATGCCCAGTGCCAGAGGTGTGCACTGTGTGGGAAAGGAGACAGCAGGGCAGAGCGGTGGGAAACCCGGATGTCTCAGAACAGGTCCGTCCGTCCGTGGTGCGGCTATTTCAAATGACTTGCGAGCCAATCGGTGCTCGCGGCCCGGCAGCTCCTCATTTGTTGCTGTCCCGCGAGCTCTGATTGGCTCACGAGCCGTGAGTTGGCACATAATTTTAAAATAGCTACGCCACAGACGGATCAACCTGCTCTGAGACATCCTGATTTCCCACTGCTCTGCCTGGCTGTCAGCTGTTTAGCGATGCGGACGGAGGCGGAATCATCCAAAATAAAACTGATGTAACGCAGTTCCGCCCAGTTCCTGCTCCCTTTAACCCTGGTGGGCAGTGGTGCCCATAATATATACATTGCTGGCCTGTGTCAACAATGTATATATTACTGGCTTGTAAGTAACATTGGTGGGCAGTGATGCCACTAAAATATACATTGCTGGCATGTGCCAGCAATGTATATATTACTGGCTAATTCATAATTATTTGTGGGCAGCAAGCAAATTAATAATCATTGGTGCCCAGTGGTGCCAATAATATATACATTGCTGGCCTGTGCCAGCAATGTATATATTACTGGCTTATAAGTAACATTACATTGGTGGCAAGTGGTGCTAGCAATATATACATTGCTGGCATGTGCCAGCAATGTATATATTACTGCCTTAAAAATGTAACATTGGTGCCCAGTGGTGCTAGCAATATATACATTGCTGGCTTATGCCAGCAATGTATATATTACTGCCTTAAAAATGTAACATTGGTGCCCAGTGGTTACAGCAATATATACATTGCTGGCATATGCCAGCAATGTATATATTACTGCTTTAAACATTAAACATTGGTGGCCAGCAGTGCCCCCTGCTCTCAGTGCTCTGTGTTAAGCATAGCAGGGGGGGCGTGGCCAGCAGAGTGTGTTGCCGGGTGAGGGAGAAGTGCTCCGTGGTGAGCACTGAGCAGGAGGGCGGGACAAGCAGACAGGCAGGGACTCGGAGCAGGATGCATGGAGCCGGCGCAGCAGCACTTGGACAGGGTGAGTATTATGACAGGCGGGGGCAGGGGGCGGCGCGGCGGTCCGCCGGGCTGAAAGTGGTTAATCTTTCAGCCCGGCAGGCGTACACACATGGCGATGATGGATGAAAAACCATCCATCATCGCCACATCTGCTGGTAAAACCAGCAGATGAACCACTTTCCTAGCGATGATGCGGGAGCGCGCATCATCGCTAGTCGGCAATCTCCGGGGCATACACACTGGGCGATTTTCGACCGCAAATCGCTCAAAACTGCTGTTTTGAGCGATTTTCAGCTGAAAATCGTCAAGTGTGTATGGGCCTTAAGCTTGCATTTTAACAACTTGAAGGCGTAATGTTCCCTTTCGCAAGTCGGAAGTAACAACATCTGAGCCGCGAGACATTGCCCTGCGCCCATCCCCAGTGCCAGATTAAGCCTTCGGGGGTCCCGGGGTACTTTAGCCAGGGGGGCCCCCTTGCACTTGTCATTACTGGCCGCACACTGCATGGGAGAATATTACACTGTCAAAACACAGAGTAAAGGCAGTATAAACTTGGTCAATGGTTAACTGTGTGTGTGTGTGTGTGTGTGTGTGTATATATATGTGTATATATATATATATATATACACACACACACATACACATAAATACATACCATATGAAAAGCCTATGTTTGTCCCTCTGTACCTTACTCTGTAGGAGACCTCACAGTCCTAGTGCTGCCTTTGATTAAAACCCTCCCATGACTAAGCTGCTGCTGCTGTTCTCCATGGGCATGTAATGAGCTCCACCAATTAGAGCTCAGCACAAACCTCTCAGCCTCTGCACTCTGGTTTAAAGTGTCATGAGACTTAGTCAACTCCCAGTAATGCACTGCACACTTGTGCAATCAGTGCGCCTTGGCTCCTGATGCTCAGCACCATTAATCATTGTCACATTGGCAGACAGGTGAAGCTGCAGCACTACCCCACTCCCATGCACAAAACCTTTAGCTAAAAAAAAAAAAAATTTTTTTAAATACATACCAACCACAGGGGGCCCCTAGCTAGTGGGGGGCCCAGGGGCACTGACCCCTTGTGCCTCCATTATAATCCGGCCCTGCCCATCCCGCACCCCTGAAAGCATCCGGGGATACCATCTGCGGGACTCTGTGGTGGCACGCTACTTCAGGTATCTGGGTGAATGGACAACATCCGATATCATCTCTTAAACTACTCGATTACGTTATAAATACAGAAGCAATTCTAAATGTGTTAAAAAGGTCACATCACGGATTCTTTGTCATTGATGAACAATGCACCTGTAGGCTACATACTGATTGTGGTGTAATGGTTTTGGGGCCCAGTCATGTGTGAACTGGGTGATGTTTTGCATGTTCTGACAATTTCCTAACATTTATTTAGTCATTTCTCTATATAGCTGATTATTGACGCCATGTCAGGTGAGTTGATTAGTATGTGTATTCTACTGTAACAGTCATGTTGGTATGTGTTTTGTGTGTTTGTTGAAGGTAGGTATTATATGGTGGTTAAGATTGTACAAATGTCCAAACTACTAGTTTAGTGGGTATACAGTCAGGCAGCTATGGTCAGCAGTCTAAACAATAAAATCATGTAGGCAGGAGACATGCACATATGTGTATGGGTATATTTATGTAAATAGACGCATATACATACATGCATAGAGTAAGTATTGCAATCCATTCCGATCGCCGTGGCGCGAGAAATGTCGCATACATACTGTTAATTTAACTATTATCAATAAAGTTAATACCAAATAAGAATGTTAACAACCAATCAGAGAACACCATTATAATATATGTCCCTGCATTTGTTTAACCCCTTACCGCCGCAGCCTGTTTTTGCCTTCCTGACAGAGCCCTTTTTTTCAAATCTGACATGTATCACTTAAGTGGGGATAACTTTTTTTTGCTTTTACTTATCCCAGTGATTTTGAGATTGTTTTCTCGTGACACATTGTACTTCAAGTTAGTGGTAAATTTTGGTCGATACAGTCTGTGTTTTTTTGTGAAAAATACCAAAATGTCGTAAAAAAATGGAAAATTTTGCAATTTTCAAAATGTTAAATTTTCTGCTTGTGAGACAAATAATCATACCACTCAAAATAGTTAATAACTAACAAAGACCATATGTCTACTTTATGTTGCCATCATTATTTCAACCTCCTTTTAATTTT
The DNA here is from genome assembly GCF_055691185.1 of Crinia signifera. Taxonomy (NCBI): domain Eukaryota; kingdom Metazoa; phylum Chordata; class Amphibia; order Anura; family Myobatrachidae; genus Crinia; species Crinia signifera. Next base: position 51,337,876 of record NC_139224.1, read on the forward strand.
TTTGGACACTAGGAGGCTTAAAATATGAATAGCAAATTCTCAAATTTTCAAGAAAATTTCAAACACTGATTTTTTTAGGGACCAGTTCAGTTCTGATGTGACTTTGAGGGACTTGTATGTGAGACACCCCCATAAATGATGCCATTTCAAAAACTGCACCCCTCACAGTATTCAAAACAGCATTTTGGAAGTTTGTTAACCCTTTAGGTGTTTCACAGGAATTAAAACAAAGTGTAGGTGAAATTTCAAAATTTCATTTTTTTTGCAGATTTTCAATTTTAATACATTTTTCTAAGGAACACAGTAGATTTTACTAGAGAAATGTGACTAAAAATTGATTCCCCCAATTCTTTTGTTTTCATAAATATCCTATATGTGGCCCTAGTGTGCACGTTGACCAAACCACATGCTTCATAATAGAAGGAGCACCTACTTGATTTTGGAGCCTCCTTTTTATGAGATTATTTTTTAGGCACCATGTAGGTTTCTAGGCACCATAAGATGCTAAAAGTTAGGAACCCCCCCACAAGTGACCTCATTTTGCAAACTACACCCCTCAGGGAATTCATCTAGGGGTATAGTGTACATTTCAAACCCCCAGGGGTTTCACCAATTTTGGTACAACTGGGCTGTGAAAATGAAAAATTACATTTTTTTACACAAAAATGCAGTTCTGGCTCAAAATTTTTCATTTTCACAAGGAATGAAGGAGACAAAGCACCCCAAAATCTGTGCCGCAATTTCTCCCGAGTACGGCAATGCCTCATATGTGACCAAAAAATACCATTTGGGTGCATGGCAGGACTCAGAAGGGAAGGAGTGATATTTGGATTTTGCAGCACACATTCTGGTGGAATGAATGGTGGGTGCTATGTCGCATTAGCAAGACCCCCGAAGCACCAATACAGTGGAATCCCCCCACAAGTGACCCCATTTTGCAAACTACACCCTCAGGGAATTCATCTATGGGTATAGTGTACATTTCAAACCCCCAGGGGTTTCACCAATTGTGGTACAACTGGGCTGTGAAAATGAAAAATTAAATTTTTTACACAAAAATGCAGTTCTGGCTCAAAATTTTTCATTTTCACAAGAAATGAAGGAGACAAAGCACCCCAAAATCTGTGCCCCAATTTCTCCCGAGTACGGCAATGCCTCATATGTGACCAAAAAATACCATTTGGGTGCATGGCAGGACTCAGAAGGGAAGGAGTGATATTTGGATTTTGCAGCACACATTCTGGTGGAATGAATGGTGGGTGCTATGTTGCATTAGCAAGACCCCCGAAGCACCAATACAGTGGAACCCCCCACAAGTGACCCCATTTTGCAAACTACACCCCTCAGGGAATTCATCTAGGGGTATAGTGTACATTTCAAACCCCCAGGGGTTTCACCAATTGTGGTACAACTGGGCTGTGAAAATGAAAAATTAAATTTTTTACACAAAAATGCAGTTCTGGCTCAAAATTTTTCATTTTCACAAGAAATGAAGGAGACAAAGCACCCCAAAATCTGTGCCCCAATTTCTCCCGAGTACGGCAATGCCTCATATGTGACCAAAAAATACCATTTGGGTGCATGGCAGGACTCAGAAGGGAAGGAGTGATATTTGGATTTTGCAGCACAGATTCTGGTGGAATGAATGGTGGGTGCTATGTCGCATTAGCAAGACCCCCGAAGCACCAATACAGTGGAACACCCCCACAAGTGACCCCATTTTGCAAACTACACCCCTCAGGAAATTCATCTAGGGGTATAGTGTACATTTCAAACCCCCAGGGGTTTCACCAATTGTGGTACAACTGGGCTGTGAAAATGAAAAATTACATTTTTTTACACAAAAATGCAGTTCTGGCTCAAAATTTTTCATTTTCACAAGGAATGAAGGAGACAAAGCACCCCAAAATCTGTGCCCCAATTTCTCCCGAGTACGGCAATGCCTCATATGTGACCAAAAAATGTCAGGACTCAGAAGGGAAGCAGTGATATTTGGATTTTGCAGCACACATTCTGGTGGAATGAATGGTGGGTGCTATGTTGCATTAGCAAGACCCCCGAAGCACCAATACAGTGGAACCTCCCCACAAGTGACCCCATTTTGCAAACTACACCCCTCAGGGAATTCATCTAGGGGTATAGTGTACATTTCAAACCCCCAGGGGTTTCACCAATTGTGGTACAACTGGGCTGTGAAAATGAAAAATTAAATTTTTTTACACAAAAATGCAGTTCTGGCTCAAAATATTTCATTTTCACAAGGAATGAAGGAGACAAAGCACCCCAAAATCTGTGCCCCAATTTCTCCCGAGTACGGCAATGCCTCATATGTGACCAAAAAATACCATTTGGGTGCATGGCAGAACTCAGAAGGGAAGGAGTGATATTTGGATTTTGCAGCACAGATTCTGGTGGAATGAATGGTGGGTGCTATGTCGCATTAGCAAGACCCCCGAAGCACGGTGAAATGATGAACCTAATAATCCATAGATGTGTGGTATATTTTAAAGCACTCCTTCATACATAGGCCGGGTTTGTCGGGGCAAGTTTCACAGTGGAAAATAGTTTGCTTTCGTATTCCCTTTTTATAGCAAACTTTGCACCTTTTTGTGTCCTGCCCTTTTTTCCAGTGGAGGGGATTTCGTTAGGAAAATGCTGCCCTGATATAATACGGGGGCCAGTACTAGAAGTACTGGGGCCAGTACTAGAAGTACTGGGGCCCTCTGCCTGCTGGTTCCCAAATATTAGGCCCTTTATGACTTCCTCTTGAAAGTGCATAAATGTCCCCGTCTGGCTGGTAGAACGGAATAGTACGTAAGCGTTATACAGTGCCATCTGGATGATATACACGGCCAGCTTCTTATACCATATTTTTGTTTTCCGCAGGGCACTGTACGGCTTCAGTACCTGATCTGAAAGATCCACTCCGCCCATGTACTTATTGTAATCTAGGATACAAATAGGTTTTGAGGTGTGGGTACTGGTACCTCGTACAGGGACGGAGGTGGTACTGTGTCCGTGAATTGTTGTCAGTATAAGGACATCCCCCTTGTCCTTATATTTGACCAACAACATATTTTCGGTGCATATTGCCCTGCTTTCACCCTTTCTCAGTAATTGGGCAACGTGCGTTTTTGGGAGGCCTCTTTGGTTCTTGCGCACAGTACCGCAAGCTGCTGTACCTCTTGAACCAAGGGCCTTAAACAGGGGGATGCTGGTGTAAAAGTTATCCACATAGAGGTGATAACCCTTATCCAGGAAGGGGTGCACTAAATCCCAGACAATCTTTCCACTAACACCTACGAGGGAGGGGGGGCATTCTGGCGGTTCAATTCTTGTGTCCTTCCCTTCATATACCCTAAAACTGTGGGTGTACCCTGAGGTACTTTCGCACAGCTTATACATTTTTATGCCATACCTTGCCCTCTTATTGGGAAGGTACTGGCGGAATTTAACCCTTCCTTTAAAATGTATAAGTGACTCGTCTACACAAATGAATTTTTGGGGGATGTACATCTCAGCAAATTTGGCGCTGAAATGATCAATGACCGGCCTGACTTTGAATAGCCGGTCAAAGGTGGGATCATCTCTGGGTGGGCACTGTGCATTATCGTTGTAATGCAAAAATTTAAGGATCGTCTCAAAACGAGTCCGGGTCATGGCCATACGATGAAGTGGGGTGCTGTACAGAACATCTGTACTCCAATATTGCCTAATTTCTGGCTTTTTAACTATGCCCATATGTAACACCAGACCCCAAAACGTCATCATCTCTACTGCATCTACAGGGGTCCACTTAGCAAATGATGACGTGGGGTTTTGGGCAATAAACTGCTGGGCATATAAATTACTTTGGTCCACCATAAAATTTATAAAATCATCAGAGAGAAAGACTTTGAAAAAGTCAATTTCTTTGAGGCCTGTACTATCAAATTGGATTCCTGGGTTGGCCAAAAACTCAGGAACCTGGGGCTCAAAATTGTCTGGTGGTGGGGTCCTTACGAGATCAATCATTGGGGGGGGGTCTCAGCTGCTCTACGGGGGCATCTTTGAGGGGGTCCCTCATCACTAGAGGAGGAAGAGGAGCTTAAGACAAATGCCAATTCATCGCTTAATTCACTGGCTGTGTCAGTGTCAGAGGCAAGAAGGGCATATGCCTCCTCCGCTGAAAACAGTCTTTGCGATGATTGGGACATTTTTATTATTTTTAAGTGTAGTGTTTCAACACGTGTATAGTGTAGGGGGGGGGTACAAACTTTATTTCAACACGGGGGGTATGTAGTGTGTATGTAGTGCTTTAACACGTGTAAGTTTAAAAGAAAAAAAAAAAAGCTCCTGCGCCAAAAATTGAGCACAGATGTTGGTCAGTAACGTCCGTCACTGATCAGCGCTCAGCGGGCACAGGACACCCACAAAAGCACCGTGGGTGTAAAAACTATTTAAAAAAAAAACCCACAGCACTCTCCAAAAAAATAAAATAAAAAAAAACTGCTGATGACTCAAAGGCAACAGAAATTTGATAAAAAAAAAAAAAATTAGATCAACCCTGTGCCAAAAATGCTGATCAGTGATGTACGTCACTGATCAGCGCTCAGCGGCCACAGGACACCCACAAAAGCACCGTGGGTGTAAAAACAATAAAAAAAAAAAAACCCACAGCACTCTCCAAAAAAAAAAACTGCTGATCAGTGATGCAACACTGATTAGCAGTGAGGGGCAGCAGGCACACAACTGTGGGTGCAACCTGACAGGGTAAAAAAAAAAAAAACCACAGCACTCTCCAAAAAAATAAAATAAAAAAAAACTGCTGAAAAAAAATTATATCAACCCTGTGCCAAAAATGCTGTTCAGTGATGTACGTCACTGATCAGCGCTCAGCGGCCACAGGACACCCACAAAAGCACCGTGGGTGTAAAAACAATTTAAAAAAAAAACCCACAGCACTCTCCAAAAAAATAAAATAAAAAAAAACTGCTGATGACTCAAAGGCAACAGAAATTTGATAAAAAAAAAAAAAATTAGATCAACCCTGTGCCAAAAATGCTGATCAGTGATGTACGTCACTGATCAGCGCTCAGCGGCCACAGGACACCCACAAAAGCACCGTGGGTGTAAAAACAATAAAAAAAAAAAAACCCACAGCACTCTCCAAAAAAAAAAACTGCTGATCAGTGATGCAACACTGATTAGCAGTGAGGGGCAGCAGGCACACAACTGTGGGTGCAACCTGACAGGGTATATATATATAAAAAAAAAAACCCGGCACCCCAAAAAAGGTGCTGATCACTTAGTTTATAGTGATCAGCACATAAGGGGGGCAGCAGGGGGCAGCAGATACAAAATTATAGCACACAATTTAAATCTCTGACACAATGACGCTGCTGCAGCAGCAGCACAAGGAAGTCACACCAGGAGCTGGCAGCACGGATGACACCAACGCTGATCAGGTCAGTATAGGGCACAGATGGGCACGGAGACCGCTCTGCACGCTGCTCCTGATCGGAATGGCGGCTGCAGGGCTGTCTCCGTTATTTCATCTGAGGTGAAATGGCTGTGATTGGTCCGTCGGTCCGACGGACCAATCACAGCCTTTGGGGGCAGGTGGGGTGAGGTGGGGTGACCATAAGGAGCCCGTCCCTGCAATGTGCTCAGCCAAGAGCCGTGAGGGTCTGCGCATGCGCGATTATCGCTGACCCCCGCCGACCTCACTGCCCCGGCGGCAGTTCGGTATGTAGGCCATAGGCTACAATGGGCTACCGCCGTCTCAGAATGTTGATACATTGGGCAGTTTTGCATCTCCCATAGTAACCTATGGGGGATGTGGCCGGCGGTGGTGCAGGAGGGATCAGAGATTCTTACTGCGGTCCCTCAATACATTCAGGTGATACTTAATATTTGGGGATATTTGTGGGTGTTTTCGGGGATTGAGCCACAAATATGAAATTATAAATGGGCCCCAATAAAACAGATTACTATTATCCAGACTGCTCAGATCCCACTGGCCCTAGCTAGGTTCTGCAATGGAATTAGTTCTTGTGCTTTGCCGTTCTGCAGAATGCCATTCTATACAATTAGTACAAGTATATGACTTTATAACCTATGACGTGCACCGTTCATTCTGTTCATAATCTGCACAGTGGGATCCAGCAGTGGGGGGCAAGCGGACTGAAATGGCCATTGCTGCAGACCTTATAAAAGACAAGGCCCAGGTAATTAGTTCCCCCAATTCCCTCTCTCGGTGCCCCAGTGTTTAGGAACAATTAAGTCAAAATTCCTCCATTAAAATGAGCAAAATGTATCTTTCAAAAGAAGAATAAGGATAATGGACCTTATTCTGGTTCACTCTCAGAGGCAAATTCCTTCTCAAATGGACAAAACCATGTGCACTGCAGGTGGGGCAGATGTAACATGTGCAGATAGAGTTAGATTTGGGTGGGGTTTTTCTAGAAAGTGAGATCTATATTGCAGTGTAGAAATAAAGCAGTCAGTATTTTCTCTGCACAGAAACAAAATAACTCACCCAAATCTGATTCTCTCTGCACATGTTACATCTGCCCCACCTGCAATGCACATGGTTTTGTCCATTTGAGAAGGAATTTGCCTCTGAGAGTGAACCAGAATAAGGCCCAATGTTCTGAGGCATAAACTGTATTATATTTGCTGTATCAGCATTGCACTACTGGCAACAACATGACCACATCAAAAAGTTTATTGAATCTGTTTTTGAGGTTTTCCTGAAACATGATTAAACACTGTGGAACTCCATTTATGTGCATGGAAGGGTTACAAAGTTCACATATAGTAGCCACTAGTATAGTATAACATTAACTTATCTGCAAACACTGATTATGAGTGACATACATTCTCTAGAGATCAGGCAGGTATTTATGACAGGATTATAAATCGATACTCAGAAATCAATCTTTATCAGTCACAGTGCTTTCTCTGTGACCAAACTGGCCCTGTAAACACCACATACAAAACAAAGGGGTGAGCGGGTCCAGTTCTCCGAGATGCCCAGTCTTCTCTGGTTTATCATTCCAGGGCTTCCCTGTGTGCTCTTCTGTATCGGTTCAGGGGTGCCCAGTCTGCTTTGCTGTATTGGCCAGTGGTGCCCAGTCTGCTCTGCTGTATCAGTCCAGGGGTGCTGCCCTGTCTGCCATATAGTCGAGGGGTGCTGCCCTGTCTGTCGTATAAGTCAAGGGGTGCTTCTAAGTCTGATGTATCAGTCAAGGGGTGCTGCCAAATCTGCCATATAAGTCATGGGTTGCTTATAAGTCTGATGTATCAGTCAAGGGGTGCTGCTAAGTCTGCCGTATAAGTCAAGGGGTGCTGCTAAGTCTGATGCAGGGCCGGATTATAATGGGGGCACAAGGGGTCAGTGCCCCTGGGCCCCCCTCTAGCTAGGGGCCATCTGTGGTTGGCATGTATTTTTAAAATGGGAGTGGGGTAGTGCTGCAGCTTCACCTATCTGCCAATGATTAATGGTGCTGAGCATTGGGAGCCAAATGTGCAGTGCAGATGACTTCCGGAAGAGGCCGGGGATGGTCGCATGCATGTGGAGCTCCGTCCCCATCCACGGAGCTTCCACCATCCCTGGCCTCAGGAGCAGCGTGCGGCGGAGGGGACAGAGGCAGAGGAGGTGGGCAGGCAGTGGTGGACGGTGGAAGAGGAGGAAGCGTGCACCGCAATCCGAGGACGATGTGGCTGAGCTGGGAGAAGGCTGACCCACGCGCCCGCCGCAGTTCACCTGCACTGGGCGGGTGTGTAATCAGCCCAGGCGCCACTCAACCCCTTCGCCCCCCCCCCCCCCCGGGACCCGCCAAGCATTCTGACGCGGCCGCCGAGCTAACTGCGGCCTCCGGAAAATTGAGGCCTGGACCAAGTGGCGCAGCCGCGGCCTCTCCTGCCGGCTCTGACGCGGCCCCTGCATCACGGGTGACGCGGCCGGCGCACCGTGGCTGAGAAGTGAGCGGATGCCCCCGGCAACACCACTGGCCGGGGGGGGACACCCTGGGACCACCTCCACTGCCCATGGACGCAGTGCCGGGCTAAAGAAGACCAGCAGACCCGGTGAGAAGGGACCCATCCCCCCCCGCCAGCTAGGACAGGAGGCAGATCAGCCAGGGGGACCCCCGGCAATTCATCCAGAGGCCGGTAGTATCCCCCCCCCCAACAGGCCGCACCAGCCCCGGGTAACTCTGTGGCAGCTCCGCACCCTCCCCCCCCCCACCTCCACTGACTCTCCCCCGGCCTCACTGACTTTACCCCTCCCCCCACCATCACCACCACCCACGGCTCTCCCACAGGAAGATTCAAGATGGCGCCGCAAATGGCTGCCTAGGAACTGTGCATATGTATCATGTGTTAAGTGTACTGTCCCTGCTTAACTGTACTGTCCCTGCTTAACTGTAGTGTCCCTGTTAACTGTACTGTCCCTGCTTATATTGCTACCTACCTGGCTGCCGCAACGACCAGTGGCGCCGCTGATGACTGCCTAGGCACTGTACAGCTCGGCGGGTACATGTCCCTTATGTGATAAATGTACTGTTCCTGCTTATATTGCTACCTACCTGGCTGCTGCAACGACGAGTGGCGCCGCTGATGGCTGCCTAGGCGCTGTACAGCTCGGCGGGTACATGTCCCTTATGTGATAAATGTACTGTCCCTGCTTATATTGCTACCTACCTGGCTGCTGCAACGACGAGTGGCGCCGCTGATGGCTGCCTAGGCGCTGTGCAGCTCGGCGGGCATGTGATCCCCGCAAGTGATGTCTAAATGTTCTCAATGTAATGCGTATAATGTCTCAATGGAATGCATGTAATGTCCCCCCCCCCCATTTCATCCCTGCTTGATGCTGCACTGTAATCCACAAAAAATTCCTAGTGTGCGCAAGCACACATGGCCAATAAAGTTGATTCTATTCTATTCTATTACTGAGAGTTGACACTTTGCACCAGAGGGCAGAGGCTGAGACGTTTGTGCTGAGCTCTGATTGGTGGAGCTCATTACATGCTTCTTAGGCCCATGGATAACAGCAGCAGCAGCCTAGTCATGGGAGGGTTTTTAATTAGAGGCAGCACTGGGACTGTGAGGTCTCCTACAGAGTAAGGTGCAGAGGGACAAACACAAGCTTTTCATGTGGTATGTATGTAATGTATGTATGTATGTATGTATGTATGTATATATATATATATCCCCTGAAGTTACCCATTGACCAAGTTTATTCTGCCTTTACTCTGTGATTTGACAGTGTAATATTCCCCAAAGCAGTTTGCGGCCAGTAATGACAAGTGCAAGGGGGCCCCCCTGTCTAAAGTGCCCCGGGCCCCCCTGAAGGCTTAATCTGGCACTGGTCTGATGTATAAGTCAAGGGTTGCTTATAAGTCTGATGTATCAGTCAAGGGGTGCTGCTAAGTCTGCCGTATATCGGTTATTCTAGTGTCGAACTTTGCGCAACTTTTTCCTGGTCGCTAAAATCATTTTGCATTACATCCCAGCTATAGTATTCTGAGACTGCATACACACTGAGCTGCTTTCCCCCGGCCCCGATTGAGGGGGGAGGACGGCGTTGCACAGTGGAGCGCTATGCAAAGCCGTCCTGAAAGCCGCTATCTGCTGGTATAACCAGCAGATGTACGGCTTTCCCGGCAATGTTGTGGGAGCGCGCAGTAGCGCTCATCACTCATGGCTGGGCCATACACACTGGGCGGCTTTGAGCTGAAAGCCGCTCAAACCTGCTGTTTTGAGCGACTTTCAGCTCAAAGTCTCCCAGTGTGTATGGGCCTTTAAATGTGGAGGTAGAAATATTGCATACTATTAATAAAAAGTCAATGTAAAAAAATGTATTTATTATCAAATCAATATAAACCTATATAATAAAACATTTGATTTTTTTTAGCATCCCTGAGTAAAATAAAACTATAACTCATTTGGCATTTATAGATGAGGTTCTAATGTGCCTCAACACATTCTCCTTGTATTCTAACAAGGTATGACTTTATTTTCTGGTTTGGCTCGGTGAAACCATTCAAACCATGATCCATCGTAGATGGCAGTATCTTCCTTCCCCAAAATGTAGGAAGCCATGGCCAGCTGACAAGCAGTCACTCCACGGCGACAAGTAATAGTCAGGGGCTTGGACAGGTCAATGCCTTTCTCCTGAAACAGCTGACGGATTTCATCGGGGGACTTCTCAAAGCCTTCACTTGTGAGAAAGCTGGTGAATGGAAGGCTTATTGAACCAGGGATATGACCAGCGGTAATCACTGTAAATGAGACAAAACAGCTTAATGTAAATGTGCAAATATTAAATACATGATCACTGGCTAATCTAGAAAACACACACACACACACACATGCACACAGTATATGGCGTACACAGCTGCACTCTTTACTGACTGACACAATATAAATGATCTACAGGTGGAGCTAATTACTTCACTTATGATTCTGTGAGGAGACCTGGAAAACATTAAAGGTGCGTACACACGGGGGAGATATATTGCTAGCAATATATTGCTTGCAATATATTGCTGAGCAATATATTGCTCAGTGTCTCCTTTTCAACAAGCGACCAGAGATGGTCGCTGTTGAAAACGAACCTCTGCTGGGGGTGCCGCAGAGGTAATTAGCTGGTCGCAGGAGCAAGCTCCTGCGACCAGCGATTACAATGGGGCAGAAAACGGGAGCGTGCACCCGGCGATTTATTGCCGGGGCACACTCCCAATCACTGGCAATATGGTCGCCTGCGACCATATTCCCAGCGATTATAGCCCCTATCTCCCCCGTGTGTACACAGCATAACTGTTGGTAGCTCTCGAGGACTGGAGTTGGCTACCCCTGGGCTAAATACTCCTCACCTTTGAAGCACCTCAAGGGACCACTAGAGGCCAGTCGGTGGACCGAATGACTCCTTAACAGAAAGTGAAAGCAAAATGATCTGTTATAGACTTGCTGGATATGGAGAGAAGGAGCAGTGCAGAGATTGGAGGTAGGAGCAGAGAGGGACTAAGCCGTCATTTTGACAGGCTTTTAACTAGTCCCATCTAAACCATCTTTATATATGTATATACATCTATACATCATTTATATATATGAGGAAAATATACAGTTCAATGATGCCAAGATGAGAATTCCAACAGCAGATCAGTTAATGGAAACGTAACGGAAGTTATAGCAACCTGATGCAGACGTTAAATAGACCAGAGCATAAATGAAGGAACCAGTCTAAGGGCCTGATTCGGACCTGATTGCTCATCTGCAAAATTGCAGATGACTGCGTGTACATAGACAGAAAGAACCCCCCCCCCCCCCCGTGTAAATTTGCAAGAGAACTGCGAATGGATCGCTATTCCATACAAAATACACAAATAATCGAATCATCAGTCTGTGCAAGTATGAGCAAGTCTGACCCTTCCACAACTCTGCAACTGAGATTGGCTGACCCTCCCTGAAAACGCCTGCATTATTTCTGACACTCCCAGACGGCGGATGAGGTTATGGGTGCAGTGCCCATTATAGATAAGCACATGTCTTTTATTATATGCGGTACACATGAGAGCCCCTACATTTGCCATTAGTGCAGCAATAATTGTATACTTGCCTACGTTTGAAAACTAGTTTCAGGGAGATAATAGATGGTAGTAGAATTTTGCAAAGTGCCCCATTGAGAGGATGTGCCATGCTCCACAGACAGGGCATGTCTATTTCCATATATGTAGAGATTGTGAAAACAGATTGTGAACGTGGCACCTAGAAGCGGGAGTATGTACTTCTACATCTGAGAGGAATCCTTTAAAAGGACTTATGCTGTGTACACACGGTGCAATATGATTGCTGGCGATATATTGCTAGCAATATATCGCCAGCAATCATATTGCTCATGTCTCCTTTTCACTGCTACAGGGGGTTACAGAGACGAGACAGAGACGAAGGCAGGAGGGAGGGAGAAGTGGCACGGGCGGAGGGGGGGCAGTTTGTATGGTATGGATCCGCCTTCCCCGTGACGTATGCTGGAGGCGGGGTGTATCGGGTACACACTGCCGCCGGGGTTATTATTATGTTACAGTCAGACATGGCCCCCGTACGTTCCGTGCACGCAGCAGCAGCAGCCGCCGCTGTGTATGTGTCACAGAGAAGGGGGGAAGAAGCAGCAGCGCTGATCTCTCCGGCGCTGACATCCTGCTCAGCGCCGGGGGAAGTCGCTGGTCGAAGGAGCATGCTCCTGCAACCAGCAACCATTAGGGAGTGCACACGGGAGCGCGCAGCTGGCGATTTATCGCCAGCAGCACTCCAAATCCCTGGCACTATGGTCGCTCAGCGACCATATTCCCAGCGATTTCACCCAATATTGCCCCCGTGTGTACACACCTTTACTGTATATCCAAATGTCAATGAGCTCCAAAGCAGTTAGTAAGAGCTAATATACTTGCTAAAGTGCTGGGAAATGGTGCTAATTAATCAATGTAAATGTATCTAGCTCTCATTCCTTTTCCCCCAAAAAATGTAACAGTGTAATGTGGGCTAGGTGACATGAGGGAGATTGCTGGACTAATGAGGGAGAGAGAAATATTGCTGTTATTTCAGAGAGTCTCCTGCAGGAGGGTAGGCAACTATGAATAATTGCAGTGAATAATTATGATACAATTGCCACAATACACGTGCCTACGTATGCACACGTGCACTGTTCTCGCACCCACAATCAATAGCTTTGCATGGTGTGAATACTCCCATGAACAGGTAGCAAGCAAGGGCAAATAATCCCAATCACGATGCATGTGACCCGTTCAGGAGAAAGGTGAGGGCTATCACATCTGTATGTACTCTATGATACTGAGTGAGACACAAATTCCTCCTATATACATTTGATCTTCACATGCAGTATTGTGGCTGTACCTGTTTGGCATGTTATGGCAGGATTTATTTGGGTAATGTATGTTATTTAAAAAATGTAACAAAAACAAAATATTTAAAAAACTAAATGTCAAACGTTTCCAATTCTGTAAAGGACTTGCACACACATAGATATATTGATATTGTCAGAAGCATTGCATGCACTGTGTATAGTGTACACATGATCTTCTCAACTTGCATGGGGCTGCAATAAATTCAAAAACGAGAGTCGCTCACCAGTCTGATTCATCTGTAAATAAACCTTTATTCCTAACAATCAGAGCTGCTGGATCCAATGGCTACGACTGTTATAGAGTTAAATGCTTGTTTACAGTTGTACCACAGAGTGGTGAATGCACATTACAACACATCCTGTTCAAGAAACAGAAGGAGATACTGTATAGACACAACCGAGGGGGGTCACTGTCACACTACAGCCCCTACACACAGGGAGATTTCAGCATGATTTGCCGGAGATATAGTTGCTGGGTGACCATGTCCCCGTGTGTACATGGTGACAGTCGCCGAGAGCGCGCTACCACGACCAGCCCTGAAGTTATCGGTGGTTGTAGAGTGTCTCGTTTTCATCAGCAACCATCGCTGGTTGCTGATGGAAATGGGACACGGCAATATGCTCACTGAGGGGGCGATTCTGTAACACAGAAATGCGGTAAAAACCCCGTTATCGGGGGTTTTTACCGCATTTCTGTATGCTGTATTAGCCCACCGTAGTGTTAGCACTGCGGAGGGAATCGCCCTCAAAAGCTGGCGATTCCCTGCAGAAGCCTATGGGCTTCTTACTGCAGCGCTGTGTGAGGATCCCTCCCAGCGTGCCCTGCGGCCGGGGTCTGCGCATGAGCAGATGGACACCCGGGTCACAGACTCGGAAGTCCAGTGTCGCATCGCAAGTGACAGCTCTTATCGCAAGAGCTGTCCCTTGCGTTAATAACGGCATATGTTACAGCATATGCCGTTATTAAAATTGCGGTAGCCGGCGAAGGCGGCCACGGATGTTACAACATCCCGCCCTCAGCGATAATTGCTTAGCGAGCATCTAGCACAGTGTGTATGGGGCTTAAGCTATGCACATACAGACTAGGAGTGGAGGGGATCACACTAATGCATATACAATAGTTGCCTACCCTCCTGCATTCTGCAGGAGACTCCCTGAAATAGCAGCAATCTCCCTCTCCCTCATTAGTCTAGCATTCTCACTCATTTCACCTAGCCCACATTGGACTGCTGCTTTGAAGTTGGAGATCTCCAGTTCCCCAGGGCCGATTTAAAAAATTCTGGTATCCCTGGAAAATGAGATCCTCAGCTATCAGCATAGGGCCCTTACACACCTGGGGCCTCTGGGCAAGTGCCCATTGAGCCCATACGAAAAGACGGCCCTGGGTTAGGGAGGGCACACTGATGTACATACAGACTAGGAGGGCACACTGATGCACACACACACTAGGAGGGCAGGGAGGGCACACTGATGCACACACAGACTAGGAGGGCAGGGAGGGCACACTGATGAACATACAGACTAGGAGGTTAGGGAAGGCACACTGATGCACATACAGACTAGGAGGGTAGGGAAGGCACACTGATGCACATACAGACTAGGAGGGTAGGGAGGGCACACTGATGCACATACAGACTAGGAGGGTAGGGAGGGCACACTGATGCACATACAGACTAGGAAGGTAGGGAGGGCACACTGATGCACATACAGACTAGGAGGGTAGGGAGGGCACACTGATGTACATACAGACTAGGAGGGCACACTGATGCACATACAGACTAGGAGGGCAGGGAGGGCACACTGATGCACATACAGACTAGGAGGGTAGGGAGGGCACACTGATGCACATACAGACTAGGAGGTTAGGGAAGGCACACTGATGTACATACAGACTAGGAGTGTAGGGAAGGCACACTGATGCACACACAGACTAGGAGGGCAGGGAGGGCACACTGATGCACATACAGACTAGGAGGGCAGGGAGGGCACACTGATGTACATACAGACTAGGAGGGCAGGGAGGGCACACTGATGTACATACAGACTAGGAGGGCAGGGAGGGCACACTGACGCACATACAGACTAGGATTTTAGGGAGGGCACACTGACGCACATACAGACTAGGAGGTTAGGGAAGGCACACTGATGTACATACAGAGTAGGAGGGTAGGGAGGGCACACTGATGCACATACAGACTAGGAGGGCACACTGATGCACATACAGACTAGGAGGGCACACTGATGCACATACAGACTAGGAGGGCACACTGATGCACATACAGACTAGGAGGGCAGGGAGGGCACACTGATGCACATACAGACTAGGAGGTTAGGGAAGGCACGCTGATGTACATACAGACTAGGAGGTTAGGGAGGGCACACTGATGCACATACAGCATAGGAGGGTAGGGAGGGCACACTGATGCACATACAGACTAGGAGGGTAGGGAGGGCACACTGATGCACATACAGACTAGGAGGGCACACTGATGCACATACAGACTAGGAGGGCACACTAATGCACATACAGACTAGGAGGGTAGGGAGGGCACACTAATGAACATACAGACGAACCATGGCAGAAAACCTCATAGAGGTGCAGACTGGAGCAGCGTTAGCCTTATATTATATAGGATACTTCCCAGATTCTTTTCCCCTAAAGAAAGTTGATAAGAGTTTATCACTGTTGAAGGCGGGGACAGGCATTAAGCAAAGCACAAAATTAATATATCAGGTGAGGTTAGGTGATGTGCATCATTGTGAAAGGAAGACTGGTCCCGGGGGTAATGAGGTGGCATGCATGGCTTAATAAAAGAGAGCGCAGTCACGCCCCCTTTAAACCTGTACACGGGGTGGGGCTGAGCTGTGAATGACAGCTCAGCCTGTGAAAGGGGCGGGGCATCCCATTTCTAGATCTTACACACAGTGGATGGGATTCTCCAAAGCAGAAATGCAGTAAAACCCCCGGTATCAGGGTTTTTACCGCATTTCTGTATTCTCTGTTGCCCCTCTGCAGTGTCAGCTCTGCGGAGGGAATTGCCAGCGAAAACTGGCGATTCCTTGCAGAAGCCTATGGGCTTCTTACCGCAGCGCTGTGTGAGGGATCCGTCACGGATCCCTCCCAGCATGCCCTGCAGCCGGCTCCAGCGCTCTGCGCATTCAGACTCCCGGGTCTCAGACCCGGAAGTCCAGCGCCGTGGCCGCATCGCGTTAATGATCGCATATGATAGAGCATATGCGATCATTAACAATGCGAAGCCCGGCGGAGGGGGGGCGTTAGAGGGCTGCGGATGTTAGCACATCAGCCCAGTATCTGTAAAAGGGTGAAGTGTTGACATTTATCTTTCTATATAGATTGTCATCCTTCAAAGTAAAACTATCATCAAATCTGCGTTTTACAAGCTGTTCTCATATTTATACAGAACTGAAAGCTGCAATTTATTAAATTACTAAATTGGCAGCATGATGCATAGCATATGTGGTGTTATGTAATAATATAATGTTCCCTGATAACTGACAGGCCTACTTTAATTAAGCAGACATGGAAACCTCTAATTATGTACACAGCATTTAATGATGTACACGGTATATTTATTGTCCCTACGCTACTGAAGAATACTAACCAGCTGCTTTATTGAGTAAAGGGGTGAACACACAGGCTCGGGCTGGGCGATTCTGACTACATAGATTTGGCTTGGTCAAAATGAAGATGTAGTTAGCCATCAGAGAGGGGTGGCCGTCATCCCCAGCTGCAAAAGCCAAATACACTGTTTGCGGCAGCTAAGTCAAAATTGCCTTGCCTGCACAGCCTATTTGGTTGGGCGATGGCATCGCCACGGGGCTGGGCATCGCTTTCGCTTGCAATGTACACATGGGGTGATTCTGTATAACCTTCTAGACAATTTTGACTATCTAGTCTAAATCTCCTGGCCAAATCGCACCGTGTGTACATGGCTTTGATCATGAAATTATGGGGGTTATTCTGATGTGCACGCAGGAGGGCTGCGTTCGCGTCGGGACCAATGCTTTTGTTATGCGCATGTGCATTTCTGCTCATGCGCATATGCAGGGCGTGTGCACCTACGGCAAAATTCTGGACAGCGGACGGGGGCGGAGAGGGGCGTGAGGCTCCGGGCAGCCACCTTAGCATATGGGAATGCCCAGCTTTTCATGGGCATTCCCACGAGAACACTGGGCATTCTCATGGTAATGAGGCCGAGACGGATCACCGTATGTCAGCTGGCCGCCGATATCCGTCCCAGCATGCACGCATATGTAAGTGACTTTTATATGCATGCACCTTCCACATCTTTGGATGGTCAGCAACCATGCAAAGATGTGGGTGTTCCCCGCAGCATGCCAATGGATGTTTATGTTAAACATCAGTTTGCAGCCTGTGCATGGGGACACACGCTGCGAGGGGGGGCGGCCAGCCCAGCATTCGTTGGGAGGGGTTTGGTGAACTCGCAAGGCTGCAAATCAACCAGAATTACCCCCTATGATTCATTATCTGTGTGTAGATATACTGCACTTCTGTTATCTGTCTAAGGTTAATAGATAGCTTTCAGGAATGTTTTTTTGTTATTTTCTGCTGCAAAGTGCTTACGAATGTTTTCAATATAATAATGGAATGAAGAAAAAATGCAATTTAAGAGTCAAAAGAATAGATACTGTACTTTGGGTGTAAATTGCATATGATTGCAAACATTACATGTTATCGGGAAAATAAATGAATCTTGCTTCCTGTGCAGAGTTAAAGCTGGGTACACACTGGGCAATATATCGTTAACAATATGCAGAGGCTTAACTCTGGGAGACAATGGAGTAATTTGCCCCTGGGCTCCTGCTCCCAATGGGACACCCTCTCATCTCACCACCCTGCCAGTTTGAATCAATTTATTGAAAGCTGTTTATATTGTTTCTGTAGCCGACTCCCTCTCCTAGCAGGACCTTAGTCATCACACTTTCTTTATTTGATATATATATATATATATATATAAAATACATACAGTACATACACACACACACACATGCATGCATATATTAATATAAGGTGGTGTGTGTATGTTTGTGGGGCACGAATATTTATCTTGCCTTCGGGCAACTGGGAGAAACTTCACTGATGATATGCACGATTCCGATTTCGTTAACGATATATTGTGGTCACCATACCTCCCAACTTGTGAGTTGAAGAAATAGGGACACTCGCGCAGCTTCGCGGCGCAAGCGCCCGAAAAGGGGGCAGGGCGTATGCAAATGAGGTCGTGGCTTATGCTAATTAGCCGCAACCTCATTTTCATACGAGAATAGACACAGCGTCTATTCTATTAGATTGGGGGGGTCTCCCAACTGCCACCCCCCGCAGCGGGACAATGCCTGCCGCGGGTGGGACAGCGGGACAGGACCGAAAATCGGGACTGTCCCGCTGTAATCGTGACAGTTGGGAGGTATGGGTCACTGTGTATGCTCAATATCATTAATAAAGCATGCTCGCAGGTATATTTAACGACCCTCCCGGCTGTCTGTACAACATGACAATATCATCACGGATTGCATGTATGGAGCTGGGGTCCGGCTGATGTCACAGACCAATATCGTTAATGATATCGGTCAGTTTGTACCCAGCTTAAGAATACAGGGCAGATGTCTAACATGTCCAGCATGCCTGGCAAACATCGCCAGCTTATAGCAGGAGACAAAAGGAGCAGTGTAAATCAACACAAGTATTGGGGAGCATGCAAATGAATTCAATTGCTGTAAACAAATCTCAGCACCTTGTTTCTGAGAATGTCAGCATAACTGAGAGAGATTAATAACATTGGGACAGAACAGAGGCATACCCCATTCATCATCACCATCATTATGAGATTCTGACAAGCAACAGGGTTCGAAGACCTTCAGGTGATTCAACTCCAGATGCACTTGCAACTGTTTGGCCCTCAGCATGGAATGCATTTGGCATGAACACACCCCTTATTATACTTCAGTCGCGTGCAAGAAGTGTGACTCGGTCTGCATGCATTGTGCCATTTGAGTGTGTGTGTGTGTGTGTGTGTGTGTGTGTGTGTGTGTGGGGGTGCACAAGTCCAGTAGGGAAGGATTCAATTAGGTGTGCGCAGCTTGCAGGGGGTGCGAGTTACCATTGCGACAGTGTATACATGCCATCAATACAGAAAGTCCTCCCATCGCGGCCCCTTCTAGCAAAGGGCTCTCACATTTGTCTCGCTGCTCTATGGTGCTACGAACAAAAATCATGTCTGGCGGTACCATATGTGAGGCATACACTGCACCTAGGGGGTGTAACACACAGTGCGATTGTCTTGCTATTTGATCGGGATCGAATTGCAAGGCAAACACATTTGATTTGGACTATATAGTACAGATCAGTACTATATAGTCTCACCTGCAGAGTCTATTTTTCTATTTCATTTCGATACTGTGGGGCTGCGCATCAGGATCCAATTGGAATATTTCGATTTCCAATAGATTTTGATTCAATCTCGATTATAAGCAAAATGGAATAGAAAAACAGACCACATTGAACCGTGTGTACAGGGCATTAGTTGCATGTGTGAGCTGTCCCCCCCCAACTAAGCATAAGACTTTTTAGGGGCAAAAGTGCCGTAGCCACAGCAATGGCACCTGATCTCATACCCTTCGTAGACTGGTCTCGTAGGCCTGAATTTGCACCCTTGTGTAAATTCGTGCCACTGTAAAGTGCGGCCATTGACGCGATGATTGACCCCTTAATGTGAAATCACATAGGGCTGCTTTAGGAGTATATACGGCCTATTTGAATAAATCTGTTGCAGACTATGCATTGCAGTTTTCCCACGATTGTGCACCCTGAGGCTATTTGGCATATCAGATATTAATTCTGAGCAATGGCTTGTTTATAATAAATGTTGTGGAATTAACAGCTGCACCTTTTCTTCTGAGACCTATAAAGTCTGTATGACCTAAATAACTACGCATATCTGCCAACAGTCCCGATTTCACATAACAAATGGAGGTATGGTTGAGGTGTAGATGACCTGAGAATTGTCCAGTGTCCTCATTTTTTTATTTGGGAATGTTGGTAGATATTCATCCTAAACCGAATTCTATACATTTTCTTTTATCCTGCACTTAGAACCTGTCGGCTTAGTTTTGTATTTATCATCAGTGTATCTCACCTCCTCCAGGTTCTGGCTCTGTCCCCTTGAACCGTCCCGCGGGGCGGGAATCCACCAGCTGGAACTCTCCAGTGCTCAAGTTTTTCTCTATATCTTCAAATTTCTTCACCTTAGAAGCATTCAGCACGGCTTGGTAAGTCTCTGGTGGTGGCTTCACCACCTCAGATGTGACTGGCAGCCCCTGCTTCTCCCAGTTCCTGAAGCCTCCATCCAGCACGGACACCTTTTTGTGTCCGAACACCTTGAACATCCACCAGATCCTTGCGGCATAGTAAATGCCCACTTGATCGGCATCGTACACCACAACATGGCTCTCATTGTTTATGCCAAGGTTGCCCACATATTTGGAAAAGCTGGACTCGCTGGGCAGCATCACTTCGTATGGTGATGCCAAGTCTTTACATTCATCTAAGTCAAAGTATAATGCACCTGGAATGTGCTTCTCTTCATACTCCTTTCGGCCATCTCTTATCGGTGGGTAGTAGAATGAGGCATCCAGCACACGCAGAGCAGGGCCTGGGGTTTTCAGGGCTCCGGACAGCCAGTTTATTGAGACCAGAGCCCGGGAGAGAAGTTGGTGAGACATGATCCCAGCTCTGTACAAGGAGCACTGTGTTGTTACGCTACTGAAGCATGTAGGATGTGAGGCTCAGATAAGGCTGCACTTGGACTTGTGCCAAGAGGCTGAACTACAAATCTTTATTTGTCGTACACTTCTAACAGCACAGGCTGCTGGGGGAAGTCATATTACAAATTCCTTTATTGTGCTGCAATCTAGAAATCCTATAGTTACTGACATTTGGCACACAACATATCCATTTAATATTTAACTTATTGTTATATAACTACAGTATTTGTAGTCCATATGAAATGTTAAAATGAGAACCCATATTCCAACTTAAGGTTATGTATATGCATGTTATTTAAGGAAGGGCTTATTTGAGAATTGAATTAGAAGTATCTGTTTTAGGTCATATCAAGTCTATACAGGCGTAGCTTAATTTCAGTTGTCTTTGCCATATTTTACATTTATTTAATTTTATTTTTGCTGCTTCATGCATAATTAAGAAATGTAAGAAATTTATTTTATGGAAAAAAAAAACAAGTCTTAAGGCCCTTATGCAATTCTTGTTCCACCTACCATTCCCAACCTGCAGCAGCCACAGCAGGTCTCCAACTATCCACCTACCTTCTCTACCACAGAAGGGCAGAAGCTGCTGCAGCAGCCAGAAGCAAGTCTCCCAACTATTCACCTACCCTACCCAACCACAGCAGGGCAGAAGCTGCCTCTCTCCCTCATTAGTCTAGCAATCTCTAGCATAGCACTCCAGCGCCCTAACCCGAGCGGAGGTCCTAAACAAGCAAGGGAGTGCTATCCCACAAAAAAAGGACCTACCCCGGGCTATTTGGATGTATTCCACAATACACAACATTGCCTTCAATTGCTGGACAGCACAATGTTGGTTTCAACACCATTTCCACTCTAGGAGGCATTATAGGAACGGACCTAACATATACAGGACTCTGAAAATACGGTACAGTATTTATTGGTTTAATTAGCATTTCCTTCTGTCACATTGTTGACTTCTTAATTATGTTGTTATAGGTCATATAATTAATCTATCTACTGCACAGCGCAGTGTACACTCTTTCTCCTTTTGGAGCTAATTATTTCACCTGTGATTCTGTGTGGAGACCTGGAAAATGTGCACTTGTTGGGGGGTCCTGAGGACTGAGGTTAAGAATCACTGCCATAAGGGCTTGTCCGATTAAACCCATCTTGAAACGTAGATCCTCCCTTAAGGTGATAAGGTAGTGAGCAAAGTTTGAAGACGGTTAAAGAGTTATCGCGGAACATCCATATACACACACACACACACACACACAAACATCGATAAGCAAGCAGCAATTTTCATCTTTCTCTGACTGCAGTCTTTCAAAAGGGATATGGGTCATAGGGTCAACTATATTAACCCCTTCCCGCCGCAGCATGTTTTTGCCTTCCTGACAGAGGTATTTTTTTCAAATCTGACATGTATCACTTAAGTGGGGATAACTTTTTTTTGCTTTTACTTATCCCAGTGATTTTGAGATTGTTTTCCCGTGACACATTGTAATTTAAATTAGTGGTGAATTTTGGTCGTAACAATTTTTTTTTTTTTGTGAAAAATACCAAAATGTCATAAAAAAATGGAACATTTTGCTATTTGCAAAATGTTACATTTTCTGCTTGTGAGACAAATAATCATACCACTCAAAATAGTTAATAACTAACAAAGACCATATCTATACTTTATTAAAAAATCATTATTTTAACCTCCTTTAATTTTTTGGGACACTAGGGGGCAGCAGAGTCTAAATTTTACACTACACGCAGTTTAACGCTGGTTTTGGCTGTTCACTTTTGGACAGCCAATCGCAGCGATCGCCCAAGACGGGGGGCAACCCTGCACCCCCTGGGCAATGAGGGAGGATGTCTGCTGTCAGGGACAGCAGACATCGTCCCTCTGTCACCGCGTCTGTAGACGCGGTGGCACTTTTAAGTCATGACGTATATATACGTCATGTGTCGGGAAGTACATCCCGGCCATGACGTATATATACGTCAAATGTCGGGAAGGGGTTAAGTTCGATCGTCATTGGGTCAACCACTATTAGTCGACAGTCCAAAAGTATGAAAAACCATCTGTTCGGGGGCGGGGGGGGGGGGAGTGAAGATTCATGTTGACCTTTATTCATGTCAACCTTTCGTATTTGTCATTTTTTTTTCATGTCAACTTATGGCTTGTCTACTAATAGTGGTCCACCTATTGAATGTCAACCTGTATATTGTTGACCTGCCGACCGCATCCCTTCCACAGACAGTGTGCATGCTAGCCTTGAGGCCTGTAAGCAGCGGAGTTGTGGATTATTACTGATGGATGACTGCAGATGGTGCTGTAGATACATAAGCTGAACTCTTGTTTAACTCCATGTTAAAGTTTTGTAATAGTCTGTCTTCTCTGCTGCTGAGTCTCTACAGTGGCATCTACATATGTGACACACAATTTTTACATTCTAAAAATAAATGCACAACCCACCTTATTTTATTAAAATTTATTATTTTAATAAAATAGGTGGTGGTCACATATTTCCCAAACTAAGGGTCCGATTAAGACTTGTTTGCAAAGGTACGATACTGCACATGTACAAACCCCCGCAGCGAGGACCTTTGGCTAATATTTGATTCACCTGATGGACAGCCAGGGGGACTGCCGAGGCACTAGGCGTTTCATTGGTGTGCCCACAAAAACTGCGGACATACCCAGAGAAACCCAGGGGTGCCCCTGACTGCTAGGGGCGGGTAGCTGATGTCACATGATGAGAACGCCAGCCTTCGAGTCATCTAAAAAGAATGTCCTGACCGACGTGCATTCAGAACCGGTACACTGTACCGGCGCGCATTCAGAACCGCTTGCACTGTACCGGCGTGCATTCAGAACCGCTTGCACTGTCCCGGGGTGTGTTTGTGGTTTACCTGCTCGCTAGGCAGCGATTATATTCAGCCTAGTGAGCAGGTCTGAATCAGGCCTAAGATCGCTCTCTCTCTGAACCTAATTCAGACCTGATCGCTGGGCTGCTAGTTTTTGAAATCCTGCGATCATGTATAGAAGGCCCATCCAAACTTAGCTGGATCGTCAATTCCCTTCAAATCCATTCGCAAGTCACTAACATCAAATGATTTTTCCAGTGTCCGCAGTCTGTGCGCAGCCCAGGACTTATTCAAGGCTGCCTTAGAGGCTGAAACTATCATCACACACCTTCCCCTAAAATGCCTGGGCACGCCTGCGTTTTCTCTGACACCCCTAGAAAACGGACAGTTATTTATTTTATTTATTAACAGTTTCTTATATAGCGCGTACATATAATGCTGGCGTACGGCCAGCAACAAATAAAAGAATCAGCATTTTATCGCAGGATGGCCTCACACATACTTACTATGGCCCATTTGCATGTTCAGTCTATTCATAATTACCCGGCCTGCAAATCTGCTGAGCGATCAGGTCTGAATAAGGCCCTATGGAGGTAATTCTGACCTGACTGCACAGCCGGGAATGTGCAGAGGCCAGCAATCAGGTAGACGCTTCCCCACTATAGTGAATCCCGCCTGGCAAATTAATGTGTATGCAATGTGAATGGATGTGTACTGTAGCCTAATGAAAATTACCCAAACCCTTCGTTACAGGTTCACAACCAAATTATTTCACCAACTTCTACTGTATTTTACCTCCAGGTGAATGATATGAACTTACACCAAACTCTTCTCCTCACATATCCACCCAAAGCCCACACTACTCACCCTCCTGCCACCATGCCACCAACCCCTGATTGAGTTTGCAGTGGCTGCTGCAGTGGCAGGCTGCTCAGTGCAGTTGCTCTCTGGCACTGACCTAATGAATAACAGAGACAAATGGGAGATGGCGTTTTAGTGGCAACCATGGAATAATGCCTCCCAATAGGCACGGGCAGTTCAATTCCCTCTGCCCAGCATACTGGTACTGGACATTATTGACTGTAACTATTACTAAATTCATTTTTAGATTTATGAACAACATTCATAAATAATAATAACAATTACATTCATTCTGTCTGCAGGACCATCGTGCAATACCAAGAGAAATTTACAGCTCACTATACAATACAGAGAGCATTCAAGTGGATGCCAGAAATACACTAGACATTACAGAGAGCATTATTGTGACATTCAAGGCTATCATCTCATTATTAAATAGCCTTCCTAAAGAAAACATCATGGGTGAGATTTAATAGGATGAGAGATTCAGAAAGTGAGAGATTTGGGAAGAAATCTCCAGTTTTTTTAAAGCAGCAATAATTTACACTGCACAATCAAACTGGTTTTGCAGTATAAATGATTGCCGCTTTAAAAAAACTGGAGATTTCTTACCAAATCTCTCACTTTCTGAATCTCTCATCCTATTAAATCTCACCCACTGGATGCCGACAGTCAGAATACCAATGTTGGCGGAGGAGTGGGTGGTGGAGAGGGGTTCAGAGGGAGGAGCAGACAGTGTTACAGTACAAAGAGAGCTGCATTCATCTTCTAAGTGTGTTTGTAAAAACTATTTTTGGTGGGTCTCTGTACGCTGAAGGAGGTTAGGGTTTACATTGAGGGAGGGTCAGGGTTTGATGCTGAGGGTGGGAGGGTCAGGGTTTGACGCTGAGGGAGAGAGGGTCAGGCTTTGATGCTAATGGAGGGAGGGTCAGGGTTTGACGCTGAGGGAGGTTAGGGTCAGGTGTACGCTGAAGGAGGTTAGGGTTTACATTGATGGAGGGTCAGGGTTTGACGCTGAGGGAGGGAGGGTCAGGGTTTGATGTGGAGGGAGGTCAGGGTTTATGCTGAGGGAAGGAGGGTCAGGGTTTGACGCTGAGGGTGGGAGGGTCAGGGTTTGACGCTGCTGAAGGTTAGGGTCAGGTGTACACTGAAGGAGGTTAGGGTTTACATTGATGGAGGGTCAGGGTTTATGCTGAGGGAAGGAGGGTCAGGGTTTATGCTGAGGGAGGGAGGGTCAGGGTTTGACGCTGAGGGAGGGAGGGTCAGGGTTTGATGTGGAGGGAGGTCAGGTTTGATGCTGAGGGTGGGAGGGTCAGGGTTTGACGCTGAGGGAGGGAGGGTCAGGGTTTGATGTGGATGGTGGGAGGGTCAGGGATTGATGTTGAGGGTGGGAGGGTCAGGGTTTGACGCTGAGGGTGGGAGGATCAGGGTTTGACGCTGAGGGAGGGAGGGTCAGGGTTTGACGCTGAGGGTGGGAGGGTCAGGGTTTGATGTTGAGGGTGGGAGGGTCAGGGTTTATGCTGAGGGAGGGAGGGTCAGGGTTTGACGCTGAGGGAGGGAGGGTCAGGGTTTGACGCTGAGGGTGGGAGGGTCAGGGTTTATGCTGAGGGAGGGAGGGTCAGGGTTTGACGCTGAGGGTGGGAGGGTCAGGGTTTATGCTGAGGGAGGGAGGGTCAGGGTTTGACGCTGAGGGTGGGAGGGTCAGGGTTTGACGCTGAGGGTGGGAGGGTCAGGGTTTGACGCTGAGGGAGGGAGGGTCAGGGTTTGACGCTGAGGGAGGGAGGTCAGGGTTTGACGCTGAGGGTGGGAGGGTCAGGGTTTGACGCTGGGGGAGGGAGGGCCAGGGTTTGACGCTGAGGGAGGGAGGGCCAGGGTTTATGCTGATTGAGGGTTAGGCTTGATGCTGAGCGAGGGCGGGTATGGAATTCTAAGGGAAAAAGTTGGTACTTGTTTCTTAGCACTGCGTCCATCGCA
Source organism: Crinia signifera (assembly GCF_055691185.1). NCBI lineage: Eukaryota > Metazoa > Chordata > Amphibia > Anura > Myobatrachidae > Crinia > Crinia signifera. The sequence continues at coordinate 51,364,265 of NC_139224.1, forward strand.
TACCTTAATTAGTGGGACCCGATTTTCGGGTCCTAAGAGCCGCACTGTACAATTTTAATATCACGTCGCATCGCATGCTATTACAATGGCATGCAATGCGATGCGATTTCTAATTGTACAAGCACCCTGATGGGTGATTACTATGTTAAATGCACCCCCATTGTTAACGCCAACCGCACTATCAACGCCAACCCGAAGCGCGGCGAGCGCTGCAAGCCAGCGAGGGGTGGCGGTACGCGTCCTCCGACATTTTCATACCCCCACTATCCACGTCGGCGTAGAGTCCACTTTATATAGAGCCCGAAGCGTGGCGAGCGCAGCGTGGCGAGCGCAGCGTGCCCCGCGAGGGGACGCGGAATACATGTGAAGTTATCTGCGTCCCTCGTGGGGATCGCTGCGCTTGCCGACGTGGATAGTGGGGGTATGAAAAGGTCGGAGGACGCGTACCGCCGCCCCTCGCGGGCTCGCTGCGCTGGCCAAGCTTCGGGTTGGCGTTCATAGTGTCGGTGGCGTTAACAATGAGGGTGCATATAACATAGTAATCACCCATAAGGGTGCATGTACAATTAAAAAATCATTTTGATTGCATCGATCGCATCGCATGCGATCTGGTCACATGCCTTGCGATCGATGCGATCAAAACGATGGCATAAGATTAAAATCGTGGGCGCCATGCTAGGAAACAAGTACCAAAAAGTTATATGTGTTTTAAATAACACAAATGCGGATTGCGGGTCACTGAAAGGAAAGTATGTTATTTAACTTTCGAGTTTAGGGACGGTCCTGAAGCATAACGGACGTCATCTTATGCCTGGGCTCCAGGACGGACTGATCCAGCGTTCCACGGTAGGGCTCGGCCAGCTCAGAGCCGTGACTTTGTGGACCGCGCCATTAACCAGCTGGGGGGAGATGTGTGGTCAGCAGCCGCCAGCTGCCAGCTCCCCTGGGGGGGGGGGGGGGGGGGAGTGCGCTGCCAGCTGCTGCTAAGCAGCTGTGGGCGAGGTTGCAGGCGCTACTGCTCACCTGGGCCGAGTATTTGCACCGGCCGCCACTAATCAGGGGGTGGGCCGGCTCCTGCTCCTGGGGGGAGGTGCGTGCGCCGGCTGCTGCTAAGCTGGGGTTGAGGTTGCAGGAGCTACCACTCACCTGCCCCGTGAAGTCCGTGAGACATGAGCTGGTGGGGGAGAGGTGAAGTTGTCAGTTGCCGGCTGCCACTATCCATGTCCGGGGGGGAAGGGGGGGGGGGGGTGAGCGATGCTGTGGAGGCAGCAGTGTCTTTGGCTGTCAGCATATGGGGCAGCATGGGGAGGTAGAGGGTGTCTGGCACTGGGGGCTGGTTCTCTGTCACTGTGTGAGTGTGTGTGGAGTCAGAGGCTCTGATAGGCTATTAGCCTATGACTCCACCCAGTGTTATACACACACACTCACAGCTTGAGTGACAGATGTAGCTAAATATATAAGAGATTACTTCCTAGTAAAAGTAAATCTAAAACAGAAATGATACGCAGTGTCTTTGGGGCGGTGTCCAAATGCAAACAAACAGATATGTGGGGCGAATGTAAGAAGATACCCATATATTTATAGCAACAACTGAGAGACAGATAATGGGCGGGATTCTCTAAAATCCGCAGCCCTCTTCGCCGGCCACCGCATTTCTAATGACCGCATATTCTCTAAAATATGCGGTCATTAACGCAAGGGACAGCTCTTGCGGTAAGAGCTGTCCCTTGCGATGCGGGGCCGTTGCTGGACTTCCGGGTCTATGACCCGGGAGTCCGTCTGCGCATGCGCAGACTGACGCGCCGGCCGCAGGGCATGCTGGGAGGGATCCGTGATGGATCCCTCACACACCGCTGCGGTAAGAAGCCCATAGGCTTCTGTAGGGAACCGCCAGCTTTTGCTGGCGATTCCCTCCGCAGCGGTGACACTGCGGAGGGGGGTTAGAGAATACAGAAATGCGGTAAAAACCCTGATAACGGGGTTTTTACCGCATTTCTGTAATAGAGAATCTCGCCCAATATCATTAGTAGACAGTGACCAGGGTGAGAATGTAGTGGGTGGATGTGGTGCCTGAGTGAGTTCACACTCTAGGGAGCCCGTTTATTATTGCATATTTAGCTGCAAATATTAAGTACTAGGCGATTCATCACGCCCTAAGGGCGCTCTTCACACCGTCGTAAGGGGCTCCGCCCCGTTAATTTGTACAGTATTTTATTGTGTGAAATATGGTTATAATGTTAAGTTCATTGTGTGCAATGCAACCATGTGCGGTGTGGCTACTTTAAGTGTGCAGAGTTGGGACACATGAGTGCCTGGGGCGGGGAGGAGCAGCATGCTAGCGGTGTGCATTCATGAGGGGGGCGAGATATTTGTGCTCGTGAAGGAGAGGAGAGTGGTGGACAGTGAGCGGGGATTAACCCCCCTTTTAAGTACTTAACCCTAACTGTTACTCCTCACAGCCTAATTGTAAACTCCCAGCTAGCACAGGAGTCACAGTGGTGTTGTGGAGTTGAGCTGCAGTCTCCCTCTCTCCCTTCTTCAGTACCCCCACCCCGATAACAGCATTCCTCCTCCCCCTGCTCATTTAGTACCCCCCTCCAGCACTTCGACTCCCCTTGCTGCTCCAGCACTACCCTTGCTTCATGAGCACTCCTCCAGCAATTCCCCTCCACCTGCTCCCTCAGTACCCCCCTCCAGCACTCCCCTACCCCCTGCTCCTTCAGTATTTCTCTCGAGCACTTCCCCTCCTCCATCATTCTCCCCTCCAGAACTCCCCCTGCTCCTTGTTTACTCCCCTCCAGCACTCCCCCCCCTCCTGCTTCTTCATCCCCCCCACCCCACCACCTCCAGCACCCCCCCCCTGCCCTTTCAGTGCCCCCACCAGCACTCCCTCCTACAGTGTTCTCCTCCAGATAGCAACTCCCCTCAGTGGCACACCTGCCCGTTCACTGCGTAGCCCTCCGACTCTCACTCACCCAGCTGTGTCCCGGTTATAGGGAGACGCGAGACGGGCCAGGCGAGCAGCTGCAAGCGTGGCAGAGGAAGAGGAGGGCGGCTGGGGATCATGCGGCTTGGAGCGGAAAGCGACGACTCCTGTCCCGGAAACGATGCAGTTTATAAGTGTTTGTCAGGGAGGGAGGGTTATAATGGAGGCTAGTGGTGACCAGCACTGTGGGTAAGGGAAGGAACGCTGTCCGGCAGATCCGAATATGGTGATCCGAGTCAGGATCCGAGCCGGCTCGGGAGTTCCCGCCTAAATTCCGGACCGAAAATGATGCAAAACGTCATCATCGCGCTGTCGGATTCTCGCGGGATCTGGATTCCATATAATACCCACGCGCGCCCGCCATCTTTACTCCATTATAGGAGTGGAAAGACGGTGGTTGGGATCTGTGCTCCGTTCTCTCTGCTCTTTGCTCCGTTCTCCATGCCCTGTGCTGTGATTTATTTAGTGTGATTTTTTATTTTATTGTAAACTAGGTGCTGCAGTGCTCACACGCTGTGTCCAGTGTACAGGGGCTGTGTCCACTGTCCAGGGGCTGTGTCCACTGTCCAGGGGCTGTGTCCACTGTCCAGGGGCTGTGTCCACTGTCCAGGGGCTGTGTCCACTGTCCAGGGTGCTGTGTCCACTGTCCAGGGTGCTGTGTCCACTGTCCAGGGTGCTGTGTCCATTGTCCAGGGACTGTGTCCAGGGTGCTGTGTCCACTGTCCTGGGGCTGTGTCCATTGTCCAGGGACTGTGTCCAGGGTGCTGTGTCCACTGTCCAGGGGCTGTGTCCATTGTCCAGGGACTGTGTCCAGGGTGACGGGCTGTATCCAGTGTCCAGTGTAACTGGCTGTGTCCAGTGTGACGGCATATATCTAGTGTTCAGTGTGATGGCCTATATCCAGTGTCTAGTGTGACGGGCTATATCTAGTGTCCAGTGTGACGGCTGTGTCCAGTGTACAGGAGCTGTGTCCAGGGGCGGTGTCCAGAGGCTGTGTCCAGGGTGGCGGGCTGTGTCCAGGGGCAGTGTCCAGTGTGACGGCTGTGTCCAGTGTACAGGAGCTGTGTCCATTGTCCAGGGGCTGTGTCCAGGGTGACGGGCTGTGTCCAGTGTCAGTGTCCAGTGTGACGGCTGTGTCCAGTGTACAGGAGCTGTGTCCAGAGGCTGTGTCCATTGTCCAGGGGCTGTGTCCAGGGTGACGGGCTGTGTCCAGTTTTCTTTAAAAAAGTCAGTCCACACAGTCTCAAGCGCTCTCCCCCTGCAGCTGCTAAATCCCAGGTGAAAATATTCAATCAATAATTATTTCAATGGACATCTCTATGCAGAAACAGGGATTATCTGCAGCGCTGGGTTAATGTGCAATTCTTTATATGGGGTTCGCAGGTTTTCAAAATTAACAGATTATTCCAGAAGTTTTTTCTTCTTTTACTTAAAATAAACTTTTATTTATGAAGCCAATATATATGCAAAAAAACTTTTGCCAAAGATATAAGTAAAAAACTTTTCCCAAAGATATGAATACAAAATTGCAAAAAATACAAAATATAAAACACAGTATAGAGTCTCGTTCCTTGCAGAAAAAAAAGTTTTAAAATAGGCTCACCGGACCTCTCGGGGGCAGAATCTCCTACCACTTAGATGTTTCTCAGTGGGATTTCTTTAGCAGGATGAAATGCTGCTCCTTCACTGGTACTCTTCCCTTCAGGCACCACACTGCCACTGTGGTGACCCTTCGGGTTTTCCCTGTGTTTGGATAAAGTATTCCCTCGTGTGTAGGAGATAGGGACAGGTAATCCTTAGAGCAAAAAGAACACACAGCCTGCGTTCCTCTCACCAGCCAGCACCTGCCTGCGCTCGCAGTCTGGCAGGGTCACCGGGACGCTGATCTTTAAATGTATGTTGTGGGGCTCCGATGTTATCTGGATACCTCTCCCAGGCTTCACTTGAATGTATGTGAGCCTCTCGGGGTGCAATTGTATATACCCCGGTACTGCTCCCTTGTGTCTGGCGGCTTTTTACTTTTCTGTGAGCTCCAATCTCCAGCTGCTCATCTACTAGTTTCAACCACATCTTGAGAAAGACCCAAGAGGTTGAAAGAGGGTTATCTAGACAGTTAACAATTAGGATTTCAGAACACCTTTACAATATTAGAAAAGGACTAACAACCCATAGCCTGTCCAAGTTCATGACAAAAATCTGGCTGGCCTCCATTTCATTGGAATCCAAAAAGTGGAGAGGTGTCGACTGCATCAAACATCTCAAACAGATGGAAACCAAATGGATATTTGAATTTAAAACATTATATCCAAATGGGATGAATTTAGAGTTTGAATTTAATGCATTTCTCTAATTATACTTTATTCTAAATGTATATATGTATATATATATATATATATATATATACATACATACCCTCCAACATGACCCATTGCATTCGGTACATAATGTTCTGTTCCTGGACTTCCCTGGTAATGTATGATTGCCAGCACCTGTGTGGAA